>NW_027094087.1:75003489-76203489 GCF_029207755.1 Chamaea fasciata | reverse complement strand
GAGTTTTGACTGTCCTTTTACTGATGTCTTGGATGAGGAGGTGAGATGTGCTTATTAAATTTCTCACTTACAGAAACCTGAAAGAAACAGCTATGCTGGTGAAACCATTTGCCAAAACCAGGCAATCTATAGAACTGTGGGTTCATTTGCCATACCTGTATCTGCCCTGCACATTATGTGAGCATAACCTTCCCCTCACCCCCTCTGCCCTACCGGTAAGGTCTCATTTCCCACCCTCACACATTATTTCTCATCTCTGCTTTGCACTGATGCTGGTTCTTCCCCATGTTCTCTGTGTCTGAGTTGTGCAAGAGGCAGCAAGACATGAGGCTACCCCTGAACTAGCCAAGGCTGAGGGACCAGCTGGCAGACCAGGCAAAATAAATGCCCAGTGAGCTCACACAGTGCAGCCTGAACTTCTGCAGGAGCTGTAATTTCCATCTTTTCCCTTTATCCAGTCATTGATTTTCACACAACTTGAAAAAACTTAATTCCTTTGCAGCTCTTCAACTAAATCAGATACGGAGGTAAATGAGTTCAAAGAAAATGGAAGGAAATAAGGAAAAGTATCAGGTAAATAGATAAAGCAGCTGCTTAAATGCATATATTTTGTTTTCTCAGAAATCAGGTGGAAAATAGGATGCAGTTCAATTTGCAGTAACTTTCTCAGTGAGATAAGGAATAATTGCTATATAGCAGCTCTTTAAAAATGATACAGGAGCTAACAGAACCATGATTCAAAAATTTAGACTTTATATGAATACATACATGAAAAAGACTGAAATATTTCGAACTTCTCAGCATGGTTGTGGTATTGTGCCTGTTCTTGGACACCACAGTTCATATTTATTTATGCCAGCTGGAAACAGCCCATAATGGCTACATGTCTCAAAAGTGTTATTTATGAGAATAGAGACCTAATTTGTATTATTTATCCTATTAAAAAGGAGTCTTCAAAGGCTGCATGTAAATGGAAGTTTTCCATGTAGATTTTCATGTCAGTAGTGGATGGAAAAAGAAAAAACAAACCTAATTTTTCAGGAAAGGAAGATGCAGATTAGACATTCACTAAAAAATATCTCCAATAGTGTCTGGAGTAGGTTGCCTAAAACTGTATTTTATTCACTGGTGCTGAAGAACTTCAGTTGCTGGTAAGTTTCAGGGATGATATGGATGTATAGTGATGATCCCACCTCAGGGCATGGAAATGGCTTACATGATTTCTTGATTTTTTTTCCAGCTTTAGTATTCTAAGACTCCATGTTTGATCTCTGTGAACACAAAGGAAAGAAGAATTATTTACATTAAGGAACATAATTGATAAAAAAGTCTGTGAATTCTGGCTACATATCAATTATTTGGGAAATTAGAAGAAAACTTATAACCATTCAGGGTCAGTTTTCCAAATGAAATGCAAATCTAAGTGGCTCTGAGCAGGAATACAATCAGTTTTGGAAGGTATGGTGCATGTTTTCTTTTGATTTCAGGAGACGTGGCTCAAAGGTATAGAAAGACCCTTCTGGTAATCTTACAGATGCATGATATTTGCTTCTCAAGAGAAGACAACTGAGTGCTTTAAGCCCACGGAAGTCCTGCTGTATCGTGTGAAAAAGGCAAGTGAACTTGTCTCACAGTAGTGTGCAAACTCATCTCTATTTTAACGTGCTTCTTGGTATGTTCTTTTCCAAAGCTTTATTTTATCTTACCCCTTTCCTGATGTTCCAGTTGAATATCTAGGGGTTTATAATCCTTTCAATGTTAGTGAAGCATCATGAACACTGGATGGTGGCATTGTAGAATGAATCAGGCATGCAAAACAAGCAGGATCTATTTATATACACAGATATCCCAATAATCAAGGAAAAGATTTGCAGAGTAAAAGGTGTTATAAAATACCCTATATACAATTTACTTTTGGAAGAAGAGTTGTAACTATTACGTAACCTCATTCAGTATTTCAGATTTTCTTTTAAGTGAAAAGATTAACAATTGGGGGGGGGCATAGCAGAATGGTTCGTGGCATTTGTTCTCACAGAAAAATCCTTGAATACTTTAAGAATATAACCTATGTTAAAAACATCATAAAGCAGACAGGCATTTTACAATAGGGTTAATCCTGCAAGGAGGAAAGGCAGAAATCAATTTGTGAAAGATTTCTTTCATTTTCGTTTGATTGTTGTTTCATGCAGTTGTTGTTTAACTAAAGCTCTGCAAGAGTGGGGAGCAACATGAGTGTTCAGATGGGAGGCCCATCCTCTGTGGCCTCATCTCAGCCTAGCAGGCAGCACCATCCCTGCCGGTCAGGGACAGCTAAAATGTATGGCTGCTCTTTCAAAGAGTTCCACCGAGGTGATAAAATGTTTTCTGAACATTTTGCTGAAATGGTTTTGCTGAAGAAAGTGCAAGGCTCCCTTGCAGAGGAACCAGAGTTAAAGCTGGTAACAGCTGCTAGACTTTTCTTCATATTTTGTGAGTAAATTTCCAGGTGCTTCAGGTTGGTCTTTTATAGCTGGATATAGCTGAGGCACTTTTTGATGCAGATAGAAGGTTCTACTTTCTCAAATACCAGCTTCCTAGGTCACTGCCAAGAAATCAGTCTTCAAAACAAGATCTGAGAGGGATTGGTTCAGGCTGACCTTTTGGCAGTGTGGACCTGCCCATCCCAGATCTGGGCACTTCTGTTGGATGGCATCTCTCAGCACCATTCTCAAGTTTTGCCTACCAATGCCAGGCTCTCCCACATGCCTCTCTGCCATACCCCAGGGTTTGCAGCACTCCTCAATTCCATGCTATGAAAATTCCAGTCTGGAGGGTCTCACACTGTCCGCCTGTTATCCGAGATACTTGGAGACAAAAGCAACACAGTCTCAGCCCGTTCTTACTTGTGCCATGACAGAAGCATCGCTCTGCCCCTCTGAGGAGCCCTGGGGCCAAGAGTGGCACTGGATGGGTGTAGCCCATCAGCTTTTTGAGGGGTGAGGGCTGAAGGCTGAACAGGATACGAGCGGCCCCTCTACACCACTTGGCCTTTAAGGTGTTGGCTGCAAATACACCTACAAGGTGCAGTCGGGTACAGAGTGGACTTCTAGCTCTGATTTTTTGTCAAAGGCAGCTGCAGAAGCAGTTAAGCTGGATTTAAGTATTTTTATAGATACAGCTCTGCTGTCTATTTTACTACTTTTGAGACTGTCTCTTTTCTCTTTGTGGGATATCAAATGACTAAATTGCTTTCCACTTTAAATGGGACTAAGCCCTGTGGGACAAAAGTTTATAAGTAATACACAGAACTATATTTCATGCCCCAGCTTGTTGAAAAAATTAGTCATTATTGCTTAGAATGACTTCAAATTGTTTAATAAAATGGAACCAATGGATCCAACTGCTTAACACCCTAGTCTTGAACTGAGTTCAGGCTCAGACCTTGGATGAAAACTGTGGAGAAATAAAAGCAGAGAGAAAACACAAGTGCTGTCTTGCTTAAGACTGAAATAAAACGTTTGTGCATTTTGAAGACCACTTTTGTGTCAATTAGTGACAAAGTAGACATTAAATGTACATTTGATCAATTTCTCCTTTCAATTTTGGGTACTGCTCGGAGACACTAGATGGCACCTTCTGTTTGCTACGTGCATGGGGCCAGAAATAGGGCCCATGTGAATGCTGGTGAAAGCTGACAATTATTTTTGAAGCAACTGGTGCATCCATATGGATCCTTGCTGACAAAGGAAACAGAAATATCCTGGTGCTCCACATCCAGAAAAACAGGGGGGACAGAGTACCTATTAACTACCTTGTTTCTTCTTTTCATATCATCTTTGGGCTGTAGATGGTGGGCAATGAAACACCCAATTTAGTTAAAGGGTGGGCTGCGAATGGTTGTTTTCATGATGCATTATAAGGAAAGGATTTTCAGGAAAGCTGGACATCATGCAGGCAGCTAGGGGTGTGACTTAGGCCCATGGGGCATAAGTGATACCAGTGTGAATGCGGAATCTATGGACATATGAGTCTGTAACTGCTTCATCAGACATCTGGTGTCATCCAGGGTGCCGTAAAGGATCCCAAATAAAGTCCAACTGCTGCTCCTACAAGGAATGGATTTTATGTATATGCTGAGGATTCCATCAAGGGGTCATGAGGAACTAGCCAGTGATCACCTGTGCATTTGCCAGTGACATGAATGAACATAAATGTAACACTGCAATGGCACCCTCGTAGGAAGAAAATTTAGTCCATGACAAAGCTAATTTTTTCTTAATTCAGAGGTGAGAAATCTGACTGTTCTCCTTAACAAGTTTCTACAGGCATGTATCTTTAAGAAAGAATTCCACTGAATAGTTTGGGAAAACTCTGCCCTGAGCTAATTGTGCAATTTCTGGTCTGTTTATCATGGCACACCCCTCATTCTCATCACCCACAAGAAGGGGGATCACAACTGAGCTGTTTTGCAAGACATCCCAGGCACAGACCATTAGGTCTGCCTAAATCGTCAGTCTAGTGCCCTGACATCAAAAACCCTCCTCTCCTCTGATCAATGTTTAATCCACAAAGATTGGCAGAATCGTCGTTCCCCACAGACCAGATACCACAAAGCCATAAAACATCTTCTTTGTCCATTGCAAATAAACCTTACCTTTAATACAAAACTGGAAACATGAGAAATTAAATGAAAGGTCTCAGAAAAGAGCAAGAAAAAATCTAGGGCTAGAGCCAGTGACCTGGCCTGTTAGAGCAGGAGCTGATTTGTAAGGGATAAAAGCCCAGAGGGTGCTGGGGATTGGACTATGTCAGTGTTACAGAGAAAAGCAGTGACCATATCTCCCACTGGTCCAGTCACTTTAACTTGGAAGGAAATTCCATTCTACCCCTGGATTTGGTGACCTGTCATAGTGGGTTGAAGCTGGCTGAATGTCAGGAACCTTCCAAATACTCTCTATCACTTATCTCTACAGCTGGAGAGGGGTGAGAAAATATAGCAAAGGGTCTGTGAGTTGTGATAGGGACCGGGAAAGATCACTCATGAAAACCTTTTGGGACAAAACAGACTCAAATTAGAGATATTAATTGAATTGATTGCTAACAAAGTCAGAGCAGGATAATGAAAAGTAAAATAAAACCTTAAAAACATTTCACCCCTACCCCTCCTTCCTTCCCAGATCTACCTACTCTCCCAGCAATGCAGGGAGACAGGGAATGGGGGTTATGGTCAGTTCATCATGCATTGTTTCTCCCACTGTTCAGTAAAAGGAGTCCTTCCCCTGCTTCAGGGTGGGGTTGTTCCCATGGGAGCTCTTTGTGAACTTCTCCAGCATTAGCCTATCCCAAGGGCATCTGTTCTCCACAAACTGCTGCAGCATGGGTCACTGTTCCACAGGGTGCAGTCCTTCAGGCACAGTCTTCTCCAACGTGGATCCCTTCACACGGTCACGAGTCCTACCAGAAAACTAGCTCCAGAGTGGGCTCCTCTCTCCATGGGTCTGCAGGTCCCTGCCAGGACCCTGCTCCAGCACAGGCCTCCCACGGGGTCACAGCCTCCTCTCAGGCACCCAGCTGCTCTGGTGTGGGTGTCCTCCATGGACTGAGGATGGATTTCTGTATCCCCATGGACCTCCATGGGCTGCAGGGACACAGCTATCATGGTCTGCACCAAGGCTGCAGGGGAATCTCAGCTCTGACACCTGGAGCACCTCCTGCCCCTCCTTCTGCACTGACCTGAGTGTTTGCAGGGCTGTTCCTCCCACATGTTCTCACCCCACTCTTCTCTGGCCACAATTACATCTGCACAATAACTTTTATTCCCCCGTCTTAAATATGTTATCACAGAAGCATTAACACCATTTCTAATTGGCCAGCCTTGACCAGCGGCATGTCAGTCTTTGGAGCTGCCAAGGGCTGACTCTGCTGGACATGGGGGAAGTTTCTGGCAACTTCTTACAGAAGCCACCCCTCGCCCCCACCATGTGCATAGAGTTTGGTCATGCAAACCCAGTGTATCTGTCCAAGCCTCAGCCAGTCATCAAGACATGTAAACGCAGAGATTTTCAACACTGTCAATATACTCTGCCTGTCATCCTATTTCTGGAGCTAGATCATGTCTCATACTTTCAAGGGAGGAGGAAAAATACTAAGTCAAGTTATATACTAACAAGAGAAAAAATCACCTTCCTGACCACTGCAAACAAGTAGAAAATCTGGAAGTAGAAAATCTGAAACAAGGATTTAATTAGATACAGTGAAAAAAAAATCAAATTTGCTTTGTCAAAAATTATCCTTTCAGTCTCCTTTTAGAGCCCTTGCAATTCCTCTAGTCACCCCTACAGTCTCCACCTGACATGCATTAAATATAAATAAAATAAATCTACTACATTACCTTTATTGAATAAGATGGTATTTTTCAGGGAAAAAAGGTTGTACAATGAGCTATAAACTACCAGCACTATCCAGCCTGGCCTTGAACAATTCCATGGGCATCTACAATTTCTCTGGGCAACCTGTTCCAGTAACTCGTCACAGCAAAGAATTTCTTCCTAATACCTAATCTAAATCTGCCCTCTTTGAACTTGAAGCCATCACCTCCTGTCCTGTCACTACATGATCTTTCAAAGGTCCCTCTCCAGCTCCCTTGTTAACCTCTGTTAGGCACTGAAAGCTGCTATAAGGTCTCCCTGAAGCCTTCTTTTCTCCAAGTAAAACAACCCCAACTCTCTCAGCCTGCCTTCACAGGAGATATTCTCCAGGCATGTGATCGTTTTTGTGACCGTCCTGTGGACTCATTCTGACAGATTCACATCCTTCTCTTGTTGGAGGCCCCAGATCTGGGTGTAAGACTCTAGAGCAGGTCTCATGAGAGCAGAGTAGAGGGGGAGAATTGCCTCCCTCAATCTGCCAGTCATGGTGCTTTGGATGCTGCCCAGGATGTGGTTTTTGCACCAGGCAGAAACATCCCTTGGCCACAACCCCCCCCCACCTGCTCTGCTCTGCCGACACACTGAGCCAGCCCTTGATTCCTCAGCCACTTGAACCAAAGTGCTTGATGCACAGCTCACTTGGCATCATCTCCATAGTAAGTAAATGTGGCTGAAAAGCTTGGTAAATAATTCATTGTGCTGTCAAGACCTCACTACCCAGGCCAATTAATATTTAGTGAAAATCACACTCCTGAGCTTGAAAGACAGAGTATTGTCACGGAATGAATGCCTGTGGCCAACAAGGACCACACATCGCTTACAGGTGCTTAAACAACAAGTCAGCAGGAAAAGGCTGGTCATTCTTGGGACTTGCATGGATGAGAAGTTGCTTGTGGGAGATTTTAAGAGAATCCCTTAAGTGCAGACTCCTGTGGCACACCTTGGTGGGCCTCCAGTCTGAGAGACCAAGACCCAAGGTGAGCTGCAGGATCAGTAAAGGTGGTATGAATAGGATGTCTATCTCCAACAATACAAGGTGCTGTGTCGTACACACCCGTTTCCCTTCTCTTTGGTATAGAGAATGATGAAATAAGAATAAAGAAACATGAGTAGAGAATTTACACCTGAGAAGGAAGATCGTGGATGAGAATGTATCTGCAGTGTTCAGTCTGATCTTTGGGTTCTGTGAGCTTTCTCGTGACCCTGCTTTCAATGGTGATGTATCTCTTCAGTTCCCTATTTCTCCTCTTGCTTCTCATGTTGCATTTTATGTTGAAATTATGTCGTACCTGTGTGAGGAATTAAAATCTGTGTTTCGAGTAGATGACAAATTAGCAGAATTGGGTTGCATTGCAGTTTAATATTCTAAGAATTTGATTAATCAACTGGAATTGCTTTTTCTTTTCCTAATACTCTCAGGCTTCTGCTGTTGAAAATTATAATAGTAGCTTTTGTAATCATGTCTCATACCTCTAAAAGGGGAAACATTAAGAAAAAGTTATTAAAAGGGAGGTATTAATGGAAAAAGGCAATTCGCCAATTTCAGCAATGGTAAATTGTGTCTCGCTAACCTATTAGAATTTTTGAATCTGTAAGTAATGCAATGTAAAACTGCAAAGCAGTATAAAAATTTTAAATAAATTAATTTTAATTTTCAAAATGTGAATAAAACGATTCCTTAGAAGGTGTAAAAACATGTCTTGTTTCTGTTGGGAGAAACAAGGTATTTTCTGGGAGCAAAAGCCAAGAAATAGAAAATAAAGAATCAGATTAAACCATTTCCAACAAAGCAAAAGATTTAGAGTACAGTACTCAAGTACTGATCTCTTGAATAATGTTCTTGAAGGGGAATATTCTGTCATGAGGGGGGAAGGTTGTTTGGAGCACCAGAGAACTGAACAATAGGGAGCAAAATGACAGGTGGAGCTCAGTGTCAAACAAATGCAAAATACTATTAGTTGGAGAGGGAAACATGATTTGCTCATTAACCTTACACCATTCTGCCTGTGTCAGGTTAGGAAGGGGACTTGGATGTGATGGTGGACAGATGTTTATAGCCACAGTCCAAAGAATGAAGCAAGTTCATAGATAGTGAAGGCAGGGAAAAAGAAGGCAGTGCTTTTATGTGGTCAGCAGCGTGACTCTGTGGGGAACAAAGTGCAGGACTGGGTACTCAAAGTCTCAAGAGACAATCTATGAAGCAGATATATGTCAGCTTCAGCACAGGGTGATGGGAATGATTTGGAGTGTGTTAAAATATTCAGCAGAAACCATGTTTTAAAAGATTGAGATCATCTGCCTTTGACACAAGGAAAAGTGAGAGTATGATAGCAACATTTAAAACGGCAGACGATCTGGAGAGGTGAGTCTGGGAACTCAAGAATAAGGGAAAATCAATGGCTTAGACAAAGGAAATGCAGTTAATTGGAATCAGTTCAATTCTAATTTGGATAATTCAGTATGTATCTGGGTTTTACTGCTCCAGCCTGGGACACCAAATATCTGGGCTTACCCACTTTTTCAGTCACTGAGTCTCGCAGAGAGAAAATTACACAGTGGTAGAAGGGAATCTCATTGCTGCAGAAAAAATAATTAGACCGTAAAAATCATTAACCCAGAGTTGTGTTTACCATTAATACTCTATCAAATGTTGATTGTGTGACTAAACTGCAGAGTAAAAGAGCATCCATAACCACTGCCCAATGATATAAATAAGGTCATTGTTCCTATGAAAGAAAACATGAGATGGATGAAAATGGTCCAAGAGGTACTTTCCTATATAAGTCATAAAGCTGAGCAGATTTTAAGATATAAATCATGGAGCAGTTTTTCTTATTTTTCTGGTAAGAAAATGGTTAAGAAATTAGTGTCTGTTAAAAAAATATAATCCCAGAAAGACACACTCCAAAGATTCAGAAGCTGTTTGTGCACATTGAACTCACCTTAATACATTTTGGAAAGAACAGCATTTTGCTTGATATGAACATGCATGCCAAGTACAGCCACGTGCAATATCTGTTTTCTGCTATCCAGTAGCCTCCATTCAACTTTCTTCAATGTTGTCATGGCAATAAGACTGTTTTTGACACTGCCATTAATGAACTCTGAGGGTGAGAAAGGTCCTTCTCCAACAAAGAGTGACAACACCACAAAACAAATTAAATTGCTCTGACAATGTATCTATTGAGAGTGAGTTCACATGTCACTGGAGCTTTTAGGATCTTATTGATGACTTTGTGGCTGCCAAAAGTCATAAAGTACTGCTGTTGTAACAGGTTTATGTTTATAGACAGTATTTGCCTGCATTGTTTGATCACCCTAATGCTGATATATTCTGTCATTTTACCTTGACAGCTGTATTCAGTATTACTTCTCTGTCAGTGAGTTAATGAAGGTGTGTGTGTGTCAGTAATCATTTCTTATCTCCAAGGAGGTATAATGTATATGCCATAAACACATAACTACATGACAACTGATTACACTTCAGTTAAATGATAAGAGCAGTTGACAGGAGTAGCTGAGGATCACAAAACAGACAGACCAGCACATTCTCCTGGGTGATAAAAGCTGAAATAAAGGTGGTCCAAACCACATGTGAATAGGGCCTTTTACAGCCAGTTTGCTGCCTGTTCAAAAAAGTATCTACCATCTACAGAAGTTATAAGAGACACTGAGAAGCCTTCTTTAAGACCATACAAGGATGCGCATGGAGGTTTATATAGAAAAATAACCACTCTGCTGTGAGTGGCTCCCCAATTCTAAACCTGTAGCACTGTCAACTCAGAGTTTATTGGCTGCATAGCAATACGTGAGTCTTATTTCCCCTGAACTAAGGAGCTGACATCAGCCTGCAGTTTTATTTTTTCTGGAAAACAAAGGCAATGAGAAGACAGACAGACTGTAACTGTAACAGACAGACTGACTTGCCATGGTCACTCCTGGAAGTGGTATAGGGGAGATGGAGGTGATAGACATTGTAGGTTTGCAAAAGGGGGTCCTCATCCCATCCCAGTCTCCCTGAAAGAGGTTGTAAGGCAGACTGGCTATCCAGGACGCTATAGAAGTTTTTTTATACTGTGTAGACAGCCGGCTCTATCTGGTTTTACACATGGCACTCTTCTGTCTTATGTGACTGCATACCTCTGCTCAGGGCCAGCCAGTCTTACAGGCAGTCACCATTCCCACAGGTGGCACCCCGTACCTACAAGTCAAAAAAAGAAACCTTATCCTGCCCTGGCAGAACACACAAGGACTGTCGGAGCATTAACTACTGCACCACATTGCAAGAGCTTCAGGCCGTTGTGCCTATAGTTCTTGTCTGCTATAACCTAGCTTGATCAAAACTGCCACCATGCAATTTTTTTCTTTCTCAATCAGAGAAAAATTAGTAAAGTTGCAGGCAAATGTAATCCTGGGGATGTTTCTGAAGAGACTACCATATAGTAGGGTACACAGAGCCATACTACTGCCAGCAGCAAAATCCTAAGATCCTAAAAGCTCCAATGACATGAGAACTCTCAACAGATACGCTTTCACCAAGTGCAAGTGTTTCAAAGTCCTTGTTACTTGGGGACTCACAAGTACTGTGATAAGCAAACAGCTGATTTGGGATTGTTATGGCACAGCCATAACAAACATCTGGATAAGGCCTTAACAACATGCTTTAACTCTTGTTCAGCCCTTACCTGGTCAGACAGTTGGACAAGATGATCATTGTAGGTCCCTTCCAACTGAAAGATTCCATTCCATTCCATTCCTTTATATTCTAGCCCAGAGTGAACTTCTTTCTACCAAAGGGGTTTTCTTTCAGGTTCAAAGGTAATAAACAGTGTGAACTGCTTGGCCAGTTATCTGCCTACCAAATGTTGGGCAGTGTAGGCAAGAAGCATCCGCCTTAGATCAACATAAGAGATGTCACAGATATTAAGGTGCCCTCCACCCACAACAAAACTTTTTCTTATTTTTTTCAAACACATTTCAGCTCTTCCACTATCTACTTGTTCACAATGAAGACTCAGTTGGAGTCCTCCCTATTAATCTGCTGTGAAGAATGAGCTGTGAACCAGCTCACCCAGAACTGCCAAGGGCTGTCCAGGGGTCAGATGTACATGTACTGTTTCATCCTTCTTCAGTGATATTGTGCAGAGCCATCAAGAGTTTCCATGTTCTGCCTTAAAGCACCTTGATGTTATTGCAACTGGTGCTGGGAAAAAAATTAAAACCAGCTGAGCCATGGATTTCAAGGTGCCATGTAATCAAGAGTGAGCCACTCAGCTTTACTGAGCTTCAGTCTCTCAGCTTAGCTAAGAATCTGTATACAAAGCAACACTGCACTCACAACTTGATACTGCACCTGAAAACTCTTTTTGTTAAAATACCTAATGCAGTGTACCTTAAGTGGGCTTATGGATGGATGGCAAAGGAATTAAACACCCTTTGGTGCATTTCTATAACTTTACAAGAAAAGATGTAGATAAGGAGTCAAGGAGTCCACAATATCTAACTAAATAATGTCATTGCAGGCATCAAGAATAACTTCTCATTGTTAAAGAAATATCATGACTCATAACTAGAGTTGCTTTTCAATTATTTGCTTAAGGACTAGAGAGTACAAAAGATATATTCATGACACACTTCAAATTCTTGTTGCTTTTTTCATTTTAGTTTTGGTTGAACACACCAACCTCAGAAAAACTATGCTAATCTCTTTCACTGCAACTGATCTGCCCTCAGTCTTTGTGTGTGGCTGAAATGGGTAACCCCCATTTCAAAGAATTATCAGCATTCAAAGGAGGAAGCATCTGAAATCTCATCTTTGTCTTTCTATTTGGTCTTCCAGTCAGATTGTTTTACTCATATAGAGACTCATCCTTTTTAATGACCTTGCTGGAGCTGCTAAAATGCTCTGTCATGTGCTTCTTATGTAAGTAAGGCTCCATTTAATAACTTGGTACCACCCTGAGTGCAAGTGGAGAAATTCAGCATGAAAAATGATGAGAGAAGACAAAATACATCAAGTAGTTCTGGTAGCAAAACATGGTTTTGCTTTCTGGGTTCATTGTACCAGTAAGTCCATCCTTATGATAATTTGCTGGTTTTTTGGCATGGGAAAAATAATTCAAACTGAAAAGTAAATAATAAATCCAGTAGCTCCTTTCTATTTCCTTTATGGGGGCTATGTTTGTTCTTTATGGCAGAAACGGCTTTTTATAGACCAAATTTATACTTCTGAATTCAAATTCAGAAGGATGAAATAGAACATAAAAAGAAAGATTACGCAAGAAAACATGAAATTATTTCTTGAAGCCTCAAATATTATATAAGATTATATTTTAATAGAATGAGGAAATAAAGCCAGATAAGAGAGGGTGCTCCATGTATAATTTATCATCAGAATTTCAGCAGTGAAGGTTCAAGTGAGCAGGTAATAGAGGTTAACAGCCCAAGAGGAAAAGCTTTGGGTCTGCTGGAGGTAACAGCTGGACATCTGGTGACAATGTGCTACTGCTAAACAGTGAATATCCCACCCAAGCATCTAAACAGGAGCATAATCTGCAAGATGTGTGAAATAATCCTCTCGTCAGGACTGGAAAGTCCATAGAGATATATGGGATCTCTGGGAACAACACAGCTAGAAGGATATCCCTCACAAGGACCTAGTGTAGGTAATGCAAAGGAGACAAAGAGGCGTGGCCAGGGTTTCAGAAAACATGAAATGGTCTCATTCAGCCAAGAACTGGAAAGGTTGTGGAGACATGTGATGACCCTTGAGCTGTCTCAAAGGGTACAGCACGAAGAAGAAGGAGTTCCTGACTCAAGGCAGGTTTGGAGCACACCCTCTCCCTAGAGCTGAGAGAGACAAGGAAAAAGCCCCTGTGGCCTGCAGCCTGCTTTTCCTGGGGGAATATCTTTGCTGGGAATTTATAACCTGGAATATGACTGAGAAAGCAGCCTGAGAGGGTCCATCATGATGTGGCCTGGAAATGACTGTCCCCAGGACTGGCAGAAGAGCTTGATCTTCTGAGGTACATCTGTCATGCCTATGTCTACTCCATCCTTCTGGACAATCCATCACAGACAAGGTCTCTTCTTGATTCAAACCTTCCAAATCTTGAGAGCAACTTAAAAATCCAAAGAACCTTGAAAGAATATATTTAGGTTGCTTACTTGTTGGTTTTCAAGTGTTATAGGCAATGTCTGTACTCTTAGCTCATATAAGCCTGCTGCAGTCATGTTCCTGCTTGCCTTAGACAGCAAGTTTTCTGCTTTTATCCATCATCACAAGACAGTTCATTGGTCCATTTTTTTTAAAGGTAATGAGTGTTCACCTGTCTCATGGAGACCTCAAATCTCAAGTTTTATGACTTGAATATTCTGTATTTAAAGTCCCCAGGTACTGTATCCTGCACATTTAATTTAAGTTCTCCCACTGACTTCAATCTGAATGGTACAAACCCTCAACTCAGCAAATAGGACACTCATGAGTTCAAGTTCACTCTTATTCAATAAAAGTCCTGCTCTACCGTAGACTACATCTTGTGTTTGAGAATTTTGTTGGATATGAAGAAATTTTGAAAGTAACACTTTTTCAGAAACAGCCTCCAGCTGCAGAGAAACAAATTGCTTTGTGTGTTGACTGTATTTTTGTCTCGCTCATTTAAACTTCAGATTATTTCTTTGTCTGCCCTTAGGTTTGAACCTTTCAGAGTAGAGATCATGTTCTCTTGAAAGTGCCTTGCACAGAGCTACTAAAGGTGCACAACAGTGCAAATGCAACAGCAGCAATCGCTTTAACTGAAGGCAAAGAAAGCACTTTTCATCCTGCTTAAAAATTGTCTTAGAAATAGAAAAGAATGAGACATTGACCAAATAATGTGAAAGGGCAAGCCATTAATCATATCTTTAAAATTATTGTGGTACTTTAACAAAAACTGGTCTTGAATAAGAAAATTTGAGTATGTACAGTTAGAAAGTATCATAAATCCTCTAAGTAAAGACCCACATTGAAAGAAACAGGTATGATATGAGTCAGAAGGATTTAATTTATGCAAATAATCAGGACCAGATTATAGCATCCTAAATTATAAATGGAAGTACCTAACGAGTTTATTGAATCACTAAATTATTTCTGAGTTGTTCTGGTGAGTCAGGAAGGTAATGAGCACTGGGCAAGAACGTGGGAGTTGTCTATGTTCATCTGTGTTTGTGAGATTGAGGCAGTTGTGCTGCTGGTAATCAGACAGTGGATGTGCCTGTTTCTTTAAAGTTTATTTTCTTTCATTTTCTCAGAGACAAGGATAAAGTCAGTGGGGGACACTGGGGCAGGAACTCTTTAAAACAAAAAAGCTAGAGCTCTTAAACCGCATACTTTTGAGGAGCTGTGAGGAAGTTAGTTACAGGTGTACTCCTGCAGGACTCCGGAGAGATAGGTACATGTGAAATGAAGGGTCGCTGACACAGGTGGGCCACTAAGAGACACCAATGAGCCCTTCTGAGCTCCTCCAAACCAGTGTCTTAACTAGTCTTAACACTCCATGCCAATGCCAACAGAGCTTCAGTGGTGAGACACTGAATTTCCCCAGAGATGTGGTGGATGCCCTGTTCCTGGAAGTGTTCAAGGGCAGCTTGGCTGGGGCTGTGAGCAGCCTGCTCTAGTGGAAGGTGTCCCTTCCCAGGCAGGGGGCCTGAAGCTAGAGGATGTTTAAGGCCCTTTCCAAATCAAGCCTTTCTATGATTTAATGACTATTATTTCCAAAGCAGTACTTTGCACCTCTTGCTTCTTTGTGCTGTATGCCACCAGCAGAACCATTGTGAGGTGGAGAGGACACATGTAGCAGGTTACAGGCACAATCTGCTTTTAAATAAAACTTTTTCAGTAGGTTTTAAGGGCAGAAGCTCTTGGGGACTGCTATTAGTCTTGGTAAAACTCTTCTATGAGTGGGATAATAAAATAGAAGGCAAAACTCTTCTATCTTCTCCATCACACCCATCAGAGCAGTCAGTGTCCCTTTATTTGAAAGAACATGCTCTCTCTAGCCAGAGTCTGTGTTCATGGAGGCTGACTCTATAGTGATCTGTTTGTGATTCATTATATTAGTGATAGTGACTAATGTCATTTTGCCTGTCATCAAGGGATTAAACACAATCCACTTAGTACACACAAGAAACTCCACTATAAAATAGTATTTGTGATTGCTGCTCATGACAAATGTTGGCTTCTAGTGTCAGACAAATATGAGGGCTTCCTTGAGGCCTGCCTATTTCCTTGAAATACCCAATTAATTAGCATTTTGCCTACAATAAGCAATTCACAGAAGTAAGCCTCAGACAGGCATTACTGTCCATGTTAAATAAATTAATGTTTGTCCTTTGTACCTCACCATGTTATGAAAGCAAATCTGCATGTGCCTCTTTTCAGAACTGTAGTCTCAAAACTCTATTAGTGTGAAAGTACCTAAAACCAAGAGGAAAAGTAGTTAGAAATGCAGATGCCAAACACAGCAAAACACACCAGCAGTGTCTGAGTGTTGTGTCCATTCTGGTATTGATTGGTGTCAAAGGACTGGAGCCTTGTGGAGATTTGTTGTTCTTTGGGATTACACAAGTTTATCTATTTCTGAAATAGGTGTGTGTGGTAAAGGGAGATGTTCTCTCGCCCAGCTCCTGCCATCCTCCTTTGAACATGGGGAAGAGTCCCAGGGAGCTTCTGAAAATTTCTTGAGACTAGAGGACACCATCCTGCTTTTGAACCAACCTTTTGAACAAGTACTGAATTACAGGGGTTGTACAAACAGTTTTTTTGATTCAGAAAACAATGTGATTCACAAAGCAAGCACTCTCCAGGCCAGATTTCTTGGGAAAATGTAGAAAAAGCTTTGTTTAGTCTGTTCCTAGCTACTAGGTCCCAAGAAAGGGACAGGGCTTTCTCCAAATGTGCATTGGGAGACATCTAGGAGTTGGACACCTCAGGCCACAAGTGAATGGCCTAGATAAACAGGCTATATTATTTGAGATCAGACTGTTTTTTCCCTTCATCAATATTTTTTTTCATTCTTTCAAATGAATGAATGAATGAATGATTGTACATGGATTGTATATTCATTTACACATCATAAATCATGTAAGCCAAGACATGTAAACTATCTCTTTTTTTTGATGAAAGCAAACCCAATGTATAAATTGATATTTGCATTTCAGAATCCTCACGCAGTCTATTTATGCTTGATACTTATAAATGCCCTTTTTATTTCCCTTCATTCTTTTGGACAGAGCTAACCTAAACCTTTTTTTATCTTTTTTTACCCTGGCATACTTAGAACCGATGCTGCACATTCTAGATCTGTTGTTTTTCCCCCCCTCTCCATTTCCACTACAACTTTTTCCTTCAAGCTTATGGTTAAAGGTAACCTCTGGGTAGATATATGCACTGCACATTAACGAATTTCTGTCCTTTAGCAGGAGTACTGTAGGGCCAAGCTCGAGTGTGGCTCCTCATTTTAATACCCCTGTTTTACATTCTCATTCTGTTCTTCTCTATCGGTCGGAGTGTTAGTTGCAAGGAGGCTTTTGTTGGAGCCTGGGCAGCTGCCTCCTGGCAGGAGGAGTTTTGAGCAGCTGACCTGCCTGTGCTCATTGCTTGGTTAAAAAACTCCTCCATTTTCATATGGGTGGAACTACACGGAAAACAACTTTGGCTCTGAAAGCATCTTCAAGGAGTTCAGAATTGTTCTTCACCCCAATCAGAAAATAGAGACACACAACAACAGAAAAGCTTTCTCAGATGTGAATACTGTACTCCTCTGTGCCCGGACACAGCCATCATATTGTTCTTGCTCAAATGAAATGCACTTACAGTGCACTTACTGAATGCAGCTGATGTGACTCTGGAGAGGGGGGTCTTCCACTGGGTCCTGGGGAAGAGAGGATCCCCCAGCCATCTGCACTATGAGCCTTGTGCCATGGGATCCCCTCTGTCAGCTAGTCCTGGGACTGTGACATGGCAGCAGGCCTGGTCAGGAAGAATTTTGGAAACAGGATTTATAATTGCATTTTTTTTCTGTGTGTTTGAGCAGCACAAATTTCTTTGTTGAAGATGAGGGTGCTGACTGCTGCAGTGCTCACCATTCTTCCTAAAGTCCTAAGGTCCACACTGCTTTTCCTCTCTGAACCTCCTCCTATGACGGCCTGTGGCAAACAGGACATGCCTCCTGTGAGGTACCTCAGAGAGCAGTATATTGATTTTCCTAGAATTAGAATGTGAAGATATTGCCATCAGTAGGCAAAAAGGTATCCATGAGCCCAGAATAGATAAAAGAGTGTCACTGTAGTGCAATAAAAAACCCCACCTTGTCCTCTGTCACTCTGTGTATTGTATGCATGCTTGGTTTCCTTGGAGCCCAGAAATCTGATGTTAAAAAGGACGTCACATAGGCATGTGTATGCTTCTGTTTCAAACCACTTATTCACATCAGAAAGAAAAGGTGCTTTGGAAAGATTTACTTCGATTGAAAGAAAAGATTTTTATTGGGGGCAGGGGGGAGGAGTTGTGTTTGGCAGTCTGCAACATTTGATTGCTGTAATGGTAGTGACGGCAGTAATCTATTTTTTTGCCTTGCTGGTAAATGGAAGTATCCAGCAAAGATAAAAGGTTACCAGCTGGGATAACTATCCTCTAATTAGTACTGCAGATTTTTGGGGGAATTTAGAAATATAGTGATGCAGCCTCTTAAATTTGTTATAAATAAGACTAAATAGGAACAAGAGAAGTACTCAATATAGCACCTAATCTGAGAGGGCTGCTCAGCCATTTGGAGCAAAACACCACTTCATTGCAAAGGGAAGAGAAGAAGCTTGCTCTGGGAATCACCATTTCCGAAAATCAATCCAGTCTTGAGCTTCTTGCTCAGATAAGGTGCTTCTGAACTAGCTGGTCAGGATACGTGGCCGGTATAGTCATAGAGTGCGGAAGTACTAAAGCTAATTTACACTTCACTTACACTTTCCAATGACTTGGGAACTGGTAAAAGATTAAGTATAGGAGGACAGACAACCAACAGTCTTGGTTGATTCTCCCAAATAATTTTGTCAAGAAAATTTTTTAACTTAGAAACCACCAATTGTTGAAGTATGAGGAGGAAGGAAAATGCTGGTTGGGGAGCACCACTACTCTGGAGAGAAGACTGGAAAAAAAAATGCAGCTAAACTTATCTGTAGACTGAAATTATGGCAGCTCAGTAGCTGTGCATCAACAGATCAGTTACCTGTGCCTTGGGGGAGCAAAGTCCAAGAATGGATCAGCAACAGTTTTATGTTCTGATTTCAATGCCAGCTATTGGTCTTAATAAATCCCACCAACACCTCAGCCCATGTACCCCTAGAGCTGTTGCTAGTGTTCTGTCAGAGAATGCCTATGTCTTTCCTAGTGCAATGAACTGGTGACAAAAGCTGAAAGCCCAAGGGTAACTGCTTCCAGAGAGTAGACATAGGCTAATAGGGACAGTTTTTGCACTGTCATCAAGCAGCTTGTCTGAGCAGACATGCTTAAGCATCTGGGAAACCTGACAAATACATTCCTGAACTCACCTGGACTAGCAGAGATGCAGTGTAGCCAAGGAGGACCAGTGTTCTGGAATAGTGTGCACTTATCCGTTTCTTCATCTCTTCCTTTGCTCCCACATTTTTCTGAAGTGATGTGTTGCAATAGGACACGAAATAAAGATGCTTGACTCCAGTCAGAAGGCAGCAGAAATCAGAAGGCTTTATTTACAGTTCATTCAGCCTTTTTATAACATGCTGTGCTAAGAGGGCATGTTATTGGTCCATGGGGCTGACACCTCTCCCACTGGCGAAGTAACAGAAATAGCAAACAACACCTGTCGTTATGGGAAAGGAATATTGTTTACACAAGGTTGTTTTGGGAAAAGAAAACTGTTGAAAAGTTTTCCTTGGGAAGAGCTAGCAATTCTCAGGGTCAGAAAATATCGGGTCCGCAGTCATGTACTTGCAGATAAGGGCATTTTGGCCCATTTGTTGTCAGCAAAAATGTCTGGAAGACTTGATAAAAATCACTGTTGGGCAGTGTTTGGGGCACAGCTGCAGCCCAAAAAGTTTGTGACTGCCCTCCTATTGCACCGAATCAAAGCCAGTGGAGGCCATGCAGGAGCTGCTCAGGGTGACTCTCAGGGAGGCCATGAAGAAGCTGCAGCCAGGGGCTGGTTGCCTCCTTACATGCTGGTAAGACCATGGTGGACAAGACCTGCAGTTGCTGGAAATTTATCATTCTTAACACATATTTGGGGAGCAAGGATAAGTCTGGATTGCATTGCAAAAAACCCTTGAGGCTGCTTATCATCAGACCATGCCACTGAGTGCTAATCAGAGCATCTTCTTTTAAATGTCTTAGTCTGCTATTTTTAGGCTATAAGTAGGGTGAAAAAAATTTACTTTTGGTCAGACAGAAAAAACACCTCTGAATAAACAAAGTGGTAGAGAGGGGCATTCTTGGCCCCAGGTTTAGGCTGGTAATTCTTGAAGATTTTCCACTGTGAGCCCCTAAGCAAGTGGGGACATGGGTTTTGAAATATACTATGCCTTGGAGGACAGAGAGGTCTTGAAACATGTTCTATTCATGGGTGCTTTGCTATGGTCTTAAAAGCTATTTACCAAGCAAAATACCACCCACACTTGAAAGTCCCTGCCTATCACGTCCTTGGATAGTCCAGGTGGCCTCACAACTCCAACAATTCCATCTCCCTCGTCCAATTTCTTACTTCCTCTATTCAGGGAGTGGTAAACACTGGTGCAGATGTGACATAAGCACACAGAATTATCCAACCAGCAGTTCTTATGAACCCCACCATCATAAAATGCTTTTTAAATAAAAACAAATATAGTTCTCAGAAATCCCAGGAGGTCCAAATGCACCAAGGGCCAGGGGGATGCCAAGGTAGACAAAATGTGAGGGTAAAGCCCCTGAGTAATCTCTGTGCAGACGGCTAGACCAGCTGACCTCCTTTAGAGACCCACTTTGGGTTTCTTTCTTTGCAAGTGGTGTTACAGAAAGTTGAGCACATTTAAAAACTCCTAGAGTGATTCTCTTTTGTAGGTGACTGACACCTATAAAACAATCCAGGAATTTACTGGCATTTGGACCACACAGCACTAACAACAGCCTGATGTGGTTTCTACCCACAGTGCTATTTACTGAGGAGACACTGACTTTTTGTATGCTTCTGGAACAGTCAGCATGAATACAACCCCTATGGAGAACACATTACTGTCCCAGGATGAATGGTTGGGTTCAAATTGTCTTTGTCTGAAACTGGCCTTGATATCCAGGAAATTAGGGTCCTTGGCTACTCCTGTGGCAGAAAGAGTCAAGCCCACATTGTGCTGATAAGCAGTGTCAGTTGCTATGTCAGGACGTGCTAACGCAGCACTTTTGGCTAGATGGCCGCATTGCACGGGAGGGCTGAGCCCAGCTCCTGTGCCTCCGCCCCTCCAAAGGATGTCCCCTCAGCTGGGCCTGCAACAGAGCTTTATTCATTTCTGGGAAAAGAGTGTCAGAAGCAGCCACTCCTGCTGGATCCAAGACCTCCACACAACTGCCTGACAGGAGGTTCTGGGTGAGGCAGGGGTCAACTTCTTCCCACAAGCAGCAAGTGATAGGATGAGAAGAAATGGCTTCAAGTTGTGCCAGGGGAGGTTGGAACTGGCTATTAGGAAAAATTCGTTCATGGAATGGGTGGTTAAGCACTGGCATAGGCTTCCCAGGGAAGTAAGTGGTTGAGGCCCAGTTCCTGAAGGTATTTAAATGACGTGCAGATGTGTCACTTAGGGACATGGTTTATTGGTGGACTTGGCAGTGCTGGGTTTATGGTTTACGATCTTAGAGGTCTTTTTCAACCTAAAATATTCTCTGATTCTATGCACATTTTCCTGCAGTGGGAGGAACTGTTCTCACCTTAAGTTCACAGTGCAAATCTTTAATGGATCTTGCTGATGCTGAGGAGACACTTGCTGCTTCATCATTTTGAACACCCCAGGCAACATTTTAATTTTTCAGTTCTGACGCCAGAGAAGTCCGAAAAACCAACACGGTATCTATGACCCAAACCAGGACAGCCTGGCTGTCACTGTGATTAAATGCAGTGAAGGATCTGATCCTATTTTTGGAAAAGACTTTTCAGTCTAAAACATGAGATAACCAAGACTTTGCTTTTGATACATTTTAAATAAGAAATCAATCATAATAAATAGTTTTTGTGACTTCCTACTTCAAAGTAACATTCGTAAAGAGATGAAGTTTATCCACCAATGCACAATTCATATTTGGACCCACAGAAATGAAGGCAAATCACTACTATAGGTGTTTCAGGCAAACAGGACCTTCAGGGACTGAACTTAGCAAGGTAAAAGCTCTCTGCTGCCAAGATTTTTTGAACAGCAAGTTTTAGCCTAATATTAAAAGGATGGAACACTCCATCCAGAGTGTTGTTAGTGTCTTATCTGTAGAAAAAAACACATGCTAGGGAAAACCATCCCAATCATATTTGTGGATTTTTGAAATTTCTGCAGTTTTTCAGGAAACTCCTGGTACTGCGTTTTCCCCAGTGCAGTGCAGCATTGCTGGGAACATGAACAGCAGCCTCTTCTCAAAAAGGGAAACATCACTGCATGTGCAAATCAACCCCCTCTGCTGCAGTTCTGCAGTCCCATGCCCAGTTTCTCTACTGTCTTTGATGTGGTTTGGGTTCCTGCCATCATTCCAAATGTTACTCTTACACTAAGATATATAAGTATGTATAATTTTAACAACAAATTGCTACATTTATTTATTCATCTTATGGAAGCAATAGTTTGACTGACACATAGGGTATTTTGGAACTTGATGTTTGCAGGTTAAGGCCAGTCACTGAAAAAGAGAAGTGCTTATCCTTAAATAAAAGCAAAGTCTGTTTAGACCTGGGTTTCTTGTACCATTAGCCATTCTAGAACAGTAAAAATTTATTCTCTCCCTTATTACTGCCTGTATTAAATATATGACTAAAATATTTATTGTGTCTCAGCTACAGTGTCACCATTAAGGTAGTCCATATAAAAGCATCACCTGCAAAAATTTAAAAAGTCTGTGTAAAAGAATTACCACCATTACCACAGCTTAATTGAAGTGTTAGCTTGGAGCCCAAGGTAGGAAATTTAATCTTGCTGTTCTATATTTAGAAAAGTAGAATTCTAGCCACTTCAATCTTGGTTTCTTCTCAGCCTTTGCTATTAATTGGAATAAAATTGAAAATTGATGCTTTGAACAAGATTTCAAGGAGATACATTTTTCAACCTCCTATGGTTTGGGGATACTGTTGATAGTGTTCCAACCAGGTACCCACAATATTTTTACCTATGCATCTGCTCTCATAACTGCAAACTAAGAAAATAATTTCCTAATTTACGCATCTTCATTTATAAAACCGTGTAATTTATATGTGTCTCTGTACTGTCAAGTATTGTATATTCTTCTTCATTATGTCCTCATATCTTTCCTGTTTTGTCCTTCATCATGTACACTAGAGTGTCTCACTAACTACATATTTAATTCTCTTCATGTGATTGGTTTCTCATTCACTGCAAGTATGGACTTTCTTGTCCATTCAGAATCAATTCTCACCTGACTGATAGGAGATTAACCAATGTTAAATGTTTGTTTCACCGTTGTAAGAGACATCTGTGAACTTATTTCTTACTACAATTGTTTAAATTGCTGTAGTTATTTTAAATGACACTTAGGGGATTCTCCTTTCCAGGATTTTCAGTTAATGATTGTTTACCAGTCTTATATAGAGGTTAAGCAGAGAGCAAAAAATTTTATTTCTTGCTAAGGTTCCCTGAGAAAGAAGGGGCATAAAGAAGGCTAAACCACAAGATTTTTAAATGGTGTGTTATTTGTATGACAGAGGAAGGAGTTGTAAGACTGTGAGCAATAGTGCCCACCAAAATCATCTGTCCTTGGGCACATGGGCATGTACACAGGTGGATGTTTCCATGCACATAGATGCTGATGCCCAATTCTCCCTCACACAGCCTGCTGCAATACAACTTCTGCATCACAAACAAATGGGAAGCACACTGTGACTGCCAGGTTGGTGAATGTATTTTTGGCATATCGACCTTCTGCGGTTTGCTTTGTTTTGCTGCTGTTTTTGAGGGGGTCATGGTGCTGTGGGGCAACTCACACAGACATGACAGTGTGCAGTGGCACATTTTACACAGTAAAGCCGAATGGTTCATCCCATTGTTACACAGAAAGGAAAGATGTTGTGCATTGCTGGAATGCAGCCAGCTCTCAAGTCAAGATTAGCATCCTGGAAACAGGAACATTGGCAGCTGCGTACTTCTGAGCACAGTAGCTCTGTGCAAAGCTGGCAGTATGCTCTCAGGCTCTGCTGACACCACTGAACAAGGCAGACCAGGGCCCATCTGCGACAGGACATGAATGCAGCGTGTACATCCCCTCCCTGTTCCTGAATGGGATCATCCACCTGGTCTGTGATGGGGGTGAATGCTGTGATGGAAACATCTGCCCTGATTCTTTTTGTGCAGGAGGGATGCAGACCTGGTTTCTGCAGCGGTATCCCTGTTTCCCAAGTCTGGGAGGCCACAGGTTAAACAAATGCTGGAAATGGCAGAAGTGAAAAGCTCTGTTTTGTATGGCATTGGATTAACATCCCTGGTATGACCCTCAGAGCGATAAGAACTACCTAGTAGGCTGTCGGTTGTAAAAGTGAATCCTAAGTTTGGGAAACTGCTGAAAGCAAAGATTTTAAGTAGTGGTTTTATTTAGAGCAAGAAAAAAATATCTGCAGATAAGTGATCCTTGTCAAATTACATGAGCCTTAGGAAAAGCCTATGTATTACACTCTCTCCTGTGCAAAATAATCAGCCTGTCTTATCAAATGCACTTAACTGTTCAGTTTTGTCAGCCCAGACTGGAGGAAGGGTTCCCAAAACTTTTATGTTCAGCCTTACTGCCTCTATTAGCTGAACACTGATTGTACAAGTGCAGGTTTGTCAACACCATCAAGCTGTATGGTGCAGTTGACACCCTGGAGGTAAGGAACACCATCCAGAGGGACCTTCATAGGCTTGGGAGGTGCGTTTGTGGGAACTTCATGAAGTTCCACAAGGCCAAGTGTAAGGTCCTGCACCTGGGTTGGGGCAATCCCAAGCACACAGGCTGGGGAATCCAGACCAAGAGCAGCCCTGAAGACAGAGTTGGGACTCATGCTTGATGAGAAGTTCAGTGTCTTGGCATTGTGAGCTTGCAGCCGAGAAAGCTAAACATATCCTGGGCTGCATGAAGAGCAGTGTGTGACCAGGTTGGAGGATGTGATTCTGCCCTTCTTCTCCTCTCTCATGAGACCCCACCTGCAGTGCTGCATCCAGCACTGGGGTCCCCAACACAAGAAAGATGTGGACCTGTTGCAGTGAGTAAAGAGGAGGCTCACAAAGACTACCTGGGGTCTGGGGCACCTCTCCTGTGCAGACAGGATGAGGGAGTTGGGATTGCTCAACCTGGAGAAGAGAAGGCTACGGGAAGACTTTAAAGCAGCCTTTCAGTAAGTAAAGGGGGCCTGAAAGAAGGCTGAAGAGGGACTTTTACAAAGGCATGTGGTGGCAGAACAAGAGGGACTGGCTTTCAACTAAATGAGAGTAGGTTTAAATTAGATATTAAGAAGAAATTATTTGCTGGGAGGGTGGTGAGGCACTGGAACCGACTGCCCTGAAAAATTGTGGATGCCCCATCCCTGGAAGTATTCAAGGCCAGGCTGGATGGAGTTTTGGGCAACCTGGCCTAGTAAATGGTGTCCCTGTCCATGGAAGGAGGTTTGGAACTAGGTGATCTTTAATATGCCTTCCAAACCAAGCCATTCACTAATTTTAGGATTCCCCAAACTTACATAAAGATTATATGGTTCATGGAGGTTGTGAACAATCAGGCAGGACATTGATGGCATATCAACAAAGGGAAAAACTCTTCTGCACCCTGGATAAAGACCACCGTCTTCTAACATAAGAATTTTTGCTATGACAAGGACACCAAAAAAAAAATCCCCCCCTGAAATAGCTGTAAGTAAAGAAGATGAAAGGACATAAAATGCTAAGAGAACCACCTTGATTTGGATTGCTTTGAAGGTAGTCCACTTGTTTTTTAATCAGGAAAGGCCAGGTCTGAAGTCGGAGCTGGATATACAGGGATGCGAGGTATGAGCAGGGCCCTCTTCTGACCCCCAGGCATTTCTTCTCCACAGGAACCTAAGGACAAGCAGGGAAAATGTGTGAGACTGATGGCCATAAGAAGCTCCCATCAAAACTGTTGGGACTGACCCAGCCTGGGCCAGCAAACATCAGGGAGAAGGAGGAGAAGCTGCTTGTTTAAAACCAGAACGACTCATAGGAAAGTCTATACAGGAGAAGATTTACATGAAGTTTCTCAGAACCAGGGAACACGTTATGTTTCACTCAAAAACTGAATGCAATGAAAATTATCTTGTTTTCTTAACTCATCTGCACTTTCCTCTACAGCAGAGTGAAGCTTTCAGTGAGAAAAAGCAAACCCCAATTTATAAAATGACAACCATTTTAAAGCACTATTGCCCTTAGAAAAGGCTTTCACCTATTAAGCTTTATGCCTTACAAAGCCTAATGTTTGTATTGAAAGAATCATTGTGTCCATACAAATGCATCACATGGTAATGCTTGTAAAAATCTCAGGTCAAAAACTGAAGAAAATAAGTGGACAGGCAGCATCTTTCTAGACTATTTTTGAACATAATTTAGATAGTATAAGTAGTCTATTTTCAAAAATGCATTTTATTGTAAAACCCACTAGTATATAATTCTATTACTCAAATAGCAGAACAAAAGTTATAAATGTTCATCATCATGGCAAAAAGACAAAATTTACAACCAGCTTTAACCCATATGAAATTTAAACTGTTCCACTAATTTATAGAATTAGGCTCTTACGTTTTCAAAACGGATTTCAGAAACATCACAAGAGAACTTGTGCATTCATCCATGTAGGAAAGAGAAAGGAAAATCATCTTTATGTATGTGACAGCGCTGTTTTCTGGATGGCTGGTGCCTGTTGTGCTTAGAAATGGTTGCCTATGCCAATTCAGAGCTACTCTGGAGCCCTGCATGCATGCATAGTTCTATTAATATGTCTAGATTGCTCTAAATTTTGGTTACAGTCCACTGATAATACTAAATTGCTCTTTTGCAAAATAGCAAGATATTCTCTGAACAGTCAGCAGCATGGACCACTCTGACTCAGAGTCTCATTGGAAAATATTGAGTCATTTATGTCTACTTCTTTGCTTCAAATCTGATTGAAGTTGATAGCAAAACCCCTTGACCCTGATTACAATGGAAACACAGATGGAGAGGTTTCAGCCTCTGTCTCCAGTCTGGTCAGCACGAAGGGGATGAGGTGACTAGCTAGTTAGCATCACAGGAGCCACAGCATTCATCTCTGCCTCCCCAGGTGCTCTGTGTTTGCCACCAGCTAGCATGTGGACACGTGGCTTTGCAAAGCTTTGGATGGGTTCTTTCTCCCCACAAAATATTGTCCAAATCCCACAGGCACTTAATAGAAGACACAGACAAAAGGGAGCTGTCGCTGATTCACATGGCAGGAAAATCCGCATAATGTAAATTTGAGAACTAGATACTCTGCTATCAAAGACTATAATTTAAAACATTATTAAATTCATTGATGTGACTTTTTCAGTAGAAAATTGCAGTCTGGTTTATATCAGATTAGAAATTTAATACATCTGCTGTTAAATATCTAGAAAGCATTGCGTAACTTTCATCCATGAGGAACAGAGCTGGAGTAAAAGCACTAGAAGATGAAGGGAAACCTGCAGCAGGGGTGTTGCATGGCAACTGAAAGCTTGGCTCTGCCAGTCAGTGGCTGTTCTTTGTACTTTAAACTCTATGGTAGGGAAATTAGTCATTAAAGTGTATCTCAGATGGATGACTCTTAATTTCTGAAATACAGCTGAAGCTCTGCTGTACACAAAAGCTTGCTTATGAAAGCATCTCGTTTTGAACACAAGTGCGCTTTTTGAAGAGCTGGAGCTTAAAAAAAAAAGGGAAAAAAAGAAAAAGCCTGGTGCACCTTAATCAGAGAAGGCCCATTGCTCTTTTTCCCTAACCTCAAATGATCAAACATGCATCCTGGTTTAGACCTCACACAACATTCAATCTGTCCTTAATTCTAGAGAAACAATACTTTTTCTGTTTGGAAAACAACACATACCAAATAAAACTGCTTGGCCCTGAAATTATAATTCCCTTTTTTTTTAATTCCCCCCCGACTTGTTTCAGCAATCAGCAAATCCCATAGAAGACAAAGGATTAGTAACATATGTATTTGCTCAGTTTTTCCACAATGGTTGCACAGACTGAGCAAGGGTTGCTTATAAACATCTTGTCCAGCGGGTGATCTGTTTTTCACAAAAGGCATAGGGAAGCAAGAGAGAAAGGTCTTTAAAGCAACTGGCTACTTACTTCTTTTTCTACTAACAACCAAAATCTGGGACCCACTTTTATTTTCTATATGCTGCCCTGGCTGAGGGCCATAGATGCAGGAGGGCTGGGACCTTCTAGGCTGGGAAGATCCTCCTGTGGCAGGTCTGTGGGTGGATGTGCTTCTCCTGCACAGGGGGAATTTTGGCAAATCCCCACTGGGAGGAATTAATGGACCTTAGTTTCTTTTCTAGGCTCTGAAAATATTCCACATATAACAGTGAAGACTACTAAAAGGATGACTGAGGCTTAGTCATTATTGTGCAGAAGACAAGATCAGTTGTGTTTCTTCTCAGGCTTTGATCATGTGTTTCATGTTGTTTGCTGATTGATTTCAGTGCTGAACTTCCTTAGTCTTGTAATTATGAAAATTATATATATATTTATATTTTTGCACACAACACATATCCAGAGGGAGACCTGTGTGTACCCAGAGAACAGAGGAGGAGGTGGTGAACAGCAAGTGTCACAGACACTACACAGATGCTGTTGCAGAGATGTGGTCTTCTATATTTTATTTTAAAAAGACTTAATTTACTGAATTTCTAAAATTGAAGTTGGTAAAAATGAAGCAGCATGCTCAGAGAGAGGCTGGCGGAGATGGTGTGGAGTGTTTTGCTGATGGTAGGCAGGGAGGTGGTGGCAGAGAACTCAGAAAAGCCTGGAAGGTTAAGGTGTGATTATAGTGAAAAAGACTAAGAAAGATATGTAAAAGGCTTAAATTTGATTTGCTGATTAAGCCATTTGTAAGTTGAAATGTTTATAAATGTTCACACTGTATCATCTTAAACTTCAGAAGTGTCAGACCTATAGCTGCCTTTTCAGTCTATTTCCTAACACCTCCTAAAATTTCACATTTCTCAGAGAAATTACTCTTCTCTCAGAAATCTCTGATTTGAAAAGTTTACATGTGCTGTGGAAAGGGAGAGCATGGGTCCCTGTCAGGGTTTCACTGACATTCTTGCCATTAGAAAGTCACGCATTTGTGCAAAACACTGGAAGGCAAGGGCTTGCAAAAAGGGTGAGTTGTAAGAGTGCTGCATCTCCTTCATTCAGAAAGCCGAGGAATTAAGGCCAGTGCTGCTGGGGCTACTCTAGTGTCTGTGGCTGGGTCTGTGGGGCTTGAGCACTGAAATCACTGAGATACCTTTGTCACTCCTTCCTTAGGATGCTTAGATATGAGTGTAGGACACCAGCTTGGTTTGGATCTTGGCTACATTTTTGAAATAAGGTGATCTGCATTCATTAGGTACATTGATATCAGTGTAAGCAGGTTTTGTTTCCTGGCATTTTACAATGGAACTGTATTCTTGATGAGTTTTTGTCACTAAAAGTTGTTCCAAAATAAAACAATCTCTGTTTTCTAAATAATTTCACATGTTTAATTCCAATTACAGTTTCACTAAACTCAGAGACCATGTTCTCCAGGTAAAGGGACGCATATTTTACAAAATGTGCTATTACCTGTAGCTATTTTCTCATATTTAGACAAAAAAAACTAATTAACAATAGTGCTGTTTTAAATTATTTTAGATCTAGTTTTTAATTATATAAAAAAATCTCTATTATGAATTTTAGAAAGCATAAGATTGATTTTAATCACAGGTCTGATTTTAAGTAAATGGTTCCAGGCGGTCGTTTGTCAAACCCTGAGTGGAAATCTTTCATGTGATTTTTATTTTGGGCAGCTTCTTACAGATTTAAAAGGCATGTATTTCCCTGAGCAGAATTTCCAACAGATTTGTGTCCCATCTTGTTTAAGCTATCCCTCTGCCATATTCCAGCTGTCCCTCATGTCTCCTACGGTGCTTCTGCTTGGTAAGCGCAAGCAAACACTGTCACCAGCCAGGAGCAGTGTTCCTGTGGCTTGGGTTTCCAGCAGCTGCCAAGTGATAAATAATGTGTGAATTTGGTCTGCTTTTCTGACAGTGGGATCACTAAGTTAGGTTCCTTTGTTGCCTGGCCATGAGTATTCTCAGAACCTGTAGGAACTTGGCTGTCCTCAGCTGCTGCACTTTCAGATGGAAAGCCAAATTGATTCAAGAAGTGTTAGGAAAAATTGGCAGACATATAATGTGACTGTCTAAAACTCACTTTCTTAAAAAAGGAAGCTTACAGGGAGTATTAACTATAGTAGACAAGAGGATGGAAAAGGGTCACACGTTATAGCTTGTGTTGTCATTGAATTTAACTAAAAAGAGGAGGAAAAGTGTGGGGTGATAGGTGGAAAATCAAGTAAAATTGAAGGACTGAATATATGGTGGAATGGAGTAGGGGCAGCTGAAAGGGTTCAGTGTTGTTGATAACAAAATAGTAAAGGGGAAGGGAAAAGGTCCTGTACTTTAAGAGGAGTATGTTGGAGAGGCTTGGTCAATCCTCCTTTCCCTCTGAGGCTTCCTCTTGTTGAGATGCAAAGAAACCCTCCAGGTCTCCCTGAACACAGAGGCAAGTTGTGCATGTGATATAGGCAGAGAAACAAGGTAGTTGTCATCCTCTGGGCAAGGCTGCTTTGTGGATGCCCATGAGCTTCCCAGTCATATCACTTGGCTTACATTTCTCCCCTCTTCTCCTCCAAAATAAACAACACATTCCTGTTTACTCTTTCCCCACCATCCCTGGGTTTGGTGATTTTAGTAATTCTGGTCTTTATGAGTAACCTTGGTAAGTCTGGGAATCTTTATTCCCACTGTCCCTTGGCATTCTTCATCCAAGAAGATTTCCCAACATGTCCCTTTCCCCATGTGTGATATCCCTTTCCCCATGTGTGATATCTCTCAGGGTGGTTTTATTAGTTTAACCCCAGGTTGGAGTTGTCCAGCCAATTTTTTTCCTTCCTTTCATTGCTCTCAGAAGCTGGCAGGTTCTCATTTTGCTGTCATAGTGCCATATTGCTGGAGCCTGTGGTATTCAGGAGTGGGATGTAAATGCTGCAATCTGCTACTGGAAGGGGGACTATGGAGAAGAGGGAACCTGCCTTCTCTGAGAGGTGCACAGCAAAGCATGAACAGGAAACAGTAATGAGCTGCACCAGAGAAAATGCTGGCTGGAGACAGAGGAAAAAAATCTTCCAAAAAGGATAGTTGAGCATGAAACAGGCTCTACAGAGCAGTGGTGGATCCTCTCTCCATAGAGGTATTCAGTACTTGAAAAGGCCTAGGTCCTTAGGAACCTGATTTAACTTTTAAGTGGCTATTGTTTCCCTTTCCAGCTGGTCAGCTGGCCAGGTGAGTCAGGAGGTCAGAGTTGCAAATCCTCCCCGAGATTTGCAATAAGCAGATTTGCCTGTCTTCTGTAATTAAGATTTGAAAAGCATTTTTACCTCAGGCAGTATGATAGCAGTCAGTTGTCATGTAGACAAGTGTGCTGTCTAAAAGAGGCATCCATGTAAACAAAGAAACATTGGCTTTTTACAGACCCTTTAGCATGACTTTTCATAGCTCTAGTTCTCTATCAGAACACCCCAAACCGATCACTGTCGAGGTACAAAGCAGTTTTTCTTCCGGCACATGTAGAATAAATATCAAATCTCCCAATGTCCAAAGCATCAAACAGAACCCGCCGTCGGAGCCCCGAGGGGCCCCACAACTTGTCACAAATGCCAAGAACATCAGGCAGGTGAAGGCTTGGGATTCAGCTGGGCAGTGAACTGGGTGAGAAACAGGCTCAGCAGTGAATGAGAGAGTTGATTACGGAATGAATCACTTAGAGAGAAAGTTAAAGTGTGCAATTAAACTGATAAAGTTGGCAGCAAAACAAAAAGCAGAAAGAGAGAATGAATGCAACAATCAATCAATAAAGCAGTGAATCAATTGTCTAGTTAATAAGATAGTTAATTATGCAGAACAGAGCAGGCAAGGCAGTGCACTTCGTCAGTTTGGCTCCAACAAATCCCCCCAGTACGTTTCAGTCACAGCATCATTTACTTTTTCTAATTTTTGTTAACAGAAAGCCCAAAAGGTTTGACCTCTGAATTAGTATTCTTCTTCCTGCATCTTTTAAAATAGTAGCTGTTTGTAGGCTGTTATGATTTATTTCTTTATATTGTTTCAAGAAGGAAAGAATTAGGTTATGATCTGGGAGAACTAGTACTCTGCTCCATCTGTAAGAGGAATACTTATCTATCAGCATATTGTCATTTCTATTATTTCAGTGCTTTATATGATTTGTGTTATTTAATTTCTATTTTATATTACTGTGCTATTTATTGATCTTTTTTCACTGTCAACATAAATATTCTAAATGTTTTCTAAACTAGATTTTGCAAACCTTTCCTCAAAATTGTTTCTATTCTGAAAGTATCCACTTTTAGAACACTTTGTTATCTTGTTGAAAGAGCCGTCTCCATTTTCTCCCCATTGTACAACATAGAAACTTGGATAAAAACTGACAATTCAATGTCCTTGCATCCTAAAGTGATACAACACAGCATAATGCAGGAGGCAAAGAACTACATGAAACAGTCACCTTGTGAAGAAGATAGATGTGGAGGATTTTCAGACATTGTCTGAGGCTTGGACCACCCCATGTGGGTAAGATCTTCCTCTAGGATCTGTCTACGTTATTTGTCAGGACTTTTGTGGTACTGTTGTGGTCAGCTTTCACACAGAGCATCCACAAGGCTGGGCAGTTCTGGACACAGCCCAGTAACTGTCTCCATGCCTTGGGTGTGAGTGTAACTAGGCCTTCACTGTTGGAGCTGGTCATCAGTAAGCCTTGAAGATGACTAAACCCCATGAGAACTTTGGGGTTTTTTCTTCTGAAGTCCCCAAGGCCTCCCAGGCTTGCCTCTGTGTCTGCTTCTGCCCACCTTTAGAAAGAGCTCATCTACCTGATACCTGTCTCACTTCTGAGCCTGAAAGAGGTCCATAATTCAGCTTTCCTTGTCAATCCACAGATGTCATGCTCCCAGCCCAGTTGCTCACTCTGGAATTCAGGTCTGCAGAAAATACAGTTCAGGTGGTTGCTCTCTGTTTGGATCAGGAACCATGGTGTGATGGCCATCTGCATCCAACAATACTTCAGTGTAAATTAGAAATCCTGTCAGCAAACTACTGTGGAAGGATTATCCAGAGTCTGATGTGTTGCAAAACAAGTATTCTACTTGAATTTATGACTTTTAATATCCAGTCAGGAATAGTAGTTTCTGGAGCTGATTTTTGATATGGTTTTGAAGATAGTCCTTACTAGTAAAGATGGAGGGGTTGAAGATGGGAAGACTGTTTTGTGAAACACTGCTATTGGCAACTAGATAGTGCTGTTCTTGTGTATGTGAATTCAGTCTGTGTTAAGGGGCTTGGCTGTTTTCACTGACATGGTTCTCAGGGACATTAGGTGACAAAAGTTTTTGTTCTGAGATGCACACATGAAAGGACCTTTATTTACTGGTTTTTCTGACATCATGTTGGAGGAGTTTACATTTACTGCACTGGCCTGACATTGCTCCATCCAGAAAATTTAAGTCCATTTGTCCTTTGCCTTGCTAATACAGCAGACACAGAATAATATTGTAAAAAAGTTCCAGCTCTCTTCTAGTCTGTTTGTGGGGTAAATGTGGCCATCTCTGACTGAAACTTCAGGCACATGTTAACAGTTAGTAACCTATTCACTATGTCTTGTTGTCCATCAGCTGTGGACTGAAATAATTTTCGGCAGCTCATCTTGTAGTTTCACTTGAATTTTCCCTTTGCCTTCTTACATAACCTGGTATCATTTTGATGGAAACACCTTATATGGGGGCAGTAACTTTTGTAAGGAAGTTGGGGGGAAATGTGCCACAGAAACCCAAATAATATGGTCTCTGCTCCCCTAATTCTTGTTAACTTCATTGATGCCTGTGCAAGAGACCTCTTTGCTGAAATGGCAAACACTTTGACATTATTGTATAGGTATTAAGACCTCCATAAAAATTCTGGTGACTGTACTTGAATCCTTGCAGTATTGTATGTGACAGGTTGTAGCCTGCCTACAGCACACTGTCAGATGCTTACAGCTGGGGAACGTGCTGGGTAATTGTTTTGTGTCTCCCTCCATGAGCAGATCTACCTAAAGGGAAAAGCATTTTTATTCCTAGCAGACAGAGCAGTCATTTTTCTAGCTCAGGAAGTCAGTGTTTGGGGCTATAAGCTTTTGTTGTCATTAATTCTTCCTAGTCATATTTTGAGGACTGAAAGGCTTGTAAGGCTTGCAAATACAGCCAGTAAACCTGATTTGTCATGCAGAGGAGAAGCACTGAGAAGAGGAGCTTGAAGAAAACAACAAATACACTCTGTGGAACAGCCAAAGCGTTATAGACTTTATCTGGGCTATGTACTGATGCCTTGTGAAGGCTAACCTGAAACAGAGACTGGACAGAGCTAGACAACAAACTAGTTATTTATTGAAAGGCCTTTAGGATACACCTTGGGCAGGACAAGAGCCTGACCAGGGCTACACCCAAGGTGCACTTAGAATGGGCGCAAAATGGATGACCAGTCATGAGATCTTACACTTTTATAAGTTTTGGTCTATTTGCATTTTGGGGTTTAATTGTCCAATTACAGCTTCAGGTTGTGAGGTCTCATCCTTCTTGTTTCTCCCTTCAGTCCACCATTGTTTATGCTTTTGGGCCTGAAATTTGTCCTTGGTCTTCAGCAGGAAAAGGATTTGTTTTGCCTCCCTACTCTGTGAAGAGAGGTTACTAGCACTTAATATGAAGTTCAGATCTATACCCCTAGGCAGCACAGAATCTGAAAAACACGAAAGCTAAAACTTAAGGCATCAATACAATAACCTCTTCAGTCACTGTCACTTTTTAGAAACACATAACAACATGCAGAAATATAAAATAGTGCAGAAGCACTCTAGGAGCTTAATCAGAACATGGCTTATTACAGTGGAGTGCCAGTCTATAAAGAACTGCTTGGTAATATCAGCTTCCTGTTAATCCCATAACAATCAGATAATGGTGAAATGTTGATTTATTCAGTGATTTACTCTTAGCTAGATTGAAATAATGGAGTAAGATGAGCCCATTTAGGCTGGTCCTTAAATTGAATGCTCCTAATTGCATTTGAAAGAATAGACCATAATGCATTTGAGTATTGCAATGACCCTGCTAATCTATGCAATTAGTTAACTATTTTGGAGAGGAGACTACCTTACATGTAGTTTTGTCTTAAAAATTAGAATATATTTTTCATGTACTCTATGCATGATTCTGTACTGAACTGATTGCCCATGTAAAATCCTCAGTTTTACTCCAATACTAGTCTCTTTCTGTGTAAGTTTGTGATGGAACAGCTTAATTACTGTATTATATTTCCATTTAATTATTCAACTAGAATCCTTAAATTTGCACATATTCATTCTGGGTCACAGAGTTCAGCATGGGAGGGAATTCCAGATTACACATTCCATTAGATATTATCAAAAGGCCATCTGTCTTTCGTAGTGGGTTTCAATCACTCAAGAGCCCGAGGATATTTAGGCAGGAAAGGAGAAGTAAGAGAGAAAAGCTCTTGCAGTAAAAATCTGACTGGGGCACTCGCAAATTTTGAATATTTCTAGAGGGGTAGGAGCTGACTGCAATTTTACAAGAATCTGCTGTTCCACTTAATGTTTCTCACCCTCATATTTTTGGAGAGTCACTTTTCAACATATGTCTCAGCAAAGACTTGGTGATCTCCTGTCTGCTGAAGCTCCTGGCTATACTCCTGGCTACTGAAATAAAACATATGAACGAGACAGGCTGGTGCTGGGCATTTGAGCACTGCTTCCAGTCAGTGGATCCTCTCCTTCCCTTCATTCAAAGATAGCCATATTGCCAAGTAGGCGTCATTTAAAATGATATGTCTGTGTTAAACTCTTCAGGGTGCATTTGCATACAGCTGGACATTTCCATGTTTTTACTGTGTGTGGCTGCAAATGAGAGTAATGGAGAGCACGAGACTGTGCATCTCAACAATCTGGAGTTGTACCACCAGTTTCACCTGCTGAGTGTCCCTGAAACTAAAAAACAAAAACTAGATGGGACTGGACTGTTACTGTCTCTCTGCATTTCTGTGTTTAAACATTAAATTTCTAGGGTTTTCAGAGCTGAATTAGGTTACGGTTATTTTTATGCCTGGCCTCAGATTCATGCCCCACTCTTGTCCTGATGCACACATGAAAGAAGTCCCAGGAACACTCTAATCTTCCAAAGCACAGTGGAATACTTGATGCCTGTACAATTAAAGAGCTTGTAAAATATGCTCTATGAGCTTTGTTTGTTGATATTTCTAGATTCTTTCCTAAATAATGCAAATGTTTTCAAGTCATGAGACAACTGTTATAATAACAGAATCTGACACTCTGCTTAACACTGATGGAGTATTTTAAGAGAATCTCCTGGGAGATGAGCAAGAAATGGTTTATCAGACTCTTTGCAGGAAATACTTCAGGAAAAAACAATCAGAAGGGCAGGAAAGAGGCCTAGAAAGTTAGTGGCACCTGACCACTGCTGGTTTCCCTTCCTGAGCTCATGGAATTGGTGGGGAAAAAGGTGCAAGAGTAAAGGCACTGGATACATCCCTCTGGCTCTAGGTTAGGCTAAGAAACTTTCAGGTTCATCAGATTTTGTCAGGAGAGATATCCAAGGACAAATAAAGACAGCTACTTCTAGGGGCGGCAGCACCATCAGCAGTAGAGGAGAAACCTCTGCCCCACAGCAGTCCCCTGCCTGATGGGCACCACTAGATCCAGTTCAGGGTGTTTTGTTCCCTTGCAATCAAGCTCTACAAGCACTCTTAGGAGAATATGAATGGTAAAAATGGTTGGGTGTCCTCACTTTGAGAATCTTATGACCCAACTGAGTGTCCTGTGAAGTGTGCTGTTTGTCAGGAGTCCATGTCCAAGGTGCTCATTGCTAAATCTTGACTTCTTTGCTGTGAGTTAATATAAGCAAGTATTAAGATAATTATAGCATGGCTCATCTGGTCCAATCCCACTGCTCAAGCAGAGCCAGCTAGAGTTGATAGCCCAGCCCATAATTCAACTTGTCTATGTGGAGGTTATCAGACACAGTTCCAGGAGCCTTACTGAAGTCAAGGAAGAAAATATTCACTGCTCTCCACTCACCTACAAGATAGGCATTTCATCATAGATGGTTGTCTAGTTGCCAAGTGTGACTTGCCTTTGTGAATTCATGCTAACTACTGCTCATTTTCTCCTTGTCCTTCATGTGCCTATGTGGCGGTGCGTGTCTCCTCATGCCAGGCTAGCCCGGACATGTCCCCACAGGACCTTGGTGGGATCTTTTTGGCCAGCCTCGTCCTGCCGCTTCGCTATGGTGGAGGGAATGAGAGACGGGACTCTCGGAGGTTTAACTGGGTTTCAGGCTTTATTGAGGGGATCCTCGCCTTTAGCCCAGAGCCTTAGAGAGACCCTGAACCTCAGACGACAGGGGGTTAACCAAGGGGTGGACTCTTGGGGTGGGTACATACACATCCAATAGGGAGAGAGAGGAGGGGATTCATTAACATAACAGACAATGACAGTGACCAGGAACAAAAGAGAGGGAGGGGAGAACCTTCCAACCAGCCACTCACTAGGAAGCTCCCTTCGAATCTTCCAGACTTGGGGGACAGGCCCTGAGTGACTGGCAGGAAGGGGCAATTCCCCTGAGGAATGACAGACAGACAACTAAGGCGGGAAAGGGTAGCCAATCGGGTGCTGTAACTGGGGAAAACCAGGAGAGGCAGAGGGAAGCAGAGGGGGAGGTTGTGACATGAGGGAGACTAAAAATAGAACAGGGGTACAGTGAACTGAAGTACGTGAAACCAGAGTACATAAAACAACTGTAATACATTGAACTTATAACAGAAAATCTCTTGTGCCGCCACATGCCTAGAAATGATTTCCAGCATGACTTGTTCCATCCCCTTACCAGGGACGGGGATGATGTCTGTTGGCCTGTAGTTTGCTGGGTTCTCCTTTTGCCCCTTGTGAAAGTAGGAAGGATAACAAGGGGACAGAGAATGTGTACATAAGACTGATAGTTCCATTTCCTGGTATCTGATAAAATTCATCATAATGTATTTAGAGACCACCAGCCATTTAGGGGTTGTTGGTGGCATAGTCAAGAGCTTCTAGAAAAAGATTGAGGCCCTAGAAAATCAGAAATAGGAAAATTTTGTACTTAATTTCCAAAAGAAAGAGATGGAACCAACCAGCTTAACCTCAATTCCTAAAAATGACTGGAAGAACTACTAAAGCTGTTGTTCGGCACCTGGAAGTTATAATGAAGGCAAAATCAGCAAGAACAATTCATGTGAAAACAATCCAATGTTTTCTGACAGGTTTGGCTGATAGGAGAGAATCTGTAACTGCAATTCCTTGACTTCTGTGGAACTATTACACTTGACATCCCCATATGGAAGCTAGAAAACTCAGTTCTGGAAAAAAAATGTAGGGAAGAAATGTACAAAAATGCATTGCTTTAAGAATAGATACAAATGGTTTGCTGTGACAGTGGGTATTTATGGCCACCTGAACTACCTCCTCTACAAAAACAACACTACCTCAGAACCTCCTTCCCTTTGCAGACTTTCTTTCACTGTCCGAATGAACATTTCAGTCTCCATATATACATATGTGTGTGTGTGTGTGTGTGTGTGTCCGTCCCTGCATATATATATGCGAAGTCACTTGGACTTTTTCTTGGAAAATGAGCAGGAGATAATTAGGTAATATTGCTGATAGGCAAAATAAAAGATTTGTCAGAAGGGAAGGCTTCTATTGGGTAAGTTTATTGGAATGTAGCTCTATGGGGGTTGAATGTGAAAGGAAAGTGGAATCCCAGCTAAAAACATGATCTGAGGAGCCCTGTGGTTCATGTGAGTTGCTCAAGCCTTCTTTGCCAGTTTACGTTTTAAATTTGCTTACCTGCATCAGAATTGAAGTCTGCCCTCCCAATATTCACAGAAAACTGAAATTCAGAACAAGATTTAGAGCCACGTGCCACAGCTTCCCAGTTTGCTAACATCTTCCCCTCTGAATGCTCTCTCCAGCAACTGTTGAAAGTAATATTTATAGAGAGCTTGCTTGTGTGATGAAACCACTGCCTGTCAGGCACATTAATATCCACTGCACAGACAAGAAGATGTAAGTTAAAACTTTGGACAATAGTCTTGAGATTTCATAGGGATGGAGTTAAAAATATCTTATCACATGGCCTAGTAGAGCCAAGGGTGAGAAAGTGGAAGGGATTATGATATTTCTAAGGGAAGGTAAGGACTGGAAATAATGGTGCTACTGCATATTTTCAAAGCCTTCCCTTGCAAAAAGAACCTTGTGAATAACATACAGCTAGACAAAGGCTGCTCCAGAAAATTCACACCACACACCAGTTGGCAAGGGCATGGGGACTGTCCTGCCTTAGAAGGTTCCAGATAGCCATAGAGTCATTAAGGCTGGAAAAGACCTTTAAGATCATCACATCCAGCCATCAACCTCACTCCACCACCATGTTCACCATTTAGCCACAGCTCCAAAAGCCATGGCAAACACACAAGTGTTTTTCTAACACTTCCAGGGATGATGACTCCATCACATGCATGGGCAGTCAGTTCCAGTGTTTTATAACTCTCTCCATGAAAAGGTTTTTCCTAATATCTAATCTAAACCGCCTCTGGCACAACTTGAGGCTATTTCCTCATGAGAGAAACCTTTCTCTGAGCCATCTCCATTGCCTGAACTTCCACATCAGGCGCAGGCATGGTGGTTTCTCTGTGAGGAAATGGGGAATAATATGAAAAAGCTCGTGGAGCATAAGTGAACTATAGGCTAAGTTTAAGTGTAAGATGGATGATGAGAGTCACTGTGCTTTTGAGATGGATTTCCCAAATTGCAGCTTTCTGCGGTGAAGGTGGAACTCTTTTTTGTGTCCTTTTCTGCCTTAAATTTATCACTGCCACTGCCCAGATCTGAGTAAAACCTGCAGATTTGACTTCACACACTTGCCAGCAGTGCTCAGTCCCCTAGCCCTTGCTGAGTTGGTCCCCTTTAGCTCAATAATAAATAACAGTGCTTATTGGAGCAAGATGTGGCTGTCTGCTGGTAATGTCATCCAGTTCGTACAAATCTGCCAGAGAAGTGTGGAAGCTTCCGCTAGGAGCCTTCCTCATGTTAATTCATTGTCTGTACTTCCACAGCTGCATGCCAGATAGGGAAATCTTGTTTGAAACAAAAGTAGATGAGTGAGCCTTACATCTGGCAGGAGAGGGAAGAGACAAGAGGCCTCCAAATAGTTTATATCCCTTCGTCTGAAGCAAGATGCATCCTAAGTGTTTATTCCTTGTAAAAGTCCCTTTGTCCTTCTTGTTCTTGATCTCTTGGGCTCTTTGTGGGTGTGTTTGTTTGCTTGTGTTGAGGGTTTTTTTGCTGTTTAAGTGTTTCCAAGGTAAAATTTTCCTCTTGAATTCCCACACGGTGATATGAGATTCCTGCAGAACTCCCACAAAAGTGGGGTTTTGTAGGTGTAGGAGAAGGGATTACAGGTGGCCTTACCCCTGATAAGTCACAGTTGTACTAATTACCAAAGAATAGGGACAGCCTTGCCCTTAATGGATCACAGCTGTGACTAATAGAGATAAATGTGATAAAAGGGATGGGTTGGCTGGTTGGGGGAGCATTTTGAAGAAGGGGATACTGACAGAGGACTTGGAAGAGCCCTGATAAAGAAGGAATTATCAAGAGAAAGATGAAAAAGAATGAAGCAAGGAAGAGAGTTGCTGCTGTAAAAGATCTACTGTGAGGTCAGTCTGTGTCTGATGGAGTTAGAGCTTGCTTCTGCAGCCTGCAGTCCTAGTCAAGCCAGGCAAAAATCTGTGGTCAGAGATGGCAAGGAAGTACTTGCAGTCATATTCCACCAGGAAATAACTAGCAGTCAGAGTCTGCACTCAGACCCTACAGTAGGAGCTTGCTGTAGTTCAGAGTCAGTGAATGTTTGGAGTCAGGATAAATGAATTGCAACAAGGAATCAACTGGGACCCTTTTCAAGTTGTTAAATGAGAGTCTATGTCTTGGCTCATTTCTACCCCTAACGAAAGATCTCCTGCAATAGCATTTGTCTAGAGGACACAGTGATTCCTGTCCTGCTGCAGAGAAGAGACTGGGAGAGTGCACTGCAGAAAGCATGAGCTATGCAGCAGTAGCCCTTAATCTGCAGATACAGGTTTGAGCTGACAGACACATGTGTGAGATGTTACAGGAAATGTATAGGCTGCCTGTGGGAATCACTCCTCCAGTGCCTCATGGTCTTTCTTGACCTTCACCATCTTTAAAGGCAGTCCCTTCACAGCTGCTTCTACAGGCTGGAGATCTTTTCTGAGATGAAGAAAACAGTTCTTTTTTTTTTTTCAGTACAAATATCTCTGCAAAGTTTTCTGTGGCTTGTCATTTCCTATCTAATGCCAATGAATTATTAATCTGTTTAGAGCTGTAGGTATGTGTGAATAACATATTTAAGCACTGAAATTTGGATGGGCTCCAATTTTAAGCTGGTCTACATAGACCTGGTACCATCCCCCCCCAAAATCTTCACCCTCACTGCTCCTTTGGGGTCAGGGTGCAGGTCACTGCCTGCACCTGACTGCAAACACAACTCAGGCTCTTATGAAGGCTTGAGGAGTTTTTCTGTCCAGCTCCTTTTTGAATACCTAACCCAAGATGAAATATTCAGACTGAACTGGCCCCTCCAGTGAGGAGATCAGAGAGGGTGAGGATGACTTTGCTGGGAGGAGCTGCTGAAACCCTCACCAAAGATGGGAAATGTGGGAACATGTCTACCAGAAGGAACCGGGGGACAGCTAGAGGAATAAAGAGCAGAGAGAGGGGAGGAGGGAAAACAAGGGAAATTTTAGACAGCCAAATTTCTGCCCTTTGCTTACCTGAATGGCTCCCGTGTGTGGTTATTTTAACCAGGACCATCAGGCAACAACTGCCAAGCACAAATCCTCTTTCTTATGTGCTTAATTGAATTGAAAATTAACAATAGACTAGCTCTGGCACTTGAGTGGACTTTTTTTGCCAGTGTTCAAAAAAGGAAACAGCAGCTTAAGGACAAATAGGTCTCTCAGCTCTTTGATATTTCTCAGAGTCGTGTCACCAGATGGGAGAAATGATGGCACTGTATGGTGTAAAATGTTGAGAGAGCCTTAAAAAAACCACAGGCTTGATATGGATCCAATTATGCTCAGGACTCTAGGATGTGTTATTCTAGCATACCGCAGCAAACTATAAGCTTGTTTGAGAATGAAGTACCAATGGAAAAAAAAAAAAAATCACATTTCCATGATACTAAGGCAAGCCAGAGAGAGAGAGAGCGTGCCTGGGAACAGCATGTTATAGGGACTTCATGCCTGCAAGGGAGCTGTGCTAATGACTTCCCAGTGGGTGGAACTGTGGAGGAAGTCTTATCTCCAGACTCCTCAGAGATAGGCAGTTGGAAAACACCGGCTCCAAAGCTAATATTTCTGCCTGACTAATAGAAGTGCAGAAGTCAAAGATATGGTATGTGTTATGTGTCAAACCTAAAACAGTTTTTCACTAAGTGAAATCATAACTGCATTGTCAGGCAGAAAACCTTACGGGGAATGCAAGGTTAATGACAAAAATGATAGGAAGAGAAATAAAAGGTGGAATCCAAGGAGCCACCCAACCATCTGAAGTCCTAGTATATTTAATTTGATTCTGAGAGAAGTGTTCTCTTGTGGCAGACAGACAAAGATGCATCATTGGTTGAAGTAAATCAGCATTGCTCTTCTGAAGCCATCAAAGCCATATTGATTTACATGACTTGATGGTCTCTGCTTGAAAATTCATCATTGTAACAAATACTGTAAAACTCTAGGTTTGTCACCAGAGAAGAGCCTTTAGGGATGGCAGAAGGGGGAATCATCCTTCCTGCTTGAACAACAGGATTACTCATATCGGAAACAGGCTTGCACCAGTCTTCCTTCAGGATATGATGCCACAGCACCATGAGGTACATCAGTATGGGCAGTAATCCTGGAAAGCAGATGAGTAGCAAAACCCAGGAATGCCAGGCAACTGAAAATATTAAATAGGAAGGAATGGCCAGAAAAAGAGGCTTGTAAACAGGACAAGTGTATGAGTGTTTTACTGTCTGTACACTCATGGCCACGGAACTGCATGGATGGATGTCTACCACATGAACAGAAAAGGAAGTAGGACAGTCCATGGAGTCTGTATAAGGAGCACGATGAAGCCCCAGACTCACCCGGAAGAGGAACATTGATTGGAGATTTAGCCTTTGTGGGAATGGAGAACTGACTTTAATCCATGGCTTGTTCTTGAAGGTAGCACACCACTGTGCATGAGTTTGGGAATGCTGCATGCTTGGCCCCAGCAGGGGCTTGCCACACTCAAGAGCTCCACAAATTAACAGTGATCAAGTAAACATGTTCTGATATACACCCTGTTTCTATTAATAGTGCCTTTCTTTTTGCAAACAGGGTTCAATTCTTTCTTTATCTCATTGTCTGAGTGGGGACTGTTAGTGGATGTCATCTTTCTACATTTATTATATGCCACAGGAACTTGCTTTGTACTGTAGTACAATCTTACACAATAGAGGCAGTGCAGAAGCTAAGCAAGCCAAATCATACAGGAATTTACAGAGCTGGTCTTTGCCTGTGTTTAACACATGCTAGAACCAGCTAGCTTATAATCAACATTATTTGTTATTCAAAAGACCTCCCAAGTGACTTCCACCAGCTACATGACATTGGGGGAGGAGAATGAGCTCTTATATTTTTTTTAAGGCATAAAGCAGATGGCTCATGTTTCCTGAATGGAGAAGGCACCACAAGTACCTTTACGTATACAAACACATCAACATGTGGTCACGTACCCAAAAGCATTGCATGTTTTGGTCTGAAGTACTATTGTATCTTGTGCTTTTTAGTAAGAAATTTACTTTTGGTTTGCTCTGGTCCTTCTCAAAGTTTGGCAAGCTGTTTTTTCTATCTCTTTTCTCTTGGTATTGTGGCAGTAGAAACCTCATACTATTTACCTAGAAGACTGCCTTCTGAAATACATCTATTTATCCTCTGTCTAAACTGTCTCCCCTCGTGTTTCATATAGTATTTAATTTCTGTTTTTAAAAGCAGAGAAGAAATTATAGCCTGTGATTTGATAAGGAGACTCTGCAGCAATCTTGACTTTTGATACAGATGACCTTTTCCCACCTGTAAAATTCATATTCAAATTTTCCCTCCATTTTGCTGCAAGACCTGATTTCCCAAGTTTGATTAAGACCTTGGAATGGGAGATTGTCGTGAAGTGCACAGAGAGATAAATTAGCCTGGGCAGTAGAAATATACTCTCATGGGGCCAGATTGAGGCAGTTGAGGTTGCACAAGTATTTTGAGACAGTGCTGGGATTTGCAGCCAGACCCTTTGCACTAAAGGATTTCCCCTGAAAGTGTGGAGCATCAGGAGATTATCTGCCCAGATGGCTGACTGCCAGTCTTGAGTGAAAACACACTTCAGTTTGTCTTTGGTGTGCTAGCCACCTCACTAAATGCAGGAACACAATGATATTAAAAGCTATGCACCTCCAAAGGTTGAATTCCCATGGGTCATTAATAATACAAACATGCAGAGTTCTTCCATACACTTTTTAAAACAATACTGTTGTAATATGAATTGCATGTTGAAGACTAAAAATGAATCTGGAATCCTTGGAGAGCTTCAGGATGACTCAGCCAGTGTAAAGGATTTGTCACGTTGTCCTGAGGATATGACAGTAACTGATGCTGATATGGGCATGCTGACAGGGAGCAACATCCTGAAGACCCTATTGAGACAATCTGTCCCACATCCCTACTGGCCACATCCTGCCAGAGGACATCTGCAAGAGAGATAATGATAGTCCCAGCAACTGAATCCACAGCAAGTTGGCACATCCCCAAGACAAATCCATAGATGCTTCATTTACATACATTTGTATCAAATTGCTTCTGTGGGTGGAAGAGAGCAGGGGCTTGGACTGTGATCCAAAAGATGTGGTGGCTACTGGCTGCAGGAGCTGTCCTGGATGTCACTGTCCCTGGACTGGCAGGGTAACCATGTGAGGAAGGCATCTCCTGCTCCTGATGCCTTTCCTGAGGGACATCCCATGTGGGGCATGGCAGACCCAGCACTTGGCTGAAATTGGGTGTGTGACTGCTGTGGTCAGCCCTTTCAAAGGCTCAGCCTGGCAGTCTGGTCACATTTTGTCCCTGATTTCCTGGGTCTTGAAATCCTTACCCTTCCACAGAAATATACAAAACACTGGGGAGCTTTTCTCCCTGCCAGCTGACTTTTCAATTTTGCTCTTTTTGTCAGGGCTTCTCCCTGGAGTTCCCCAGCAAGACTGCGGTAAACTCCCACACAATTTATTTAACTGGCGTCCCACCCGCTGCTCTCAAAGGCACATGCTGGGCAGTCGCTCATGTGGCAGCATGCCCATGGCCTCGGGTGACAAACTGAGGGGCTTCACAGTCAGCCCTGAGGGTTCAAAGAATGGCTGATGACCTCCCTCTGCCACTGGGCTGCTCACAACCTCACACTGTGTATGTGCATATACACACACACATTTAGATACATACATATTTTTCATATATATATATATATATATATATATATATATATATATATATATATATATATATATTCTTTTGTGCATATGTTTGTGTATTTATACAGTCAGGATATACAGAACTTAGGAAGTGATTCTAAAATACAGTGAGAACACTTTTTACCCTAAAACTGCTTTCTTGTCTTAACACTTTGCAGTTTAATTTAGGGTGCAAATTCATCCTGAATGACTGACATGATGGCAAGATGCACTCATCTGTTCACTTTTGAATATGAAAATCCTCAAGGGACATCAATCAAGCTTTCCTGGTGACTACCCACATCCATCCATCCATCCATCTTCCGTATTTTTGCACGTGCTCATGATGCAGTAAGTTTGTAAAGAGAAAAGTTGCAAACCCAGAGCTATGCAATGATGTATCAAATAACAGTATGTCTCTGCAATTAATAACTGAAGAATTCACACAAAATGAAAGCCAATGTACATGGATGTGTGTGTGGAGGGTTTAAACCCATTGTATATTAAAAAATTGGGCATTGCCAGAAGGAAAGAAAAAAGAAGCCGTGAGATGTTCCAGAGTCTTCATTGTGCAGTATGAATGGAGACAGAAGTAGGATTTGGTCCAGGTTTGGTGAAGGTGCTGATCTTCATTATCTAGAAAAGTGACGTATTATCTCTTTTTCTGTGTTTTTAATTCTAACAGAAGTTCTTTCCTGTACAATTGCCTGAGTATTGCTCTGTGAGTGAGTTCTCTGCCCTCTCTACTTATCAGCTGGTTTCAAGGAGGGCTTGATTTCCTGTCTTTCTGTAATTTAGCTCCCTAAATGAGGCTTGAGTAGCCCTGCCAAGAGTCAACCTCCCCCCACCCCCCGGCATAACTCTTGGGGTCACCGAAATACATATGCTTTCCCACCATCTCTAGATGCTCTCCCATGGGAAGTATCATCCTACATAGACATGTATATGTAGTATAGACATATAAAACCTGGGAACTCTGAGAAGGCAACAGCCTCCATGACTTAGAGGAACAGGGAATGTGATGTAAATGGGAACTTCCCCTGAAAGATTGCCACAAGATTTGTCCCGTGTGTATTACATGCCGTGATTATATACACTAAAGTGTTTCAAATTTTAAATACACTCCAGATGCTTTTTCCTGCCCTTTCTTCCCACTCACCCTGACTTTTCCCCAGCTGATTGATTCTCATAGTTTATGTTCAAGGATCCAGTATTTTGCTTACTTGCCAGATTAGCTGTTTTCGGCACACCGAAAGCTGCCTGGTAAACCTGGGGAAAAGCAATATCATAAGCTGAAAAGCTGCAGTGTATCAGGATGGGGTGAGCAATCAGAGTGTGAGTGTTCAGCTGTACTCAGCACCAGACAAACTCTGGGTTTTGTGAAGTCAGCAGGAATTTTCCCAACAATTCTGAAAGTACAGAATCAGGCCAGTGTTGGGAAGAGCTGACAAATGCAATCTATCAAACAACAGGGAATCATTCCTTCTGCTGTGATTCTGACTTATTTTCATATTTTTCTTTTTGTGTGTTTCCTAAAACACAGAAATTGTAGGCTGCCTTTTGTCCCAGGACACCTGCTGCATGTACCTTATAATTCTCCATTTCTTCAACTGTTTAGTGATGGGCAGACACTACAAACATCCAGAAATTCCCCCACTATTTTTTATTCTCTGCCTTTGCACTGCAACTCACACCTTCCCTTCTCCTCAGAGGAGGCAGCAGCATGGTCTTGTTCTATTAGAGGGGAACTCACAAAGATTGCTCTCTAGGCACTAATTCTGTGTGTAGCATGTAAATATGAAAGGAAGATGCAAACACACCTGGGATGCAATCCAAAGAGGAGCAGTAGTCAAGAACAGCCTTGGATGCAGAACAAAGTGTGATCCCATGAGTCACAGGGTTTTGGTTTCCTTCCCTGGCAGCTGTCAGTGCCGGTGAGATCCCAAGTGAGCTTGGGTATCACTCTGCCCTCTCTAGCCCTGGGAGCTAAACCTCTGTGAAGTTTTTGGGATCTGCTTTACACATACAGGATGGAGGGGAAAAGCAATATATCAAAATACTCTTGAGGACATGCAGGGAAATGCTGATATGAGGAAGAAGGAGGGCTGACAGGCAGCTTCCTTTTCAGGGTGATTGCACAAAACCTCTACAGCCTCCACTTTTGTTTGATTCATTCAAAAAGTTCTTCCTATATCTAGTTATTTACATATTAAGAGGAAAAATATTACTCATATCTGTGATGATCGTGTACTAAGATAAAAGGGTACTTTTTCTGATGCTTTAAATTAAGAACCATAGATATATATATATATTCTTAGCACTGAACTCATCAGACTGTAGACAAGACACATACAGAAAGCATCATCTGTCATGGATGAGAGAACACAAGAGAGCTGGATTTTCCTGCCTTGTCCTGCCTTGTCCTGCCTTGTCCTGCCTTGCCATGCCTGTCCTGGCCTTTCGTCACTCGGCAGAGACCACTCTTATAAGCTCTGTGGCAGCATCAACCCCTGAATTTTTTTCTCCACAGCTCTTTAATGGGGGAGGTCTGTTTATTTCTGTACTGGGTCACTGGTGGTATCAAAACTCAAGATCCTGTGAGGTCTGCTCAGGATCTCTTGGCTGGAACCCCATGTCAGCTCACCCCATCTCACCTACAGGGATCATTTGTTTAGCTCCTCAGCAGAGAGCAGTCACATCCATTTGTCCATTTATCCCCTAGAATTGACATTTTAGTGAACTACATGCCCCAATGCTGTTCTTACTTGGTTTTGTGATGTCTACCTTTTTTTTTCTTTTTCTAGTGTAAAAGAACAGATTTGATTGCTTATGAACCAGAAGAAGCAGCACAAGGACACAGAATGCAGGCAATTCACTGGCACAATAGACCAAAGTAAATACAACCTGCATTGCATAGGTCAAAAGGAATTCCAAAATCATCACAGGTCTCATGCTTTTCCTTGCCACTTTATTGTGGCAGCTTATTGCTGTTTTATTTGTTGCTGTTATTGCAGCAACATTGTTTTTCTACACTCTCTGACTCAATTCTTTCCTAATGCACAGACAGAATATTCCTCAGCTTTGTCTTCTTTAGACAGAGAAAAACATGGTGCTAACTACTCCACTTATATTCTTTTATTTTTGGTATATTCTTAATCTATTCTTTAGACGTAACTTTCCCAATAGCCTTTTGATCTTTCAGCTCACATTCATTTTTCTTGAATTTGTAACTCCTACTGTACACGGTAGTACAGATGATATCTCATTGCTGCCTAATGCAGTGGTATTAATATTTCTCCATTTCTGCTAAACAAAGTAATGTTTAAGGATTGCATTTGCACTTTTCACAGCCCCATCAGACTGGTAGCCTATCATAATCAAGATGATAACTAATGCTCTTCTTCCTTTGTCCTTTTCCATAGTCTTCCTGGTTTACAGCAGAAAATCTTGTTAATTGTCTGAATGTATATTATTCCTGCTTTTCAAGCTTTTGCATGTAATTTCATTTCAATGATGGGAATCTGCAAAATCATTTTTTTTTTCACTCATGATATTTAAACCCTTGTAGCTAAATATCTTACCACATTGCAATAGCACACTTACTTTGCATCAAATTTATTTGTGCAAACATTAAATAAGATCTGCCCCAAGACAAAACCTTGAAAAACTGGTCATAACCTCCCTCCAGGCAACAGCTCTCTTTTCACTAGCCTGGTCTTCTGTACATCATTTCCTATCCCAGTGCTAATTGATCTAATGGTTTTCAATGCAATGAAGTACCATAAGCTTTATAGAATCAATACATGCATGTCCTTTGTATGAAGAATCAATCCCATCAAAAGAAAAGGTACCACATATAATATACCTTTGATAAACCCATGGGGTTTTTAATCGTATTTTTCATTCTTCTCTGTAATTTTGATATTTCTTATTTTTAAAGTCTATTCTAAAGCCCTTATCTGTCAGAGATCACAACAGTTATCCACCAGAGTTGATGAGACCAGAATGATGGTCCACAGTCTACCTTCCCATTTTCTTGGAAAATACATCATGAAAGGCCCCACTTGTTACTCTCTATTCCAATAACACCATCTCTGAGATGTGAAAAAGTACCGAAGATCCTTGCTACTGGCCCTGCAGTTTCACATCCATATTCTTTCTGGACAATGGGCTCTAGCCCAGGTGCTCTGCCCTTTTTGACCTGAGCACTGAATGTTGTTTTCCTTATCCTTGTTGTGACCCCCACTTTAATTGGTGGTGCTCCTCTACCTCTTGTTTTTTTTTTGACCTTCCTATTTAAGGTACATTAAGAACGGTCACTGAGTCTGCGCAAGGTGACAGCAGTGTCCTTGACTCGTGCTCATTGCCTCCCCCTCCAGCTGAACAGATAGCATCAGAATCCCCCCAGTCAATTCCCTTTGTGGGACTTGGGTTCCTGGCCCTCCCCATCACTTTCCTGGAGAGGTCACTAACTCCTGTTTTTCCATCCTTTCGATATCTTGATAATCTTCCACTGAGTCCGATGTGGTTTTTTTTCTGATAGAAACACCCCAGCCCACAGATAAAGAGCCAAATTTCTCCACAGAGTCAGTCAGATTGCCCTAGGCAGGATCTTTAATGGGCCTCATCTCTTCTCAGATAAGGCATGTGTTTTCCCCATGTTTATACCTCTGTTCAGAAGCTCCCATACCTCTGTTCAGATAGGGAGTAAGTGTCCAAATATTAGAATTTTTCTACTAGCAAAATATTTTTCTACTAACAAGTAAAACGAACTTTTACCTTTGTTCTTCAGATAACGTGGGGTTTTTTTGTAAGCCTTGAAGTGACTATTCCTGTCAAGTAATAGATCCCTCAGGATCTTTCAGGGTGTTGCAGGGAATATGGATGGTTTGTGATGCTTCCACACAGTTGTGCTGCAATAGGTTTATGTGCTCCCTTACTGAGAAGCAACTGTCCAGACCCCTGTGTGTTTTACCACTGGAATTCTCAGAGCCACACACACTTTACCTCCCACCCACACAGCATAAGGGAATGATAAAATAGAAGTCCTGAAATGTACCTAACTGTGCTTCCTTGTCTTCCACATTTTAAAATTAATTTCTTTAGTTTGTTGTTGCCTTTTTTTTTTTTTTTTTTTTTTTTTTGCAATTTTTTTTTGTCTTGGGTTTCTACAGAGGTCTGTGCATTGTTCCTTTTAGCCACATCAGAACAATATCAGGGTTTGTAGAAGTAAAATTACAGCCTACTGACCAAAAAGCTGTCAAGTTTTGACAAATAGGTATTCTGGTCAAAAGAGTGAGGATCTGCTCTACCAGAACTGTTGTGTTAAGCTGTGATAGCACATCCTACTCCCTTCACTAGGAAAGCAGGGTCTCTCTCAGCCTGCTGGACGGGGTGTTGATGTGCATTTGCATTGGCCCATCTCCTTTGGGGCTGGAGGCAGAAGAGCCAGTCGGGAGGGTTTTTGTGACTATAGAAGAAATAGTGGGATGTGGAGAAAATACTGAAGTCTATAGATCTATAGTGCCATACAGAGTGTTTTTGGGTTTTTTGGCTTTCAAACAGGCCTTGAACTCACCAGAGACCAGAGCAGAATAATTTCTCCATACCTGAAACTGATCTGTTCAGGACCACTGCCATAAATGCAGAGGATTCAGTAACTGAAAATGCAAGGGCTTCTTCTCTCTACCAACTGTGAGGACAGCCAAGTGCTAGCTCTGCCCTCGCAGCACTTAGTATGTTGATTAAGGATTATTTTGGCATGAAGACAGATATCAGAAAATACAGTAGGCCTATCTAGTTGCAAAACAGGGATAGGATTACAATGTTCTTGCATTCTAACCAGAAAATGGCAAGATTCCCTTTCAGATGACATGCAGCTTTTAACACTAGAGATAAATATGTGTTAAAGTTGGTGATGAAGAAAAGCAGAAAAGAATATCAAGGTAACCTTTTGTAGGCAGATGACATACTTTATACCAGTGTATACTTCGTAAGTAATGCTTAATAAGCATTCACTCTACCTGCCAGATTTGCCTTACCCATATTGTCAGAAAATCACTGCTACAAGAACTTTGCTAATATAGTAATACATTTGTTTACACAGTTTTTTTAGGATTTCTTATCTGTTTATTTTCTAGATGGGGAAAACGAACGTTTTTCTCCAGCTTTGGCTTGGGGAAATTCGCTACTGAGATCCCATACAATAATTCTGATTCCTTTTTTTTTTTCTTTTTGTGTGACTAAAACTGACTAAATCTTCTTAATAGCATTTTGGTATCTTTTCAAGTTGGAAACCATTCTATTTCTGATTAATTCACGCTGCCACACGAGTCCTAGAGCTATGCAGATAAGCTGAATGTACCACACTACAATATCTGTGTTGTAAACCTAAGGGTATTCATGGGCTTTTCAAGTGAATGCACATTCATACGTGAAGTAGGCAACACATAGTGAATGAGCTACATTATGTGAATGTGCTCAACAGCTGAAAAATGAACTAAGTCATGGATTTCAGCTTCATGGAGTGAGCAGCTGAATCTGTCAGCTACACTGAAAGATTGTTCTTCTGTATGACTCAGATTGATTCACTGGTCTGACAATTCCCCCTTCTTTGTGAATCCTTCACACCTGTAGATGCACAACACTAACAAAGGTCTAATTCTGGCAGTTAGCAAAATCCCGACTGTTAGCATGTTGAAAGAAGTGCAGCGATTTTTCTGATGTTGTTCCTTCCAACACTCGTTCTGTGTTGAAGAATGGCATTAAACCCATGCATTCTTTGAAAGCTCAGTTTCAAGATTTTATGTCAGAAAAAAATATCCATGCTGAGTTGAAAAGACTCGCAAGAAAATTATAGAAAATATATGATTCCCAGACTGTAACTCTGCAAACTTCAAGTCAAATAGAATGACAATTGTCGTCCCTCCTAGGTTACTTTGTACTAAATTCTTTGCAGGATAAATAACATCAAGCCACTAAATAAATACTATAGATTTCTCGGGAAATCTAAGGTGACATTCCAATGTCGAATCGCAGGAAATTCCTACAGACTTTAACCATAGATTTTCTAATCGATATACCCCCAAATAAACATTAAAACCAAAACCACAAAAGGGCATTCTCCTTGCTGCTTGAGATATATATTGAGCTGTCAGAATATTAAAGCTGTCTGTACCCACGTTGCTTATAAAGACAATAGTGGCTGTAACAGAGCTAGAAATAAAGAAAAAAAGCTTCTACACGAGGCTTGCTTCTGGCTGACCAACTTCTGATGCGATCCCCAGTTTAATTGTAAATCAGGGTCTCAAAAGAGAAAGGGAAATAAATCATTCCACATGCAAGGAAAACTTGTCCAAGTTTTTATTGCAGTAGAAATGCCAACACCCAATTTTTAGCAATCATTTTATGAAAATGCCACTGAGAAACCATAAATCTTCAAACACTCCTGCACACCACCGAAATATGCAAGAACCTCTTGAAAGCACCTAGAAGTGGACTACAGGGCTGAAATACAAGTTCAGATGAGATGCTGAAGTATACTGCTAGTTGTATGATGATAAATTATGTATTCAAGGTTCTTGTTTGAGATTGTAGCTCAAACACAGGAAAAAATAGACAAGTGCTTGATTCAGGGTACAGCAGTCACCTCAGGTAACTGCAGCCTAGCCTGGGAGCCAGGCCCTTGAATTCCTCTCTGTGTGATCAGTGACGCAGCCCAAGACCAAAAATGTCAAATGCAATAACACATGATTCAGAAAAGCTTCAGGAAGGGCCCAGACAAAAAGAGCAGAGAAGATGGAAGAGGCCATGCAAGGACAAAAGAGGAGGCAAGGGAGGTTTTTTCTGACTGCTGCCTATTCAGGCAAATCTAATTTTAAGGGCTGTGAGTTTCTTGAAGTATTACAGATTTTTTTTTTTTTTTTTTTTTTTTTTTTTTTTACAACGTTTTCCTTTCAGCACACAAAGTCAAAGAGAAAGAGCTTTGGCTAAATCAAATGCATAGAATGGATAGTGCTCTGGCTGCCTGTTTAGATCCATCATTAAAGGAGATTTGATTGCAGCAGTGGTGGCAATGCGTGTACCTAAAGGGTCCCTTCCTTCAAGAGAACTGGATTTGGAGGTACCAACATTTAAAGTGCCTGTGCCAGCAGGCCAGCACACCATCCCAGAGGAGCCAGACAGTATAAAAGGGCACTTCTATCTTTTCTGGGCAAAACTGACTCCCATTCCTTGGGCTGTGCTATTGCACTATGGGCTGACAAACATCTGAAATGCCTCTTGTCCACTTCCAGAATGGACCCCAAGGCAAACACTTCATTTCTCTCTTCAAACTGCTAAGTTTTAGCTTTAAATAGTCATTTTCAGGGTACAAAGGCATGGAAATAATTGTGGCAGCTTTTAAAGCTGTCTGAAGGACTAGGTTTGCTGCCATTTTTCTCTTTCCTCCCCTAAGTGCCAGTCACCAAGTGGAACACTTTCATTTCGCAGAGGTGTATCTGTGCTGTATTGGAAGATACTTTGAACTAAAATTAGTAGGAATAAAAGCAAGGACAGTTCAGTAGTGTCATCTGCTTAATATAAATTTAGTCTTTTCATATCTGAATATCTGTGGCCATGGTAGTTCGCAATGTCATAAAGGAAAGACAAAGCGCTCCACATACTTAAAAAGTTTGTTCTCCTAAAAATCAGAACAGTGCCTACTCAGTATGGGACAGTGGGTAAAGAAGATGGTAAGGGAGAGTAAGGTATGAAGGATTAGCACTGGAAGTGTAATAAGAGACATTGTTAACACAAATTTAAACATTAGTTTTGTGATTCTTAAAAGCAGACTGCAGACCTCTGAAAGGTGGACACACACAGAGGCAGAGTGAAAACGTTCTGGATAACTCAGAGACACCTGGTAGCAGCTCTGCCCTAAGTAAAGGCGAGTAGGTGGGAAGGCATGAGCCCAGGAGATGTTCAGCCTTCTGCACTCCATCTGAGAAAGAACATGAGAGTAACCTCACTCAGTAGGACCTTTGCTAAGCTCCTGCTTAAATGCTCTGTTACACTGCTCCTGGACACTGGGCCATCTCTTTCCAACTGTAGCTCACTGAAGTCAGAGCTGTTAAAAAAAAAAAAAAAAATGAAAAGGACTTCTGAGTCCTGGAACAGCACAGGGTGAAAACAGACCTGATAGGAAAACTCATGATTGCAAGGGCAGGGACAGCAGCAGTCAGACTGGCAGCAGGTTGCCTCATGAGGGATGCCAATGAACACCATGAAAAAAAGGACATCATCAGGTGTCCAGGAACATGGTGAAACTCATGGGAAGATGAGTATGAGGACTGACGTCCTTGTACAAATTGTTGCTCAGAAGCCTTTCTTGCAATTTAAATAAAAATGGCTTCTTGTCTTTTTTTTTTCTTTTTTTTTCTTTTTTTTTTTTCTTTTTTTTTTCCCAGTGTTAAATGAGAGAGAAAGAAATGCACAGCAAACAAGGAGAAAGGAAAGGGGAGAACAGTCACTCTCATGGGGAACAGTCACTCTCATTAGAACAGAAAAAGAGGAGCAAGAATGACAAGACCATGAAGAAGCAAACCTCCCAGCAGTCTAAGGCATAGATATTATAATTTCCACTGTGCCCTGAACTAGGAGCTTCACAGGATGAATCTTTGGGAAATCAAGCCTAGTTTGTACTGGAGGAGAGGTGAACAAGGCATCTTAAACCTGACCACACCACTGGGCTGCTCAGCATATCAGAGCAGCTGCTGGGGCTGCTCTGAGCCTCTGCTCCTTCACTCTGCTTCTCCTGCCCTTTTGGCCTGAAAAGTTTTGGGGCAGGTCCCCCTGGATTCTGTGTTTGAGCAGGGTGTGGGACATGATAGACACCTGCATTTCAGTCCCACCTCCTCCTTCCCTCTGGGTGCTGCTGCATTAATGTGAGATGAGATGGGCACGGGCATAGAAGCAGACCTGCAAAAATTGTGAGAAAAAAACCTATGGTAGCCCAACTCATTTGAATGCCAGGAGTCTTTAGGTACATTACGTATTCAGCTTATTGTTGGGTTTATGGTCAGGAGCCAAATTTCCTCTAATGAAAGTAAAGGAAAATATTGAAGTTCAGGGGCTACGCAAATGGAGATTAATACACACTTTCTAAAGGGTTATTTAACATTTTTACTGCTTTAAAACTATAATGCTTTTTTGATTTTGAACATTTTCAGGATTATTAACTTTGCTCAGATTTAATATAAGAAATTTATATATGTGAAATGGAAAGACAAGCATGCAAATATTATTGCAGGAAGTGAATGGCAGAGTGAGGACTGTATGTGGATGCTGAAAGACTCCATATATTTGAAGACAATAATTTTGGGGATAAAGACGACTGAGTCATCATCACATACTGCATGTCTTTATGTGTCAAAATAAGAGTAACAAATGTAGTCATAATGCAAATCTGTGTGACTGAGTAATGAAGGCTGAAAAAGACCTAATGGCTGGAATAATTATGGCTGGGAGGGTTGCTTGCTATGATAATATGTGGTTTGCCTAATGAGGAACGGGCACAGAAGAAGATTCAAGATATTGCACTGAATATTACAAACCAAAAGACCAAGGGAAAATGGCCAAAGTCGGCATGCAGGCAGACTTCAAAGAGTTTGTGGTACATACCTAGTGCATCACAGAGCTGGCAGGGTGACAGGGTATCCTTCTTCCCAGAGAGTTTGCATCTGTGGCTTCTGCAGAGCATGGCCGGCACACTTGATCTGTGGTGTGGGGAAGAGAAATGGGCCTTGCACACCACACTTGAGATGATGATGCTGATTGTCACAAGCTGCTGGTGGGACAAAAGCAAGTTTTCTTATTCATGGAAAAGTGACAAATGAGCCTGGAGCACTGCTGGTGGTGCCTCTGCACTGGGAAAGGGTTTGATGCAAACAACCATTTCCCAGTTCCAAAATGCAGATAGGTTTGAAAAGTCCATACCTCATTTGCAGGTACTTCAGTAAGAGTCTTGCTGTTAATTTCAGGAGATTAAACATTTCTTCTGCAGATGTCTGTGAACAAAAATGGTACAACAGTGAGCAATGTCTTAGCTTGAATAACCTAATATGCCAATTGTGAAATAAATTATCTGCCTTAAACTCTTCAGTTAACAGAAGCAATGAACCGTGCTCTACCTTCATTGGTATTTTCCTTATGTAGATAATAATTTCTTTTTAGATTTCAGTGAAGTCTGTATTTTGGACCTGTGATAAGAGTGTCGTGATGATTTAATGATTTTTCTCAGTTGGATCTATTAATAACTTATATATTAATTATTTCTGAAAGTACTATAATTTAACCAACATGAAAAGCAGAAGAATTTCTCAGTAATAGATTAGCACTATCTATTAGTTATCACTTACTGGCAAAACTAACTAGTGAAGAATAATAATGTTTGGAAAAACATCTGTTTTGTCCATAATGAATATACACAAGTTTTGCAGGCTGTGCAAGTCAAATATGACATTGGAGATCTTTTTGAGCATTGCTGGACCATTCACAGGGTCAAATAATGGAGCAGGTCACTATCTGCATTGAGTTCCCCTCATTTCTCAAACAAAGCCTAGGTTCACAGTTGAGGGCTGTGGCAGAGAGCTGTCAGGGGGCATCCCCCTTGCTCTATCCCCCATCCCTCCTCTGAGCTATGAATGGATAATCACACACGAGAGCCTGGGTTTGTGTGTGCTTACACCCCACACCCTTTGGTTGCTGTGTTTACCTCAGTGGGGCTGTTAATCAAAATGAAGGTTTGCTGAGCTATCTGCAGGGTTTTATGCCTAAGGGACAGAATTTTTAAGGGGACATAAATGCAATCAAAATTTTCATATAGTGTGAGGAAGCTGTGCAGTTTGTGGAAAACAAGAGCTTCCCTGAAAGCTACTGTTATGCAAATATCAACACACTAGCAGCATACATTAACGAAGCCCTCGAATTGCAGCTTTTTGGCTTGACACAGGAAATAAAATGAGACCAAAATAGGACGGAATAGTAGGAATTTGCAAGATAAAGATTAATAAAAGGAACTTATTGCATGATTTATGTGGAAATTTTATGGTTAACTCATCATAAGGGGTTTTTTTGAGAGACCTCTTTTTAACTTTCTGTACCAGAACTATGATTCATTCACACACAAAGGTTATATGAGAGGCACAATTTCTTAGTTCATTCAGGCTTTCCTGTTCAAAGGAGAGAGGCTTTTGTGAGATCGGCTGTTGTTCAGAGAGGGAATTAGTTTTATTAGCAGTGTGTCATTCACAGCGTGCCTTACACATATACCAGCTTCCTCATTTCTTTTTTTTCCCAGTTTGTCAGCACTGGCATGGTTTAGAATTCTCAGTATGATTAAAACCCATTTTCTGCTTCCAATATTCTCACCCCAGGATGGTATTTCCTTCTGACCAAGGACACAGGATTCTCAAAAAAGAAAGGGTGCACAAAAAATCCCCCAACAATGCTGTTCTTGCAGGATGTCAATGTTACCAACTGATTTAACCACAAAAATCTTCCTGCCTCATCCTTTCCTGTACCTTTATATGTTGTTTTTTGCACTGAACTAGCTCAGGAGATTTTCCAAGACCTTTTGTTCTCTTTGCTAAAAGCTGCATGGATGGTGCTAGAATTAATTCTCGCGTTTGGGAGAACATCGAGGCCATTCGCTACAAAGTGAGCCTTTATTATTCGCAAATCCTGGTCGGATCACATGAAGCGTGGGATGTCTCCCTGGTCCCTGGCAAGCAGACATGAGCAGCCACAGCCAGCCTGCCCTGCTCTAGCTCCCAGGCAGCTGGAGTGGGAGCACAAGAGGCCTGTGTCCCCTTGCTGAGGATGCTACTGTCATGTAACCGGTGCCCAAAATAGGCTGTAAGCAGAATTCAGGTGTCTCAGCTCAAGTAAACAAGCAAGCCAGCCCTTCGTGCACAAGGGCATGGCTGTATCAGCTCTCACATATAGGCAACAGAGCTCTGTGCTGCATCAAGTAAGTATCAAGCATATGTAGTAATTTGGGGTTTAATCTCAGAAATTAGAAGTCCAGGGGGAACTGTGAGTGACCACCTCTTTAACTGTCTGCATATGGCAGATGATAAGCTTTCTTCAAATTAATTGGAGCAAGAGCATCTTTTCCAGAAGACATTCAATTAATTTTAAAATTTCCAGTACTGTAGGAACCAACAAGCTGAGCAGACCCAGAGAACTCACATACTTAATAATTTTTGCCATGTTGAAGTTTTCTGTTTTCAACAGCTGGGCACTGCCTCCTGTTTACACTTTTCTTGGCAAAATAAAGAACCTTCAAACTTCTGTTCCTTACATTAGTAGTTGTAGACTGTGATCATATTTCTTCCTTCTGCTTAAGTAAAACTGATGGGGTTCCTAGATTATTTAACAATTTAGCATATTTTTCATATTACGTTCCTTGTCTTTTGACTTTTTTCCTGAACACTCCTCATATTCTCAGTGCTCTGCTTGACCAGGGTACAGGTAATGGATAGTCCACTGTGGCAATAATCATATTTAATGCAAGTATGATGGATGCATCCTCCTCCTCCTTCTTCTGCTCCTCCTCCTGGAGCCTGTCCTGGTTCTACAGCCTCTGATCAAGGCTTGTTCAGACCTGCTGGTGCAGTGTGGGCTGTTGAATAGCAGTGGGCATATTTTAGATGTTCAGGTCTTTTCCAGGATATCTCAATATACCTGCAAGATAGAGTTCCGTAAATGCAACCTATGTCCTGCAGTTACAGGTTTTCAATTTCATATTTGGCTGTGTTAAAATGCCCTTGGGTTTCTTCTGTTCAAAGTAGTGCATGATTTTTTTGCCACCTTGAAGTTTCTCTGTTGTGATTTTTTTTGTTTGTTTCTCTTACCAAATCACTGATTAAAATATTCAGCAGAAAAAAAAAAGAGTCAGTAATTAATCTTTGTGGGATATCCTTAGAAAGAAATCCACTCCTGAATAATTCCTCATTCACTCATGCCTTTAGGGAACTGTCAAACAGCTTTTAATCCATACTGCTAAGAGAATAGCATTAATTTTGACACTATTCATGCCCCAATGTAAAGGAGCACATTCCAGGACTGCCATATTTGACCAGAACAAAGTTGAACCTGCAGCTGTATTTGAGTTTTCATGGGATTCAAATAGCAGACAGCTGGCTGACCATATCAAGCTGTTCCAGCTTGATATTTCCAAGGTTTTTTGAAAAGGAAAGGCAGACCTCTGCAGTGATGTGTTGCCAACGTTTTAAGACAGAGGTCCCGTAAAATGTTCCCAGCTCGGTGTTACAAATCTAAGTATCTAAACCAGTCTTTGCAAAAAAAAAAAAAAAAAAAAATCCCCCTCTCCACCCCCCCCCCCCCCAAAAAAAAAAAAAGGCTGTGGAATCTATTATTATATCTTAACTCTTTATGTGCTTTCCTGTGATACAAGACAAAGAAGAATGACAAAAAAATGCCTTAGTTAGCTGTAATGCACACAACTATAGACTGCTCCTGGTAAATGTGCTGGGGATATTTGCAGAGCCCTGTTTGTGCACTGGTATATGGGCTTCTGGGGAGAAGAGATGCCAAATGCTTTCTGCAGAGAGGTTTTGCTTTCAGTCTGCCAGATCCTTTGTACACCCTGAGCAATTCCAGCTACAAATTCTCTGCTCTCCGTAAGCAACCAGGAAGCACTCCAGAAACCATCCTTTCCTAGATGGCAGAGAACTATTACAGAGGTTTGTATGCTATATACTTCCCAAAGCCTCTCTTGGGTTTGAGGTTATGCACGAACAGTTCACAGTGCTACCTCCTTCTATGAAAATCAGCAGTAAGGGAGGAGCAAGGGGAGAAGTTTCTAGTCAGGGCTCTGACCAGGGCAGCAGGTGATGCCCTGGGTACCCCCCAGGCCTTCCTTTCTCAGCACAGTGAGAAAGCAGCTCTATAGTGGTTGTTTTTAGGGCTGTCAGTTGAGATCCTTCAATGCATCACTGGGTTAGCCACAACCACAGCCAGGGACAAGGGGAAAGATGCTTGGCATGAAACAATTCCCTCTGGTTCTCACACTTTTCAGTCCATATATATTGTGACTGGATCTCTATCTGCTAAAATGAGCAATGGGAGATGACACGAACAGGTGGAAACAGCAGGTAGGTCTGCAAGGTCAGCCTGAGGGTCCTGCACTTAGCAGAGCGTCTCCAAACTGAGTGGAAGAAGATGTCTCTCTCAGGCTGAGATAGTCTAGCTATCATTTATGAGAGTTATTCATACCTTGAAGCATAATAATCCATGAATGCTTACATACCAGAAAAGGCCCAGATTTTCACTGAGAATACAGGGTACAGGGGCACTGTAAACTTCTTGAAAACAAACAAAATACAGGCAAACCCCACAGCATGCAAAATTCAGCATCTAGATCAAGTTGGTTGGAAGATGAGCAGGCCTTTCTTTTCTCACCCAAATCACACTTAAGACCATCTATCTTAATTCTATAATTGCAAGACCATCAGCCACTAGCCTTGGCACATCAGAGTAATTACATAAGAGGCAAATTCATCCCCTACAAATCTGAGGGAAGCAATTACAGAAGTTTCCTATCAAATGTCCATCTTTCAGGAAAGACAGAAAAATCAAATCCATGAACCAGAATAGCTAAACATGCCTCATTTATCTTGGTCTTTCTAAAAAATAATATTTTTTCTCCTGTAAGAACACAGACTGGTTCATTTGTGGAACAGATTACTATAAAATTGTAGCTAGAAAAAAAAAACCCAACCCTATTAAAAATAGCCTACTGCTCACCGATTATGGACTCAATTTCTCTTTGTGGCAAGTAAAAAGAAATTTGGCACATCAGTCACTGGTACAACGTTTTTCTGCTGCTCCTATCCCACGCACTAGATACACGTGTGTCAGTTGTGCTTGCGTCATTGTTAAAAGCCTTAATGACTCACTCATTTTCCCATGGCATGTGGCAAATGTAGGCTGGACTTCTGCGGGCTCTCGGAGCCAGGGAACAGGAGGAGGCTGTGGGGAAAGAATGTCTCCAGGAAGGCAGACCCCAGGAAGGCAGCATGATGGGCAAGGCTTCCTCCACCAAGCTCTGTCTCTCATTTCCCCGTCTGGTTTTGGCCCGTCTGTGTGGCTTGCTTGTAGCCAAGCATTCCCTTCTCAAACTGATCAGCTGATGTAAAACCATGCTGACTCCAGCTAAGTGCCTTGACTTCTCCAAGGGAAGTTACCACTTCCCCCTCACACTCCTGTTGGCAAATGGGGTGGGACAAGCACACCTTCAGGGACTTCAGGAGAGCTCTGTGGTTGCCTGGCTCCAGCTGGTTGCACCAACCCAGCTCACCTAAGCCAAGGAAGAGGCAGGAGCATGCACAGAAAAGGTGCTCAGATCTGCAGGACAAACATTAGTCAATGTCACCATTCTCTAGTATCTTATCACAGAGAAAGTTGCTTGATTGTTTTGGAGAGTGTAGCATCGGCCATCACAGTGTCCCAAGCGGAGCAGTTTTTTGTCCCAAGCCTTCCTTAGCAACATCATCACTTTTGAAGTTAATAAGTGATAAGACACCTATCCTTTTTACTCAGATGTTCTTGAAAAATCGGAAAAGTAGTGTCAGAGTAAATATGTCCCAAAGCCATCCTCTGATTTGTACAAAATGGGGTACTTGGATGGACAGGCAGCTAGTGCAGCGATATTCAACAGTGGCAGTAAAATCAGATGGATCAAATGTCTTCATTTTACATGGCTTTGAAATAACAACTGTTGTCTGCAAAAGGTACCAACTTTCTGAGTCTTCCATGCATCTATTGCACACTTTCTGTGGCATTGTGGCATAGTTACCTTGCTTTGGTGGCCAGAGGGCAAGGCTTCTCTGTGTGGCTCGTGTCCTCCGTGAGACTGGCATCCCGTGTGGGACTGGCAGCCTCCATGCTGCCATACAGCAGGTGCCATCTGGGCAGTGGCTGGGCACAGCTTCTTCTCACCTTTTGGCTAACACATCTCAGCCCATGTTGCAGGAAGCTCACTTTCAGGAGGAGGAGGCAGACATCCTTGCTTGGTTTCTGGCTTCTCTCCTGCAGCAGCAAGAGTATCAATTAACATCAGCAATGATGCCAGTTAATTAGTGGTGGTAGGCTGGAGGACACTGACACCTTTTCCTGGCATGTCCTCTTGAGAGCAGATTAATCCCAGGCGGGTCAACCAACTGTGCAGCAGATGGCTGCAACCCTTCCTGCTGCTCACCTTGGCTGGGGCTGGTCTGGATGCTCAGCACTGCCCACCTTGGTGTTCAACATAACCTTCCCAGGCTATTGTTCAGCCACACAGAATTTGGGCCGAGATGTTATCAGCTTATTTTTGGAGATATAGATATGAACCATAAACACTCATGCCACAGCTACATTTTTTTGAAAACCAATCTCCCAAGGAGTGAATTATTTCAAGGGAAATTTCTATGCAGTTGAATGGGTCAATTCAAACGAATACTGCTGAAATAACCTGTGCACCATTCTGTTTTATGATACTCAAATATTATTTCAAATAAACTAAATCAAAGACCTCATTTATCCTTATTGATTCCATGACAGAGACACTGAAGGCAGTCTGCGAATACCTAGGATCAGCTCCAGGCTTTACAATGGACTTTGCCACGTCACTCTTGTTGCACTTTCATGTTAACTCTAGACTTAGTTGTCTTCTCCTCAAAGTTGTGTTGGTGCCTTCTAAGATGCCAGAGAAGGTGATGACCTCATCTGGCTCAGGGGACCAGACATGAGAAGACAAATTGCCCTGTGGTGACCCTGTAAGAGGTCCCTTTAATTGGCATTATTCTTTCGCCCAGAGATTTGTTCCCTTTACTTTTGAACTGTGCATTCTTGGCAGTGATATATGGAAGGTAGACAAAGGCTGCTGCAGTAGAGTTCTGCACCTCTAGAGTTACTCTGTGCATCTTTGTGACACAAGCAAGGATCAAGCTTAGTTTCAAAATGTGCTGTACAACTGCTGGAGAAATATTAGGTCTGACATGATCTTAACTACAGCTTCTCTCTGTAAGACTTTTTACTACACTTTACATGCAGCTGCTTAAAGAGAAAAACACATTTCCTTTACTGTCAACAGTGAAGAACTAGCTCTGGTGCATGTACCACCATGGAGGGGTTAGTGAGCTCAGGGGCAGCTGACCAAAGGCTCGAAATAGTTGCACCTTCCTACCTTATCGTGCTGAAACACGGCTGTTTGAAGAACAGTGATCTCATCTTTCAACTGCTCTGAAACTTCCCGAGTCTAACAAGCTTTAACTACTGCAACTCCACTTCTCAGACCAAGACACCATGAAACTTCTTTTATATGTGTCTCCAAGAGCAAGGGTTTATTATAATGAACTTTTATACTTTTTGTAATATCTCTCCACCCATCTTTTCCCACAGATGAGGGTTACATTTCTGTGGGTTTTGTTTCTACATTTTGCTTGAAAAGAGGCTTGAATGCTGGGACGCAGGTGGGTGCTGTGGGGGCACAACTCTTTCCAGCTGGGACTGGCATGTAACTCTCACCAGGGTGGTGGGTTTCATGGCTTTAAAATCCCAAAAGAAGGAGAAACCCAGCTAATGATATGCTAGAGACATAGGCTTAAAATCAGGCACCAGTTACAACTTGCTTGTTAATTCATGTTCTCAGAAGGAAAGTCCTTTTATCTGGATAAGCTATACTTAACTGCTCCACTTCATAGAGCAGGGAATTGAGAAGCTCTCCCAGTTGGGGAGGCACCCATCTGGGCTCACCAGCTTTCATGTGCTCCTCATTTGGCTGGTCTGAGCTACCTGCTCCAGGTGAGGGTTAAGAGTAATACAAGCATCCAACAAGCTACTTCCCATGTGGAGAAGGTGCATCTCTTTCAGCAGGCTTGCCTCTTCAAAGGTGCAAACTCTTCAGACCAGTGAAGTCAAAATGAAATAGGGACTGTAGAAACTTCGCTTTCTTTTGCTTCTGCTCTTCCATGTGCCTAGATTTTCCAGTTTTTAATGACCTCCTGAAAAAGTGGTCCAGTCTTCAGAAATAAAAGTCAGCAGTGCCAATAATCATCCCTGACAGGCAGAGTGGCAGAAAACCAGTCCCTATGGTCTTACCACAGTCATCTGGACATCATACCCCATGTGGGTGAAGCATCCCCAGGCTCTCATGGCCTGCAGCCAGGGAAATAGTGAGCTTGGCTTCCTCAACATGTCTCAGTGCTGATCAAGCCATGGTTCAAGAAACAAACCCAGCGAGCACCAGAAGAGACAGAACACAAGGAAATGCGTAAGAAGCCCTCTGTTGGCTGCAGTGATTAACTAACCACACAAGACATTTCTGGAGCGATAACATTACACAAAATTAGAAGCTGGAGCTCAAGGCAGGTTTAAAATTACGAGGAAGAAACTGTAATTGTCCAAATGGAGCTGCTCTGCACCGTGAGGGAGCTGTGAGAAGTTTGCTGCTTCTGCTCTTCGCTCACTTTTGAGCGTGGTGAAAGCAGGTATTACATACTGGGAATTAACAGCAAGTATTTTTAAGAATGCCTGTCTGAGTCTATATCCAGCCACTTGTCTCTGTCCCAAGGCCTCTGAATTACCAATTTTTTTGCTATGGCTGGAAAGCTGATACAGACAAACTACTGCTGAGTGGATAATAGCAGATGTGTTTGCCTCTGAGCTATTGGCAGCCAAATTATGACTTGACCCAAAGTTCCTTAAAAGATCATGCCAAGTTTTACTTACTTGCATATAGATGTAACTACTTTGTTGAAGAAAAATTTAATCAATGAAGGCAGCAGCAGCACAAAATGTGCCATGTGAGATCAGCTTCAGTTGCTGACAGGAGGAAGAAGCTGTGGGAATCACTCCTTTTACAATATTGTGATTACAGCAAATGCAACATTTCATTTTGGATCCATCCCAAATCAAACTATTTATGAATTCTGGACAAATATAAAGGATTTCCTGAATCAATATAAATATTTTACTTGACCCCCTAATGTTATTTAAATACTTTCTTTTCATCTGGGCAAAGGGTTGGTCTTGCACATACCAGCAGTGGCGTGATGGCATGCTCTATTCAGCAGCATGGCGGAAATAGGAGGAGGATGCAGATAGACCAAGGTTCTGACCTGGGGCAAAAGAGAGGTGAAAGAAGGAAATCTAAGTCACGTCACATCTCAGAAGCATGTCCTGACTCCTGGAAGTGCCTCCCCATCCTGCATGGTTTTCAGACTGGTGGTTGCACGAATTTTCTCAATTTTTCTCTCAGGCAGCGAGTATTCCTCAGAATTCACAGATAATTAAGTCTCACTGAAACAGAATTTTTCCCTGCCAAGGTCTTTTTCCAGGCAAGACATAATTCAGAATTGATACCAGGTACGTAGCAGAAGTCTGCCTGACTGTGCCATACAGAGGTAATAGAGCCTGCAAAATGACCCCAGAGGGACAGGATTCGTGCCTTCCCCCAGCCTTTGGACATGATTAGCCATTGTTAGTCCTACAGTGTATTCATCTCAAAGCTGCAGAACCTCTTTGTAAAAAAGACAAATGTATATTGTATTTCTCCAGCTAAAAAGAGATGAACTTGGCAATTTATAATGTTGAATTGCAAGTTCAGCCGAGTTTGGTGGTTTGCAGAGCTTAATCCTCTTTATTTAAAGTTTTATTCAGTGTGGCTGCTTCATTCTGAGCAAATTTTTCAATTGGCCCTCAGAAGCTGGGGAATCATTTACAGCCTTTGACAGATTTGATCTCTTATCATTTTTAACTGGGGATTTGGAGATGTAATTATTTTAATGCTTTTTTAATTTGAAAATTAAACTTGCATTTATTTTATGAATAAAAGGACTAATGAGTTCCTCAGAGGGAAAGCCCTGCAATGAAATAACAGAAATGTACAGTAAGAACATAGCCTTAGAGCTGGTTTGGGAGGAGCTGTCTTCTGAGCCAAATCTAGGATCAAGATTGTTGCCATGTTCAGTTTTGGAAGCCTCCTCCATTGATTTTTCATTTGTGCATTCATTAGACTGAAAGCCCACAAAGTGCAGTTGATAATTACCATCAATGGTCTGGTTTGAATTCTTTTCAGACGAAGTTGATAATTCAGCTAAGTATCTGAATGGCTGAGGCTGCTTAATACCAGCCTGCTACGGTGCCTTTCATTTCTTCTCTTGAAGGCCTTTGTGAAGCAAAGCGAGGGCACACGCACAGATCATCCTCAGTTTTCCTTGGTGATGAGATGCCAGCTTCCCCATTGATGTCTATTGTATTTTTGCTACGGTATGTTTGGGCACAACAACCTTTTTTAAACAGAAACTACCAACCTTTTATTTTACAACAATGCAGATTGAAAGTACTTGTATCAAGCAGCAGATCAAAATGGTCTCTCCTACCTGTGATTTAGGCAAAATTTTGACCATTCACTCCTCAAGAACAGGGATGCCGCAGGTACTGCTCTACTGTGAGGTTTCTCATTCTTTAAAAGATGTAGGAAAATGTAGGGTGACAGGAGACCCTCCACTACAAAATAAAGGTGGAAGACGATAAAAAGTTATTTTAATACCATGGCTTTCAGGTTTTTGATGGCTGTTCAAGGCCAGTAATAGCTTGTGCTGTTTTTAACCTTACCTTTTTTTTTTTTAACTTTAAAGATAGGGACATCAAAATGTGTAATAAAGGGTTTAATGAGAAAAATGACTTGAACATAACCCAATCTCCTGTCAGCCCCCAAGACAAGACTCCACAAAAAAGGACTGGAAGTGAAAGAGTTTGAACAGCCTAAATCCTTCAGATGCAGCTTCCAGACTATAACTAGGCTCCCATCTTCCCCCTGCTGTGGTGGCTGCTTTGTGGGAATGGAAGAAATAGTTGCTGAACATGCAGAGCACTGAAGGGTGCTCCTGGCTGAGGCTTCTGATAAGCCTGCTGTTAGTGTGTTCTCCCATGTAATTACCCATATTTAGTATTTTTTAAATGACTAAAGTTGAAAGTTCTCCAAAATTTAAATAAAATTGGCTCGCTAATGAAAACCAGAAATATGCGAGAACTGTGACCTTGATAAAAATTTCCATTTTTAAATATTTCTGGTACAGAATATTTATGCTTTTTTGCAAGGCATGCCTAGGAAAGGGTGCTATGAAACTGCTAGGCATCAACAAAAAGATAACTCAACATTTTGATATTTCTGGCTTATGTAGATCACAACATCCAGAGATCATGAAACACCTCAAACTTGAGACTGCTCTTGTTTCATGGATCCGAAGAGAAAGGGGACAACAGCTCTCGATCCTCCAGTAATGTGCTAAAAATGAGTGGAAACCTTTCCTTTGCATTATTTTATCACACTTTAAATCTGTGTGATTTTTTACCCCCAAACAATGTGGTAGTTTAGGTAGATTTCTAGGCTGGCAGCCACAACACAGAACGTATGGTGAAATTTGTGGAACTTCTTTTGTATGAGAGCTGTCGTGCCTGAACTCGTCAATTGTTATTTTTAATACCTCAGCTCCAAGACAGCTCTTGTTGAAGGACAACTCCTGCAGCATGCTCAGCACCCACGCTCCCTACCCTGGCTCCAGGTGCCAGAGGAGCTGGTGCTGATGGAGGTGAGGGTGCTGTGGCAGCTGGTCTCAGGTCACCCAGAGATCCCTGTGGCTCCCCCCAAGCTATGCCAGCCCCAGTGCTCCTGCCACAAGAACTGGCTGAAGTAGGGGGATGGATGGAGTTTGGGATGGTTTGCCGGAGCAGATTACACTGGGGTCTGCCACAGCAGGTTAAATGAAAGCATGCCTTTTGATTTACAATATTGTCCAGGTTTCTAACATAGACTCTCGGGCTTGTGTTGAGGGGCACATTACAATCAGATTCTTATTTTATTTTTTCTTCTGAATAGAAACAAAATGTGGTAAAACATTTTATTTCCCTAGCCTGGTTATTTTTTCAGCATGGATCATTACCAAATCACTGCATCACTGTCAACATGCCTGAAAGATTTATCTTGTTTCAGTTACGTTCCTCCCGAGCCCTGGCTGGCTGTGTCTGCCAGATAACTGAGGGTGCGCCTGGAGCTCTGCTTTAGGAGCGGAGGTAAGTCATCTTGTGTAGGCTGAGGTGTTCCAGCTTCTGCATACTATTGCTCATGCCTTGCAGTCCTTGGAGTCACCTTGCTGCCTTACTCTACACACTTTTTTAAGTGCTGCAGTGCTGCTTGTTACTAGGTGGAGAGCAAGCCTGAAGACTGCTTTGAGGAGGAGGTTGTTTCAGCTCTGGAGTGGCAGCATCCTGACCCTATTTACATTGTTCTTCTGGTCTCCTGTCTTCAACTGTAGTTATGCAGAGAGAAGCTGTTTACTTATTTTGCGTGGCTCCCAAATGTCATTTAAGCATTATTAACAGGAGGGTTACTACCTCCCAAATTTCTAATTAAGGTCTTCCTTTCAGTCTATTAGCTGTGCTTTTGTGGACATATTCTTTAATTAGTTCTGACTTTCTGACTCCAGTGCAAAGTAGTTTTTAACTACTGTCTGCAATGCCCACGAGTGGTGAGTCAACCTATTAAAAATTAAAAATCAATTTTAGTTTCACCAAATGAACCAAGTGCTATTTCATCTTATTTTCATTATCACAGTGTCTGAGAATCCAGGTGTTGGTGAGAGCTTTACAAACAGGGCGCAAAACCAGCCACATCAACATGCCCTGGGCAAGGGAGGGATTGTGCCTTCATGACCATACCTGACCTTTATCCCAAGGAAAGGAGGGGATGTATAGTAGAAGGAAATACAAGGTGAACACCTTGGTAGAATAGGGATGCTGAAATCTATGGGTTTTGATGTCTGCCCTGTTGTGGGTGCTGACCTGGGCCCTCCTAGCAGCAGCTCTGGGGGAAGGAGACCCCACAGATGCTTCCCTTCCTGGTTTTGCCACTCTGAAAAAACATCCTGTTTTTTCATAGCCCTGGGGAAATGAAAAGACTGAGAGATTTCAAGCAAAACCCTGAAGACAATGGCTCATTGTAAGCTCAGGCAATTTGTTATCTGGGTCTATATTTACCTTTTAAAATCACACCTATGCTCTCAGCACATAGACATCCAGCCTGGGTCCAGTGCATGCTATGGTTCCTATCCTGGGTGCGACAGAAGTGTGGGGTAACACACAGCAACTCCCAGTTAATGACTTCTACCCAAAAAAACCCATTCACACTCCTCCCTCCACCTCCCACTAATGCCCTTGTACCCTTCAGGGAGCTAAAATGGCAGAAAACTCCCTTTCTGCTGGCTGGGGTTTGGGGCAGGGTGATGACTAAGCCTGGGTCAGGGTGAGAAGAGGAAGCCTGGGCCAGGGAGAGGCATCATCATCCCTTGCAGTACCTGCCAGTATTTCATGGACTGTCCTGAGCAATGTGTAGACACCAGGGTGTCCGGGGGGATCAGAGGGGAAAGGACACCAACCTGGAACAAGGAAGAGCATGACTCCTCTCAAACACATGCGAAGATTCACATCTACATTTGCAGCCCTCAGAAAAGGCAAATTTTGAGGCACAGAGCCATGACTGGGCCCTTAGTTCATTCTGCCATGATCGGATGCACACAGGTTCAGAAATCTGCTCAAAGTCACTTGCAAGATCAAGGCCTTTCTTTGTAGCCTCTTTGGACCAAAGATGGTCTATTTTTCTAAAATTCTTCACATCCCTGCAGCCTTTGCAAACGGAGGAAATTATGCCAGCCTGCTGAAACATTCATGTGAAAACTTTGTTTGCTCAGACTTGGTGTTCACCTTTGTGCTCAGGCTTGATTTTCTAAATGTGTGCATAATTACTAGTGTATTCATTAAGAGTATTGCCCATGGTGTCAAACAACTCTAAATAGATGCCAGAACAGAGGGTCAGTCCAACCACCGTGCATAAAAGGTGAAAAAAAAATCTGCAAAGAACAGGTCAAGAGGAGTCTAATTATGGAGTATCTTTTTAAAAAGATTCATATGTAATTTTGGGTATGTATTTTAAATTAAAAAAACCCACAGACCTTACTGTTTCTGTGATAACTAGAACTAAGGATAAATTATTTTCACAGATCAAAATATAAGAATTCTGTTGTGCAAATAATTTAAAACATACTACAAGCACATCAAATGCTCTTTGAAAATAGTAAATTATTCACAAAAATTGACATTGTCAAAATTTCATACTTTTCTAGACACTTTGCCACAAGTAGAAGAAACCCACTATGGTCTAAAGTGTTTTCTGGACCATGGCAATATTCCCCAAGTGTTTTTGCTTTACACAAGTAGCATCTGAGTGGCAAAAATTATGCAGTACTAAATTATGAGGTGCTGGGAAAGAAGTCTTTATTCCAGAGCCTCTACTGTAATTTTTGTTGAATTCTCATTCTAGGATCATGGCCAGCAAGAAAAGAGGACTTTCAGAATTCAATTAACAGATTGAAAGAGGATATAAAGAGGAGGAGCTTAAATGCATTTGACACTGGAGAATGTTTTGGATGAAAGAACCTGGAGCTGGGACTGACTAGATGTAGGAAACAAAAACGTAATGCAAGGATGATTAAACAATGGGACAGGTTGCCCTGACAAGTTGTGCAGTGTCTGTATATGGAGGCTTCCAGCACCCAATAGGACAAAGTAACATGGTCTGAAGCCAGTGCTGATTTAGTTCTGAGCCATAAGCTGGACGTGAGATCTGATGTCCCTTCTTGCCTGAGTGACTTGGCACTTCACAGTGAATGGCCTAGAGTGAAGTGGCTTCATAGCAAAACCTCCAGTCCCAAAGACCCGGCAATGCCTGTTTGGAGTTTGCCAAGTCTGACTGTCTCAGAACAACCCAGAGCTCATGACCAGGGCAAGGAAACTTCATCCCTCACCTAGCCAGGATCTGTGCATGGAAATAGGAACATGATCTGCCAATCTGTAGGACCTGTGTGCTCCATTGCTCCTGTTCCCCTGGCTAAAATGGGCCTTACCCATTTAGGTCAGACCCATAACCTAAACGAATGCTCATGGAAACCATTTCCCTCCCACCAGTGATGAGGGAGAGCCTCCAAGAGAGAGACAAAAGCAGAGGAGAGGCTGACAGGGCTGTGTTGGTATCTTCCCCTCTCTGGAAGCTACCTCCCCTGGATGCAGGACCCAGTTCCTGGGCTCAGGGCCCCTCATTCTGGTTCTGACTCTGCCCCATTTTGCCTTGGTTTGTTCTCATGGTCCAGTACATGCACTGCTGGGGTTCCCCCTAAGATCTATTGGCATGGAGGGGCCCACACGGCAGACATCAGCTGGGGTCACCCATGATGCCCAGGTCTTCCAGGCCCTCCATCTTTCTCAGCTCAAAAGGACAATGTCTTCACATGCTGGCATGTGAACTCAATGCACATCCATGGTCCAGTGGTGCCTAAAACAGCCAGTCACTGGGAGGATATTTGAGGACCACTGCCCTCTCCCATCTTCTCAGCATCCGAAGGCGGCTGCCAGGGATGGGGCTGTCTGGGGCTCTGGTCAGGCTCTGTGCAGCTCTTCTCTTTGACACTGCTGGAAAACCACGAGGCATGATGGGCATCTGGACCCAGAGGTGTTGTGCTGTACATGTGAGGGGTGACCCCCAACATCCCAAAAAGCACCAGGATGTCTGCAGCCAGGACTTGGTTCAGCACACATTAAACAAGCTCCCGCGAGGAAGGGGAAAAACTTATCCACAAAGTCCTTTCCCTCCCAGCAGCTGATCAGGCTCAGCACTGGAGCTGGATCCTCAAGCACGGTTTGCAGGAGGGTTTTATTGCATCTCAAAAGAGAAAGACTAATTTCCTCACATAAGCAGCAGAGCATCCCACCCATTTTGCAAATCCTTCGGCAGTATTTGTCAATTATGACTATCAGTAATGATTTTCCAGCCTCCCTTCACAGCCAGTAACTAGGAGAAAAAAAAAAAAAAAAAAGTCATAACAGAAATTGTTTGTGTTTCTAAATCACAAACATCAGCATTGTGTTATCTTAACAGCTATCTTCTTTATTTTTAGGATATTTAATCAATTTGGATGCTTTCAGATATATTTTAGTCAGACCACTTTGGGAGCTTACCTCCCAATTCTGGTTGCCATGGCATAACAATGATTTCTCTTCTAGCTAAAAATAAACCTTCAGCAACAAATGTATTAGCCATTAAAAGAAAAACCAAAAAAATCCCCAAAAAACCAAAACCAACAAAAACCCAAACCATGATGAAAACAAGGCAACTCCCCATACACCAATTCACATTACCCCACACAGATGCTCCTTTGGCATCAGTTGTACAGGGCCTTTGATGTACTCTCTCTTCCTCTTCATTCCTATTTACACACTTTTATATTCTGGTTAAGTAGAGACAGACAATTCCTAAAACATTGCAAACATTTAAAAAACAGCATAAAATCAAGTGCTGTAACAGAGATCACTGGTCCTCAGTGAGACAGAACTGCTTGTCCTCAAAGCCTCCACAGCTCCTGGGCTCTGTTGGGAGAAATCTTTTCTTTCTTTGGCATGAATCCAAACAAAGAAAAACCCCTCCCTGGGCAAAGAGGCTGATGGCAGACAAAGCCGGGGCACTTCTTCCCCAGTGTGGAGGCAGCCCTGATCCCATGCCTGCTCAGCCACCTGTGACCTTGGCAGGGTGGTGGGGAATGTGTGAAGTTCTGCTGCAGCCTTGTACGAGGCACTTCATCCCTTCTGGTGAAAAATTCTCTCCTTTGCAGCTATATGTTTTGGTCAAAAATAAAGTGGCATGCCATGTATTTAACAATAAAATTCAATTACTGGAAACCAAAAATCAAACCAGTGACCTATGAGCATCTCTACATGATTAGTGAGTGTTAGTTTAGAGGTGCAGAATGCTACAGCAATGCTAGAGACCATAAAAAATAATATTGGTAGGTTCATGGAGGTGTTTTCTTTCAGTTTTGATTACAAAAACTTTCTATTACAGTCCTCTGTGAGTGCAGTGCAAAAGGAAGAGGGCAAGTCTGGCCAGGTCTGTCCTGCCCTGCCCTTGTGCCTCTCAGCCCAAATGACTTGGTAACCTCCCCACTGAGCCCTGGAAGGAAATGCCTCAGCCACGCAGATCCCAGCACGCCTGTACAAGGGTGTGGAGGAGAACACACAGCTTGTTCTGTTCCTTGCTACCAAAACAGCTGCTGGCCAGCCACGGTGAACAAGGGGCAAAATGCTAACCTGGACGCTTCTGAAGTTCACTTAGAGAAATGAGACTGAAGAAAAGAAAGGAGTATTCTCTGTGATGTCGTGGAAGATGACCAGCTCTTTCCCAAACTCTCCATATTTGCCTTATTTTCTGGTCCTCATGCCCCTCTTTTAGCCTGTGAGACTGATCCTTATCTGTCTTTGTAAACACAGCAGCTACATAAGGGAAGACGAGGAGCAATTCCTGTCCCCAGGGACTCCCTGGCTCCTGTCTGTGCAGCAAAACTCTATTCCTGATGTCATCAGCACCCTGCTGGTAACAATATGCATATATATATATATATATATATATATATATATATATATATAAAATACACCTGTGTATTATAGGCTGTCCTCTTGTAACTGCTAAAAGACTGCTAAAAGCACAGAGGTTGGTGGCTTTGAGAGTGCTTCTTTGTGAACCTGTTGCCTCAGCTTCTGCAGGGACAGCCAGCAGGGTAATACTGATGGTTCCATGGTTAAAGCCTGACAGGTTTGTGGCAAGGAAAGCTCTGCCCTCCAAGGCCTGTGTGTCGAGGCTGGGGAGCTCAGTGTTCCCCAGCCTGTGGTAGAGGCATATGCTTTCAACATATTGGCAGTGGGTGCCCGGTCCCTCTCTGACAAAAATCAGATGGAGCAAGGGAGTTTCTGTAATTGGCAGCTCTTTCAGTCCAGGAGACGCCCTGGGACTCAGCACTGGAGGGAATGCGAGCACAGTGGCTAACCAACCCAGCAGGGTCACCAGCTGAACTCCTTGCTTTACCTGTTACTAGTGCCAGCATTTTAATAAAAAAACCACCCTTACCTGAGAGAAGAGTAAAGCACGACCTGAATAGAGCTGGCTTGAGACCCTATCCCAAATTTGCACCTATATCCACACAAGCCAGGACATCACTCTCTTACTTTTCCTCAAAAAACACGGCCCTCAGGCCTGACGCTTGTATTTGGGTAAGAGAAGAAGGCTGTGCTTTGTAGGTGGATGGATTAAGGTCTCGGGCACAAGACACCATGGCTGGGCCAGCATCCCCAGTTGTGACCTGAGAACCTGTGGGCCTGGAGAGGCTCTTCAAAAACACACTTGATGTTTCTTCCTTCTCTGGCCCTCAGGCCTTGATGAACAGACAAGGTTCATCCCATCCCTTGTCCTCACTAGTGACACAACCACAGCAAAGAAACCAATCTCATTAACACTGCTGTTGCACTTCTTGAACATTGTTTTTCCATAGCTACACTGCCCAGCCTCCTCCTCTCATGTCTTACCAGCACACGTTTGAAGGAACAGAAGGGTATGTTCCACATGGGCCATGCTGCTGAGCTCACGGTGGAGGGACTCACGAGCTGAGTGAGGATGACGGGGAAGTTGGAGTGAAGGATTTTGGAGCCTGACTGTGCTTCTTGTGCCAGAACCATGCCAATGCCACCAGCCCTCAGAGAAATGTGGCCTTCCACTCATTCTCTTTCTCCTCTGGGCCGTGGGAAGAGTGAGAAGATGTTGGGTCTGTCTGCAGGTCCCAGGTCATGGCAGAGGGGCTGTGGGACTTTGGCTGCCTTTTCCCCCAGGGCCTGGCTCCTGAGGAGGATGTGTAACAGCCCACGTGCACAGAAATTCCTGGAAGGGCTGCTCAATCTTGAAATTGCTTTTGGAAGAGACAATGAAGGAAAGCAGATCCATTTTCTGCCCAATCTCAGCAAAGCTGCCTTTGCTGGGCTTACAGAAACACTCCTCTGTCTCTCCATTTGAGTTTCTGTTTTCCTTTACAGCTCACATTTTTCCTTTCTACTGTATGAGGTCAGCTGACAATTTTAAAGAGCCTTAAAATCCCTATTGCGGTATTTAATGCTTTTCCCAGAGCATCTTCCCTGTGTTTTATTCTGCTCCTCTCTTTCCTCATTATATCCATATTTTCTTCTGGAATATATGTCGCCAACTAGCTACAGAAGACCCTTCCCTCCTGAAATTATTTATTACTCGTTCATCATCTTGTAAACAAACTGTTTTCCACCTCTGCTTTTAATAGACGCAGTCATTTCTCTTCATAGAGACCCAAACCTGAGTTTCTGAGAACAAAAATCCCTCTGTTGATTATCAGCATTGTCATTATTTGGGCTTTATTTATATTGTTTCTTTCCACCTTTTCTCACAAAGACAGGCTAAACCCGCTCTGATGCAGTGCCTATCATGACTGTCAACTATCTGGCACTGTCATTAGTTTTACTGAAGCTGGAGGGATTTCTCTGCACTCAGCTAAATGTGACTGTATGTGTTTGCGAGCTTGAGAACAAAAAAGAAATTACAATATCTGAAAACTTTTGATAATTTATGGATCTAGACTTCCACCCCACTAATGGAATCCCTGTGGAGGGTGACACAAATTACTACTGGTCTGAAACAGGATCATGCAACCTAAAATAGCCCCATGCTTCCTCACTCCAAACTGCTTGGCATTTTTTGCTGTCATCTGTCTGGCGGACCTAAAACAGCAAGGGTGCCTCAAAATGCAGCATGCTTTTGGCCAAAAGAACTCCCTGAGTTGTTTAGCAAATGCAAAGAGAATAAGGGGTTAAAAACCAAAAAATATTTTTACTTGAATTTATCTGAAAAACTCATCCTAGAGGCTTCTTCAGGAAACACTGCAATATGCAAAGAGATGCTGTACATTGGTGCACTCTCAGTGCTTCCAGCACTAAGTACATTATAAACACACTGCTTTAAGGTCAAAGAGGTGACAAATCTGTGGTAGAATCTTGCATCAGACTCATAAGAGCTTAAAAAATCATAGGATTTAAATGACCTTTTCTTTCTGCTCCTCCGGTGAGCCGCTTGCCTTGTCTCTAAATTGTTTTCCTGCTGCTCAGATGTCATCCAGGAACGGAAGAGAAGTGCCTGAAGACTATGCATTGGTCTCTGAATGCGCAGCATGTGCTGCTGCCCCTTCACAGGAGGAGAGGCACTTTCAGATGACAGACTGTCTTGGGTTGTAGTATAGGATGTGCACAAAGTATTCTATCACCATCTTCATGAACTGTTGAATCCAGGTGGGGCAGTGTTTTCCCAGACCCCCTCCCTCTGGGCCATTATCTTCTGTTAATGGCCCATCAGATGCCTTGCCCATGACTCATAGATAACTCCCTCCGGGAGTTTTCTCTGTTTAATGGGCCATCAAGGACCCCCTGCATGACTCATCATCCCATTGTGAGATGCTCCGCCCAGGGGGAGGAACCAAGCATTCTCACCTGGATATAATCTGGGGGTTGGGACAGTACGGGGGGGGGCGGGGGGGGGGGGGGGGTCCTTACCCCCTGAATTCCCAGACGACCCGAGCTACCAGACCTTTCTACAGAATCACTGCTTCAGGAAGACCACCTCATCTGGACTGCTTCCATCACTCTGTTCAGGTTGTATTCTGACTCTGTCAGTGGTCTTTTGTATTATTGCATCTATTTTTATTTTACCTTTTTTTCCTTTCTTCCTATTAAATTGTATCTCTGACTTGGAGCCTCTCATTTGTTTTGCTTTCAAACCACTACACAGACAAATATTTTAGCATCACCATCAAGGCTGAGTGCCTGGCTCACCCCTGGGCATATCAAACATCTGCAAAGCTGGGAATCATGGAGCCGCATGTGAGAGTCACTCACGGCATGGCACTGCTCCCAAATCATGGCCCGAGAGAGGAGTGGCAGCCAGGGAGGGGAAGGTAAAGGTGGTTTGTAGGTGGTTTACATCAGCACTGCACATCCAAGGGATGACATTTCCCCTTGGTCAGTTGAGTTGGATGGGGCTGGTCATCACTCTAGGGAAGTTAAAATCTGCTAAGCAGACACCATAACTACGTGAAATGCCAAAATTTGGGCTACTTTTCAGTGGCCTGAAACACTCATTGAGTTTCATCTGGTTTTCCATGCTCCTCTTCTTACTCTGGTTTCATTTAAAGGCCTGTATTTCTGTTTAACACTGTAAGGGAGATGCTGTCTTTAACTTATCACCATTCTTTGGTGATATTGGTAAAATCATATCCATAATAGTTATCTAATGAGGCCGAGTAAAACACAAGCATATTCACATGCTTAGATGTCTATGACTCACCCTGACCATTCCTGATACAGCCCTTTCCAAGGGTGTGACTGTGCTTAAAACCACAGGTACCATGCATGGTACTTATGTATAGATAAATATATGTGCATGTGTGTGTGTATTCACTCACATAAAAAGTCCTTCAATCTGTATTTACATGAAAAATACATATGAAGCTAAAATAAACACATATGTACTTAGATTTGGACAGCACTACAGCCAAATGGATTATAACTCACCTTCAAATAAGTGTACAGTCACTGTCTGCTGGTACTGTGAGTAGGTTAACTGTTGGTTAGGTCTTTCTCTCTGTGCACATATCTGCTGAATTAAGGAAATTACTGATTTCCCTGTGCAAAAGTAGAAGTAAAAAATGTATCATGGAGGATGCTCTAATGAGCTTGTACAGGAGACCCACAACTGAGAGCACCTGCCTCAGCCACACTTACTCCTCAATCAATTCAGAAATCTTGGTGAGAGCATCCAGCCTATTAGGGAAAGCTCTTAGCCATGGCTAATTTGTGATTATTATCCCAAAGGAAATATCATGCCCTGGGTCCTGGTATGAGGAGGTGATGGCGGACACAGCTCCCCCAAAACCTCTTTTGGGTTCTGGTTTTCCACCTCATACACCGTGAGAATCTGCTGTGGGGCAGAGCAGCCCTCCTTTCCCAGCCTGCTCACAAGGGATAGAAGCCTCCAAACTCCTCTGATGGGTTTCCAAATTTACAGATTGCTACAGACTGAAGATTTTCGACATTGTTTGCGTTCCTGATCGAAGCAAGATTGAAGTTTCCCCATGGACCATGTTCCTAGTGGAAAAAAATCACTTCTGTGTCAGGAAAAAATAATTAAATTTAGAATTGGCATATTTTTAATCAGAAAAAGATTTTGGAACATCTATTTAGAACCATATCTCAGAAAATGCCTGCTTCTATACACGTCTCTGTAGTAAAAGAAAATGTGTTAGGAGGAAAGATCTCAATCTGCTCCAAATGTTTAGGGTTTTCTTGTCTTCCCACGTTTAAAAACAAACAAACAAACCAACCACCCAAAAAACTCCCCCCAATACAGTCTAAGAGGATATTCTGGATTTATCAAAATGCTTCTGGGAATAAAAAACCCAACCAGAACAACCTCCACTCGGTTTTGGTTCCTTGAGTCCTTCCTAGAAGCTTGCTCCTTGCTCCCATGGGACACTCTGGTTGTTCCTGTGGCAGCCAGAGCTACCTCCTCCTGCAGCTCCAGGCACAGCAGGCAGCTGTGGAGCATCCAAGTCCCAGCTCCAGCCACAGCTGCTCTTGTAGCTGCAAGGGGAGTAAATGCTGGCCTAGCTACTCTCTGGGATGCTGGAGCTGGCCAGGCATGGAACTGGGAGTCAATTTTTACAGGGCAAAAGTTAATAGAACTGTTCTTGTAACGCAGGCACCTTGACAATCAGCTTTGACAAGCAGTTCAGGAAAGCTCCTGTGTACTCCTTCTAGCTACTTGAGCTTCTGTGTAACAGTGGCTCTGCAGTAAAATAAAGTAGCAAAAGCACAAAAAAAGCATTGAAGAATTGGGGCAGCAAGTCTGAGAAAAAACTGTTTCTTGAGCAAGGAAAGGAGGTGAGGAAATACAGGAAAGTAATTCTTCTGAGAGCCTCATTCTGAGTAGTGCTGTCCAGGTCTTGTGTTTGTGGAGCTGCAAATGTCTGTATCGTGGGGTTTTTTTTCTGAGTTCTGAGTTCATGGGTCAGCACAGAACAAAGGGGGATTGGTAAAACAACCACAGCAATATTTTCTAGCTTTTTCCTACTTCTTTTTCCTTGATCTTATTCTAACTTGTCTTTGTTAGTAGAATTAATGCAGGACTAAACCCTTAATCCTCTATCTACCAACTGGCCACAGTTCTACTGTCCATGGGAGCATTATGGCAGGGCAAGGACTGAGTCATGGAGCTCAGGGATAATTGATTAATGTAGCAGCAGAAGATTGCACAGCTCATTTTGATCTGCACTTTGTTGAACAAGGGCCAAAGTTCCAGAACTAACCTGCAATTTGATGAGGGACACTTGGGCAGATCAGCCCCACAGTAGTGCTGGCACCTATGTCAGTCTGTAAATACCATTTTCAGCCAAGGCTTTCTTGTGAATAGTTATAAGACTTGGTAAATCTTTTGTTCAGACTGGGACTGGCTTGGGCAATGACAAGAAAACACCCTGAAAATGCCTCCTGTCACTCTGTGCAGCACAGGTGGGAATTGGGGTCTGAGAGTCTGGGCAGTGGACGCATTGCAGGGACAGTGCAGTTTGTCAGTATTTCACCTCCTGCCTTCATCCCGTCCCTCCTGTCTGCCACGTCCCAGCATCAACATCTGTATGGCCTTGCAGTGACGTTGGTGTCATGGGAAAAGCATTTATAAAACCCCTTTATTGGGTTTGCATAGCTAGGTCTTGGTAGCAGGGGGGCTCCAGAGGTGTCTTCTGTGAGAAGCTTCCAGAAGCTTCCTCCATGTTGGGCAGAGCCAATGCCTAGCTCCAGGGTGGACCCACTGCTGGCCAAGGCCAAGCCCATCAGCGGCGGTGGTAACGCCATCAGTAGGCTGGGGTGGATCTTTGGAGGGGACACGACTGACCCAAATCAAGCAAAGTGTTATTCCGCACCATATGATGTCAACTCAGATATGAAAGCTTAGGAGAGGAGGAGGAAGGGAGGCATTCATTATTTGCAGTGTTTGCCTTCCAGAGCCAATGCTAAGGGTGCTGAAGCCCTGCTTCCCAGGAAGTGGCTGGGCATTGCTTGCTGTTGGGAAGTAGAGAGTAAAGCCGTGGTTTTTTCTTTGCTTGTGTGCATGCAAACTTTCTCTATTGCTTTAGTAAACTGCCTTATCTCAACCTGTGAGTCATTTTCCATCTTATTTTCTTTCCCCTGTCCAGCTGGGAAAAGGAGTGATAGAGCAGCTTGGTGGGGACCTGGCATCCAGCCAAGGTCAACCCACCACAGCTACAAATCTAAGTTAAGCAAAATTTCCATGTTAAAATTGTCTCATAGGCTGTCTGCCAGCAGTCTCTAAAAGAAAAAGGAAAAATCGCTCCTGAGAGTGAAAAGAAGGAAAGAGTTGCTAAAATTTATGCTAGGCTTGCATACAAAATCCATCGAATTTTCATGCTGGCAAACACAAGGACTGGGTATATCAACAAATCTGTTAGAAATTGAGTTGCTGAGCACCACAAATAAAGAAAGGTCCCTGACTGTAGAGCAGGGTCCAGCCCTTCCCCTGTGAGCTTGGGACTCTACAGTTGCCTGCTTGCTACAAATGCAGGTCCAGGTTCCAAGTGCCTTTGGTCTTTGAAAACCGAAATTACCTTTTAGATGGGTGGTTTTACAGAGTTTGAAGCAATGACTGGGCATTCAGCCACTAGCTCAAGATAGCTATGGGCTTTCTGATCAAATTGCTTTGGTTTTTTTGGATACTATTTTTCCAGAGTTACTGGTGTAGGAGTGGTACTTGTATTGACAAGGTAATGTACCTGCAGCACAGCAAAGGTGATCAAAGTGGCCTCAGTTACTCAGCTACCAGTGTCCAGAAATGCAAGGCTGCCTCCCTGCAGCAAGGTGTGTGCTACCACCACGCTCCTGCCTTGCCACCAAGGCTTAGGAGTCCAAGAATAAGCAACAAGCTTGCCCCTGGATTTGTGACAAGTAAGCTGCAGCTATTCCTTCGGTCCGTGCATCCTGAGCCAGTAAGCTTGCCATCTCACTGACCTTTGGTTGGCCTATGCTACATTTTAGCTTCACTTTCTGCCATGTCTTCTTACTTGAAAATTATTTGTTCATTCAGAATTTGTTTTATAGGGTTGTAAACCAATGAGGTTGGATTAATGAGTGTGTAAACAGCTTAGATCATACCCTCCTTTCCATTTCTCACATTAACTGGATTCCTGTGTTATGGTATCTGTCTCTGATTTGATAGATCAGAAAGCCTTACTATCATACTGCCAATTTCATGGGCCAGTTCCCTCAGCACTGGAGATGGAGATTATCTGGTTTTTTTAGCTGAAATATATTAAACTTGGAGTTTAGCTTCCATCTGTAGCAGGGTAATTTCCATTTCTCTGAACATTTCCATTAGTCATCCTGGCTCTGACCCTGCAGTCTAGATAATTATTCTTATTGAATTGCAGCGCCAAGCTAGTCTCTTATTTTTTGAGACCTGAATAAATTGTTACTCCTTTTAACCTGAGCAGGAAGCTGAATGTCAGGATCTCACAGAAAATTTCATTTGAGAAGGTAAATCAACAGGAGGAATTGAGTGGTTCGGAAGAAGTTTTGTTGGTTTGCTTGCAAGAAGATGCAAAGACCAGAACAAAATGCTCCAATGGGTTCCCAGCTGCCTGTCCCAAGCCCATATGGATGGTGCTGGAGCAGCCAAGACCAGGCAGGATTTCCCACAGAGCTGGGGCTACTGTCACTTTGGCCACCCTACCCTGTCAGCAGTCATCTGCAATGCCTCCTGTCCTAGGCACGAAACATTTTGTTCATCTCTGAGGAATTTTTTTCATTGGTATATTCTTATAATTCACTTTTGTTATCTTTCTGTTAACTTAAACCAAATCTGCTCATGCCCTCTTGGTCCAGGGTCATCCTCTGCAATGAGATTTTCTATAACCAGTTTGATGGATAACAAAATAGGTTGAGGTAATGTCACCCTTGCTTGGTTCAATGATGAGTGAACTGCTGCATCCAAGAATACATGGGGCTCGTAACTATTAGCAGAACTATTTTCCAGATAGTAACTGAACTTCAGGTCTTTTCGATGATATGATTCTCAAGAGTGTCTATTTCTGCTGAAACTGCAAAGCACTCTCCCACTTCTAAAGCTGCTGCTCGGAGTGTCCGAGTCCGTTTAACAGTCCCTAGTTCCCCAATCATCTCTTCCAAAAATAGCTGATAACATCCCTTGTTTCTGTTTATATTGGTTTCTCTGTTTCCTTAACAGCTCATAGATTGGCCACTGTTCTTTCTGCTTATCTGTTTGTCTGTCTATCTATCCATCTATTATTTTCTGTCTATCTGTTATGGTCATTGCTTTTGCACCATTGTCTGTACAATATCCACATTTTCTTCCCTTCGACCAGCTCCCTAACAAGTGTGCAAACACTGAAGTTATGTGTTTCTGATCTTGTGCACACTGTTACCTGTATCAGGCCCAGTCCCTCCCTCTCCACACTTCAGGCTATATGTAAGCTTTTTTCCACAGCTGGATTTTCCCTCTGTCCTTCCTGTTCTCATTCCTTTGTCCATCGATCTCTCTGCTTTTAAATTGTTTTTCTCTGTCTCTGTAGTAAAATCAAGCAAATGGCTTTACTAAGTCTCACATAACCTCCTCTTCCTAATTTTTTTTTTTGAAAACTCTTTTGTTTCTAGGCTTATCAGCATTCATCCCACCAGACTGGTAGCTTAGGCATGCAGGTGAAGTCCCTCTGCCGAGAGAAGTCCCATTCCTGGAAATGCCTACTATTGCAGCAAGAAGGCGATGAATGTTGTGTGCATGCTGTGCTGGCATGAGGGATGTCACATGAGTTTTCTTTGTCCTGGACCCCTGAGTACTTTTCAACATTGTTATCAAAAACTTATAAGAATTTGCTGATTACTTGGTGGAAGTTAATCAAGCTGAAAAGTAGATTAACTGCATTAATTCACTTCCATTTAGCTCTTACTGGAGTTAACTTCTTCAGCAGTTATTTGCTGAACTTGGAGGTTGCTTACTTCATCTTGTGAACAAACCTTTGTGTCTACCTGTCTCTGCAAGTGCCCGTGGCTTTTATCTTTTAAGGTTATCAAGGCCAGTGTAGATGTACAAGACACAACATCTTGACTCATCTTCCCTGGCCCCCAGCTGTGGCTGGAAGTGTTGAGACAGCAGTGCCACTGGCTTTTGTTGGGATCACATGGAGGATTGAACCTTTTGGGTTGGCCAGACATAACCCTGGCAGGAAAGAAGTGATCCAAGGAGAGCAGTAACAAACCCATTGCTGTGATGATGTGAAAACAAGCCTTCAGGCCAAAAGGCTTTTCAGACATAGACTGAGCTGTTTGAATGGCCATCATCCCCCCTGGTAGCTGACTCTGCCCCCCACTAGCTGGGGTTGTCACCACGAGAGCAGGACCCCATCAGAGCCATATGAATGCTCTCCATTCCACTGTGGCAGCCCTTCATTCTGCTAAAATCCCTGGCGACCTCACACTGAAAGGGAGTTGGAGCACTCACACAATCCCTTACAGGGCTGCCTGTGTGGTTGCCTGTCAAGGGCAAATAATGAACACTCGGGGTGGGATTTCACCCAAGTATGCACATCTAAAGCTAAAAGCAAATCAGATACATTCCACTGCAGTTAATGGAGCCTCAAGAGTGACTCAGACACTCAGATTTAGGTATATACTGAAAGGTGAGAGGAATAAATTTAGGAGTCCACCAAATGAAGCTAAATCCTGTCTTTGATGACTGATAAAACCTTCATCTTCTCCAAAGGTTTTCTAAATCCCTATAGCCATAAACTCTGGCACTCAGTAAACAGTTGGAGGCTTTTCTGCAAGGTCAGTCACAGACCCAGCCAAGACTAGGGGTTATCCCCCTCCCCCCCCTCCCCCCCCCCCCCACTTTCCCCATCCATCCTTGGGCTGGAGAAGTTACTCCAATCCCTACCTCATGGTTCTTGCGCTAGAGCTGGAGGGAGAGCAGCAACTGGTTCTCTCCTGCCCCATAGGTTGTGCCACAGATGGAGTGGGTCAGCACAGCTGCTGGGTGGCAGACACAGGAGTGGGGAAATGGTCACTTCTTCCTTTCTATTACTCATGCTCTTCAGTGTCTGGGGAAGGAGCATATATTGGACTGGGGATGTCATCTATGTCAGTGTGTGACCCCATGCCCCCCTCTGTCAGTAACGGCAGAATGGCTTAGTGCTGCTGCTCCTTTCGGCCAGTGGAACTGCTAGGGGGGTGCATTTTCTTTGCCATTCCTGACACCTCTAATCTCTGTTTCAAAACCAGCTTTCTGAAACTCCGGAGGGAAAACATTTCCCTCCTTTCCCAGCACTGATACGTTTTGCTTGTTGAGGCAAAGGGTTGCAGTGCCTGTCTTTCTGCACTGCAGCACCAGCAAATATATCTCACAGGAACATTCAGGCATCTATTTGCTCCAAGATAGGAACACCGAGATATTTATTCCACAGCTTAACCTGTTTAACCTTGTTTGTCTACTAACAAACCCCATTTAAGTACTGTTCTTTTTATTTTGGTGGCTGTTGCACAGAAAAAGAAAGTTCATCAGGAGAAAAGCCTCTCTGCTCATGCCAGAGCTTACTGAAGAAAAATAGACTTGGGTTTGAGTTTCATTTTTTCCCTTGCAGAGAGGCCCAAACCAGTCACAGGGCTCCTCAATTCCTTCACTGAGTCTGAAGCTGATGCCCTCTGGGAGATGCTGTCTGGGAGCACAGGGTTTCCCATCCATTTCTTGACCACCTGGCAGTGATGCAGCAGCAGAACTGGGAAAAGATGGCAGTGGGCAGCAGGTTGGTGTCCCCAGGCACACTGATCCATCTGGTGGGTTGTCCTGATACCACATGGGGTCAAGAAGAACAAGGAATGGCCTGTGCAGCAGCCATCTCATGCATCCCCAAGTGAGACAACCGTTCTGAGGAGAAGTACATGACTGACATGTTACCATTTGCATGTGTATGTTAAACAGCACTGATTGCAAATTATCCATCTTTTAGCTCACATTAGAGTATTGTCATTGAATAACTCTGCACAGCATGAAAATGCCCATTCGTGGAAGGGCAATTTGAAGATGAAAATAAGTGCCCCTTGAAGAAGGATATGCACAGCTAGAGCTTCTGCAAGGTGATGGCTTTTCCAAGGTAGCCCAGCCTGGGCAGATAGCTACACTGAGAAAACACAAGTCAAAATGCTTCCAGAAGAACCCCAAGGTAAACAAAGAAACTCCCAGGACTGTTTAACTGAGCACAGACTCTCGGCACCATGTTCCAAGCATCAGTATGATAAAGCCTCAAGCTGTGCTGTACTGAGATGGAGTGTCCCAACAGCAGGAGCCAGGATTTGCCCTTGTTTGATGGACGTGACTTTCCAAGTGATTCATGCTGCTTCTGTCAGCTCTGTACCATGAAACCACTCTGGGCACCTGAGACTGTGTTTCTGGAGAATTGTGACAGGTTGGGGCCAAGAGCGGGTCTGCATCTCCCTGTGGGCATGGAGTATTTCGGGGAGGCATTTCAGGGAGTCCTGTGGCTCTGTGCAGAGCCCCTGAGGTGGAGGGGTTTGGGTACAGTGTGTCCCTCAGAGTGCACATCGTGCTCTTGCAAGGCAAAAAAAGGGGGTGGAGAGTGGAAGCAGGGGAGAAAGGGAACAGCTGCCTCAGGCATGAAAAGATTTGCCAAACTCCCATGGTTAGATTTAATAGCTGGGTGCTGCAAGCTCAGGAGAACAATGTAATTTATGTCATTACTGCTAAAAGGCTGGTTTGATGGCAAGGGCTTCATTTGAGTTGCCTAAAATGTTTAACAAAGGGGAAAGTGAAAACAAACATGAAAGCTGTATTAAAAATTATGAGGATTTTGGGGAGACTGCCAGGTACATTTTTCCAGTGGTACAAAGTCCTCTCCTGACAAACAGCTCATTTTGCCTATGCTAACTCTAGGATACGAAGCTGGAGCTAGAGGTAGAAGGAAATAATTAGGTTTTGCTTTAGCTTTGCATGTTTCTGGAACAGTAGTTGGGTCACCCTGTTGTGCTTGAACAGAAGAAGCAATAGTGTGGGTTTTTCTCATCCAGTATTAATTGTCTCTTCTTGAAAATTTACTTCTTAGCATCTTTTTAAAGTATTTTGGGGATGGGAATGGAAGGAGACAGAATAGGGAGGAGGTCTGGGTGGTTGTGCCACACCCACCTTTTCCACTAGTGCATTGAACATGGCAGTCCTGTTCTCACAGCAGTAAAAGCAGTGTGTGTGGCTAACCCTGCTGCTCTGCCTGGTTCTGCACACGGTGCTATTTTTAATGCACCAGCTCATACAGCATTGAGTGGAGCGTGGTGGGATCTCAAGTTAAAAAAGCGCTGCTGCTACGTGAAGGCACCACCAGGCCGCCCTCTCAGTTCTGTCTGCTATGAGGCCATATGGTGCTGGGTATGTCCAGTCCTCTCCCTGGAGCTCCAAATGCCACTGAGTGCTGCAGGGGAAGCACAGCTCACAGGCAGCACATTCACAGTTCTCTTGGTGCTGTGCTGAAGCTGGGTCAGGGTGCCTGCCTTGGCCGCCTGCTCATCCTCTGCCAGCACAATGCTCTGGAGGACTCAGCCACACAGGGAAAACTGAGACAGCATCAGCCTCTGGGCCACCATTTGGGCTGAAGGGCTTCTCTGGGGCATTCTTGCCCTGAGCAGACAGCTGGCATCAGCTGCCATCCTAGCCAGGGTCCTCCTGCAGTGCTGCTTAGGGTAGTTGTGCCTAAATTACTCATATCAGGAATTCACTACAGAGCCCCCCCAGCCTGCAGAGGGCTGCACCTGCCTGTATTTGCCCCCGTTTGGCACTGGTGGGACCACTGGGAACAGGCCAGGTGCTGCCAACCCCTCTCTCTGAAGAGACACGTGCCCCTGACAGCAGTTTGCATTCTCACCAGAAGGCCCTTCTCTCTTGTGCAGACACAACCATGCGGGGGCACGTTTGAGATGATGATCAGCTCACCTTCATCCAGCAAGCTCACCTTCATCCATCTTTTCTAGCTGTTAATGGCAGCCAACTGGGTAGCAATGATTTTGCAACAGAATGGCTGCCAGGCCATTCAGATTATCTGCTCCAGTGCTTTGAGAGACAGCTGGTAAAGCAAATAGTAACAATCCAGAGAAATTATCTTTATATGCCTGTAAGCACAGCACTGTAATGCGAGGCTCAAATGAGCCTCTTTTGGCACGCAAGGTCAGCATTGCCTTTTGCATATGGCATATATTAGGATCATCCCAGCCCCACATAGCATCTCTTAACCAAGAAGCTGCATTTCAAAATTAGATGTATTTTGTTGCTCTTGTCAGAGATCAGCTTACAGAATTGGCTGGCAGGAAGATTTGAACGTTCATATGAGCAAATACTTGAATACTTTTAGATGAGTTTTAAGAAAACATTATTATACTTTTTCTTGCTCTAAGACGTTGCTGCACACAGGAGATGGTCACCAACATCCCATCAGCTTTAATAGGACAAGATGCAGGATATGCACTACAAAAAAATCCTGATTTTCATGACGCTCAACATCCCATTCCTCCTCCCTTCTACCCTTATGAAGTTAATGTTATGAAGATGGTGGTTATGAAGGTGGTTTTTTAAAGTGTAAAATATGCCTTTTGTTGCCAGACCCAGAGATCCTCAGACTCTGAAGATCTCTGTAATTTAAGAGTCTGACATTATTTTTCTGCGCCTTTTTTGCATATGTGTGTGCTTTGCTGCCCCATTCTCTGACTCTGAAGCCAGGGAAACATGGCAGGAGAGACACTCAGAAGCTGCTGGATCTCAGCATAAGGGTCCCAGGCACTCCACAATGCACCATCAGACAGAACTTCCACACTTCTGAGGCATTTGCTTCAGAATCCCAGGAAACCTCTACTCTCTGTCTCAGCTGCCACTGCCTGTGGACCCCTACCTGATCATTGCTGAAGGTGCTGCTGGGCTGTGAGGACTGTGTGAGGACAGGCACAGTGCACAGCACCAGCACTATGCCAAGCTGCTTGCAAGAAACTTCTCTCAGCCAGTGGACCTGCAGACTGTCCTCTGGCTGGCTCTTCCATGGAGGTTTCCAAAAAGGAGGATGCTTTGGTGCTGGAGCCAGCTTGGAGCAGGTGCTCCATGGAGATCTGACTCAGATGTGCAGGTTGCCAGATACCCACCAGCTGCCAGAGTATTTCAGCCATTAATAATGGCAAGATTAAATGCAAAGCATCAACAGTGTTTCCAGAATGAGCCAGGGTTTTCTGCTTTACTGCTTTTTCTTAAATGATTCAGATCCAGCAGGGATGGTGCTCCTGGAAAGGCCTTTACCCTCCTTCAGGTTATGTCCATCACATTTGTACCATACCTGCACTGCCACTGCCACTGGGTGAGGAGGTGACCAGAAAGGGCAGATGCTATTCCTGTCACAAACATATAAAGAACATTTCACTGACTCCACTGGACCATCCCTCCCAAGGCAAAGCATTTAATGCACTTTGTCTTTTTCCCTGTGTCCAGCAGTGGCTACTGAAATTTCAGGACATTGGTTTGGGTAGCTCTGGAGCATTATGGCTGCTGCTGTTCTTTTATTCCTTCCCGTCACTGTGCATTTAAGTGTTGTATCAGTTTCAGCACTATCAATTCCTTGACCATGGTTATCTCATGCAATTAACTCCACTGCCTTGGATTTGTGCTGTCTTCAGATGTTTTCCCTTTTGGAGTTGGATGAGAAAGTGCACGGACTCCACTGGATCTGCATGTGCTCTGTTACTCACCAGTTGTCACATCTTCACCTCTTAGTCTCATCATATTAGACTCATGTCTGTCTTGAGCAGTTCTCTTTCTTCCACTGCTGACTGCAGAAGTTTTGTGTATCACTAATCTTTTTCATTCTTGTGTCTGGCTCACTTTGCTGCTGCTGACGTATGATGCGAAATGGCATGCTAATAACACTCTACAATATTTCAAGTGGGAGTACAATAATTTTATAAAGAAGCTCCACATTTTATCAGTTTTCAGATTTGGTGTCTATTTTGAGTCCAGGTTGTTGAGCACAATGAAGTGCAATGATGCCTGAATCAAGGTGACTTGAGTTGCTCTAGGACATACGGTCTGTATGTAATGAAAACTTTCAAATTATCCCTTTCTACATGCAACTTGAAAATGATTTCCACCCACTGCTGTGCTATGCATCTAGTTTGCTCAGTTAGGACCATAACCTCCCAGTCTTCCCTGGTATTTATGAAAATAGCTGTGTATTTTGCTACCAGCCAGTTCTACACCTGCACTGCTGTTCCAGGTTGTTAACAGCTCTATTAATCATTGCTGCCAGTTTGGAAGGAGACCATACCAAATTCCTCACCTCTTGTTGCACTAAAATGAATACTTTTTCCTTCCTCCTTTGTCTCCTGCCTGTTTCAGTTAATATTCAGAAGCATCTTTTGCCCACTCTTGCCATTTCAGGGCCTTGAGTACCTTTATTAACTGAGTAGGAATGACAGGTTTGACAGTGCCAGCGAGCTCTTCTGCCAGGTGGTTTATGCTAACCAAGCCCCAGAATTGTTAGGGCTGAAGACAACCCCAACAGAACACAGCACCCGGCTCTGAGCAGAGAAGGGAGTTGTGGGAAGATAAACTTGAGGAGAGATAAACTGTAGGTTTCTGTGGTCTAAGTAGAGTGGCATTTCATAGAAGCACTTGAGTGTGCCCCTCTTTTGGCTCTAGCACTACTATTCCTATGATTGCGGCTGGAAAAACAGTCAACAGCCAGCCTAGAAAATGTGGCAATCACTTGATCTGAGTTCAAGAATGTCCAGGGTAGCTCCAGGAGGCAGAGGCTCAATATTACCCTTCCCATGGCCATAGTAGAGGCTCACAGAGAGGAGAGCAGCCTGCAAAGGCTTATGTCACATTTGCTACCCAGAAACGAACCTTTGCAGGAGGGTTTGCAAAACAGTGAATTTCAAATGCCTGCAGAACAGGCACTGGAAGTGAATTTCAAATTCATGTCATCACTGGCAAAAGGAAGTTTCTTCCAAAAGCCACGCTCAATCAGGGAATAGATACACCCTGTGACCTTGCATCCCATCAACACCACCTCAGTGCCAAGAATCTCAATTAGCACAGGCAATGCTCACAGCGAACATTTAGCGAACATCTCCTGGGCTGGAGGAGCTCATTCAAAAGCTACTGGGTGGAGAAAGGAGAGCAAGTTGTCACTAAAACTTATCACCTGTCTAAGGGGGATGGACAGAGGCTGTGAGGGCTTTGACAAAAACTGCTTTTAGCCCAAAAATGTGAGGGGTAAAAGAGCACAGTGAAGAATAAAGCCCAGCTACTGTCATCCACGTAAGGCTGCCCTCACTGATTGCGTTTGAGGGAGCACAGGCGGGGGGGCCATGCTTTGCTGCTTCCAGTTACTAATAATTATTGCCTGCATGACCGGCTGTGAGTGTTGGTTTTGCATGTGGCCTCGGAGGAGCTTGTGCCCATTTTCTTCCTCGAAATGCAAAGATTGCTCTTCAGTGACGAAGAAGAAGAAGAAGAAAGCAAGGACACACGGGCTCGCTTTGCAAAATGAGCACGTGGCTTGTGATGCAGGCACAGGAGCCTCCCTGACCACAGCCTTCATTTGACAGGTTACAAACAGAAGTACCCTTGGCAGCCGAGGCTTTCATCCCAAGGAAGCGTTTTGGCGGGTGTTCCACAAGGGACCGAGCACTGGTGTGGATGGAGGGGCACAGGACTGGTTACCAGCATTTTTCCATTAGCAGGGACAAGTGCTGGTGGTTGCAGCCCAGCAAACCCAGACCCGGGGAGGAGGCCCTGAGCCCAGGGCTCTGGTCCAGGATGGATCTGTCGCCAGCAGAGGTGGCCAGCAGCCCCCACAGGGGCACTGGCTCTGCTGTGGTGCTGGCCCAAACCCCCCAGAGCTGGGACCTTGCAATTGCTTGGATGTTTCATTCCCTTTATCTGTCCATCTTGTCTGCTCAGGCCAGGTCCAAGCCTTCCTCAGGAGTGGCAGCCACCTCACACCAGCCCTGACTTGACAGTGCTGAGCTCTCTGACAGGTCCATCTGGAAAGACACTTCGGCTCTGCATTCCTCCTCCTTGCCCAACTCTAAAGTGTGTGAGTCTGAAACAAGATTCCTTTTGTTTTCCTCCCTTGGAGGCCATTTTAGGCCAACTAATTTGGGAGATACCAGCTGGCCTGGGCCTGAAAATATGGGGAGGGTTTAAAAATTTTTTTAGCAGCTCTAAGAAAGCATTTCCCAGTAGGTACATGACAGCAGAGACTGCCAGTTCAAATCACCTCACAAGGGCCCTCCAGAGCAGCTCTCAGACACAGGCAATTTTGATAGTGAGAACGGGCATTTCTGCTATCACTTTTGCTTTCCTCTTTAGGACAGAATGACCACTTAGCTTTCTTCTTCTTCTTTTTTTTAATTTTTTTTTAAATTTTTTTTATTTTTTTTTTTAATGGGTTTCATTGGATTGGCATAGTTTAGGTGGGGGAGTTTTGCATACTGACTTGTCTCCTGTAGCTGTTTTTATATTGCTCCCTCTCTCCCTGAAAATTTCTCTATCAGTAAAAGCAGTTACTATTAGTACAAACTTTTCTCCTCATTTCTCCTGGGTTTTGCGTGACAACAGGAGTCTGTCTGTGGAATCACTCTTTCCTCAATCCATTCAGGGTGTCCCATGCACTCATAAGCTGAAGTGCTCCATATTGTTTGCTTAAATACAGTCTGTGGGAAGATCTGCCTCCCTTAGTGGGGGCTGGAGAGTCCCCAGAGGGGCTCATTATTCACCACACGCTGCCAAACAGACTGGTGAGCTTGCTTTTACACAGGCATTCTCTGACATCAGGTTCACAAAACATTGCTCTGGTTTTTTCTTCTCCCCTACAACTTAAAGATCAGGAAAAGAATTCAGCATCTAGAACCAAGATGCATGCAAGAGAGTACTTCCATCCTCACTTCCCTGTTTTCCATCCACCAAGCCGAAGTGGACAGATACCCTCTCAAAAAGCATCTTTTATTCCCTCTGACCATTAAAATTGTGAGCAGAAACATGCTAATATGCAAAAATGTACCCTTCTCCATTCGTAACAGCTCTTTTAAATAATTCCTGCCAATTTACTAAGCCTGACCTCATGTTTCCCCGACATCACAAAGGCCGGCTCTATTCAGGCTGTCCCTTTCCAGGAGATTCCCCATTCGAGCGCTTGAAATGCTTTTTGTCTCTTTGGCCACATACAGCACTAAAAGGACTAGAGTAAATTTATGTTTACCCAGACTACTTTTCTAAGTACATCAAGATCTACAGAGCCACTTCTTACTTCATCAGGATTTTTAAACACAGAAAGAAGAAAGATTGAAGCTACAGGTTTTTTTAACAAACAGAAATAGTGCCAACTTCATTTCCTGTTGCTTTACATTTGGTATATGCTGATGCACTTAGAAGCAGGGTGGTTTCAAAACCAATGGTCTTTTGAGTTTATTTAGTTTCAGAGTTTGATTTTTTTGGTCAGTTATTTTTACTAACAGAATAATTCCCAGTGAGGGGAGTTTGGGGATTTGTTGTGCCATGGAACAATCTTTTGGATGAATATCTGTCTCTACAACTTTCTTTCCAAAGCATGAAATGAGGATATAATGCATACATTTCACTCAAAAGTTTAAAGCTCATTGCCTGAGAGTGTGATATAAATATAGACTATGAATTCCACAAAGAGAAGGCAAAACATCTGTTATTTCACCTCAAGAGATTGTTAGACTGCTAAAACAAAAGACTGCTGATAAAGCTTACTTGCACATTTGGATAAATTACTAGTAAAGGGTCTGTTAAGTATCAGCAGAGGAAAGGATTCCTTATTTCCAGACTTTACATGGCCCATGTGCAAAGGTATCTCCTTGCTTCAATAGGAAAAGGCTGGGAAGGAGAGGACATTTGAGATCCTCTTACTCTAGGTTCCTGAGTCTAACTCATCCTTGAGCCACTCAGCTGAGGAAAATGCAACTGCTCATCTTTTCCAAAGTATTTTTAAATAGTTGTGCGGAAAACAGAAGTTGGAAAAATAAGTCTTAGCTGGAAACTTTGCTTTAACTGAATATCAGTGGTTACCTCCTCCAAAGCATTCAACAGACATTACCAGGGTATTTTAATTTTTACTGACTTTTAAGACGACTTCAAAACTCAGCTTTGCCATCAGTGTTGGACTACTTCTGGCAGAGCATTTCAAATGCTATTGTACTGTAATCCCTAGATGAGAAGGCTTGCCAAGTTTAATTTGATTTTAATTTAGCTTTTGTGCAGGAGCCTCCAACTTTCCAGTTTCCATGACTATTCAGTTGACTACAGGAAAAACTCCTTCACTCTCAGGTTGTTGCTTTGGTCACTATTAGTATGAAGAGCCACTATTGAGTGTTTTGCCAGTGACAATAAGTTGGTTGTGCTTACTGAGAAGTGGACAGGTAATTGGACAGGTAAGAAATACCCCATCCTTTGAAGAACAACAGATATGTTGGTAGTGAAAGGGAAAACATCCTATGTGCCCTGACACAAGGTGTCCTATCACCTCCTGCACCTTCAGTGACTTGTAGGTGGCCAGATCCTCTCTGCACACCCTGAAAATCTCTGAGTAGGGAACTGAGTTCTGCATCTCACTTGGTGAGTCTCTTTGGATGGGGACCCCTGGGGCTGTGACATAACATTTGCAGCCCCACGTTCTTCAGCTCTGGCTCGGAGGCAGGGCAGACAAGGGCCAGGGCCAGCCACCCTGTCTGTGGTGTGTTTGCAGCTCAAGGCAGGCAGCAGCACATGGGTTTTGTTAAGGGTGTGTAAGGGGATGTGCAGGAGGCATGTCCTGGAGAAACTGGGGCAGCAATGCACCCACCTTGCAGCACAGTGGGCATTTCACAGTGCTGGAAACCCATACAAGCACCTGGGGCATTGAGCTGCTTTGCTCTTGCTGCCACTCAGGGAAATTAATGCGTCCAAACATGCTGACAGCAAGGATGCTGAATTGTCCCCCCAATACACCTTTGGCAGAATGTTTCTCAGACAGCCCTTGTTTGCTTCAGCAAACAGGCAGTGGCCAGAGCTTTTCTGGAGTCTGTCCACACAAAGCCAAGGCAATGAGAGGCCTGCACTAAGGGGATTAGAGTGGATCTCTGCTTAATTAGTCTAAGAGGGCTGATCTCAGAGATTATTTCTCACAGAGCAGAAAGAGCTACCAAATGATCTTTGGGTCAGTCAATTACTGCCCATATTGGGTGATGTGGCAGAAAACTGGCTAAGACTTTTGATCCCAAAATCCAGTAGCAGAGGTAGCTGGGGCCATACTGATGCACAGCTGGTCAGGGGGAAGCATAGGCCATACCTCTCACAGGGTGGCAGAGCAGCAAGCTCTGAAATCATGATGGCCTGATTAGCCCAGCTTATCTGGAAACATCCTCCGTGCTGGCTCCTCAAGGCAGAACAAGTGTTCAGCATGATCTGGTCCTGCAGCTCCTGACTAACACATGGAAGAGAAAGATGGCCCCCATACCCTTCCTCTGTGATGGATAGGCCCTGAAGGTGATTTTTCAAGGTAAAAGCAGGTTTAGCAGCAATTACATGATCAGTTAAAGAAGCTGCATGTCTCTAAATGTACTAAGTCCCAGCTGTGGTCTGCAGGGAAGCTTTGCTAAAGAAGGTGAATGTAGCAGCTGCTGCAATGCTAATCCAGCTTTCTTGGCACTCACAGCAGCATTGCAGGAGCAGGCTGCTCGTCACCCAGCACCCACACGGTGTGGCAGACGCTGTTTATTCACACACTTCCTTACAGGGAGACTTGGATGGGTAGAGAGCAGGGAACTCTCTTTTTTCTAGAACTTTTCTTATCATTGCTGCCATCAAGTCCCAAGTGACCACCTGCTTCCATCACCTCCTTTTTATACTTGATCAGGGAACTTTATGGATTATTTTGATTTTGCCATCCAAGCTCAGTGAGCTGCAAGAATTTTTCCCCACCCCAAGCCTTCCCTTTTCCCTCCTTTTAATTTGCATTTATATGTTTCTGGACACATAGAGGCCACAAATAGTAGCTGAATTTTTTTTTTTTTCCCCCGGACAGAGCAAGATGAGAAAACCTGAATTTGATTTGTACTGTTTTTAATCTTGTTTTCTTGGTTTTCACTGTTTGGTGTTTCTTGTTCATTGGTGTGTTTTAAAACTTTTGACAGATATGCCAAAATGTGGAACAAATGAGAAAGTTCAATAAGGAGCAGTATTGTGACCTTTTTGAAAGTGTGGTTTTCATAATTTATTGGAAAACTCTACCACTTATAAACAAGCAAACTAGGTTTATAACTTCAGTGATGCATAGGCTGTGTACATTTCTGAGTCAGAGTATCTCCTGAGAGCAGGGGAGACGCAGCTTCTGCCATGAACTATTGATTCAAGAGCACACAGCGGTTGCTTTGTGCAAAACCTATACAAGACTAGAAAAAAAAAAAAACCCAGACCAAAAAAAAAGGAAAAAAAGAGGAAGAATCTCTCTTGTCTTACATGAAACAAAGTGTTTTCCACATAGAAAAAAGATGAACATGAGAACACGATGTTCACCCAGCGGCAGAGGTGACTTGCCTGGAGTGAAGAGCTGCGTACCTTTATGAGCAGTGTATCTTCCCTGTCACTATCCTTCCTCCATACTGACAAATACAAAATTTTTTTACCAGTGTATGCTTCTGGACAAATCAAAGAGCTCTGAAGCTGGGGATACCTCACCTAATGGGGAGAAAGCAATGTTTATTGCTCTTCAGATTTCTTCCAGCCATGAAAAATGCCAAGGAAAATGAGCATTTTGCTTTAGATCTGATGCAGACATGAGAGTTCCTGAACCACAGCCGTCACAGAGAGCTTGTTTGCAGGTGGATGTTGTCTTGCTGGATTAAGGATATTCATCTGATGGGTAAACTTTAAATGCAGAGATTAGGAATTATCTAAGTGAACTATCATGCATGTCATGCACAACATTCCCCAGTTGAAAAGGGGAACAAGTAGACAACATGCTGTAAGTACCCACCCACTCTTCATGATCTCTGACTGCTTGAATAAGCACGTTCCTAGAAATAACCACAAATAGCACCTTCATCAAGAAAGGTTGATCGAGTTCCCTTAATAAAGAGCTGCCAACTCTTATGAATACTTCTTGAATCTTCACAGTGTATTTTTTCCTGAAAAATTAGGCAGAACCAGAAGAGTCTTTAGTGTTCTCCCTCCATCTTAAAACACAAAGCTAAATGTTACATTAATATTTCATTTAAGTGTTGTCTTTCCCTCAAAAAATTTTCAACAGAACCACCCAGGAAAAAAATATACATTATTTAAAAACCAGTTAGAGAAATACAAAGGCTTAGAAGGAATCCTGCCCTGTTAGAGCAGCACCTGTTAGAAGTCTTGAGGCTTCAAGGAGAATTTGAGAAGCACCTTAATTCACATAGCATTGAGTGTCCTCATCCATTTAGTCTCTATCAATAGGACACTTATGTATCATTTATTTTGCTTTGCAGAATCTTATCTTCTTTGCATTAATCAATTATTTGTGTTCCTGTAGTATAGCAAATATTATAAAGGTTAACTTACTATTGCCTTACTTAGGCAAGGACTTCTAGGCAAAATCACACTAGCACTTTTGGAAAGTTGTTCTTGTGACCCGGCATTGGTGACAGGCCATCAGGCAGGTTATGAGGTTCCTGTGTTCAGACCACTCCTCCACTACTGCTGTTAATGAAGTCTGCCTCTGAATCTGCTCCTAGATAACGTCACTGCCACCAAAGCCAATTTCTATTCCTTAAACAAGAAACATTAGGATCTACAGTTGGAAATCCTCCCTGCTGAAGTCTCATCCTACTCTTTCCCACTCTATTTCTCAGCTCTCAGCCAGTGTGTACAGACAGGGACTGTGCCTTGCACCCAGCAGTTACTATATATGAAATACAAAGAGCAGAAAGCATATCCAACCCAGCTGAAGAGTCTGGATGCAGATTTTCATCCCTTCTTATAGTGGGCAAACCATTTTTTCAGAGGCTTCTAATTTGGCCAGGTTTAGACCCATGTACCAATATTGTGGGGGTTTGGACCATTTCCCAGTGGTTCAAACCAGAATGGCATCAGGTTTTGTCAGGCTTTGACAGAATGTTTTCAAGAATTTTGCACATGCAGAATGGTGCATCTTCCATTGTTTTATCCTTAGAAACAGCTGAACCATTAAAAAATAGAGAACAAACAACCATCCCCAAATCTGGGACAGAGAGATCATCCTGAAAAAACTGGAGCTCTACTAATTAGTTTGGAAAGCAGAAAAAAAAAATCACCTTGTCTCATACTGGAAAGTGCTAGGCAATCTCTATTCATTTTGATTATTCCATCTGCAAGAAAAAAGGGTGAATAGCAAAAAGAAGCCTATGTAATAACCAAAAGAGCTGTGATCTAGAGTATATTCTTGGCTGTAGGATGAAAGCATGTTTTGTTTTCCTAAGCTGTGTTGTACTACTAGAAAGCTAAGGTGCCATGTCTCAAGTATTTGGGGATGACATTTGAAGTTAATGTCTTTTGGTTATTAAACTGTACACAGATTCTAAAGCAAGAAAAAAAATCGGAATCTTTCCGTGCAACATCTCAAGAAGCAGCTTTATACTTATTTCAATGAAATGTCTTGTGGAAGGCTACATTTCAGATCCAGTTCTCTGATCTACCTAATAAGCATTTTTGTGCAAGAATACTCTTGATCTTAATACTCATATTTCTACCATTCAACATAACACTCAGTCTACCTACATATTTTTCTTCAGCAGTCTTTCAGGTTTATAAATTCACCTCTTTAACCTAGATCCACCCCCATTCTCCTCCACTTCTGCCAGCTAACCACCTCACTGTTCCATTCTTCAGTAAGACTCCTACGTGGCTGTCTGGCCTTGCAAACACTCTTACGAAGAGCAGCCAGGTCTGTTATCCAGTTGTCTACGTATGTGGTCACTGCACCGTGAAGAACTTGAAATAAATTCTCAGCACCCCACAGACTATTTCATATTCCAGTCAGACCAGAAAGCATGTGCTTGAAAATACACAGAAAAACCGTTCCAGCAGAGTGGAATGAAGATGTGCCATTAGCAGTTCCAGTATTGCAGTGCCTGGCTCACATCAACACAGCTTTTTCTTCCACCCACTTGCAATCCAGCCTGTAAATGCAACCCACAGCCTGGAGAAGAGAAGGCTCTGGGGAGCCTTCTGGCAATCTTCCAGTACCTAGAAGGGGCTTGCAAGAGAGCTGGAGAGGGACATTTGACAAGAGCCCATGGCAACAGGACAAGGAGGAATGGCTTCAAACTGAAAGAGGGCAGGTTTAGATTCTAAGAAGGGTGGTGAGGCACTGGAATGGGCTGCACAGAGAAGCTCTGGATGCCCCATCCCTGGAAGTGTTCAAGGCCAGGCTTTGAGCAATCTGGTGTAGTGGAAGGCATCCCTGCCCATGGCATGGGGATTGGAACTAGATGAACTTTAAATATGCCTTTCTATCTGATTCATTCCATGAGCCTATGACTCTTACCTCAGTACTTTTTACTTCCAGTGTGAGAAGAAAAACATGTTGTGTTGACCATCAGACAAATGAAGCCCTAAACAACTGGAGTCAAAATCCAGATGTATTAACTGACCTCCCTAGGAAGAAACAAACCTGCAGTTCCAAATGTCTGACTGCTATTAGCAAAAAAACACAAGAAAAGTTCTTTCTGCAAGTTTTATGGCAAAAGAGGAATTATGTTTAAGACAACTGAGTAGGACACTAGTGCATTCAAACACAGTCAATGGAAGCTGGAAATTTCTTTCTTAAATGAGAATGACCAAGATGGTGCCTGCCAAAGGAAGAGATGACTACACTGCTTTGGGCCAGACAGAGCAATAAACACAGTTTCCAGAAATTTCAGAATCATTCTTCCTGCGCTCAGAAAAATAGATGTCGTTTGATGGATAATGAAGCACATGGTGAACAGCAAGGACACAATACTACTGGAGGTAACTTGGGATAGAAGATGTAGTCCAGTGAATCCCTGGTCAAGCAACAGAAATATTGACCAAAGGTTGGTGATCCAGTTAGACTGATACCTGTGCAAGACTGATAACAGGATATTATATCCAACCAAAATATTTTACAGAGTAAAAAACTTCCTGCAGTAGATAGAAAGAAAGAAAGAAAGAAAGAAAGAAAAAAAAAGGGGCGGGGCGGGGGGGGGGGGGGAGAGTGCAGAGAGACCGAAAAAGCATTTGCAAGGAGGAAAAAAATCAAAGTTTTCTAGCTGCTCAGTTATTTGAAAAGAGCATGTCACGCACTGGCATTTTTTTAACTGTTCAGAACAGCCCAATGAATTCCTGTTGTCTCTCTATAGGTACCTTCTTGGGCAAAACACAAGGATATTACTAAGCTAATGGGACTGGAAGAACCCATCAGCAAAAGTTCCCTTGGAACTGATTTATAGAATGAATGGGCAAATCAAAAACATGCAATTAGCAGCATGTGTCAGCCTTCTATATGATCCATAGAACTAAAAGCTTTTTAAGATGTGCCAGCCTCAGGCTTCTTGCTCCTCAAGGCATGCATGACATGAAAACAAGAGACTACCAAGCACCCATCATTACTGAAAATAGAGTATTTTAGTGATATTGGCATGACTAAAATGTAACTGCTGATCAGTGCCAATTAGCTAGAATAATCCTGTTAGCATTAGCTCAACTGTTCATTTATAAATCTCTGCAACACTAATTGTATTTGAAGTTCTTTTAACACTAACTCCTTTTGTGTGGTGCTGAAAGCCTTCAAAACACTCATCAATTGAACAGCTGATATAACAAACAATCCTTCTTTAACTCTTTGCAGACTCAGTGCTACAAAAGTAGTTCTGCGTATTAACTATATCATATATTGAACAAGTTTTTATTTGGTCATTTTATTTTTTATACACAGAACATTTTATTATATATTTACAATAAGCACTATTCTCTTGCCATAGCAAGAGCTGTATCTTATCAAACACTGAGTATTACTGATTGTTGTCAGTGTGTATCCCACTAAGAAAAATGAACAGAAAAACTCCCTCTGTTGCTATTGTTCTTTATCGAGATCATAACTTAGACTACAACATCCATCCATCCAAAATAAATTAGATTTGATTTTTATTTATTGCTATTTAATTTGTACCAGAAGAGCATTTTGGCAGGAAATACTTAGCTGAACTGAATATAGTTGACAGTTGTTGTTTCAAATTACTGGGCACCCATTTCAGCTCTGGATGAAGTTTTTGATCAAATCAAAATGGACAATAGAGAAAATGCAAGAAAGATTTCATTAAATAAATTTATTTGTTAAAATAATTTAACTCCAAATACAACTGCTGAGTTTGCATTGAGTTCTATGTACAATTCTTGTTTTATTTGAAACATCAAGGTTTAAACAACTGACATTGTTACAAAACAAACTGTTGCCCCATTTTAAGTTGCCAGTTGTATTAGAGCTCAACAATTAACTGTGAAATACATTAATTCACCCCTAGGAAACTCCAAATCAACAGTGTTAAGTCTGACTCCAGAACCCCCTTCAGTCTTTCTTCAAACCCTGATCAAGAATTAACAGATGCACAACAATGCAGATAGAAGCCTCCTGCAGTTGTCAAACATTTGCTTTTGTTGCAGAGTTTCACAATTAAAGCCTAACCAGTGCTTTGATGGCACACTGGCAAAAAAGAAGGAAAAAAAAATTAAAAACAAACATGCACAAAACCCCCCCCAACCAAATGGCTGACATCTTTAGGTAACATTCTATACAGGAAAGCAAATACCAGTAGTTTTCCCACAGAAAAGTTATGGCAACTGTAGCACTGGGGTTAGGGAGAGGCTAGAATCAGAACAGAGAATGTCACCAAATTTATTTTTTTGATGCTCTGAAGGGGTGGGCAGGGGGATGGGCACAACAGAAAAAACCCAAACAAAATCCAAGTTATATTTAATACTCTTGATCTGATTGTGGTTTGTTTACTTTGAATCCTTTTTGTGTGTATTTTTAAGGGAAAGAGGAAACAGTTGCTCTCACTATCATAGCTTAAAAGAATAAAAGTTGCAACTTTATTTTTAAAAAAAAAACAAAAACAAACCAACCCAATAAAACCGGAGTAACGCTGTCTTTGTAGAAAAGTACAAAGCTCTACAAGAACAGCCAAAGGAAAAGTGGGTCTTTGGAACAAATCATAATATTTTAAGGCATGTTATAAGAAACTTTCAAATACTATAACTGGTAATCCTATCAGGGTACAAATGAAACAGTGACCCGAGACCAGTGATTCCTGCAGGGTGGCCATGCAGCTGCTGTGTGGCTCACCTACCTCCCTTTCTGCTACCCCTATAACTTGAAAAATCTGTCGAGTGCAACTGTCATTGATTCAAGCTCCACTATCTTCACATTAGTGGAAATACAAATAGTGCATAACTACTTCCTCAGAACTATACAATGAAAAACAACACTTACATTTTGCCCCCCCAGCCAAGTTGCATGGTAGCTTACATATGGCCTATGCTTGTGAAAATGTAAGAGTGTAATGAAGAAACAAAACCGGGAGATATTTTCTTTAATATTTTTTGTTAAAAATTTACTGTGCAATTTTTCCTATATTCAAAGCCCATCTGCTTTATATTATGAACTTCATGTCAGGCTGTTCATACTCTACTTCATGCCATTTTCTTGGTCGATGAACAATCTGTGAGGTAAGATTTTTCGCATCTCTGTAAATAACCTCCCGTAACATGCACTTCCAACTCAGTTTGAAATTTGGCTTTGGTTTGTTTTCTGGGGTTTGCTTTTTGTCGTTTTTCTTTTTCGAGGGCTTACGCAGTGGATCTCACACTGACAAGCTGTTTTACGGATGGATTGTGCTGCTTCATTAACCGTTTCCCAATCTAGATATTTGAAACCCTGAAATATTACTAATCCAACGTCTCACACCTTGTTTAAGCATGGCAGCTGACACAACGGGCAGGCAGGGGGTGGTAAGAGAACATTCATACCATCTAGTTTAGGCATGTGAGTTGTGTGACTTGGCGGACTAAAGTTAAAAGCCTAAGTTTGCTATACAGTCAATGGAAAGAGGTAGGTGCCTCTAGGAGGGCGATTCAGAGCACCCAAAATGGGCATTCAGATGCCAGAAATAAATGCTGTGCCTATCTCCCTAAGAGAACGAAGTACAGTAACAAAAGGTCTGCAAAGTAGATGGGAAATGGGCTACATTTACGTTCTAGTAAGGCTTAATGTTCTGTGACATCTAATGCCCTTTGTCACACTGGTTGTGGAAAGGTCTTGAAATATTAAGGGCAGAGTTGGCCAGTTCTCTTCTGTGAATGATTTTCTTTAGTTAACATCCAGTGAACTATAATTCAAAATGTTAAGGATATTTATGTATGGAAATCTGCAAAGTGTTTTCTACTCCAGTGTCCTTTGTGGCAGATGAGAGCGCTTTTAGGAAGTTCTGCAGATGGAGGCAAAACTCTCGAACCTAACTCCAATTACAGCATTTCTAAGGGCCATATACACACACACATACACACTCAACACACACACACACACAGCCCAGCACCCCTATTTTCACTCATTTAAACACAAGGAACTACACTGTTACTGCACAAGATTTAAAAACTAATAAACGCATGGTGTTATTTAGACCACAGGCTCAGTGACTGTATTTTTATGGCCAATTTTACCTATAAAAGATCCAGCTCAAGACAATCTCTCCAGCATTTAAAATCTAAACATTGCAATTGAAAACTTTTCTATACTTTGATTGTAAGACTTTGAAATAGGTATTTCTGTGCCATTAGTCATGCAAATGATAAATACTTCACTGCTATGAAACTAGCAAGTCAGAGCTCGAGCATCCTTTCCAAATAAAATATTTGCTCCCACCATTAAACACTCCAATAATTGGGGCAACCTTTGAATAGTGTGTCAGGCAATTAAAGAGCCATTTCCACACTCACCTAAGGAATTACAGCCGTAACTATTTCACCTCTGAACCAAATGATTTCACATGGTTATTCAATTTAAGTTTTTAACATTAAAGCTATCAAATAGCAAACTGGATTTTCAAAGGTTAGTTCGGGATCACACCAGAGAATGTAGCCCTTAAAGGCAAGAAAAACTGTTGTCTTTAACAAACTTAAAAATGCAGGATGTTCATACTGTCCCACGAGGTTTCTGCAGAAGGGAACATATGGATGAAACATGGCTTAATTTTCCTTACAAGATGGTACTAGTTAATCTATTAAAGTGTTCCTTGTTAGTAAGGCTCAGCAATTTTTTTTTCATCACAGTTGCTTCCTCCTGGTTCAGTAAAGTGAAAATAAAGATGCTTCCTGCTTTGTAAACAGAGGGTTTGTTTGGCTTTTTGTAGACCAAAACCTGAAGCGATCCTCCATTTTTGAGCAGCAAAATGAAAGATTTAAAACATTCCAATGCCAGACTGTTTCTTCACCCGTCACTTGTTTCCAGATCTTGCCTCTCATTTCACACACTGATTCAATGTTTTCTATTTCAAGATGTGGGATAAAGTGTAGAAATAATAGCATTGATTTTGAAAAGAATCCAAACTATATGGGTCTCTGGTAGCCTTTTCCTCCAACACTGTCAGAAGTTCTGGTGAAATCAACATAACTGACTGAACAAACTCAGCCACATGTGATAGTGCCCATTCTGAAGCGTGGTAATCAGACACCAAAAGACTTGGCTCTCCTCTTCATACTTATGCTTGTCGTGAAAAGGTCTTCAGAGATAACCTCTCCACTGCTTCCGTCTCCCATTTCCAAAAGGTTTCTGTCCTCTTCGGAAATAGTTGCTGTTGTTGCTGTCTGACATGACAACACACATATGTTTGACTGGAACGACCCTGTAGATCAACTGACTGTGCCATAAAATTGCAGGTGCTCAAAGGGAAAAAACGGGTGAGATGTGGTCATTTAACCCAATTATATTCAGAGTCAGTGATTGACTTCCAATGCTCAGCTCTGAGTTAATGTTGCTACTTCACTACAGATGTATTTCAAGTGACCCACAAACCAGGAAGTGAAGTAGACAGTTTTACCACCTTACAAAATTTCTGCAAATTAAGTCCAGGTTAGGTCATTTTTAATGCTATTGTATATTACATGCAGAACAGCATGGATCATCTTTGTCTGGCTGTGCTGCATAGTTCATTTGTCTAACAATTTCCGCAAAGAGCTCATCCACCATTGTTTTACTTTTAGCAGAGGTCTCCATAAAGGGGCAGCCCCATTCTTCAGCTAAGGCTCTGCCTTCACTCAATGACACTTCTCTCTCACTTTCCAGGTCCACTTTATTACCAACCAGAATTACTGGCACCTTCTCATACCTACAGTTTAAAAACAAAAACAACAACAATAATTATATTTTAAAAAATGGCAACATTCTTAAAAGTTAAAAAAGAAAAAAAAAACTATTTGCAAACAGTACAGACCCAATAGGAATGAGACATTTGGACGATCTTAAAATTTTACATTTGGAAAAAAAAGTGTATTTCACATTCTAGCTATTTGTCACATATCTTGTTCCCTTCAGACCTTTCAGAGTTCTACAAAAATCTTCCTCCTCTGAATTTTCCTTCCCTCCAGGAAATATGCCAGGAATACTTTCACACTACAAAAATGAGGAATCCAACACTATTTTCTCTGTTTGCAATCTCCGAGTGTAAGAACAGGATGGACATCAAACCCGCCCTTCAACATTACATCCTCCTTCTCCCTGAACAGGTATTTTGTATCTCCTGCTTGGGATAACGACGCAACACTCTACCTTTCAAGAGTAAATTTACCTTTGGTCAATATACACAGAACTCTCTGAATAGCAACAAATGAGACAAGACCAAAGGGCCAGTAAATTAATTCCAAATTTCAGGAAATGTAGCCCGCTTCAAGTACTGCATACAGACAGAAGTACTGTTACATAAAAACACATATTAAATAACACAGAATGTATATCTCTCCCTTGCAGCATTCACATCATTATGCCAGATAAACAAGTTGAAGGGACAAATTAAAAATCACAATTAAGTTTCAGGCAATACTATCAGAGTTCTGCTTCATAATCAACTTGGACAGCACAACAGATCATATAGCTGTGAAGGAATTTGTTACTTTGCACCTCCTTGTGAGCGGATCCTTGCCAAATTGTTTTACAAAATTGAAATGCCTGCTGGTTTCTTTTTTCCATCCTCACATTCATAAACCTTTCTTCAGACATGAAACTAAGTGTTCCATCAGGTTTTAAATTTACATATTTGCCATAGAGAAGATAAGAGAGAAGAAAACATTGGGCCTATTTCCAGAATACTATTACACAGGTTTTTTCACAGAAGCAACTAGGACTGAGAGAAAAACCAATTATGATTTTTTAGCACTCAAACCAGACCTAAGAGAAGCAAGATGGTACCTTCTTAACTTAAACCTGATTTTCTCCTTCATATTATCTTAGTAATACTGCTTTGAGTCAAATCACTGGAGTAAGACTGGACTGTGGACAGACAAAAGACGCAGCTGACACCTGCAGCAGCTGAAGATGATACCCTCCTTAAGCCACCTATTACACCTTCATCCCTCCCATCCGTCCCCCCTGCCTGCCAGGCAAGGCAGCAGAGCAGTGCTGGTGCGTCTGCCTCACCTGGTTGAGGGAAACAGCCTGTTTCCCTGTCTGTCACCACTCTGCACTGGAATAGGTAACCTGGGTGTTCCTGCTGCCTCTGCTGAAGGGATGGTGGGGTCCCCCAGAGTCCGAAAGGATAAAAAGCCTATAATGTCTCAAACCACATCAGCAACTCTTACATCATCAGACTAGTATCGAAAATTCATCCAACTACGTCATAAGATGTAGCTGAGATTCTAAACTTTGTTATGCCCCTTTGCTTACTAAGGGAACGTAATTTAATCCATAGTCCAGGGCAGTCATTAATAATTGCAGAGAATTCCCCTCACTTTTACCCTTTATCCTTCATTTACCATCTGAAGAGACACAACCCATTTCTTACTCAGTGAATATGCAGTGTTTAGCAGAATGGTAAGTTTGGAACTCTTGCAAGAGCTAAGCTGCTGCCATTTAATAAGTACCAAAATACACACAAGCATCTTGAAATCTGTCCTCCTGCGTTTAAACGCAAGATAGCATAGTCTTAAATTACATAAGATGGATGGCATTCAACAGATAAAAAGAAATAGTGATTTGCTGTCTTATCTTTATTGTTCAGATGCATGTGTCCTATTGTATTTGCTATACAGCATTAAAAAAATCCTTCAGTGGAAATGGAATCAGGTACTCCTTCAAAGCATTTCTTGATTTCTGAACTTTCCCTAACTCTGCACTGGCTTGCCTTCTGGTAAAACTGAGAAAATCAAAGCAGCTGCTTGAGAAGTGCCTGGTGAAGAAATAGATGAGCCAGAATTGAAACAGAAGATCACCTCTCTGAGTTTTGTGAGATCACTCCAATTTGTTGAGAAACATATAAGGAAACACATACACACTTTTGAAGACTTATAGTCAAGTTCCACTGAAAAATTCTTAAGTACTTAAAAGGTTTAGGAACCCTAGAAAAGCTAGGCAACTAATTATGTGAGAGCCTGTATGCTGTGAATACTCAGCACCTGGGAAATGGAACAGTGGAAGCCCTGATGTTTCATAGTGAAGAACAGAAAGAACTGATGAGCTGACAGAAAAGATGCGAAAAGCCTAATTTAATTTATTTACACAGGACCATCTAGGAACTATTATGTGGAACAGATAGAAGCAATTTTCTGTATTGCTTTTCCTGTTGCGTTTACCCAATTCACTACCTACCTTCACCACCTAAAATGAGATCCTACAGTCAATAGCCTTATTCACCTTATAATTCAGATTCACCCAATAACCAATAACTTTACGATACTGAAATGTGTAACAAAGGGTTTCTGCAAAGCTCTCATTATGTCTTCCTATCAAAAATCAAGTTGCTCTTGCAGAATACATCTCCGTACTACCTAGATTTTGAGTAGTTAACTTTACAGAGAAAATACATTTTGTATATATATACCTATTCTGTGTGACATATATTTTAGATTTTTATATATATTCACTTATGCATGTCCATAATAAATACACCCAATTTATCTTTCTACATAGAAAACTCAGTGTCTACTACCTAGAATACAGCAAATAATGGAAAAACAGTCCACGGATACTGAGCAGAAGACTGGCTCTGGCATGAGCTGGACTTAGGAGCTCCAGCTCAGTTTCAGTCCTGCCAGACCCAAGCTGAGTAGAGGGAGTCAGACCAGACTTCTGTGTATCATAATCCCCAAGTACCAAGAGGATGATGAACTGTGTGTCTTCATTCAGAGTCCTAAGGATCTTCACACTTTCCAGTTCTTGAGTTCTGGTAACACTTTGTGGAAAATCTAGCTCTTGACTCCATCAAACTACAAGCTCTGAAGTTCAAGCTAGCTCTGCACCCTTTGCCTCTCAACACTGCCAGAATTTCTTGCCTCACTTAGTATCCCAGTAATTTTTTTTTTTTTTCTGATGACTATGGGGGAGTTCCCTGGTTCAATACTCTCCTTACTGCAGCTGCTGATCTCACTGGAGGCAGCTTCTGCCTGCATCTGGAGATTCCACTTGATGCTCAGAGCTTTGACCAGTCAGATGTCGGACATGCACCACTCAGGTGGTGTGTGGCAGCACAGACCCACCACAAGAAGGGCAGTTTCTCAGATGTGGGAGAATTACGTGATTCTGATGACATTTGAAGGGAAGAAGAACATCTCTTCCTCACAGGCTTTTTACCCTGTTGAATTTCAGTAGCCAAGAGAAAAAGAGGTGCTTTACAAAGGAAAAAACAAATAAATAAAGAAAGAGAGCCACCTTGAAATGTCCAAGCAGCAACACAGAACCCTTCCATACAACCACAAAAATCCAACATAGGAATTCACAAATCCTTCCTCTAGTAGGATCTGACTTACAAATACTTTTAGCAGAGCAAAAGAGGCTAAAACCCCATCACCTATACTTAAATCCTGAATCCAGGCTGCTGCCCCCATCACAGGATCTGTGAGAGAGCAGCTCAGCCCACAGTGGGAGCTGGGCAGAAGTTCTGCCTTTTGCTACAGCCCATCTACCCCGGCCCGTCCCCTTAGCAATGGAAAAGTGTCACAGTTCTGCTCATTTCTGGAGAAAGAAAATCCAATTTTCTCAGTACGGCTGAAAAGCTTTGAGCAGCACTGATCATTCCTAATGAAAAGCAGAAGGGCCACCTGAAAATAAGAACTGCTGCCACTTTTGTCAGTATCAAAGCAGCACAGTATGTATTCTAGGGCAAATACAGCCGAGCCTGTAAGAAACACTCTCAAATGTAGCAGGGGAAGGCTTGACTTTTTAAGGCCTCTTCAGGAACAAATTTTTGCAAGACCAATTACACGTGTTTGCAGAACACGATTAAAGAACAAGGCACTTCACCCTGTTTAAATGATCTTGCTATCTTTAGCTCCAATATGACAAATACTGAGCAGTGACTCTTGAAGAGGTAACAGGACTGCAGTCATTTATAGCCCTATGAAAGACACCGGTGCAGAGTCAAATGCCATCATATCTAGGGTTTCCACTACTGGCAAGGTACAGTCACTGCCCCATAAAAGTCAATCAGAATGTATTTCCTATTTCTAGATAAATTCAGTGCTAAAACCTACCGTTACCCATCTTTAATGAACACCTGGGACCAACAGCCCACAGTAAATATCTCCGTTTCCCTGAGGATGGCCACCACAGCCACATGAAATCAATAAATACACAAACTTTGAATGTTTTATGTGGCCCAGTTATACACCACTGACCATACAGCCTTATATGTCACACAGCAATAAATATTTCTATATTTTATCTTACCTCACAGAGCACACATATCATCCACACTTCTCTTTAGATGACTATGTACACTTTAAAAAACAGCTTAAAACATTTAGAAAGCTTCAAGGTGAATGGTACCAGAATGATCTTCAGACACTTTTTCCTCACAGCTTTTCCACCTTCAATCATACCCAGAAAAACATGGCCAGTACCTGACTTCTTTTACAAGGTACTTCTCAGATTTCTGATTAGAACTGTCATCAAAGATAAATACAAAGATGACGTGCAATGAAAATATAATAAAAATGAAGATCAAACCAGCAAGAATTAAAAAAAACCCAAAACAACCCAAACATACACCAAGGCTAATAAACTGATCTGATTCCCTTAAACAGTGGTAGAGATTTCCCGATATCCCTACACTCTGTGTGTGAGTGAGCTGTACCAGTCAGTAGAGAGAAAATTACAAACAGGTCCCTGTTTTCTAATTTGACATTCTGGAAGTTGTGTCTCTTTTCTAGGATTTTTTCCTGAGCTTCCTATCAGACCCAAGTTATTTTCAACCAAATCATTCTGTTTAATAAAAGCAAACCAAGAGAATACCCTGTAATCTTAAAGACTATTTTTTATAACAAGTTTTAGTCCTGTTGAAGTTTTTGGGAAGATGCATTATTACTGCTTTATATGATAAAAACTGGGACCACTGAAATACAAAAGGTATCTATATGGGATAACTATTACTAATAATCAAAAGTGGTCTCCAGTACTAAATCACCTTTATTACCTTCTACATACAGGGCATCTTTCTCTTTTCTTTTTTTTTTTTTTTTTTTTTTAATGCATTTCTGGCACTTTTGCCAGCATTTCAAAAAGAAAATAAATTTAAGGGATAAAGATATTAGTGTTCAAAATGATGCAAATAATATCAAAAAGTCAGTAAAAATAATTATTCTTCATTTTAGACTTACAAAAAATTTGTGGTATGAGTCCTGCCAAAATACACAGCAAAAGAATTATGGGTAATAGGAAATAAAGTAACAGAAATGACAGTTAAATCTATTCGGTTATTTACAAATTCACACTAAATATAACTAAATATCCTTTTGTAATGTAACTTGCAAACTTTGATTGCCTGCAGTAAAATCTGTCATAACTTGAACAAGCAGTTTCCTCTTGGAGGAACATATTCCAAGTGTAACTATCTAGAATTTTTCTAATCCCTTTCATGTAATTACTTGGATATTTAATGCAGAATCCCCGATAGTTAAAACTCACATCAGCTATGGAGGATAAGAAAAGGCACAGAGTGCTCCCCAGCCTGATTCTGAGCCTCTCAAACACCCGGATGAGAGGAAGCAATACTATAGAATTTTCAAGGAGAAAACCATCTTAACTCTTTGCTGAAGCTACCAATTCTTGAACCAAAGGAGCAGGAAAAAAATATATATACTTCTCAAGTTATTACTACCTTAAAACACACAGACAGAGGAGACATCTCACTTTTTCCAAACCCTAATTCTTTGTTTTTCGGTAGCTTTAAAAACTGCAACCATTAGTGGGTCATTGTGCAGAATTATGTTTCCATGGACTCCTGCAAATAGACGCCAATGACGATGTGTCAGTAACGGTATACATGCATTAATGTGTCAGAGAGATACTCAAATCTAACACAGGTAGGTTTCTGAAAAGTTAGAGCACTTTTCCCTCTAATGGAGATTATTACAGATTCTCAGGCAAAACCATACAGAACAGCTGTAAAACTCCCACGATTCTGGTGCAAACAAGTCATTCCGGTTTACTAATTAATTGCATTTAATATTCAGTTTTGTAAGCTATATTGTGTAATGATTTAATTTCTTAAGCAACAACACCCAACTAAAAAAATAGTCTTAAAATCATTTTTATAAATGAGCAGATGTCAAAGAGTTTATTGGAAGTCCCACTGCAATTAGGTGGCTGAGTCATGAATCAGTTTGCTATAAAGAACAGTGTATGGCCTAATTGCAGGACTGGGATCTAACATTTTATTCTAGGCTTTGACATGAACTCCTTACATAGCCTTTGGGAAAACAAACTCTTCAGATGGATAGACTGAGGTATATAAAGTCATGATAATTGTACTTACTCACAGGACAGCAAATTAAATAATAATTGCAAAACAACTCGGGAGGGTAATATTAGAATAATAAATAACACCACGCCATATCACTTTTAAGGACACTTCAGAAACTTTGTTCCTGTACATGAAACTTTCTGGAAATAATCCCCTCAGCTTAAATAAAATACCTTAAAGCCAGTTCAGTTCTGTGGGTGTTAGAGCTGGCTTCACTTGCCAATTTGGCTCACCATTGGTGCTGCGCTTGTAAGAAATTAAAGGAAATAGTTCCAAGCAAAAGCCCAAGACACAACAACCAACCACAGCATACAGAAGCACTACAAATACCTGCTTCCCAGCTCTCACAATAAGCACTTTTCAACCAAAGCACTTGCACACATTATTCCTAGGCAGCTTACAGCTGAGACCTTCTAAGGGTCAAGAACCATGGCTTGTACAACCCAACACACATACTCAAAGGCCATATAGTAAACATATATTCCCTTGCTGCAACAGATGTAACAGGATGATGCACACGATCTCTGTATGAAGGACACCAAACATCTTTACAGGTCATTTCTATTCACTCCAGAGAAAAACTCTTATCTACAGATGATTTTCCGCATCTAAGATTTCATACAACTAGAATAACAATAAATTCCTTCCAAGTTTTCAGCCTGCTTCTGCAAGTCACCACAGATAGAGCCTACCTTCGGCTCTTCCTCCAGCTTTTTAATGTAAAATGTCAAGAACATCTGAAAATTCAAAGGTCTATCAACATGTCTTAAGGGTTTGCTAGTCACTAAAGTAAGTCCTAAAAAAGAATCCCTGATCATTAAGATGACAGGGAGACATTTTCTCATTAAGCTTGCAGAACTCCATGAATGTTTAAACTATGTCCCATGACACCGTCTTTTCCCCTCGAAGTAAGGCTCTGGCACAGGTGAAGGAAAACAGCTCTCTGACTGCTGGGGATGACAAGGAGCCAATGACACAAGTAGCTTCAGTTCTCATCTACTGCCATTTCCGATGCTCAAAAGCCTTCACAAACAAGAGGTTATTTTTCACCTTAAAAAGGACCTTCTCCCTAGTATCTATCATTAAAATTCATAGCTAACACTGAAGTCTATTATCAAGACTGAAAAGACTCTAAGGGATATATAAAATCTACCTTCTTAGCAGCAGGTTTGCTGGGAGCATATCCAAACAAGGTTTAAATCCTTGAGTTCCCTCTCTATGCCAATCAAAATCCTCATCTTACACAAGTGAGCATCAACATCATCTTGTTGAAATCCTGAAATGCTTGGCGCATTTAGCAACTCAGAAACACTGGAATTTTCAAAAGGGAGTTTTCTGTCCCTTGGTTTAGCTTAAGAAGCAATAACCACAAGGCAAATGTTTTACCTGATTTTTTCCATTGTGACTAATTCCCTTGTTTATAAAAGCAACAAGAAAATCAGAATGTCCTACAAATCTGAGATTCTCATAGCTGCATCAATTTCATCTAGCTCCTGTCTCTCAACTCAGTTCATACTGAAAGAAGTCTACTTGTCAAGAAAACTAACAGATTAGGAGGCATGTTACAATTGCTTAAATACAAAAAAGTTCTTGCTCAAAAAAAAATTTCCAGACATTAAAGCTGAGGCCCTAATTTTTTTTTGAAATTACTGCTACTAGCTGTAGGAATAGCTCAACATCCTCAAAATTAGGCCTCACATTTCAATATTTAAGCTTTGCATCCATAATTGAAAATTATTCTTAATAACCACATTAGTTTTCTTACCTTCAATATTTTAAAGCCATATCCATGCTAATATACTAATGTTTATTTCAATAAAATGAGCATGACTGGATATGTCAAGGCTTTCAGTACCTACACCAAATGTGCAACATACAGACGACTGTAAAATTAAAGAGACAACCATCTACCTTTTATTTGTATTCTGAAGTCTCAAAAAAAAGACATTTCTTTTAAATGACCACTTTTTTCAGACATAACCACTTATAATTAAATTTTATCCTCTGATGTCTTAGAGCAAAACCATCAAGCATCAAGCAAGGGGAATGCTGAGATGTGATCTAAGAGATGTGGGTTCAGATTCACACCCTGTTACAGACCTCCTGTGCAATTGCTAGCAAGTGCCTTGAACTCTGTACCTCTGCTCTCCATCTGAAGAAAAGTTGTCAGCTTTAACCTCTACTGCCTATGGCACATAAACATTTCTGAGGTTGTCCATCCTTAGTGATGGAGGCAATCTGAACACCTTGAAGGATGCAGTAGCAGTTTTGCTTGCTTTTCAAGTGAAAAAGCACCCTGCATTCCAGCTATTCTCAGCAGTAAGCTATGTAACACCACAAAATTTGGGGATTTCTTTACAAGTATTGAGAAGATTAGGGCAGATTCCACGCCAACATCAAACCGTCAGCAGAAAGAATAAAGCTGGTGGATTAGGTGTGCCTTGAAGCAAGAACACCAACTTTGAGGACAAAGTCATGGTTATCTCACTTCAATACCCCTGGCTTGGGCAGAAACCGCAAAGGCTCACAATACCTTAAAACATATGCTGTCATTGAGGGATTTCTCCTCTTCCTTTGCTCCTCTGTACAAAACTCTACAAGGTGATAAAACCTGCCTATTCTGGTGATGTGGGGCTGAATAGGTCACTTTACAAAGGCAATGAAAAATGTAGATACCTATTAAAAGCAACGTGAGCCTCTTGCACATCATACAAATCTATGGATCCCAATTGTTTCATAGTTCAGTTACTACACTGCTGTGTTCAAACAACAGTGACTCTAAAATGCTTTACTATTTATCTATCAATACACGCTTTGTAACAAGAAATTTGTCTCAGAGGCATATCTTGATGTGCAAATGTTTAGATAAACCACTGTAATAATTTAAAATATAAACTTCCTGTACAAGCAAGCATTGACAAGGTGATGGAGGAGAAAGAAAGTGACCACAGAGATTTGTACCAATTCAGATATATTAAAGTTCATGCCTGTAGCTCGGCTTAAAAAAAAAAAAAATCCTTGCAATAAAATAGCGTTAATAATCTTTTTGGAAAAGCTGAAACAGCACAGAGTCTGTAAAGTAATTTATGAGTACAATGGTAGTCTAGTTTCTTACAGTCTATCCATGGTGCTATCTAAAGCTCTAGTTTTTCCTTCTGCCTACAACTTTTCCCCTCACCATTCTCCAGTCCATAATCAGGATTAAGCATGTGCCGGTTTCTTCCATAACTACAGCAGTGACAGTGTATCTTTCCCACCAACAATTCTGACAGAACTTAATCATTATTTAGATTTCTAATTTGTTCCAGATGTTGATCTGGGCAGGAAGGGACCTTGGGAAGTCTCCAACCCCCTGCTCAGAGCAAGGTCAGCCAGGAAATCTCAACCAGCTTCCTCAGGGCCATGCACAGTTCAGTCTTGAAAACTTCCAAGGACAGGCCTTCCACAATCTCTTTGGGAATTTGTCCTAATGTTTAATTCAGTTCAACTGCGCTGCAGAATTCAAAACTTACTAACAGGTAATGGAGGAAGATGAGACAAGCAGACAACCGAGTTGCATAAGGCTTGTTTACATAGAAAATGGGCTGAGAAACAAATGACAAAGTTATATAAATATTTATAGCTATTCATTTATGTAGAGGAAGTGATAATCATACTTACGCGCCTCAAGACAGACATGTATCTTAGAATTTTTGCAAGCAAAATGAACTAACCAGATTTTGCAGAATTAACTAAAGCTCAAGCTAAGTTAATGACAACTTCAAACTCTTTATCCTTGTTTATTTAAAGTATAAAAAGTGAAACACTTTAGTGGACATATAAAGTAAAAATAGCAAAAAAACAGTGAGATGCATATGCGCTTTAAAAGGGCCAGAAGACTATAGTCCTCTAAAGTATTAGTTCACTCTTCAATGCCAACACACTCTTATATTACTTTAACCAATTTAGAATCACTGATAAAAATTCCACTGCAAAACTTGTTTAAACTATTCTAATAGGATTTTCTCTAGCTCATTGAAATTACACTTTTACAGTCTTCAAGAATAGGCCTAACAATTAATTCAAAACCTTCTTAGTAGCATCACCCACTTCCAAAGGATTAGCGTTCAGGAACAACTGTGTTGTCCTGTCCAGTTGGAACCACGGGGAAAGAAACAGTTTCTCTTCCATCTGGAGGTAAGAACCTTTTACTCCAATAAGTCTGTGCTCCAATAGGTCTGACTTCTGCCACTACCCAGATCTGGCCGCTGAAATGCAAGCCTAGGTCACAAAATTCACCTCTGATAATTTGACTGCCGTGATCTAGTCTGCAGAATTGAGCATTACATACTGATACAAATTGCAGTTCCACAGTGGCTTTCATTTATTTTCTTTTTAAAGAACTTGATTGATTGCAATGAACCTAGCTGCAGGTCACTAAAACTTAAGAAAAAATAAAACAAAAATAACAGGGCTAATTGGCAAAAAACCCGGCCTGAACTTCTGCTCTCTCATCAGTCCCCATGTAGAAGCTAAGGCAGGTAGATACCAGAGTTTTTATGATACTGCATAGCCTGAAAAGAATTTGTGTGTCTAGTTCAAAGCAGAGACTTTCGTTGCCCTAGAAACTAAAGAAGAATACAGCTTAATGTCCTTCAAGATAATAAAAAAATTCTACAATGCACATAAAAAATCTTGGCGAAAAATGTTCTTTTTCTGATCTTCTTCACAGTGGTACAATTAGGGTACAACACTGGATATTTTTCAGAAGATGGACTGTTTTACAGAAACTCTAAGCAAGTGACCACACTGATACAGTGAACCAATTCAGGACAAAACAATATAAATGCTATCATTTTCTCTTTTGCTGCAGAAAGAATATTCTAAGTTTATGTCCTTTCAACCATAGTCAAACCCTCCTCTACCAACAAAGAAAAAATCCAAGGCCTTGACTTGAGCAGATGCTCTGAAAGCCTCTTCACTCCTGCCAAGTTTCTACCAGAACATTTTATTTTCAACTTGGTAAGCAAAACCATTCTGCCATGACTTCAGAAAGTTGGTGGCCCTTATCTTACGGAACAATTTATCTAATTACCATATGCCTGCTATAAATAATTGGAATGTTAGAATAAACAGAGCACCAAGAAGGTTTTATTCTCCACAGGTTTAAGAAGTCACCTCCATCTTCAACACCTCAACTTTCCAGAAATTTTATTTAAAAAGTGTTTATCATCTTGTTAAGAGAAACTGTTTTCATATGTAAAGAGGAACAGACCAAAATAAGAGCTTCAGAACTGTCAGGATTTTTTGATTATTTGTTACTTGTTCGTTCTTATTAAAATAAATTTTGGTTCATCTTCAAATACAAAATACTGCCTCCAAACATACTACCTCTAAGTGGAATAAAGATAAATACAGGGAACAATTTCCTAATAGCCTCCCTTCTATCTTGAGCATAAAATTCAGAAATAATTTTCATAGGAGATTTCTTCATTCTTTCCACAGTAAGACCGGTACCAATTAAAGATAAACAACAGACGACTTCATTCTGAATCAGTGTTGTGAATATAATCCACTCGAATATCCAGAAATTTCTTTGTAAGAACTTGTTTATAAGATGACATTAAATACAGGGTATCTAATAAAACAGTGAAATCTAAACATTTTACTTTTTCTCACATACATAGATGTGTGTATGTATCTCCCAAATTTAATATTTGATTAACTATCAAAATCAAGCCAACTAGAATGAGATGCTCAGATATACTCATCATCTCAAATGTCGAGCTATTTATATTTTAACTACTGTACAAATGTTAATTTCCTTGGGTCTAGTCTAGGTTATAAAAAGCTCCTTTTTCCCAGAAGAGTTTTACTAACCTGACAGCCATTTTACTGTCCACGAAGACCCTCTGTGGCAGCCAGTCAACCCAGCAGACCGTTTCATCTCGTACCTGTTAACCCTACCAGCAAGGCTGGCCCCTGGGACTCAGGCAGCACGCCACCGCATCTCTGGGGATGTGGGCACCTGGCTGTGCCAAAGCTGTGTCAGCAGTGCCGGGGTCAGAGCCCAAGGCCCGGGCTGTCAGCATCCCTTGGGCACGGGAGCGGCTCCGCGTCCTGCCGGCGGCTGTGTGCCGGCCGATGGCCGGGGTCACCCAGCGACACACCAAGACGGGGAGGACGGGCCTCACTCGCTGACAGAAAAAGCAACCCGAGCACGAGTGTGTGACAGAGGCAAACAGAACAAAATCAATGCCTACGTCTCTTTTTGACATAACCTTTTTTTCAGAGGGAGAAAACACAAACAAGCCAGGCCAACCTAAGAAACTTCTTTAAAAAGCTGTGAATTCCCACATGGATTCCAATTTTAATATTGCTCAAATTAGGTATGAGACAAACAATGTGGCTTTACATTGGTTTAAACAAACTTGTTCAGAAGCAATTTGGTGAAAGAATTTTCACACGTAGACAAAGCCTATTTTAAATTATTTTAAACTGCAGAACCTATTGGAACTCATATATTATTTTTTTCCTTTTATCCTGAGTCCTGACCCCAGATGGCTAAAAGACTGAAAATCTCTTGTGTACATATATGTATATATTTGTGTCTATTTTCACATACACATACATTTAAAGTGTCTCTCTTTCTGAGCAACCGATTTAAAAAATGTACTTTATTTTATTCTAAGAAACAAAATATTACCCCAATATTTACATGTCTATTTGTCACATTTTAGGTACAGAAAGGATGGCAATTTTTATACTTAACCCTCAAAAGTAACAGTAAGACAATATTGGAAAAATGCTGAAATATTTGAAAAAGAAGGTTTTCTTTAAAGGAAGAGATTGTGATTAAAAGGTACTGTACACACACCCCAGTGTCCATTACACCTTCTTCATTGAATCACTAATTGGTAACTAGAATTTCCTGAAAATAGTTCACTAATTATTTTTTCCACATTAAGTTGTCCTATTCAGAAAGGGCCATTCCAATTAATCTGAAGGTGTGTGCGGAGGTGTGAAGCCCAGTCTGTTCCCAGTCCTTTTAATCTAACCACATTTCTTGCTGACAGACAGTCTTTCAAAGCAAGCGTTTTGATCATCTCTTGGAGAAGAATGTAAACTTAAATTACCAGTCTAATTATCCAGCTAAGAAGGCAAATCAACTGCTTAATTTTAGAGTAATGATGGACTTTCAAGGTGTGTCTTCTCAGCTTTCATCCAAGGCTGAGCTTACCATTGTCCCTCTCTGGCAGATGAAGCTACCATGATGGTAGTCACTATTTCTGAGTAAAAACCATCTGGAGGAGAATTCTACATTCACCAAGTTATGGGATATCACACCTTTAGGTTATTCGTTTTCTTTCTTGAATATATTAATCTAATTTTAAAAAGATGCTTTGCTCTCTTTTTTTCTGTGTATTTTTTATCAAATATAGTTTATGAGAAAAAAAAATAGGAAAGGCAATATCCTGCAATAAATTGCAGCAATTATATTGAATGACCAAGTTCTTGAGAAACCACGTAAAGAAAATATTTTTCAAAAGTCATACTTCTTTTCTCTGTAAAGCCTACAATGCAGTAATTCTTTCCAGAGCTGAAAACTTTGTAAACACTGAGTTTTTTCTTTTTCTCCAATGTGTCCCTATGAAGCCTAGGGACACATTAGCAAGCCCTGCAATTCATAGCACCTTCTTTCCCTCTTCCTTATGTTCCAGAGCAATTTGGACATTTTAAGTTCAAGCACTTGGATGGTAGCTTTCTGTATATTTTGTTTTCCTTTTCATAACAGAGTTACATTGTAAACTTTAGTAGGTAAAACCTGAATTGCATGGATTTGTTCAAAGAGTTACTAAAGTACCTAAGACGAAGCAGTCTGGATGAACCACCTTTCCACTATCAAGCTACCATGATATTTATCTTCAGCTTCTTGTTATATAATTTTTAGAGATAAGGGCCCTTTGAATGTGCCTGCTACAGTTTAGTCTTGTGATGGAGGGTTCCTATCATCTGCAAGTGCCCTTCACTTCCTTCCCTTGAGAAAGGGCCCTGCTTCCTGTCAAATGTACACATGTCCTGTCTACAAACCACCACTGCAACCCAGAAGTTGAGCTCTTGGCAATTACAGGTCTAACCAACAGTGTAAATCAAAAAGATGAAAGGAACAGTAGCTCCAGTCCATCAGGAGGCTGTCCAAGGACTGTATTTGCTCATCATAGTTCCTGAAAACCACCTTCACACAGATGAGGAACAAATCTTCCAATTACATGATCAGTGCAGAATCTGGGGCAAAAGGCCTGGTGGCAGCAGGACCATTCCCACAAAGTAAAAACAAACTCAGAGTGGTGATAGGAATAGCACTCCTTGCCAACGGTTGTTAACAGACTCATCTGATGAGCAGCAAGTATCTGATTTTGCTTGCGAAGAAATCTGGTTACAAGAGAGTATTAGAATGAAAGAGTTACAAGAAGTTTGAATAAAAACTCCTAGATAGTAAAACAGACTCAGATATTTACAGCAACTACATAATAAGACAGTGATACTTTGTTAAGTAACAGAGGTTATGAAATCCCAGACCGAACAACTACATCCTGTATGGTGCCAGACTAAAGGTGAGACTATTAGATATCCATTTATGCAGTCCAGGCAAAATTATCAGCTGATCCATTATGTTAGGTTAAAGCCAGCAGAGGATTCTTCAACCCCACTCCCACAAAAACACAGCCACACATGCACCACACCAGCAAGCAGCCTGGCTTCTCCCCGGTTTTAATGAATCTTGGGAATATTTGGATTGAATGAAATTCTAGAATGTGCCATCACGCCTAAATTTTCTAGAACACCGAGGACCAAGGAGCACAAGGCTATTGATTCTCTCACATGGCCAACCTATACCAACTACTGGAGAAAGATGGCATGAAAAGAGGTTGCTGAGCATCTGCAGCTTCTAATGTTATGTGAGGCTGCACACAACCAAACTAAGAGACAGACAGAAGAGATACCTAATGAAGGCAAACTAATCAAGCTTTTTTCTGTTTTATGCTTAACATTAAAACTCTACAGACTCTTGAACAGCTATCCCGATACCATCTTCTTCTCCAGTTTCTTCCTGGGAATGAGTCTACCATCTCTCAGACAACTACTTGTATAAGGATACGCACCCAAGCAGATTAAACTCCAAATAAAATTTTATAGACAGCAATATAATATAAGCTTGGCACAGAACTCCTAGAGAAGGAAGGCACCTGAAGCACAAGACTTGTTAGGTCTATGCTGAGGATGATTTGATCATCAAGTCTGTGGCCTACTCCATATTCTATACTGAAAAAGTCACACAAAGGCATTCAGAAACTCACTGCTCAAAACATACAGAATGAAATCACTGTCAAAAAGGAGGGAGAGATTTACTCATTCTGATGGCAAATATTTCTGGGTCTGAAAGCAAAGCTGAGGCAGATAAATATACTGGGACTACAGAAGCATTTAGAGGCCTGTGACCAAGAGACTGCTCCACAAAATTTTTCCCTCCCCACTAAATTTCTTGACAAGCTGCACCCACCCGAAGTTTTTGTCAAAACAAGGTATCTGTCTGAAAGCCTAGAGCTGTGCAAGCCCAGCTGAGCCACATACTGGAACCAAAACAGGGTCACACACCTAAGGTCTCTGCAGACTTATGTAAGCAGCCAAGTCCCTCAAGACGCCTAATTCACTAAACATTGCTTACTGAGTCTACTAACATAACAATAGTAAGATATTCAACAAACCCACAGCAGATATCGCTTCCCCAGAAAGCCCTGGGAATAAAAGCAAGTGTTGTCAATGCCATTTCTCACATTTAACATAGTACAGCGATTACAACCCTGATCAACAAGGTGACAGACCTACACCACACACCTCCTTTAGTCACAGGAGCTTCACATGTGCTTTCCCCAGAAGACTGTTCTAACCACTAAACTGCAAGAGAGGTTTAGAAACTACTTTTCAATCTTTTTGTTGAAGATGTACCATTATGAAGGTAAGTACAAGCATGAAGGCAAATTCACAAATCCCAAGGGAACAACAGAAAAAGATCGGATGTACAAGAAATAGAAAGGTACCAGGACTGGTACCAAGTGATTTCCCAGGACTGCTTATTCTCTTTAGATTAGGAAGTCACTGCAAAAATACCAAATTGATATCTCATATAGTTAATGATCACCAGAAGACTCCTCTAGTCCAAGTGACCATAATATTTCAGGAAAGGTCAGCCGTTTCTTCATGATGACATACTGACTTCCATTTCTCTCCCATTCTTTTTAAGTGTTTTGACCCGTGGCCAATTCTGTTTCTCAAGAGAAAAGATTCTGCATATATGACTTGGTAGTTCGAGTCGTTTGCTGCAACAGTATTATACTTAATACTTCGAGCAAAGCAGATTCCTAAGCAAATGACCCAAAATAGCTTAGTGTTTGTTTTTTATTAAGGTCCAGGTCTCATTTATTTCTAAATGAAATGCATAAAAAGAGAAGGTCGGCATTGGGGAAAAATACATTAAAAAAGGCATCTGTTCCAGAGCACTGCATGTTCAGAAGATCATTGTCAGAAGTGCCTTGCTTGCATCCTGCACATTTGGTACAATAATGAAACCAACCTCTCCTACCTCCAAAGCCTCCATGCATCCTGAGGAGCTCATCTGTTTAAGATTCCAAGCAGATCAAACAGATTTAAGCGGTACCACGCTGAAAACCCCCACTCCCCCCCTTCCAAACTTAACACCCCACCCTAAACGAAGAAAGCAATGGGAGAATTCACTCCACATTATCACTCGGACTTTGTCAGTGGACTGCAGCAGCTTTAATCCAGCAGAAGGTGACTCATTCTTCTCGCTTCCAGGCATTGTAGGGAGTGACCTGCATGTCAGCTCCCGAGAATCTAGCTGCATTGAGACTAACAGAGCAGATGCCATCTTTTAAGCACCGAGATGGAGAGCCTGGATTTAACTAGAGACTGAAAAACACTCAGACCAGTTAGATTTTTTGCTACGTGGGGTTAGAAGGGTATGAAAGGCACCTGATAAAATCCTCCGAAGAAATAGTTCAACATGATCATCTTCTGCCCTCCAAATTGTTAAAAAAACATCCAACCTGAATTCCTGAAGCGAAAAAACCCCACAACTAAACCACAAAACACCACTGTGTGATGGGTCTTCAGCAGAATGATTTCAGCAGAAGAGGGGCAAATTCTGAACCTGGAGATAGAAGACTACTACTAGGAGAACCTATTAATACATCAAGTTCTTCTGGCAGTAGAAACTAATCCACGGACTGAAAACATACTTTCCTAAAAACGTGTGTTTACAAGTAGCACTATACAAATTAGGACTGATGTCACAGTTCAAAAAAATACACTTGTTCAGCATTCTGCATCGATAAATACAGAGGTGGGTGAAAAAACCCCAGATTTTTCCCCTCTCATTTATAAATTCTGGGGAAAATGGTATAAACCCCAAACATTTTGTATTCATTGTTTGGTTTGAACAAAACCAAGGAGTTTCTAAAATTTATAAATTAAATTAAAACCTAGTATGGACAGTTCAAAAGAAAAGGAATTCCTGAGGAGAGAATCTATGCATTTCTATATTGGTCTTATAAAGTTCACAGCTTTTTGAAAAGACAGAAGCATTCCGATTATTTTATAAAACGTTTCAAGTAAGATTCTATACAGCAGTTTACAGCAATGCTGGACACTGCAACCAGATCTAATCAGTTAAAGTAGGTTGATCAATCCTGGCTTATACTCTTTACTGTAAAATATATTAGGAGTAAGAGGGCAAACAGTTCAAATATTCTCCTATGAAAACTTGCTCATAATTCAGCAGACATGAGTATAGGCTAGCGGTGACCTATTTGGCTATTTCTTGAAAGCATCCTTTCTTGCAATTAATCAGAAATCCAGGATCAAAGCTCTTCTTCACAACATTTAGAGCACTTAAGTTCAGTGCCTTATCCAATTCATTTCCAGTTCAAATTAAATTGTAGTCGAGTTGAAACTCACATGGGAATCTCAAACACTATTAATCTTTTAGTTAAGGTGGCTACCTGTTAACCAGAACAATAACGGTAGTCCCCAAACCATTCTACAAAGTAAGAACTGTATTTTATTTTACCACAGACCTACCCTGCACTATTACATCCTAGTATTTTAAAAATGCTTTAATGTCTTTCTGATTACCATAATTTTTGCAGAAGATAATGTTTTAAAATTGTTAAAGCTCTATCTACAAGACATAAGCAATATTTCAAAACAAACTAATTAACTCTAAAAACACTCCTTTTGTTTTTTTTGTCCTTCATCTGATCTTTCACCTAGTCTAGGGCTAACAAAGCCAAGAATTAAAATATTGTCACCATTGCATTTTTGAAGAGTACAGCACCCAATCAATTGTGCGAGTCCCATGACATTCATGTCGAGAAAGGATAACGTGCTCATAACACACCTTTAATTCTCTTGTCTAGACTAGGATTTAAGACAACACAGCTGCCAAAATGCATCCAACCCATTGACAAAGAAAGTGTTCAAGTTGCACTCATCACTGTAAACTGTACCTAGACTACAGTGTTTGCCTTCAGGTAGCAAAAACTGAACACTAGTCCTGTGTTGGAAACCTCTGGAAAACAAACCCAGAACAGAAGAAAACACAACCAAAACCCCCCAAAAAGAGCAGAAGTAAGCTAATGAATAAGAGAGACCATAGAAGCAGATAGCTACAGTTCTTGTTACCTTAAAATCTTTATCCAAATCTTTATACAAGTCACTACGTGCCAGGATAATTTAGCACTGCAGTCCCAATCGCTTCCCTATTCTCTCTCAAAACGTTATCATCACACACCACCTACACAATTTACAAGGAGGAAAAAAAATTGTTTGAGCAACACTTGTAATGCTCCAGAAATTAAATAACCAGTAACCCCAGGTTTTTTCTTAGGTACGAGAAATAAAAATTTGACATTCAATTATTAAGAAGAAAACTAGAAAAGAAATTTAATGTAAGGATTTGATAATTTTTTGAGGGGGAAATCCACCCACTCAGACATTTCATATTTTCATTTAAAAACTTCCAACAGCCAAAGAATGTCTATTTTTGAAATTTTGGTCTAAAAAGTATGCCTGATAACATAAGAGCTTTAACTAAACATAATGTTACCCAGAATGCTTCATGTTTGATCAAAGAATAAAACTTATTTCTATCCACACACTATCCAACTGAAGAATTATTTTGAAAGAAAATCTTAAACTTACTGCCAACAGTGTTGGCTACAAAAAACAGTATTTAAAGAATAATTGTCCTCTCAGCAAAATAGAAATTCAAAGGCAAAACTAGAAATTCTAATGAGCAATGATTTTTTTAAAATAAAGTTTTCCAAATATTCAAAAATCTGTCTCAAAACAGCCTAATGAAGAGCAAGGTAGAAAACATTCAACCCCAAGCATTAATGCCATATTACTGAACTAAGTTGTGAAAGCAATTAAAGTCATGGTTACATTTGGTCTTTAACACATTAAATAGCATTTTTACAACACAGACACAATCAAGCAATACTGCACAGCCAAAAACAAATTTAAGAAGTCTTGCCACATACTGTTCTACTGTCGATAACTGTAGCTATCCAAAAATTATCCACACATCTCTACAACAACACAAGCCACAGCAGCAATTAAGATCCAAACCCAGAAGATGATGCTAAGGAATACAGGCATTAAAAAAAAAAAAAAAAAAAAAAGGCACTATACTCTAAACTAGCACAATCTAAACTAAACACGCATACAAAAGGAGCTTGCCTACCTGGCTTTTTCAATAAAAGTCCAAAGAACACCTAAAAAGCAGGAGGGGATAAAAATATTTATATTCAGTGTTGATATACGAAAACTACCATGTCACTTTACCTTACAGAGAAAAATAATTAAAGCTTGGGAAGGAACACCTATAAAATTATCTGGACTAGGCCATGGCAGTGGAAGGGAGCAGGGAAACAGCCAAAAAACCCCCAAAACATTGGAACACTGTGGTTATAGGCATTGCTTCCAACACATTTTCCACTGAAAGAAATTCAAAGTAATATGAGTATTTCAGATTATCGAGAATGTGAGAGTGGGAGAGTGTGGGGGGGGGGGAAGAATCAAGAGAACTCTGCAAATAAGTAATTAAATTCAAAAGTTACTACAGGAAAACATTAAATGTTATATATTCTGAAGATGCACGAGCACCTTGAAATATCTGAGTTTAAGACTAAGCCAAACAACTTTAAAATAATCTTCTATAGCTTAAAATTGCACATTGTCAGAAACACTTTTTAGAGGATTGTCTGTATATGACTTGTAGGAACCTATAATTTTATCTGACAGAATTAGTTCATTAATTTCAAATTAAAACAAAGGTAGATTCACACACACAAAAAAGTAATCTGAACTCTATACAATGCCTCTTTTGGTCTCTAAAGTTATTTAAAAACACAAGAGCACAAATCTGAGTTGTAGTCTTTCTGTTACAGACACTTTTTTCAGGAGTCTGCGTATCAGTTCCCCAATAAAACACAAGAGATGGCCAGACAGCTGAAGGTTATATATTATAATATATATAATATTATATACAGAGTCTGATATTATCTACAGAGTCAATTAGGTATGACTGACTACTTCTGTCTACCATTCCTTTATACCTCTACAGATGCCTAAAGTATTGACATTTTGTTGTTATAAATGAACGAGGTTCCCGCCTGATAAGCAGCTATCCATAGGTGTCCCTTAACTAAGAAAAAAAAAAAAAAAAAAAAGGAAAAGGGAGACCAGTGGAGTTCTGCTATTGTACAAATGTTTGCCGAGATTTAGAATCTGTTAAACTGTTCTTCCAATGAAGTCCTAAATTTCATCTTATGGGTATCCAAGAGTGGCTGGCAGCTTGGCCAAGGGGAGAATGGGGGCCAAGCTTTTTACCCACTCTGCCTGTTTTTACCTAAAGATGAGTATTCAAAACAATCTATTACATTAAGATTACTGGAAGAAAAAGAACTCTTGCGTAAAAACACTTAAAGATTTCAGTGAGTGCTTATTTCTGCCATCTCTACATAGCTGGCACCTATGAAAATCCCTAGACATTTGTCAATCTTTGCACATAGTACACTTCAGAAGAAACAGAACTTTCCATATTTCACTTGTACCAAACACTTCAGTGTTTCTTCCTAAAAGGCTGAAGCCATATTTGCGGTTGAAGGTGTTATATCAGTGTTTATGAAGAATTCTCTAATTACTTCTCAAAAGTAGAAAAAAATACTTTCTGAAAATAAGGATGCAACATACATAGAATTTCAGAAAACTGAAAAATTCAACCTTGTTTAAAGAGGTCTTACGCTCTTTGAATAAAAACCAATCTTTGATTTCATAGTACTTGAAAAGCAGTATTTTCAACTAGACTTTTGAGCAATTTCTAATTTCAAATATAGTTTTCCAGACTTAATCACCATTAAGCCACTAAACACATCAATCATCACTGACTAAAGATGCTGATTTCATAATTAATAAATTTCAATAATTACATCTCTTGTATGTTTCAAATTACTATACAGAATCCCTAGACTGGGAGGGACAGATTTTCATCCTGATCATAAACCACAGCTACATGAAGAACACTGTCAACTCAAAGACATATTTCTGTGATATTTCATAGCAATATACTTACATAATTTAGTCTGCATTTTCAGGCAATCTAAATAAAATAAATTTTCTAGCCTTTTTCTTCTAGAGAAAAAGAATTAGATTAATGAATAGGAGGTTTTTTTCACTACTTGGAATAAAACAGCACTTTTGAGAAAAGCACTTTAAGTACGTTCTGTTGGTCTCTAAAATACGAACACAACAGTCCTGTACTTAAAGCACAGGTCAGACATCTAGAGAAATTACTGCAAGTGAAGAACTCTGAATTAACTTTGAGTTAATTTTTATTTCTAGGCTCTAGTTTTCTGCTTGAATAAAAATACTTTCCTATTTCATGGAATTCAACTGAAAAAAACACTATAAAAATGCCTATAGAATGGATTGAGAAATCACACTACTGGAGGCTAAACAAGCACCTAGAATTGATATCCAGTGAGTTTTAAACATACCTTCATAAAAGAAAAACATTGGCAGTCATATTAAAAATTAAAATTCAGTATTTGGCAAATACCAGCAGATTCTCTTAAGAGAGCTTTCTAATCATACAACAGACAAACACAAAAGTGTTAGAGACACGCAACTCCTTTTTCCACAAAAATAAAAATAAAATTTACACTACCTAATCTTCACACTCACTAATTACTTCTAAACCTTGACATCTAACTGGGGAGTACCATTTCCAATCTGTTCTTTTGACAGCTTCTCTTCTTCCTTCACCGCAGACCTTTGTTGGCATGGGCCCACTCATCCAATTTAGCCCTGCTCTCACAAATAGAAGGTTTCTCCAGAAAACAGCTCATTCTGAAACTATGGCGAGTTCTGTCTGCAGCATAAACAACTCAATTCTTTGCTGCCAAGCCTGTAAATCCAAGGAAGAAGGCCCCAGAGCTGCAGCACCTACCAATGCACAGGTAACATACTTTGTGTATTACCTCACCAGGAGGCAGCTGATTCTCTTTATCCTTCTTCAATACAGAAAGTAAGCAGTCTTCAAAGCTACCTTATGTACCCTCCATGTTCCTAGCAGTGCAAACCTTCAGCATATGCAAGAATTAAGAAACGAGGCTTAATGGACCTATTTAGCACAAGCAGGGTTCAGAAACCAGTACTAGGTGCCCAAACTAGGAATGGATCAAGGCATTTCAGATGAAGCACCTAGAGGAAGAAGAATGGCAGCTGTGATTTTGTACCACTGTGATCCTTCATCCAACGCTGGCAGCACTCTGTGCTGCAGGAAACTCCAGCCCAGAGTACAGCGAGCACTTCTGAAACCTCTTCCTCATCCTCTGTCTAGGCAGGACTGCTGGGGGTGCACCCATCCACTCAGAACAGGCAGGGCTCCCTTCTGAAGGTAACGCACCTGGACTCTCTCTTAGAAAGATCTAAACCATTTATTTTTTTTTTAACTTTGAAAAGAGGAATACTGTTTACATTTAAAACATTCCCAGGAAAGAATTTGAATTACCTGTTTAAAAGCCACGGAGACATCCTCCACTCTTGATAAAGCTGTGCACCATGACTGAAAGGGATGCAAGGCCTACACCCACTACACAAGGAAGCTCAACTTCATAGTTTTGCCATTAGGGGAGTTCTCCGCAAGCTGGCAGAGCTGGATTTCAGACTAAGCCTACTTATGTGCTAATATTAAATAGCCATTTAACGAGAACAGAAACTAGAGTGGCAAGAATGATCTCAATCTCTTCTAACCACTAAGCTTCAGAGTTAAGTGAACATCCACTTGTTTCCTCTCTTCCATTCATGAACATGTAATTCATTCCTCTAAGATCACTCAGCTTCGTCAGGTGGTGTGAAGGACTCAGCTTAGCTTAGCTGGCCTGGTATGGAGTGGTTAAAACAGGGAAGCAAAAGAGTCAAGTGTGCATCTCTTAACCCAAACAGGGAATTCCAACTGGCTTTTCTACTTCTTGGGAGAGTAATTAAAATTACTCTTTAATTATGGTATAACACAGGGATTCTTTCATCCAAAAATAAAACTAAATAGCAAGGACAATATGTAAAATGCATAGATACCTACCAGTTAAAGACTGAGCCAATTGGTTTTCAGATACAACTAAAGTTCAGAGATTTTCAGAACGTTGTTTTGTATCAATATAAGCATACAGTTGTCATCCAAAACACCCAAGAAAAGAGTACTACAATTATTTGTTTCTCAACACGGATTAAATGCCTTTCTGCAACTGTAAATTATAATTTAGAAGTCCTTGTACAGATGCATATTGTACCTGTAAATATGCATTTTTCAGGTTCAACTGGTAACAAAGATGCAATCTTAAGTCTACAGCACATCAGGTCTTACACTGCCTGCGAACCTAAGTTCCAAAACATAACACCCCCACCACAACCCACAAATGTAAATCAGGCAAGTTAACAAGTAAAAATCTGGTACCCTTGCCGAAGCTACATCCTTTTAATGCATCATATTTCTTTCAACTACAACTCAATTAAAATTATCTGGGCTTGCTAAAATTTTCAGGATTTCAGCTGCATTTAGATTACTTTGCATAAATGAAATTTAGGATTACAATGTTGCTCATATGTCTCACAAAATATCTAACCAAAAGCCTAAAGCTGAAGTCTTGCAGTAAAAGAGCTGGCAGATGAAAAATGAGAGCAGCATTTAAACTCACTCCCAGCAGTGCTGAGTCAATGTAACTATGGAAGTACAAGTTGCTTTCTATACAGCTTCACCTATCTACAGCTTGTCAGCTGGGGTCTGAATGCAGATGCTCCAGCGTGAGGTACAAAGCAAGCTGCCAAAGCCACAGATATAAACTCAGAGGCTAAATGAATTTATAGTGGTGATTAAATACAAGAAAACAAAAAGCATTTATTAATGAATAAAGTCTACCCGAACTACTTAAAAAAAAAAATGTTCTTCTGTAAGGTATGTGCAAACGGCAAGGATGGAAGGATACTGAGAATGCGTTTTTCATAATAAATTCAAAATAACTGCATTACATTGGTCTTTAGAAATCTCTACTGAAAAAGTCAGGACACACATTAAGAAACACCCACTATGGAAAAGTTGCAAGTCTTTAAAAATAGCAGCACTTTGCCTCCTCCCTCCCCTTTCCCCTACTCACCCTCCTCCCCAATTTCAAAATACATCTTCCCCAGGCCTTGGTCTGGAATGGCAGTTTCTGTGAACAGACCATACCCGACCATATGATTAGCCATTATTATTATCATCACCTTTTATGCTCTACTCTACTCTACATTAAGATGCAAATCCAACAGATGTGGTCCAACTAAGTTATTTACCAGGGTTTGCCTTTCAGATGTCCAAGCCAAAGCTACAACCAGTTCCGCGATATAATTACAGCCTCTCTCCACGGGCAGTAACAGACCTCTGTCTGCGACGATCTGGCCAGCGGCATTTTCTCATCTACGCTCTGGTTCAAACGGTTGCTATGATTTCAAATGGTGCATCTACCCTTATTTTAGCGCGACTGGCTGCATTTCAGCCGCTGACATCTGACTGATTGATGCACATCTAAACAACGCAGCGATTATAAAAACAAACTGGCAGCAGGCACCGGTGTTTCGCCACCGTGGGCTCGCTCCTAACAGAGCGGCTGGCGACGAGACCGTGGGAAATTTAAGAGAAACACCAGCATACATGAGGCCTAACACTCACAGCCGCCACTTCCACCGAGAAAGAGGCTGGCGTCCTGCACTTCTAAGAGTGGGAAGTTCATGGAAATACCTATGCAGGTATCTGAACAGGCAGTCCTCCCGCCTGCCGAACGAAAGCATCCAGGTGCTTCCCCTGCACATCGGCCACAGCACGTCCACCAAGGAAGTGCACTCGAGGGCTGGCTGACCCGATACACCACTGGGGGAACTGCTTTTCCGCCCCCACGGTTCCAGCCTCTGGCTAGATTCCCCACCTATTCCGTACGGGAGCGCCCCAAACTCCCCGCACACGCGACTCGAGGGAGGGCGAGCGGCGGAAACCACCGGAGCCCGGGGCCCCTGCGCCCGGCTCCGCCAGCCCCGGCCGGCGCCCGCCCACGGGGAGCCCGGGGCTGCGGGCGCGGCTCCGGAGGGGGCGGCGGGATGGGGGGAATGCCCTGCCGCCCGGGGGAGGGCGGAGGCAGGCGGGCGAGGGAAGGGAGCCGCGGGGCAGGCACCTGAGCGGGCGTGGGCAGCCCCCGGGCCGGAGATCCGGGCACCGGGGCGGGGGAGGAGGGCACGGAGGGGGGGAGCGGGAGGCCCGCAGGCCCCGGCGGGGCGGGCCGGGCCGCAGGTGGGCGTCGGGCGCGGCCGCCGGAGGAGCGGCCGCCGGGCAAGTCACCTCTTGACGCGGATGATCTGGTCGCGCATAGGTCGGATGTCCTGGAAGCTCTGCTGGTTGACCAGGCTGTAGACGAGGATGAAGCCCTGCCCGTTCTTGATGTAGAGGTCCCGCATGGAGGCGAACTGCTCAGTGCCCGCCGTGTCCAGGATCTCCAGGACGGAGGGGGAGGCGTCCACCTCGATCTCCTTGCGGTAGAAGTCCTCGATGGTGGGGTCGTACTTCTCGATGAAGGTGCCGGTCACGAACTGCACCGTGAGCGCCGACTTCCCCACCCCGCCCGAGCCCAGCACCACCACCTTGTACTCGCGCATCCTCCCGCCAGCGCGGACCGCCCGCCCGACCCGCACCTGCCGACGGCCCCTCCTCACCCCCCCGCCATCGGCCGCCCCGCCCTGTGCCCGCCGCCGCAGCCGCCTCCGCTCCGCTCCCCGCCCGGCGGATGCTCCGGGCCGCCGCGGCGGCTCCTGGGCGGCGCTGCCGGCGGCGGGGCCGCGCTCACGGGCTGCGGCGCGGCCGGGGTGGGGCGGCGGCCCCGCCTCCTCCTTCCCGTGTCGCCACGGCAACAGCCAACGGGGCGGGACGGGGGAAGAAAGAGCGGAGAGGAGGAGGAGGAGAAGGAAGAGGATGGGCACCGCCCCGTCACGTGGCGCGCTCCCCCCTTCCTGCCCCCGGGCGCGGCGGCCGCACGTGATGCCGGCGGGCCGTGGCGGCGCTGCTGCCGCCGTCGCCGCCGTCGCCCGTGTCCCCTCCCGCGCCGTCGGTCTCCCGGCGCCGTCGCCCTGGAGACACGGCGTCCCCCGGCGCCGCTGCCCGGGCCGGCCCCGAGCGGGAAGGGCCAGCGGGCGGGCACGCGCGGGGGCGGGACGAGCCAATGGGAGCGCGGGCCGGGCTCCCGCGGTTCCGCTTCCCGGGCTGCGGGAGGCGGCTCCGGCGCGGTAAGTTCGCGCCGCTTCAAACCTGCCGGCTCTCCGGCCCCGTGAGTCCCGCTGCTGGGTGTAAAAGTCAGTGCGGTTCATCACATCCGTGGCAGTGATCCCGCCGCCGTGGGTGCCTTTGGACGCACTGCGGTCTGGGCTGTGCCTGCAGCGGAGCGGCCGGAGGTGTTCGTTGCCGGTGGGGGCCTGCTTTCTCGTCCCGCTCTGATAGAGAGAGAGGGCCAGAAAAGGTGGTGGTACAGTTTGGGTAAAGTGCTCCGTCAAAACAGTATGGAAAATGGAGGTGATTGATGGGATGGAATTCACAGTTCCTTCCAGGAACTGGTATCAGTCTGGAAAGATGCTCACACTTGTATGCTTGTCTTTCTGCTATGAGACAGACTCCTTGAAGCTGCTGCTTTTTTTTTTTTTTTTTTTTTTTTTCTTCTTAAACATAAATGGTTGGAACTATTTGTTACAGGGAGTAAAGACTTAGTTTCCCTTAGAGGGTTAAAGGTCAGCCTGAGCCCTTAGTCTGCTGTTCAGATGCTTTCGGAAAGCTGTTGGAAATTTGCCCAATCCTGGTGCTGCGTTTCTTGTTGTGCTGTTCTTCCCACTGCATTGTCATGTCTTCGTCTGATCTAAGGGCCAAGGTGTTGGCCTGCTTTCCAGGCAGGTCCGGTTCTGCTTCCTTTTTGGCTTGTTTTGATGTTTCCAAACCCTGCAGTGGCAGATGTATTAAGGGCTTTTCTGAGCACATTTGTCCCTGAGTCTTTCAGTTAAATGCTTGCCAAGTGCAGTATTTTAAGCTTTCCAGTGTTTTGCTTGGGCATACTGTTTGGTTTTTCTTCTCTGTGTTTTTGATTTTTTTTTTTTAATTACAAAGCTTCAAAACCAATTTTTCTTAGTAGGATGGCAATAGCTTTGGTTCATCAAGGAGAAAGAAGATTATTTGCAGGCTTCTTGCAGTTCCCATGTCCAAAGCTGCCAAAGCAAACCAGAAACCACACATATTTGAGGGATTTAAATATATCAGTACCAAAGAGGTGGACAGTTTTTTGTAGGACTGTCAGAATACATTTGTAAATATTGTAGAGCCTGATCAGAAGCGAGTAATAGTTTCAATGAATGACTTAATTTCTGCTGGTGACTTGAGTCGTTCAAGTGTTAGAAATGAGCCTACAAGAATGTGTAATATCACAAAATACAAGATACTGCATGTACAGATTAATAACTATTTGTAGTGTGCATCCAGGAACCCTCCAGCAGAGTAATGGGAAAATACCTGGATTTATTAGTCAACGATGAAAGGAAGCTGCCAATTTAAGGTGGTTGTGAAAAAACTGAGTGTGACAGTGGTGTGCACACAGCCAGGTTTCTGGGTGAGATTTTAATGTATTAAATGGTGAGACATTACTGTATCCAGTGCTGATAAACCATGTCCAGGAAAGAGGAGTTTGTATGGTACTTCCTGGAGGGTTACTGGAGATGAACAAAGCTTATCTACAGGAGTGCACTGGGAATGTTTGTTTGATTAACCTAGGAAAAGCAAATGCAGGGGAGGGTTATGAGTAACCAGTAAGGCAGGGTGGAGTCAAGCTCAAGCAAGTAGGCATTTAACCTAATGCACAACACTGATGGAAAAGCACGGATCTAAACTGGTTATAACCTAGATAGAAGACTAAGCCCTGTCTCAGTGCAGTGAGGGTTTTGTCTTCCATGAAGAACAGTGAAAATGGACTTTTCTAACAGGCTTTAGAAAATTCTGTTGTGCATCAGAATTGGAAGATTATATGTAATTTTGCAAAACAGATTTAAGTGATCAGTGTGGGAGGGTGGAGTTTTGGGCCTCCCTGACTCATCCTGAGACCAGAGCAACCTCCTGACGTTCAGCAGAAAAAAAAGTTGTTCTCAGGAAAAAAGTCATCAACTGCTGGTTCATGATGAGGAGGGTGGGAAGGCAGCGGTTCCGGAAGAGGTAACAGGAATGCTCCCACTAAGATTTACACCAGGTGTTCAGTCTCTTAGATTTGATGGGCAGCAAAATGTTATTTTACTTAATTGTGTATGCAGGGACCTAAGAAATGTAGAAACTGGAAATACAGAGGAATGATGTATACGGAGTATGAAGGGTGTAAAAGAAGATGTAGGTTGGTCAACTGGAGGAGGTGCTGGATGCATGGAATGGCAAATGACTGTTCCCAGGGATCTCACCATTGCTGTTGTGAGGCTGAACATCTTGTCGTTGCCCTGTTTTTCTGAACTTCATTTCTGATTGTAATTCATCTGACAAGAACAGCAACATTGAAATTTCATCTAATAAGTGCTGGAGGCTCAGCCCTAAAAACAAATACAGTATCAGTTATGTGGAGTTATTTATAGTGAGGTGGAGAACATGGGGTCATTTAGGTGCTGCCAGTCTTTTTTTATTGCATGTTGCTTATACTTCAGTTATTCCTTACTCAAGAATGGGAGAAAAAAAATAAGGTAGTAAGTTGCAGGGAAAGAGAAACTTCCTGCCATAAAAGATTGAATTGGGCAAGGCTTGCCAGGCAAGTATCTCATCCCACAGCGTGCTCTCCCAGTGTGACTTCCTTTGTAGCATCTCACAGGGAAGTCGAGAGTCATCTAGTCCCCCTGCGCTGTACAGCTGGGCTTTTGCTGGCTTCCTAGGATTTAGAAACTTCATTTTTATTGCTCACTTCTCAAGTCTTTTTATGTCTTGTATCGAGCTGTCTTATTTCAAGCTTCAGTGGCCTGCGGCTTACCGCAGTGTTTTATGGTAGCCTGGAGTTTCTCAATAAATATTGAATTTTTATCTTGCGCAGCAACCAACACACTGGTTTGCAATTTTTTTGCTATTGTAGCCTCTGACTATGCATTAGGTTATGTATTTAAAAGAGGAAAATGGCCTCTTAAATCTATTTCCATTTCAAAGCCAGGGTTTGCCAATTCTTCACTGCTAACAGAATCAGTTGCAAGATACGAAGTGTAGCAGTATGAAAGATGGGGGAATCCGTAGTTCCCTCCCTCTGAGAGCTGGTGTTGGTCTTCTGACCCTGAAGCCTAAGGAAATGTGTGAGATAAAGCTGTCTGTGCTACAGACTGTTCTGGTGGACATTTGTTTTCCATGATCAAGTGTTATTTTAAGTGCATATTAGTGGAGGAATGTGGTTTTCTGTCCTTGCTTACCGTCATGTCTTTACATTCAGGCTGTCAATGCAGTTCCATTATCACATGGATTTCTCCTAACTGTGTGTCATTACAGTGTTTAGGAAGCGTTAAGGATTAAGATTTTGCTTAGTCTTTAATATTTCTTGCTAGATTATATTATTAGTACTGTCCATAAGGTTGTTATCAAATTAAGAATGCAACTAGGACTTGGCTTACCTTATCCTTAGCATTTTCAGGTGATCACACTGGTAATTTCCCTTTCATACCGGCAGTAAAGTTGTCCCATTCTTTTACCAAGTGCAAAATTGTAAATGTTTGACACTTTTGTTTGTGCTTTCTAGGTGAGAGTAGGAACTATCTGAGTGTACCTGTAAAGGCAAAGGAGGCTGGACCTCCTCCATCATGTCTGGTGGCAGTCGGGATCACCCAGGAGCCCATCAGAGACAGCCAGCACTGTCTCCAGCCTGCTGGAGGGACTAGGATTTGGGGTTTAATGTACCACAGTGGAAAAGCATGTTACAGAAGAAATGTTTCATTAACTTTTTTTGCTTGCAGGCTTGTTTGGGTTTGCTGGAGTTTTTTGTCTTGTTCTTAAACAAATTTAAGCCCTCGTTTTGGAAGGTATGGTGAGCATGCTTTAGTTTTGTAGTGGTGAAGCCTTGTGTGAGCTCTGAGTGAGATGACTTTTGTGTCTGTGTCTAGCCTCACTGAAGTCAGGGGTGCTCTGTGCCGAGATGAGAATGCAGCTCTCCACAGACCTCACTGTAAGGCAGAGTCAAAATCTGCAGTGATGAATTACAGTCGTCATTACATGTCTGCATTGGCTGGGGCTAACAGTTCCCTACCTGCAGGGATTCATTCCCGTGTGCCATCCTGGGCTCAGCACCCTAAGGTGGTAAATTAGGCTGATCTATCCAGTGTAGCAGGTGTAGTGGTCATGGGAAGACAATTCACAAAGCTCAGGTAAGCTCTAGGAAATTCTTGGCAAAACGGAGACTTTAGCACTTGGATTCCCAGCAGCCAAGCATGCTGAGTGGGGAGATTTTAAACCAGATGATCGGAAATGTTTTTTGGGCAACTCTTTTCTGCTCAGTTTTAATTGCTTATAGCCTTCACTTAAGCATATTTAGAATCAGAGAGCCAAAACCTGAAGTGGTTTCTTGTCCTTCCTGTGATCCAGAGGGGTGAAAGCAGACCATGGAAGCTGGCTCCCCAACTCTGCCCAACCCCACACTGCCATTCTCCCTCGGACACCTGTGCTGGGCCATTTCAGCTCGCTGAACTTGTAGAAAGTGAGCCCAGAATATAAATCCAAATTGTTTTATAATTCCTAGCTGCTAGGGGCTCAGCCATGCAAGAGAAACAGAGTTAACACCATCCTCAACTTAAAACAGTTTAACCCCCCACCTATTGATTCCCAAGGGACTGTTTTGTGTTGCGAGGGAAAACAAATGAGATTACATTCCAGCAGAATGAGATTCAATTATCGTGTTTTACCTTACAACTACAGAGGACAACCAGTGTGAACACAATTACTGTGGCTCCACCAATAGATACTCATTAAATTGCTGTACCTGCCACTTTCAATTGTGTGATCCAGTCCCCAGGGTTTGGGTTCTTCCGGTTTTTTACAGTTTGAAAGAGATGGGGACAATAGGAGTAGACATACCAAAGTCTTCTCTCAGTCATAATTTAATTTTCTAACCAGAAAGGAGCATTAAGGTGGCTTCAATCTCATGGGTTTATTTCAAAATTTGATAGGTCTGCAGATCCCCATGGCTTTCTCATTACTGATCTTTCCTAACATTGCAGGTTAACTGTTAAAAGAAGGGGATGACTTGTTGAGGGGTAGGAATGATGATTTTTTAACTACTTTATGGAGTCAGATGGCCATCCCTGTCATGTATTAAGGTCATTGTGTTTAATGGAAGGTATTGGTTAAATTAAAAAAGAGTTATTGCTCGTGGCCCCTTTTTTTATTAAGAGTGAAAATTTGATCAAACCATTCCCCAAAGTGCCAGGAAATCAAAGTGGAAATAGTATGAATTAACTTGTGACCTGATTTTTACTGTTTTCAGTGGGTTTGGTGGACTTTTGCTGATGTATTATGGCATTTCACAACAAAGTTTTCCTTGCTTCCCGTAAAGCAAATGAAAAACCTTGATGGTGCTATTAATTTTAATTAAAATTCCACTGCATATTTAAGTTTTTTAAGAAATACTCATCATTAATAAAGTCAAGTTAAATAGCTGTTGTTCAGATGTTTGTTTAAAACAGGGGAATCAAAACAGTCAGTTTCAAGATAAAAAAACACAGCAAAGTAAACTAAAACCAGGTAATTTATTATTCTATTTGACTTTCATTCTTTCTCCTTATGATGTTTAAAAATAAATCAATTCATTCACCAGAATTAAGAGAAAGTTAAGACAATGATAGTCTTTTTTTATTAAGATATAAAGTTTTGCAATATCTGTCACAAGTCAGCCTTTTTTTTTTTCTGAGTCACACTTAAAATAAGTTCTTCTTATACTAATCAGTGTATAAGCATCAGGGACATATATTTCATAAGTATTAGATTTGTAGATGTCAATAAATATTACAGTTAATATTTTCTTTTATGTGGTTATTTTTAGCAAAATATTCAGAACTGAAATTGTTAGATGCCTTAATTGCTCTGAGTTATACTGTAAATTAAAATAAAATTTCCAATATGCTTTTCACAAAAAAAAGGGGAAGCATTTAATATTGATTTCACGTAATCCAATCATAACTTAGATGAATTCAATTTAGTACATGAACTAAAACTGAGTAGGTGATTTTGGTGCTTATCCGAAGGCGTGGGTTTGTTCTGAATGAATGTTTGGATTTACATCATTTGTTCTGGTCGAGTTGGTTGCTCTGGCAAGGATCCCAGTCACAGTGGGAAAGGCCTTGGAAGGGTCCCTGGGGAGGGGCAGGTTTTAAGGGCAGACATGGAGAGGTAGGTTTAAGGAGGGCTGGTCACTGCCTGGGAGATGTGACAGCCTCCAAAAGACCCAGCTGCCAGTTTGCCAGCAAGCACTGACCCTGTCTCTGTACACAAGGAGGTGGACAAGTGTGCCCAGCTCAGGCATGGGTCCTTCCCTCCCTTCCTCCCTCCCTCCATCCCTCAGCGAATGCACAGACAGGAGCTAATTCAGGGGTGATCTGGGGCTAGGGAGGAAGCTCTCACCTGTACAATAACTTGCCTCTTTCTGTGTGAAGGCCTGGAGTTTCTGTTTGTAGGTGCTTGTGGAGCCCAACCTCTAATTAGTGGCAGAGGAAGTTTTAACCAAATGCTTCAGAATCGTGTGGTTTACATATTATCTTTATCAACACAGGAGCTACTAAATGCTGGCCTTCAAATTTAAACGTTAAAGGCCTGAAAATAATTGCCTCCCAACACTGACTATTGGGTTTGCCTTTTGGTCTTTAGTTATTGTTGCTTCTTTTTGCTGCTTCGTGATAGATTGTTGGGATTTTTTTAGCAGAAACCAGGAATCTTATGGTTTTGATCCCAGTAACTGTTGCTTTAAGACAACCCAATATCATAAGTTTTTGCTAAACTCATTCTGAGGCTGAAGAAAAGCTTAACGCAAGGAAAAACTAAAAGGAGCTGAGTTTGTGAGGTGTACAAAGCTCTCATACTTTTCATTAGGTCTTCAATGCTGTACGTCAGTGCAACACTGACTCCTGTTTTCAAGCAACCTTTCAGAGGTGTGTGTTGTCGTGGGAGGTGTATGCAAGCAGGAGATCTCCATATCCTACTTTAAGAACCACAGCTCATTTGCTTAAGGAAAACAAAACAAAGAATTAGGTCCAGCCCCTCTTGGCATTTCCTCTTGGGCCTTCAGTGAGAGCTGATACAACTGCAGGTGGATGCTTGCAAAATAATTTGGGAACAACCCACAACACACCAAACAAATCCGTAATGTTAGATTTTTCCAGAATTATTTTGGGACTTTCATATAGATCTGGTCCCACTGCACAGAGATGAACTTTATCAGGATAGGTTTTCTGGGACAGATTCCAACAAGATTTTCATGTGGTTTTGGGATGAACATACTGGGCATATTAGATGACTGATGAAAATGCTAGAACTACTCCATGACAGTCTTCTCAAGGTGGTTAGTGTCTGGTCATGCCTCTACTGGAAAAAAAAAATCATCATTGAGGTGAAAATATGTGTGCTGGCATGTGTCATGTTGATTTTAGAGAAGATGTATTTTTATCAGGTAACAGGATGCTTTTCTTTACATAGAGGGAGATATGAACAGCAAAATTAGTGGTCGCTGTGGCCCTGTAATGTTCTCTTAAACCATACAAATTAGCCACCACCTGTCTAGGTAAGGACTAGAATTTTCATGAAATACTCTTATAAACAAAGTTTTAAAATTATTAAGAGAGTGCTGGAATAATTGGTGTATTTTAAAAAGTGATAATTCAATTTCCATATGTTGTCTAAGTACTTCTGTGTGTATAGATAAGAAGACATAAAGGAGATTAAAAAGCAAGAAGTCTTTGCTGCAGTGTTTTTCCATGGACTTGAAAACCTTCAGCCAGTGTCTCAGCTACTATAAATTGGCATAAACTCCAATATCTTAAAGCTGCATTAGTTTATGTGACTCAAGGAGATGACCTCTGGGATTCACGGGACCACTGTGTAAATACTAGAGCCTCCAACCTGCCAGGGTCAAAAGAAATAATGCCTTTGGTACTGTCCTGGCTCCATGCTTACATTTTGCTCTTTGATTTAAGCAACATCATGTGAAGCAGAGCAGGGATAAGGGAGCCTTCAGCAGCTCTGCACCTTTCCCCAGCAGAATCCCCACCAGGCTGTTGCCATTTTCATCTTGCAGATGGAAACTGATGAAGAGAGAAGTTGTCTCCTTACTGCGGCGCTAAAAAATGCACTTTCTTTTTGGTGGACAGAAGAGGCAGTGGCAGAGCTTTCCAGTACTAAGTAAGGTGCAAACCCTTCTGAGGAACATCTGACATGACAAGAAAATTTTGTTCCTCCAAGCCTCTCACTTGCCTGTGGAGTGACACACAGGGAGGTGGAGAAATGCTCTTGCAGTGCTGCAGCTCTGCCCTTGTGCCCACACAGATGCTTCCTTTGTGTCAGGACAAAACAAATTGTATGGTTCCCACTGGTCTACCTGTGCAGGGATGGGTGGATGAGCACTCAGGGTTGGAGCTGGGCAGGCTAAATTGATATGAATGTAAATGCCTAAAGAGCAGGCCTTTAAAATAGTTTTATTTTTCCCCTGAGATAGAAAAGGCAGTGATGAAAAACATTGGGAGCTGAGGATTGGCAAAAGGTGCCAATCCAAGCTTTATCCAGAGTTAAAATGCAGCAGTCTTGGGAGGTGCCAGGGATGCTTCTGGCAGGAGTAGCAGAGCGCAGAGCCATTCTTCCCTGCAGCAGGTTTGCTGTACTAGGAGGCATAGTTGCAGGCTGCTATCATCATAAGCCTCCAGCTATTTTTATTTCATCAAGACAAATGCAAAGTTTGCCTCTGAACAGATAGAAAATGCTCTAAGAGAGTCTTGGGCTTTTTCTAACATGGGAAAGATGCAGCGAGCCAAGCCCTGTGTCCTGTGCCCGTGTGGGTAAACGTGTGTGGAGAGACACCAGGAAAGGCTGAGGAGCAGTTACTGGAAGGCTGGGTTGAAGCTGAGAGAACAGCTGTATGTGAGCCTGTGTCACCAGCATTAAATTATTGGGATGGCTGCAGGGTCGAGGGCCAAGGGCACACAAATCCAGCCAGGTCTCTCTTCTGAAGGAGAAGGAGCTTTGGCAGGCCCTTGGCTGAACAGAGACCATCAGTGGCCGAGGGGCGCTCAAGGGCAGAAACAGGCAGGTGTGATGCAGGCAAGCTTTATCTTACCTCTGTTGCTTTGATTTTTCAGCCTTCTGATTGTTGTTCATTTCTACTGGAGTTTCTCACACTTGTAACAAAAACAAAGACTGATATGTTGTAAACAAAATATTCTTTCTAGGGGGAAGGACAAATTGATGGACTTCTAAGTTGACCGCCGGGGTCAGAGGGGTGTTCCTCTCGTCCCCCAGTCCTTGACCAAATCCCAAAAACTATGTAAGTTGAGATCCCCCAAATAAACATTCATCTCACAACCTGACGGGTGAGTGTGGTTCTTTTCTGTCCTCTAGCGACACACCTCAGCTGCCTCTGAGATCTGTAGGTGCCCTGTGGAGCTAATCAGCCTCCCAAACCCCCAGACTTCTTAATTTTACTAATTTAAAAATAGCCTCAGGCTCCTTAAGGGGCTGCTGCTGAGGAGACTCCCTTCCAACCCAGCTGGCTGAAAGGGCCCTGTGAAACTCACCTGCTCCCTCAGGTCCTCCACAGGGATGTTTTCCAAGTGTGGCAGAAAACTACATTTTTATATTTCTGTCTTTGCATTGCTCCAATTCCTCAATGTTTTGACAGAAGGAAACATGGCACAAGGGGATGGCTACAGGGAATGCCAGTGCTGTCATACAGCAGAGATTTGGCAGAAGAAATCCCAACAAGAAGCCAAAAGGACTTACTGTAGAGGCCACAGACTTTCCTTCTTCACACTTACTAACTTCTCAGAGAGGTCCTGCTACTTCTGATGCCACAGCTTAGGGGAATTTGGGGTTTATTTCTTTATAGTGATACCATTTTTCATGTGCAGGAACAAGACAGCTGGTGAGGCAGTTTGGATTCTGCCACAGGATGTGTTGAAGGAATGAAGGCATTCTCCAGGCTGTCCATCTGAATCCTCTCCTTTGGGCCTTCCCATTACCTTCAGCTCTTCCGGAAGGCTGTAGGATGTTCCTGTGGTAAATCTAGTAATCTGCTGGACAAAGCACTAGGCACCTGAGAAGACTTTCTATGGCTTGTTGACAGCCAGTCTAATTATCCCTCCTGTGGTGATTGCCACAGACAGACACACACTTAGGGATCCTGAAAAAAAAACCATTGTGTAAAAAGATGAGGTTCTTCCATTTCCATGAGACGGGGTACTTTTCACTGCTGAGCAGCTACCCACAGCTCCTGCAGAGCACGGGGACTGTCCATAAATCCACGCACTAGCTTCTCCTAATACCCTGCTCAAGTAACCCAGCCTGAGTCTATTCCCTTCAGCTGTGCATCCAGCTCTAGCAATAAGTGTTTAATCCCAGTGAAGTCCAACTGCTGCAGGTCTTGCTTCTGCAGGACCCCACAACAAACTCTGGATGTTTCAATGGGTATCAGCCCCTGTGAATGGGAGTTTTGGACACCATGATGCTGCAGGATGCATTTCTAGATAAAACTCACCTTGGGACGTATTTACATTGCTGGGCAGACTAAATCCAAGTTCTACAAATGCCAGATCTTATCAGGGTCATTGTCTTTATTAGTTCTATTGCAAATTGGCTTGAGTCTACAGACTCCTAGAGCATGAAACCACATCCAGCTAAGTCTTAGAAGCTGAAAACTAAAGGAGATGCAGCTGTTTCTCTCTGGAGCATTCATGAGGTAAAATAGTAGCAGTAAGGGGAAGGAAAATAGAGCAGTTTCACTGATGTTTTTTAGAAAGAATATAAAACAATCCTTGATTTTAGGCACTTTGATGGATTATTATTTGGTTTTAATGGAGTACTTTTCTGAGAATAGCAGAAAAAGCAGTGTCAAGAGGGAACAAACTTCACTTTGTATAGAGAGGAGCTGCTGAGTAGAAGTGCTGGAGTCCTTTATTTAAATAGGAATAATTATATTGCACAGGAAACTTGGATTTGAAAGCAGTTCTTCTGATACTCCAAGAGTAAATATCTGCAGTATTCACCAAAGCCCAAAGGCTGATCTCATCGCATCAGATCATCTGCATTATGGCTAAAATGAAAACAAAGGGAGAGGAAACAAATAATAAAGGATGTAAAATTCCCAAATGCCAGGTCTAAAAGGAAGTCCTTTCCACCAAGATGGAAGATAGAGTGCCTTTTAGAGTGAACATCTGATGCAGATGGAGGTGATTTGCAAATAAGAGAATAATAATGCTGCACTTGGTTTCCACCAACTGGCTTCTCACCACGAGATGTCCCCTCACTGCTTTGCATCTTCTGCTGGTGTTTACATCATACCCAAGGAGCTCTCATCAAAACCTTTCCTGTGGACAGCATTCACTGGGAAGGACTGGAAGACTTCTCTGGCCAAATCATAGAAGGCAGAGATTGCTTCTACTGCGGAGGTAGAGTTTTGCTTGCAGTCAGCCTGCTCCATTTGTCTTCTTCCTGATCATAAAATGTTGGACAGAGCAGACGAGACATTGTCTGCATGGAAGTCAGATCCTCTCTAGGAAGGCTTACACCACTTTACCTTCCATGCAAAACAAATCCATAATTAAATGATGCTTTTAATGTTCTGACTGTTGTGGTTTCCTGTTTCAGTTATGAAAATGAAGTTCATTTGGTCAATTCCATGGGAACTAACTCACAAGGGCTTCCATAATCTTGCAAGGAGCTTCTCTGTATGGTCAAGAACAGCATTGGCCCTTAATTTGGATCTAAGGGTGTCCTAAGGAAGGCCAGCAGAATCAAGTGGGTGAAGATAAAAGCCTCTGAGTTAAGACAGGATTGGCAAATGTTTCTCCTTAAATAGCAAAAGGCCGTTTCCCCCCTGAAATTTCTCTAAACAGAAAAAGATTCCCATTAAATGTGCATGTGTAGTGGTGGGGAAAGGTGTTTGATTACTGTAGAACAGATCACTTAAATAATCTCATCTTTCAGGCCACATGCTCAATCTGTGGGGGCAAGATGAATCAGTTCATTGCACCTATTACAGTCCTGCAGTGGTGCAAGGGCCACAGCATGCTCCCCGATCACATGATGCTGTAAAAGCCTACATCATCTCTAGAGTCAAAGGAAGAGAAGGGGAATAAGATGCTTTGGAAAAACAACCACCCTCAGACAAAAATAAAGGCACGGAAGCCAGCAGGTGGCATGGGGTTCCCATGGTGCATATATGCTTAGAAGAGAAGCTTGGGTGAAAGCCAGAGCAAGAAGGAGCTGGAGACAGGATTGAGAATGCACAGCACCTTGCTGTGTGCCCCAGCTTGATGGAGGAGGGGTCACACTAGGCACCTCTGTAGGCAGCAGGTCTGGAAAGGCTTCAGAAACACCAATTCTGCCTAGAAGTTCAATGTTGTTACCCTCTGGCAAAGCCTCAGTCACTCTCCATTTGCTTATACAAGAAACCTGAGGCTGAATGCAAAAGGCCTGAATTTTGAGTGGTAAAAGCACATTCCTGTTCTGCCTGCACACAGAAAAGGATGCTCAGGAAGAAACTATTGCCACTGTTCAGGCAGTCCTTACGGTGCTATATCTGGCAAATAGAGTGGCTGCAAGTAAGAAAGTGCCAAGCTGGTTGACAATTTGATTTAATTTGGTTTCATTTGCTTTATAGGCTCTCTGTATAGAGTCATAGAATGGTTTTGGCTGGGAGGGACCTTTCAATGTCATCTAGTCCAAGCCCCTACCATGGGCAGAGACATCCTCAACTCCACCAGGTTGCTCAGAGGCCTGTCCAGCCTGGCCTTGAATGTTTCCAGGGATAGGGCATCCACAATTTCTCTGGGCAACCTGCTCGAGTTTTTCATAAAAACCAGAATTCTGTCTTATAGCTGATCTAAATCTACCCTCTTTTAGTTTAAAATCACATCATCCCTTGTCCTATCACGACAGGCCCTGCTGAAAAGTCTGTCAGCATCTTTCTTAAGGGCCTCCCTTAGATAGTGGAAGGTGCTCTAAGGTCTCCCTGGAGCCTGCTCTTCTCCAATTAATCACCCCAACTCTTTCAGCCTCCTTTCATGGGAGAGGTGCTCCAGCTCTCTGATCATCTTTGTGGCCCTCCCCTGGACTCACTCCAACAGGTCCATGTCCTCCTTATGTTGGGGACCCCAGAGCAATCAATCTAACAAATAAGTTGGTGAGAAAAACACCAAACAGAAGTTCCCATACATACCTGCAAATCCAGCCTCTCTCACGATCTGATTGAAAGGAAATAAAATGAGAAGTCCCTTGCTACAGCAGGAGTTGCCAGTGTGTGTCTACTGCTGCCCAGAAGCACTTACCATGGATTCCAAGGTAACAGTTGAGGAACGGGCAGTACCGTCAACCACGGGACTTCCTCCAGTGATCGCTCCTGCAAAGTTCACACTCGTGGAGGAGTGCATTGATTTTCAATTAGAAGAGTTCAACCTCATTTATCTCCTCTGGAATGGGTATAAAGTAGCCACCTTTAAGGTCAGTAGAAAGGAAAACCCTTTCCCATTCTGAAGATAGAAAGTCCACTGAAATCTGTTTAAGGCTGACCACTTTTTCCATGTGAGCTCTCTTACACCTGTACTTGCTAATGTAGCTTTTCTTTTGAGCCCATCTGGCTTGAGGAAGAACACAAAACGGGACTCTTGCCTTCCATCATCATTTATCTTAAACCTAGAAATAAACATGTAGGCTCTACCAATGTCTGTCCAAGGACAGCTTGTTATCAAGACTTAGAAATTAAAGCAACATAACTACTTTGGATAGAGTAGGGTACAGTCATTTCACATGTTAAAAAGAACAATTTATTTGCATACAGGGATAGTCCATCCCATTGCAACTGCACTCAGCCAATGTTGTACTGACAACATCACACCTTCATTGGCATAATTGAAAAAAGTCCATGTGGAAGTTAAGCCTGAAAAAATCCTATCACATCCTAAAGGGTTACTATATTTTGTCACTCCTTACAGCATGGTAAGACATAAGAATTGCTTGAATTCCTGTTGTCTATTTTTCTGAGTTTCTCAAGAGTTTTATGAACTGTTCTTTACCTTTACATCTGTGAGCCCAGGAACATGCTAAGTGATATGAAAAAAAAAAATTCTAGGGACCATAGTAGGAGAGAAAAACCTTAAATATGTAAGCTGAACATCCTCCAAATACCTACAGAGAAGATCAGGATTTTTAACTATCAGTCCATTTCAGTCAATCTCATGATTTTGTGATTTCTTGTTATGATGGGTGTTTTAAAAGCCTTCATGAAAACAGGTGGGATTCATTGACTAAACTCATCTAAGGTGTTGTAGAGTATCTGAGACACCTGCATGGGGCTGGCAGACAAGTTAACATACTCACCCAGACCTGTGCTCCTCCATAGCAGCATAATTAGGCCAAGTGGGTACCCTACAGTGTCTTATTTGAAACTCCACAGCTACAGAGAAAGCTGGATCCCACTGTAGCAGTTTTCCAAGTGTGAAAAACTAGCCCACTTGCAGTCCTGAGCTGTGCTGTCAGCTACTGACTTTAGCATCTCTGGATGCGCTCCACTGGCATTCAGTGCAGGGCCTACAACCATAAGGAACTAAGAGCACTTCCTCCTCCTAGCCTTGCAAGAAAAGGAGAGGCAGTCATGGCAAATGCAAACAGCTCAGGTGTAGCACAGGCAGCATCTGCATGACCATCCCTGGGGGATGTTCCTCACACCACTGTGGTCACCCTTGCCACCTCCATATCCTTGCATCTCTTTGGTCTGGTGGCGCTCTGAGGAGCCACACAGGCCACACCTTGACTGTTTTGTGACAATTAAGACTAAGGAAGACACTCACCAGAATTTGTTTTCCTTAAAACTAATATCCAAATCCAGCCCTTTGAAGATGAGAAGAGCAGGGCGTCTTTCCTGTAGTGATTTTCCTAAATCATAAAGCCAAGTGCCTTCCTCATATTGCAAGAAGCCTTGATGGAAATAATGTAACTGCAACCCAGCACTGAATAAGCAACTTAAACCAATACCTTCCTTTCACATTTCCTGGTGTTGCATTTTTTCCCCTTACAGCAGAAGGTATTTTCATGTAATTTAACATGTAATTTATTTTCTACAATTTCTATGGTTTCTATAATTACAGAATTAGAAGAATAACAATTTAGAATGCATTTCCATGATTTATCCATTCACAGATAATCAAACTCTCTGTTCCATACCTATATGCTTGAATACATTACATACCAGCAATAATGCAACAGTTGAGGTGATTTTGCTCTCATACACACCCACTCCAGCAATAAAAATCATCTTGACCCATGTAAAAAAGCCTCCAGAACTGTCAATTATATGACATTAAAAAGGCAGGCTACTGGACAAAAGGCTTGGCTAGAGAACTGGTTGAAGGCATAAAGAGCATGGTATGCTCAGATGATCGTATGGTCAGATGCCAAGAAGGTGTACAGCAATTCCAGGCGAGGTATTTTTTTTTTGGTCCCATGAATTCATGCAATAAATGTCAGTAGCAGGAGATTCAATGCCTGCACTGCTGAGCAGCCTTGCTCACAAGTCCTTTTATCTGTTTTCACCCACACTACAGAAATGTTGGGTTGTTCCTGGGTTCTCGTCTGGAGTGAAACAACAACCCTTTCTAAAAGAAAACCCAGTTGCTGTTTTAGTAACTTGCTGAAGAGTCACTCCCAAAGTGCAGCATGAACAAGGTTCAACCAGTTTTGGCTTCCTTTACTGTACACAAACATGCAAAACTATCCCAGCAGGCTCTGATCCCTCAAATGTCACATCCCCTTTTGTTTCATGCTTTTAATTCCATTGGACTGCGAAAACACCCCAGCGCTCAGATTACTTCAGACTTTTGAACTGACAACCAAGCAAAACATAGAGAGTAAGTCTTAAGGCCATGGCTACTCCACATGGGGCCAGGGGAGGTGCATGGCCAAGCACGGTGTGTGTGCACCAGGCAGTCTGCTGATGGCTGGTGTTGGGCACCAGCACACTGCTGCAGCCCTTAGCCTGACAGACAGTGGCCACAGACTGTCCACGAGGATGTGCATGGCGGGGGGCGGGGGGGTGGAACCAAAAGTTTCTAAAGGCTCTTCTCTAGAAGTAACTTGCTTCATTTTGGAAACTCTGATGTTATCTGAAGGGGATATGCTCTGCATGTGGACATGTACTGACACTGTGGGTTTGCTGTGGTCCCTGAAAGCTCATCGCTTCCATGAGCACTTCTTCAATGCCAAGAAAGTGTCAAAGTTGACAAGAAACAAAGCAGCTTTTAGACAAGAAAAGTGGCATGTCCTGACCTTCTTGGCAGCTGACAACTGTCCAGGGTGGGGTTTAACATAAGAAAGTGTCAACAGACAGGCTTCCTGCTCCTGAGTCATTAGGAGTTGAATTTTAATCATTTGCTGCTTCTGCTCTACAATGCCCTTGCAGCCTTGTAATGCTCCAGTCCTTCCCTGTCCCTGCAAGTCATCCTGTTTTTCCTCTCCATCCCACATACTCGTTCTCAGTAGGCTTCTGGCTCAGTACATCCGTGATACATCCAAAAAGACTGGTTGATCTGGTGGTTTTCCGTATCACTTGTGACTGTGGGCTCCTTTCAAACCAGCCCTGTGCTGATGAAGAATAGACAACTTTACGACACAAACTCTTCTCTATTCTGCAGGAACTGTATTTCCTTTCTTCAAAAGCATTTAAAAAAATTAATCAGAGAAGGCAGTGTGAGGAAACCATGGAGTTGCCAGCCAGAGGTTTTTATCCCTCCTCTGTCACTAGCTTCCCATGCAATCTCTGCCTGTGGGCACACAACTCCTCTGTGATACTGCTCTCTCCAGAGGAACTAGCAGATAACAGGGATTATTTGCTGGTGTAACACTCTTCAAGATGTAGGAAAGAAAAGATGCAAAGGATGTGCCACCAAACATTCCCACAATGGTCAGGCAATTGCGAGCCACACCCCTGGGGTAACCAGAGCCTGCCTGCACCCTGGCGTGTGTAGGTGGGCAGGAAGGGCTCGGGATGGCTGTTGGAGGCTGGAGCTGTGTGGTGCGGCATCCTCGGCAGAAGAAGGGAAGGGCATGGGCTTCCTCACACAGCATCTGCATGTCCTGCACCTGGGGACTGCACTTGAGGATTTGTTACCTGAAGAAACAGTTAAGGAAAAACTAAAACAAAACAAAAACTTTTAAAAAGATTCCTCCACTTTCTTTAGGTGATTTTTGTTACCCCAGGCCCCTCCTCCCAGAGTGTCCCACAAGAAAAGATCACCCCGACTCCACTCTCATTTTAAAATGCTTCTTTTTATTTCAGTGGTTGTACATTGGGTGAATGAATTTAACGTCACAACAGAAATAGAATGGCTATTTAACAGACCACTAGTAATTATATATGCTGGAAAAGAGTGAATGGAGGGGTTTCTTTTAACTGTTGCCGAAATATTCATTGTACGTGTCGTCAATTATGCTGGATGAGAGAGGCAAACAAAAAGGTATTTTGGTGAGGTGCTGTATCCTTTGAAGAAAATAAGCACTGAGACATCTCAAGTCGCTTGAAATCATGTCCCAGCTACAGTATTCACTGTCTCCGTGTTGGCCCATCTCATGGTTCTTTTAGGGGGTTATATTTCTTGTTGTATTTTTTTTTTAATTAAACAAAGCATTTAAAATTTAATCATTTTCATTAGACTTTTTTTTAAAATATAAACAAAGTTTTGGCAAATAATATTTATACAGAAAAATAGTTTTAGATCTTCCCAAATTTTGAAATAGTCTATAAAATTACTTTATAAATAAATAAAATGCAGAATCTGTTGTACACGTATTTGCACATCTCTGTAATTGCCTCCTTACTGTTAGCATAGGTTTGTACTTGTACAGTTTTCAGGAATATTACAAAGTCATAAAGTCGGAAAGTGGATCTCCTATTAAAAATACATTTTCTCATTTTGTCTGTCAGTTTATCTGGATGAAAGACCTGATGTATCTGAAGCTTCGTCATCCATGGGCAAAAAATAGTAATATTGGATTAATTGTAAAAAACATAGAATAACAGTAATTTTGAAACATAAAAAGTTCACACAAAACGATGTCTTGAAGAGTTATCTACATAAAATATTTAAACATGGATAATTTACCATTTAGTATTATACAATAAGCTACCCAAATGCCTAAATTAACTATTATAAAAAAATAAAAACAACTTTGACAGATATAGGCAAGTTGCAGTGTCAACTACCTAGTTATAATGACTGAGAAAGTCTACAAATATTAGTGTTTTAATAGCATATAATGGTGATACCTTAACTGCTAAAGTAACAAGTTAAGATATGTTATTTTTCCACAAATTAAACTAACGCAACGTTACAAGCACTATGTTAATTTTACAACCGAATTGTGATTATTTTTTTTCTTTCGGATGATCAAATCTCCAGCTTTATATATAAATAGATAGTAATTAGACATTGGACAAACAAGATTTAGCCTGGAAAATAATTTCCTAGACAAATAATAATATGGTTAGTGCCTTCAGTCGTTCAGAACAGGCAGTGCTGCCAAAGTTTAAAATAGTTTACAATCAATCTGAAGAGGTTAAGTTAAAATACTGCAATCACTAGTAATGTCCACATAGAAAACTTATGCTGCAAACAATTATACATAATATCCACTTATAACAGCTGTCTTGTTTTTTAAACAATAATTTAAAAACTATGTCATTTATGTGATACATGTGCAACATATAAAATGTGAAATATGAAATATTTGGTACAATAGTGCTTGAAACAAATCTCAAATCAAACAAATGAATTTTTAATTATACATATATAATTACCTTGTAAATCAACAAAGTATTTAAAAAAGTAAACAACATTAAAATCTGCTTCATCCATATATATGTATGTATGTATATATAACATGTATATAATTGTATTAAAGATATCTCCATATTTTGTGACATAAAATATGTTTTTAAAGGAAAACAATTAAAAGAACTATTTTTTCTCCACTCTAATCTGGTTACAATCTTATAATCCAATTTAAAAAAATGCAAATACAGTAATGATTTATTAAACTGAATCTCATTCTACATTCTTAGTGTTCAGTTAATAGCCTAGATTAAAGTCACCTATGAAGTTTCAGTGACTCAGCTGAATTTTAATTAAATTAGAGTATCATACAATCTCTTCATCTACAGCCTTTTTTTTTGCCTTTTCTTTTGTTAGTTTGGTCTTGTTTTGTTTCCTTTTGTTTGATTTTACACTTCTAATAATTACTTCTTAACAGCTTGGATCTTTTTGGTAACCTGACTATGAGTTTCAAAGATTATTCGCATCCGGTGAGATTTGACTGTTGGCATCAGGCTCACTTTCATCAAGTCTGATGTGACAAAATTTAGGCACTTCTGCAAAGTCTATTTTAAAAACATTATAAATATATTCGTAAAATAATATTCTCAAGACTTTGTTCTTTTGGGGATTGAAAAGGGTATGAAGTTCATACTGTGCAAAATTTTTTAAATTTTCTTCTGCTATTCTGCTATGATTTAAATGCAACTTCTCCATACAAGTCAAACACCAACCATGTGCATCTAAAGACTTTGTGCTTTACTTTGGACTTCTGGCTAAAAATATCAGATTGGCAGGATGATGTGCAGGACACCGGGCTGCGTTTCACTTCCTCTGTCTTGGAATCAATTCACCAAGAGAGCAAAACCAAGATTTTTTTTTTTTTTTTTTTTTTTTTAACTCAGAAGAAAACCCTGAATCATTGTTTGGGTGAAAATTAAACCTGCAACTGGGGAAAGTTTTTAGCCAATGCAACTCAATTATTGCTGAGCTCGAAAGATTCATAAACATGGAATCTCACGAGACTAACTGATCTGGACCATTTTCGTTAGGTGTAGTTATGGAGAAACAACAATATTTGCAATAATTAAACTATGCTTAGAAAATCTTTAAAACTAAATGTTATCCTTTATGTCTTGAAACATCACAGCTGGTATCAGGTAGTTAACTATTTTAGGTTGGAGTATAGTAAGCATACCATATTTAATATTCATATATGACATAGCAGCACTAGCTTTTTTGAGTTTTTGATTTGTCCATAAGAACAAATTCTTGACTTAGCATGCAGTTTGTGGCAACTCTAGAGAGGAGGAGACGGGGTAGTATGTACAGTAGCCGTGCTTGGCCGTCCGCAGGGAGGCTTCGTGACACTCCGTTCCGCTCCTGCCGGCTATTTCAGGATTATCTGTTGAGAGAAAGGGAAAGCGTGATCGCGCTTTTAGGTGACATGGGGAGAGCAGTGCGCCCAGACGGCCAGCATCGGCCCAAGGGAGCTCAGGCACAGCTCACACAGGACAGCATCCTGTGTGGGACAGTGCCCTGTGTGGGACAACATCCCATGTGGGACAGTTTCCTGTGTGGGACAGTGTCCCGTGTCCTCAGGCTGCCTGGGAGGTGTTTGTGTCTCACACGCCTGGTTGTCTTCCCCTGCACACAGGTCCTCAATGTGCATGAGAACACACAGAAGGGGTACTTCATGTGTTAAAGTACTGGAGGGCAGTGCTGAATCCAGGGCCTGGCCACAGGCCAGGTGTGCACCCTCAGCGCCCTACCTAACAGTGGAGGTGAACACCCTGCACCTGCTGGAGGAGCTCAAAGTGCTTGGTGCGATTCTCCAGTTCCCACTGTGCCCCCAGAAAGGCAGGAATGATCAGGGGAAACTGGACGCAGGGCTCCTTGCCACTAACAAGCAAAAAGATGTATTGGGCTGGGGGTTTTCACACAGCAAAAGTGTCCTTTTCAATGCACTTCTGGCCGCTGCTTATTCCCTAAAAAAATTAACTGCAGATTAGTGAACTTCAGAGGTTTTCTCACGCTTTCTTATGGCAAGGATTCTAGAGGGATTACCATAGTGGTACCTCTGTGCACCTAGCTAGTCACTGACCTTGCTGCTTTACCTTCATGGTGTCTCAAATGGAGGGTGAAGCAATCATTTTACAGGTGCAAACTCTCCTGCTTCCAATACTGCGAAGGTTAAATGCACAATGTGCTCAGCAACCAACTCCACCTGCTCACAGTATTGGACAACGGTTCAGATTTCCATCACCTGCCTGAAATGGCTGTCAGTGAAAGTGATATCAAAAGGCAGGGATGTGGTATTTTATCATGCCATTGCTATCCTGTGCTCCAATCTTAAGCACAAGTTAAGGAATTAAGAGTGTATTGCTTGCTCTTCCTGTTTCATTTGGCACTTGGCATATTTTTAAGCTGTATTTGCAGGTAGTATGCAAGGCAGTCATAACAGCAGTTGGACCTACTTGTGTATTATGAAGCTAGACCACTGCTTAATGCAATATTTATATTAAAAGGAGGGGGAAAAAGGTGTTTGGAAAGTAACTTCAGCAACATACTACCTCTGACATACACACCACCAAAAAGAAACATGCTTGGCCCTGCATGGCAGGCTGTCGTCCCAGTCCCCTGCCCATCACCCCCACTGCCCCTCACAGCTGCACTGCCTCACTCTCTGTACATAAGCACCATCGCCCTGACCCCAACGACCTTTCCAGCAAGCCAAAAAGCCATCTTTGATTGCCATCAGCTCTGGAAATCTGGTGACACGTGAGGCCCAATTGTAATGACACCGTACAAACACCTGCTGCTCCAAAGGACTTAACATCTAAATACATGATGAACACAACAAGGCCATATATTTTTAATGAACTTCCACCCATTGTGAGTTTGTTAGCTTATCGCCTATCTTCTGTTTCCTTTTGAAATAACAAAGAAATACCTTTGCTCAAATAATAAAGCCCTGTCTGTGATAACCCTGATCCAGCTCCAGCATGGTGGTTTGACAATATGTATAAAGAACACAGCTGTGCTGAAAATAAGAAATGACCAAGATTTCCAGCACTGATATTTTTAGCTTGTTACAACCCAACATGTCAATGTAATTAATAAAGCAGCTTTAGCTATACTGGGTTAGCCATAATCACACAAGTGTATTTAAAGGATCCTAAGGTCTCACTTAATGGGACAGAACCTGAAACTTTCTCAGTAAGTTTTTTACTCAGTAAAATCCCAGAATTTCAGACACTGCAGCTGACTACATCGTCAGCCAACTTTTGAGGGGATAAACTTGCATTTTCGTATAGCTTTTTTTCCCCACAGTAGAGAGACAGGTAACTGCCCGTTCTGCCAAAATTACTTTGGTAAAACAGTCCCACAAGACCAGTGTTCACAATTCTCCCAAAATGTGTGACAGAGAAGGCAGAGGGCCTAATCTCCAGCTAATTCTTGGGAAAATTGTAACTATTCCCTCCCAGCATTTTGATTAACCCAACTGCCATTCACCCTGCCATGTGTGCCAGGCAGGACAGAGGGGTCCTGGACAATGTGAAAGAGCAGGGACCCCTTCTCTTCCCTGTTCCGGTGAGTGGCAAAGCCAAGGTAAGGACTTCACTGCTGTGTCCCTCTTCCCACCTTTTCTCTCCTCCTGCCAAAACTCAGGAAAACACCGAAGACAATGCAAACACTTTCCTATTCTGTGCAAGAATGTCCTGTTTATGGGTTGCAGGTGCCAGAGGAGCAGCTGGAGCTCTCGCTGTCATGCCACTCCTGCTGCCAGTGGCTGTGGAGGTGGCTTGTTCCACCACATTGTCCTCGATGTGCCGCCCCTCGTACAAGGGCCGTAACTAGGGCATGTTGCACCCAGCTATTTCTAGTACACGTAGGAGTCCTCCTAGGAAATAAACCCTCAAGTCTCTCCTTCAGAACAAGCCTCTCCTGTGCAGAGTCACAGAATTGAGGAGCTGCATTTCTTTTTTAACCTTAGCCACAAAGTGTAAAACGTCTCCTGTAGTCTTTAATTACATGTTCACACTTTATTTCTCTAAAGATATCACAACTCTGCCACAGCTACATACACAGGCATCAGCTTCTGCCTCTGGTTTTTTTTTTTTTTTTTCACTGTGTCTGATAGAGAAACACAAAATGCTTAACTACTTTACATGGAAAACACACTGTGAACCTCTCCTGTTTAATCTACAAATGAAGTAATAAACTGTGATGGAAGGCAGAGGTTATCTAAGTCTGCATCGCTGCTAATTGCTCCATCACTTGCATGCTGAAAAAGGAGAAGCTGTACTGGAGAAGGAACATCCCTGGAAACACTTTCTACAGAGTCTGCATTCCCTCATTACTTGTAAACAGGTCCAGCCACCTTCATGTTCACTACTCTTTGAAGAATTATATCTCAAATGCACATATATATGACTTGTCATATTTGCTCTAACACTGTTATAACATTATAGTTCACAGCAACAGGATGTAATCTCATGACACTTCTACCATAGTGTATGTAAGAAAAAGCCCTGAAAACCAAGACTATACAATGAGTGTGCATTGTCCCATGTACAAAGGTCTACAAGTCAAGCATGGGAAAGCATTTTCTCATGCTCTGAATGGATAAGATCCACAGGTATGGATACGGACATGCCAGAAAACACCTGCTGCTGCTGCAGTAAAAGACCTAATAAGAAGACTATTTCCAGCATAAGCAGAATGGCCTGGCACTCAGAGCCTTGAGTAGTACCTCACAGAAGATTTAGTAACACAAAAGGGCAGTTTTTGGAGGTAATCACAGATAAAGGTATCCTCTCCATCATCTTCTTGCTTGGTACCTGTTTGAAGTGGCAGAAAGCTGTCTACCCTTTAAATTAAAATCATTCACACTGTGCCAATGGTAGTTCAGACCTCTCTGAAACTAAGAGTGAACAAAGAGTGAGCCTAAATTTCTGCAAACTGCTTTCTAAATTTGCTCCTTAAAATTTTCCAGCTCTTTAGAGGTGACATTTTCAGCTCCTAAATGTCAAGACTTTCTTTCCTACCAGAGCATGGCTCTTTTCAACCTTTACCTTCAGGACTTCTGAGTGATCATAATAGTCATTAAGCCCCTTGTGCAACACAGAACATCCCGAAATTCAGACAGGGTAGCTCATAAGGGTAATACAGTTCTGCAGTGTCATCCAGGGGAATGACAACCAAAAGAGATGTTACTGCCACTGGTTTCAGCTTCTTTATCTGCCAATGCAGATAAATTGATTTGGGAGGTTCTCAGACCTGGCAAAGGTGGCTGTGATCAGTCATTGTCTCAAGACTAAAAAAGTAAAACTGAAAATCTTTTAAATTAAAGTAGCAATTCCATTTTTGTGAACTCTTTCCTGACACCCAGGTTCCTGCTTTAGATAGAGTTCACGCAATTGACCAAATTACAGAGAATCATGACTAGGTTTTAGAAATTACAAGAACACTGTTTGGCTTGAGATTTTCTGTTTTGAAGCTACAATTCACAAAGCTTCTTTATAGTCTCTGACTTAAATTCATTTTCCAGCTCCAGATTTATTATACAACGATGAATACCGAAAATTTACCGTTCTGCATGAATTCAGTGTACATGAACTCTTGTTCAACTAAAGACCTGTCACAGTGGATCAGCTGGAAAACATGACTTTGCATCTACCACTGACATGTTTCTTTTTCAGAAGTTTTGAAATTGTTACTCCAAAATAGAGTGTGCTTTATAAGCTCTAATATATTTTAAGAAGATGTTAAGATTGTATTTGATCTCTACATTGCAAAGCACTTAACCCCTCCAAAATTTAATTCATACATAGCAAGCATTCTGGTCTGCTCAGCCTTCCATTTTGAAAGCTATGTAGTAATACGAGTTTGTTCTAAACAAGATTTATCTTAGAGCATTTCAGACACAAATGCCTCAGCCAGTCACTCATTTTACATCTTCCAAGGCCACCTCGGGCAACTTATTTTAGCATGAGACAGACTATCAACTCATGATACTTTTTTGCCCTCCACGAAATGAAAGAGTCTGTGGTGAACAGTTTGCACCAAGGTATTTAACTTTGGGACACCTGTGTCAGGATAGAGGAACCCTTCCACGGTGACTTTTTCTGTTTTCATCTTTTTCACACGAGTAACAGAATGGTCAGATATATCTGGGGTATACATTAAAAATGACAGATATTTTCAGACAGCCGGCTCATATCAGGCTGTCTCATAACTTCTCCCTCTTTCTAAAAATAAAAGTAACACCAAGTATTTCTTCCTTATGACAAGGAACCGAAGACTATTTATATTTCCCCATGCCTTTGGGAAATGCCTCCCTGTCTTTATTTTTCATTTTCTCTTAGAATGTTCTCTTGTGGTATGTGCCTTGTTCCTTTTCTTCAAAATAAACTTTTTTTTTTTTTTAAATTAGTAGTGGAAAAAGATGAGTAAATGTTCAGACACTTACTGAAAGTAATCTCTATTGTATCAATTATGCCTGGTCTTATTTATTTTTACATAGCCTTACGGATTGACTTTTTCACCTCCTCTTCCCCACAGATTCTGCAGCAGCACCTCCACGGAGCACCATCCCAAACATTCCACTTGCCCACACCAGGGCTCCCACCAACACTGTCCCATGGGATAGGTTTTGCCCCTGTCTCAACTGCTGACACCTGAGCCAGCTTCAACTCTTGCTTGCATTAAATGCAGCCTGGACTTTTTCCTTTGCTACTCCTTCTCCCCTGAAACCTCCTTCTCATTTCCAGCATATTATCATTTAATGGATATATCCTTTGTTTTATTCACTAACCGCGGTCCTCTCCTCAATCCTGGGCTGAAGGAGGATTTTCTCTTACTGGTTTTCCATTAATCCAGTGCAACCCCAATGTAATGGTCTACTTTGCTCATCAATAAGGTGATCTCTGATTTGAACATAGCAAGTGAGATGTCTGGGCCACAGATGGCTGCCTGCCCATACAGGGCCTAATATGGGGGCATCAGGTGTTTCCTGAGGACTGGAGGTCCTATTTCCTTGGCTTTCTCATAGTTCATTCCCTCACATGGTAATTCTGGTGCCCTGCTCCATCCTCTCTTTTCTTCCCAAAATCTGAGTGTGCCCAGTTTTGCCTGTCCCATATGTTGACAGTATGCCTCTGGAAATGGTTGAGGGTCAGATGTCCACCCTGAAGTGGACACATCTGCTGGCACATTTTCATTCCATCAGGCACAAGCTGTTGACCATCAGGGTGTCATAAAACTGACAAAGACCTTGCCTGAATCCAGCTCTTCACGATGATCTAAAAAAAAAGTTCAAGGCAATTATGGGATCCTGAAGGGTTCAAGGGTTCAGCAGCATAATTTTTCTCACTTAATTGTCACAAGGTCCTGAAAGAAGAGACCAAAGCCACTTGTGCTGCCAAATCCTTAGCTTGCTTATGAGCTTCAATAGGTATTTACTCAAGTAATAATGTGCAATATTTAAGTTCAATTTAATAAGTATTTACTCACTCTGGAGAAACAGAGGATTAGCTGGTTTAGAAATAAAAGCAATCTGGCTTTATTTATTCTTCTTTAAAGTAATAAATAATGCAGTGCTAAAAATTGATCATAACATACTCTAATTTATTCTACCAAAATCTATTTTTAACTCATTGCAGAGGCAGCAGATGGACTATATAGAAGTGAGAAAACCACTGCTGTAGTATTTTAGAAGCACCCATACAATGACTGTTTTGGGTGGCCACTCCATTTTACCTTCCAGCAGGTCTGAGCTACTGCCATAATCTGTGGTTTTCATTTCCTACTTTTAGGTAATTTTCCTCCTCTTCTTGAATTTTAGAAGCTGCCAGAATAGGCTTGCACAGAGAACACAAATGAGTGAAGGCCAAGCACAAGCTGTGCATTATCTGTGGAACTGCCCATATTCCTCTTGCAGGGGTGTTACTTCTCCACCCCTGACATCCTCACTTAGCCTTTTTTTTTTAACAAAACCTGCTTTGCATTTTCCTTTTAGACACCAAGCATGCCCACATCATGCAAGCTGAGGCTGCCACTACACATACAGCATCCTTTTTAGGCAAAGGCACCACTGCACATAGAGTACAGCTGGCACTTCTGCAGGTTCCTCAGCAGTTATCACCATGCTGAAACCCTTCCTATCCCAAAACCTGGCACTCCAGTTCAGACTCCCTTCAAAGCAAGAGACAACATCCAGAACTAAACTTGGACACAGAAAATATCAGATTTATGTTCATCAAGGTTACTTATAAGACCTTGTGTCAGTTTTACACAACTCACTGTACTCATAACTTCTCTGAGGAAATCTTAACCTTCCTGACTTTTGACTACTTACCACTTTCTTAATTTTCTTCTCATCTGATGACTCTCACATAAACAGACACACATACTAGTGTGTGCCATGGCAGGTAATATTGCACCAAAAATGAAGTCAGGCAAGTTAGCAAATTTCTGTGTCCAGTTGAAAGTCACAACAGATACAATCAACAAAATTAAATATATAGATGTGCCAGTGCAGCCTTCTGCACACTCAAAGCCAAAGACTGGCATTTCTAGTAGGCAATAAATCATACACCGAGATAAAAATATGATCTTTGTTTAATTCAAGGGAAAGTTCTTGGAGGACCTAGAGATGTACAGATGCAATTATTTTAAAGGACAGAATCCCAGACAAGTACATCTGGAGCTCTGCACTGCTCTGTGTGGTTAAAATTTTATGATGGAAAAACCCTGACTCACACGGAGCCGTGTGTATAAACCATGAAACAAACTCATTTTCCCCCAAATGTGTGCAAAATTAGTGGACCTCAGAAAAAATTTCCGATGTTTAAATAATAAACATATGCCCAAAAGACTCTTACTCCCCTTGTCAAAGTATCAGTTGTTGAATAATTGAAAGCAGGAACACAAAAAGAAGTTATCATATCAAACATCAACATTTTTTCTTTAAATTTCTATAACAGGGAAAGTAAATCTGTTTTGATTTTTGTTATATAAAAGAATGAAGCCTTTTCTTACTGCTGATGTTGTGTGACACTGCCATCTAGCAGGATACCAGAGGAAGTCAGTTTTTAGTCCTGTACAGGGAAGAGGGGTATGATGGGAGAATTTCTAAAAAAATCCCAAAAGAGAAGAGATTTTTCCATTTCTTCCCCACTGGCTTCTTGTATATGAACTTGAAATCTAAAGTTTTGTATACAAGCCTACTGGAACTTTTTATCATCCACAAAGCAACAACATGCTATGTTAAGAGGCCAAAAATGGTATTAAAACAAAGGCTTGGTTAAAGTTTGCATGAGACTAAACTAGAGTTCCGTTATATTTTCCACAGTAATCTTTTGGTTTTGCTTCTCTGGTGCCTTAGAAAATAGTTTTGCCACTTACTTTGTAACATCAGTTGTTTCAAGGCAATCCAAAGGATGTTTTCTTGACGCTGTTCAAGATTTGCTGTGGGCTCTAATATTGGAAACTCTCACTTCCTGAGTCTGTGAGTCACAGCTACTTACCTGTAACTCGGTGTCAGACAAGATAACTTGAGTGAGATGAGGCCTGTGATTCTTGTGTGTCCAGCATAAAAGAAGCAGTAAGCAGTTTAAGTTTTCCTTTCCTACTGTGACAAGCTATTGCTATTTAAATACCTTCTCTAGAGAAATGATTTTTCATGATCAAGGGTCACTTAGGTTTGTTCTTCCAGCCTGGTGCAGGTACAAAGCAAGATCGTCAGTCCTTAGGTGGGCTCTCTAGATGCCCAACAGTGTTCTGCTCTGAGCTGACTCCCTGAAAGTATTCCCTCTGATAATGTGTCTGAGGATGGAACCTGTTCCTCTGTCTCCTTTTCTGGACTTTTCCAAGTCATATTCAAATCACTCTGTCTGTTGTTAAAACAGAAGTTTCTATAGGAGCATTTAACTTAGAGCTTTTTGGAATTTTCAGACCAAAACTTTCAGCCAGAAAAAAAAAAAACCCAAACCTAAACTAAAATTGTTTAGATACTCATTATTCCCAGAATAATTGATTCCCAGAAGAGGCCTGTTCCCTCATTCCCTCAGAAACTGCATTAAAGGTTTTCAAATCACTAACATGGATTTTGCATAGGCTCTTATTTGTAATGTTCTTGTATGCTGGCACTAAGGATGTAAATAACACTTGTTTCCACTTCCCACCTTCCTTCTCAAAAGCTTGCTTTTAAAAGACAAAAAAAAAAAAAAAAAAAAAAAAAGAAGTCAATTTCCTACTATTTACCAGATTTTTCAATTAATTTTCTCAGTATATTGCTATTTTTTCCCCATTTACAAGTACAGCAGGTTTTCACGAGGAAGAAAGGGAACGTGAGACAGTAAAAGCCTTGTCAGCAGCACTATGGGCAGCTCTCTGCCCTGCCAGAAGGCCTCCTGGGGTTACAGAGGAATGGAGAGGAAGCCCTGTTGGGGGACACCAAAGAATATTTGCACATGGGAGCAACTGGCACTTCTGCTTCATGCAGAAAGGGAGATTACCTTGAGTCAGTGCCCCATGACATTCTGGTCTGAGAAGAATCCACCTCTCTCGGGAGTGGTGCTGCCTTTGTAGGCACCTTGGCAAGGAGAGGTGCTCTGTTGTTGCATGTCCAGGCAGGCTCTGCTCTCTCCTGACGAAGCCACTACACATGGTGTCCCAAGCCCCAAAAAGTTTGGCATGTTTGTGTATTTTACATTAGGTTAACTAGTTTTTGAATTCTGGGGCAAATATTTTAATTGCCCTTTTGTTTGTGACACTCGAACATAACTATTTTTATTTTTGCTTCATTGTATTCTAACAGATTTCGACAGAACTGAAGGCTACTGAATGATTTCATAATTAATATCTGCATAATTGCCACCTAATTCAGTGTAAACGCTGATGCATAATTTAAAGCAGCTGTGCCAGATAATCACAAGCCTTAGCATGAGACAGCCTGTTGATCTTAAATTTCTTTTTAAACACAGGCTCTAAGTATTTAATTTTTCTTTCGGATATGTTCTTTACTATTTCCTTCTTGATAAAAGGTCATACAACCACAGAATAATGTCACTAAATAACATCTTTAAGCAGCATTCTATATTATGCTGTTTTTATACTATCAGTCTCTGCCCATTTTCATTGGTACAAAAAATAAAGCCATGTACTGTTCTGAACTGATGTGATGTGAGCAAGACTCACATTGCTTGGAATTGTTTGGAATTTGGTAAATGTCCTCCAATAACCAGGAACTATGGAAACACTCACTGAACCTGAGGACACAGATTAGGACACGGAAATGCTGGTGTCTTAACCACCCCCCCCACACTCACTGAAGTGACACAACCTAGTCAGTAATCCAACAAAGCCTAGAGATCCCTTCTAGTGATCACCAGCTGCAGGCTTGGGTCATGTGCTCACCACTTGGACTAAGGGTTAATGTCTCTCGCTTGTCATCCAGCTGCCAGTTCAGAAGTAGGTGTGCAAATTTGTCTGTAGGTCCTGTATTGCATCTGCCAAGCTTGTGAAAATGTCTTGGATAACCTAGACATCCAAGGTTATCTTAGGGCAATCTCAAACATCACCAGACACATGTTTAGGCAACTGAACCAAGCCCTATGAGACTTTTGAAGGACAAGCCAGGCTACTCTCCAGATTTCATCTGACTGGGCTGATAAACTTCACAGTCAACAATGGGTACTTAAACTTGTATCTTGCATGTAGACACCCATACTTAGACACCAACATTTAAGTGTCTTAATTTTGGGGTGAGTTCTAACCTTCTAATCCCTGTAGGACTCACCAAGATGTGTGTATATATATATATAAACAGTAGTGAGGCCTTCTAATTTAGAAATTTAAAGCCCCCACAAGGAGGTGTTTGCCATTATTTATTGAACTTCAATAAACTGAAGGAAGGAAATTCCTTCAAGGAAATTGAACTTCAGCCCCAAAAGTCAGAATAACATCTCTCTCAATAATGTCAGGATAAACTATCCTCTGTTAAATTATCTTTGGTGTGCAGGAAGTCACATTTTTCTGCATTTCCATCAACACGACCATCCTCACCTCCAAGTAGGCTCTATCTAATATTTCCCCAAGTTTCTAATCCTATATTTTCTCACAAAGCAAACCGCAAAACAAGAAGAGAAACAAACTTCCAAAATAATTTTCCTTAAGATCTATGACTTTCATATCATCCTGAAATTACAGCACTATAGAAAAACAGTTAGCCTAGAAAAACTGTCGGTAAATATCCATCTTTCCCTCTACAACCACCTGAAAGGAGGTGGTACCAAGGTGGTGATTGGTCTCTTCTCCCAAGTAACAAATGATAGGATGAGAGAAAATGGCTCAGGTTGTACCAGGGGAGGTTTAGATTGAATATTAGGAAACATTTCTTCATGGAAAGGGTTATCAAGCACTGGAACAGTACCCAAAGCAGTCACAATCCCTGGAGGTATTTAAAAGATGTGTAGCTGCTGAACTTAGGGGCATGGTTTAGTTGTGAATTTGGCAATGTTAGGTTAACAGTTGACTCGATGATCTTAGAGGTTTTTTCCAACCTAAATGATTCCGTGATTCAACCTGAGAGTGAAGCTCAGCAAGTAACAGTTTCCTTGCTTGCTTGAGTATTGCTAGTCCACTAGCTGAGGGAATAACAAGAGCTTTGTTAAAGATCTCTGAAGTATATATTTACACACAAAGACTGTATTAATAGTTTAAGCAGGACATTTTACGTACCTCTGTGCACATGCATGCACTAGAGGGAGCTAGGACCAAACCCTCTGTATTCGTGTCCTAATGCTGCTTCTCACCATCATTTCACACAACTTCGCACTTTGCTCCAAGAAAACACTGTCAGCATCCCCACACAACTGAACTGAAAGTTCATCAAGCATCTACTGCTAAAGTGAGGTTAAGCAGCTGAGGCTTCAAGCCCCATCCTGGCAGGAATGGCTGGAGCAACTGTGAAGGGTGGAAGAAGGAAAAGAGGAAGGGTCTTTTACCTCTGACCAGTCATACTTCTGGACATGTACCTTTCCAGCTGCCTTTTACTGGAAAGCTGAAGTCCCCTCCCCTCCATTTCCTCTCACCACAGACTGGCAGCTACAGTAGGTGGGGCACTGCCTTGAGTGAACAGCAACATCACCAGCTCTTGTATCACCACAGTAAGATTTTAATCAGAGTTTGTAAAACAGGGTTTGCTAAACCACTTTCGTTACATCCTGTTTACACTGCATTAAGCCAAAGCAATTCTCTTCCCCTCTGAAGTACACTGCAAGAAAATTATTTTTAAAACCTAATCCTTGTAAATCAGGAAAACCAAGAGAAGCCAAATTTTCCATATATTCTTAATTGGCGTCATCCTGCACAGATGCACACTGTATAGCCTTTAACTTTACACAGTCTTCTCATGTGCCTCATGCCATACATTGAACACACAATGCCCAGAGCTGTTGGCCAAGTATGACTGACAGTGTGTGCCAATGCAGGTGTATTCTGAGCTCCTACTTGTGTTATATTCTGAAAGAAAGGATATACAGAAGACATGAGATAGTGATTTTTTTTTCAAAATACAAACTGACAGCACATACTAAATGATCTACTGGACCCAATGGAGTTACTATGTTTTGTTAGCCATCAGCTGAGACACCATAACTTTTGGGATGTTGACTTTTCCCTTCTACTTGTGCTTCAAAGGCACTGGGATCATCACACTCAATCCCAGGAAGACCAGCAATCTTTCCCCAGGTCAGAATACTAAACCAAATGATATTAAGATAAATGATTAATCTCTGCTGCAACTTTCTTTTCATGCCTGGAATTGTGAGGGGAAGCTGTGGGAGCTGAAATGGGACAAGCTGAAGGCAGCAGGTTATAAAAAAAAAAAGTATGGTAGAGACACTGGAAAGAGAAAACTGTACCTCACAGATATGTAAAGCAGTGTGGCACAGACTAGAAAAGGAAATTTTATCTAGTTGGGAATAAAAGAAGTTCTTTTCTGAAATACTCAGGAGAGTTTAAACCCATACAAGGGGACATAAAGAATGCTATGACCATGGAAAAAAGTCATGTTAATTACCAAGTTAATAACCTGCTCCTGCTGTGTTTCTTGAGCTAAAGAAACACTGGGAATTTGTGCCACAGTGTTACTGTGGGGCCTTCCTAACATTGTAGCTTTGTCTCCAATCTTAGGATGTTATAAATAAACAGAAAACTTGGAGTTTTGTCTCTTATAAAGAAGGGGATGCTTCTACTTTCCTACTTTGAGATAAATAGTTTTTTTACAGTAGCTTTTAAAGACTTAAAATGACTAAAACAAAGACAGGAGTGAGGAAAAAATCAAGACTGTGATGGCACATGCTACCGAAGCCAATGAGCTCCTGAGGTGGGGTTCATCTCCTCCACATGCAGTGCTGTAGAGCTTTGGTAACACACCTACACTCATTCCACAGGCAAGGGACAGCGGCAGGATCCTCCAGGGCAATTTACCCTGCCCTAACATGGACTTCCAGGAAAGCAGATGAACTAGATACCAAACCACAAATGGTTGAAGTTAAACAAGTAAAAATCCAGCCTCCTTTGAACCATCCACTAATTTCAGCATGTAATTGTATGTATACACACATACACAAATACATGCAACTAGATAAATACAGACACTTTCTACAAGTCTGTTAAATTTGAAATGCTGTAATCGTCCAATGCAAACAAAATCTACACTGGGAAAGAAGGGGTTCTGCCTGCTATCCTGCTAGATGAGAAAGAGTATTAAGGCACACCTCTGCCTTCTCAGTGGCACTAGTTAATTGTGTGAAAGTGTTCCCATTAACTAAAAAAAAAAAAAAAAAGCAAAGCTTACTGGTCCTTTTGTAGGCACCCATGTATTTATTCTACCTTCAGCCACAGTCGGCCCCTCTGGCACTCAGGAGTGCAGGTGGTGGAGCTGCCCCAGCTGCATTTCTGTGCTGGAGAGGGTCCCTGGCTGAACCCCTCCCTAAGCCATCCCATTTTCTCTTTGTCCCTTAGCATCTTTAAATCCCTCTGTCACCACTTTGAGATCACGGAACTACACTGGATACCACCAATCAATTTTCTGCTGTAGACAGTTCTGGGAAGGACTGTGTAAAGCACCATTTGCCTGCTGCACTTTCATCCTTATCCTAAGCTTTTTTTACAAGCTAGCTCTCAGAAAAGCAAGCACAAAACAACAACCCTCTTTTGAAGAAAATGCTAGAAGCAAAAACATCACAATGTTGGCAAACAAACCTTAAAAAAAAAGAAAATGGACTGGTTTGTGTTTCTTTAAGAAAGTAGGATGTATTTCAGAGGTAGTATATTTTTCCTAAATTAGAAAAATAAACTCTTGCAACAACTTCTGTTTTGGAAGAAACATCAGCTATGGGATACTTAAATAGTTTTGGGAATGCCAGTAAAAAAAAATAAACCTGTTAGTATAACATTATTAAGCAAAACATTTTCACTGATTTCTAAGTCCTTGGCAAGTGGAGGTGAAGAAACCAACAGGACAGGGTTTCTACTGGGTCTGCAACAGTTTGTCAGTCTGTCCAGGAGCAACACAAGGAAAGATGATGAGGACACTGCCCTTTGCTTTCTTCTGGTGAGCAAATCTGCTTGTTTCCTTTCCCATCTGACCTCTCAGAACCTGAGGGGAAACACACCTCAGGTGCAAGTGCCTGAGCATAGTCCCAGAGCAACAGAAAAGCCAGTGACCCAACTGCTGTGCAAACTCCTCTCCTGGCACATCAGGGTGGGAATTGCCCCAACAGAGGAGTCAAAGCTACACACTCCAGGCTGCAATAGATATGTCTTCCCTGGGAATTAGCTCCTACAGGAGGAGGGGAAACCCAACCAAAATGAAAACTGCCATTTACATAAACTGCAGAAGAAGAGGAGAAAGTATCATCTTTCCTAGCCTGCCTCAGACAATAACCCTTGGGATTCGTTCTATCAATGCTCTTCTTTAGGGAAATATAATTCCCAGGTTAAAAAAATGCACTTTAAAATAAAAAGCAGGCATAGTCATAAATATCTTGACTGCTGTTTTGATCACTAGTATTTACAGAAAACATTCAATTATTTTTTCCAGTTGCCTTGTCCTGCTTGTGATTTTTGACAGCTTCCATGCTTACAAATTAGTAATTTCCACACCTCATGGAGAAGGCTACATAAACACACCTGAATGTTTGAAACCTGTGATGATCTTCCTTTCGAACTTAGGAGTTAATAATAGACTTTTGTAAGTAGTCCAGTACTATGGTGATTCTAACTCCAGCTGGGTTAATTACACAATAATTAGGTACAAACATCGCAACACAAAACACAGCTACATCATTATTTGCAACAAATGTTAACTCTAAATAAGTGCAACCTGTCCCACAAACACTTGCTATAAACGACTTAAAAACAAAAGTAAAATTTGATGGGGTAAACACAGAAATAAAAAAAAAAATTCTCTGTGAGAATTTTTTTTGTTAAAAAAAATTAAAATAAAAATCTCAGCACTCATTTAGAGTTCAGGATCTTGTGAAAGAAAGCTTTAAAAGGAGCAAACCTGATTTGCTGTGGCTGTTGCGGCGAAGGGAACACTTGTTGCAGGAGTTGTTGCTGCAGAGACAGTGGCGGCCGTAGCGTTGTGCATCATGGGTACTTTCAGGAGGGGAACCATGGAAGCAATGAACAGGAGGGTGCAGCATTATGGTAAGAGAAGTGGTATTTTTGGCATGGTGAATATCAAGAGCGGCAAGCCATCGTCATGGGTTAAACCGGCAGATGGCATGCAATCACAGTGCAAAGCGAGAAAGCGTGGCGGAGAAATAAAAAAAAAAGGGAAAATAGCTTATTACAAGTACAATTAAAGGAAGGTTGTCAACACAATCGGCGATTCCCAGAAAAAAAGAGTAAGGACCACTGAAAATGCAAGTGTTGTCTCTAAGAAGAAGATTACTTGTGCAAATGCGGCCTTTACCAAAATAGCCCGTTACCTGCGGATTGTTACATGCGCAATTTGTTTTCCCCCAGTACAGCTATAATGCACTTCAAATTAAAATCCTACTAAAAAAAAAACCCAGTGGTTTATACTGGGAAGAAAACTGTTAAATGTTCATCTTCATTTTTATACACAATTAAAAATGAATTATTTTCATGTATCTTCATTTTGAAGTAAGCTAGATACTCGCTGTCTTCCTTCATAATCCAATTTATGCGTTTTTTCCTACTAGCACTGCATAACTGTTTGACTTTATCAGAGTTAAATTGCCATCTGCTTGAGGCAAAAATCAGGAGAGGGATGATAATAATTATCCTGATATATATACTACTTTGTTTGATCTAAAAAAGCAAGATCGATTTTGTGAAAGACACTGCTTTTGCTCATTTTAAGAATGAATTTTAATCAGCATCTTCATGGGGGAATTATTAATTTGTTGTTTTAAAGACTTGATATTTTAACTGTTTATGTGAGTAGGCCCAAACCCCAAAACTAAAATCACTGGGATAGGGCAATAAAAGAAAGATTACTTTTTTTGTCTCAGAGGCTGTTGCACTGAACTTCCACTTTGCATGCCCAAAAAGTTAATTTCAAGCTGCAAATATATTTAAAGAAGGAGTGAGATTCAGATCACAAGTTTCAACAGAACCTCTGTGGATCAAAGTAGGCATGTCTGGGAAACGCTGATAAAACTTTCTAACACACAGCAAAGGAGAAATAGGCACACCACTATGAAACTGTAAAACACTGATGAAATTTGCTGGCTTTTTCCAGTATTTTATGATTTTATCGTACTAGACAATATAAAATATAAAGAGAAATAAAACTTTGAGAACTGAAAAGCAGACTGGAATTCATGGTATTATGCTTTTGCAGTGTAGCTGTTATAGCAGGTGATATCATGTCTAAACTGTAGCTTTCATCTACAAATCTAAACACTCTGCAAAGTCAACCAGAAGGACAAGTGAACCTTTAATTCTAGTCAGTGGCGAAATCTTGCCTAGGATTTTTGAAACAAGTGAATATACAACATATACAGTATAAAAGAAGAGATCAATAAAGAAATTTGGAACCTACCAATACTGGTAGCGGGTGTCATGCACAAAACTGACCCTGCGTGTCATGCAATGATAGGTGAAAAAAGTGGATAAAGGGAAGAAACAGGTTAGCTGTTTAGAGTTAACATTCAAAGTGAGATTCAAGCATAACCACAGAGAAGTAAGTTAGTTAAATGAAACTGTAAGGTCATTCACAGTTTTGCTTAAACACAAAAAGATGATTGTGTTCTTACTAAACTCCTGTATATACTGTGTGGGTTTTGGCATGTTTCTGTACATATTCAAGATATTTCATAAACTTTTTTATTTATTAATGTTATCCTTTCACTTAGTGCTTTTGCAGCAACAGGTTTTTGTTTCTAAAAAAGTCTTTGGTTAAAGATCACAGTTTTGGGGGCTTTTAGAACTCACTGCATAATTCAGACAGCTCAACATTGCACAGATCAACGTTCATCAATTTTTTGACATGGGGCAGGGAAAGGAAGTGGAATTAAGACAATATTCTACTGCAGGGGCTTTGCCAGATTTGTGTTTGATGTTAATGTACCCACTCTTAACACAAAGAAAACAGTACTTTGACAAGCCCCAAGCTAAACACCTCAATGTGTGTAACCTTCCAGCAGAAGGCTCCCAGCACACCTCAGAGATGCCGTGGGATGACTGCTTACCTGCCATGCAGTTTAGCTGTGGTGCCTAGCCCACCTTTAACCTTTCTGGAAAGGCCAAATGAAAGAAAGAGATCAGCCTATTTCCAGTACAGTGCATACAGCAAGCTGGTGAAGGCAAGCAGGTAAGGAGACTAGTGCCAGGTATGTGCATATTTGACATGGAGTCGAATATGCTTCCAGTATTCCTGCTGAAATACTACTGCAGTCCCATATCGGACCGTCGCAGGACTCGTGTGACTATGAATGACCTTACCCAAGAACAATCCCCAGAGAACACACAAGGCTCCTCCTCTAGAGGCTATAGAAACACTAACAAACAGCAATGGGAAGAGAGAAAAGATCTGCTGTTTTAAAGATTGTTCACCAAACAATAAGGAGAAGGTGACAAAGCAATCAAACTGATGTAAAACAAACAAAGTGCAGAACTTCAGAGGTAAGCCATGCTAAGTCAAGCCCCACACTTTTTATTAGGGGAGCCAGTGGTTAAGAGAGCAGAGAAGTTATATAAAACAATTAAGTTTTATATATATTCCAGCAGCAAAACTTGTCTTAAAATTTAACACACACGCACACACACACAAGGAACACATTTGAAAATTATACCAGTTTAGAAAATATCACATAATCATTTAAAATCCAACAGATAATGTCATGCATTGCTCCTCAAACGTGGGATGCATGACAGTCCTTACACCCACCAAATCCAACCTTCCCAGGAAATGTGGGAATTTCAGATGTATCATCTTTAATGGAAAGCTCATGACACCCATTCTTATAGAGGGCGTTCCCCTTTCCTGAACTCCTCCCATACCCCACTCCTCTCCTTAATATCCCCCCTTGGAGCTGATGGTGTTTGAAAAGAGCAGGAGGTTCATCATTTTATGAAAGCTTTTCTACTCTGGGGCTTGGGCTCCATCTGCTATTTTATACCTCTGTTTCTTCTTTTTTTTTTTCATGCACTTGTTTTGGGGCTTGACAACAACATGGCCCTTAAGGTTTGGTTCCAAAATCCAGCCTCCCTACCACCAGAATTTTGTCAGCTAAAACTAGAACTACAACTATTAGTTGGAAAGAGGGATGGACAATAAAAAGTACAAAAAGTGAGCTACTTAAGGAAGCATGAACATTTCAAAAGTCTGGAAAATATCCAAATGCTTTTTCATTGAACAGGTTTAAACTACTGTATTTTCCATAGTTAATTTGAAGTCCTTGTCAATTGCAAATAAGAACAATAAGCCCTGAAAGGGAGCGCTTAAGAAGGAAAAATACCTATCATGCTACAAATTCTCATAGTTTCAATGTCAAATAAATTCGTGGAAATTTCTGCATGTTCTGTAGGCACAGGGCAGTCTTCCATTCATGTCCAAACAGGCAGTGTCACCATTTATTTATCTTTTTTTCAAACACTCCCATAAATGTCAGTGTGTTTTCTGCCACGGATATTCTGGTGCACCAATGTGCTAAAAATAAGGCTATGCTATTACTTACTATTACAAATACGGGGGCAGGCTCCAAGGTTGTTACCGAGGCCTTATAGAAAAATTCCATGAAGTCAAAGCCATCTGTGTTTGTTTTTTTATCTTTAAAAACATATGGGAATGCTGATAGATTGGGAAATCATCATGTGTTGCCTTTCATTCCTTGTTTAACAGACATTATTTCTATGAGCTAAAATAACATTGCTGAAATGTCAAGCACATTTGCAAACACGTAGTTTTAAACTATTCTGAAGTTTACACTGGAGAACACCCTGACACTAGAATACATAATTTGTTAATTACGAATGAAATCACAGAATTCCTTAGGAGGGATGCTCTCCTTTGGGAAGCTGGAGTGGGGGTGACTGACACTATTTAGAGGGTTGTGTTGTTACTGCTTACACAAGCACCCAGCACATCCCTTCTCTCGCAGTGTTAAAGAGAAGCCCTGCTACCAGTCAGGGTGCGGGTCAAGCTGTCTCTGAACATTCTGATTTTCACAGAGCTCCAAGCACTGAAATATAAATTACATTCACTCATCTTCAGATCATCCCTATGAAGAATTATAACCCCGACTATGAGCCACAAATGCTAGGAAGAGTTCTGGTGGTGCTCCAAAACCACAAAAATGCATCTGATGCCTGAAAGCCCTTTAGTGCAGCTGTGGGGAGCGATGTGTTTTGCCAGTGCTTCCACACAGGTATTGACTGGGAGTTTATGGCTGGTGTTCCTTTTCTCAGGGTGCCCATGTGGGTGGGGAAATCCCCACAGCTGCAAGACAGCCGCTGAGGAAGCAGGAGGATGCTGTGGCATCTCTGAAGTGCAGTGCTTTTCCCAGCATTTTTGTTAGTGGAAACAGATACAAGTCAAAATCCAGCCGATTTATGGTAGGCAAAAAGGGGAAAACTCTGGAGAAAATGAGCAAGGCTATGAATGTGCAAAAAAGCAAGCTTAACGGCATGTTGAAATTTCTGCTTCAATTCTTGTCCTTTGCAAAAGGAATTAAAATAATGTGCAATCATGTGTGTGGACTTCACCTCAAGTGGGGCAGGGAGCATAATAAAACCTTCTGTTAAGTGCAACTGCCTGACACAGAGGCTACCTCAGGGACACAAAACCAGTTCAATGTGGATACAACATACCTGTTGGGATAAACGCTGCATGTTGCTGCAACTGAGCATTGGCAAGAGCCTGTTGATAGTGCAAGACACTGGGATTGAAAACGGCACTGGCACCATTGCTTTTTTCAAGTGCTTGTCTCTTTGGTAAAGGGTGAAGAACACCAGGAGGAAAGGCCTGTAAATAAGAAAGTTAGTTAAAATGGCGCCATTTTTAAGACCTTGTCCATAACATATACATAAATACAAAAACTTAGTATTTTTTAAAGCGGCTAAAGATGCCTCGCCATGCATATTAACTCAAAGCACAGCAATGTAAAATGAGTGAAATTTTGTTATTGGTAGCAAAAGCATGGTACTATTAACCTAGAACTGTAGCAGCACAACTACTGAAAAGAAACGTTTGCTTTAAAGCAAGGAAAATGGCATTGCCTTTAAGTAGGTTTTCAAATATTACAGGGAGAAAAAACCACTTGTGTTTCATTGCCAAGTATTTTCTTTTATTTTTAAATTTAAATATAGTTTCCTATTATTACACAGATTAATGGATTACGTTATGCATTTTCAATTACAAAAGCAGTTTTGTCTCAATTTGACTTTTCATGAGAGATTTAAAAAAGATGAAACTGTGTTAGGAACCAAACTAAATTGTCTGCGGTCTATTACGTATGAGAATGAGATGGATAAATAGAGCTTCCGGTAAATTAACGAGTACGTGAAATCATTTCCGGTTGATGTTTGAAAAGTAAAGCGATACAAATTTCATTAGTTGCTTCTCTGAAGGAAAAAAAAAAATTATAATAAAATTAAAAAAAAAAAAAAAAGCTACATGCAAAGCAAAAGGTGAAAGGTCAAAGTACCAGGTCTACAGTTGCTTCGAGAGGTCGCTTCATTGCTTTGGCAGTCGACTGAGTCTTTTAATAACAGGCAGCGAGCACATGATGGCAGTGGGCCAATGGGAGTCAAGCGAATTAACATACAGGTAAACAGCAAGCAGAGGTGCGTCATGGGAACGGCATTGCATTTGTGGATAGGTGAGAAGGAAAAAAATATTCTGAATGCAATATACAACATACAAAACACTAGGCATGCACAACAACAAAAATGTCTTCTAAAGAAATGAATATTACATTTTGAATTAGTACTGAAGCAAAAATGCATCTACTATACCTTAGTTAAAAGCATATAAGAGAGTAAAATATAGATGTTTGAAATTCAGGAAAGTTGAGTAAAACAGCAGCTTGCAGACACTATTAAGCATCATATAAACACTTCACAGAGATGCAGAAAGTTTTAAGGATACACCTATTGGAATTCCTGATAAGTTAGTTTGGTCACATTTTGAAGTGGGAAAATTCATTTGGGAGGCTACATTTTCAAATACAAACACTCATGAAAGTTGTAATGCATTACAAATGCTATTAATATCAATGCTTAAAAGGTGAGCGTCTTTTAATTTAGGGAAGTGAATCATTCAATGGTCAGAACGAGAGAGGTTCTCCTTTGCCAATACAAAACAGAGTACACAGTACGTCCAGTTACACTAACTTATCATTAATTCCTTTTCTCCTACAGCTGGATCATTTTTGTAGACTTTTTTTAATCTTGTAACTTACCACATTACATTGAGAGGGAAAAAGATCTTTCAGAACTGAAAACATACTTTCTAAATTTTGCTATAACCTTCAGTACTAGCTTCAGGAGCGGGGAGTAAAACTGGGCTCCCAGTTCATAAGCCAACAATAACATACGAGTTATGATACTAGTCCAGCATCATTAATTTTTCAAAAGGAAGTATTTAGGCATAGTACATAGGCATATACATTTATGTATTCTTTCACAGTAAATTCAAACTTGTGGCTGATATGACAGCATTCCGTAGAAAACTTTCTCATATAAAATATTACTTTCAAGTTTTATAGTGTAAATAGTTGTTACAAACTTTTAGAAAGGAAAGAAAAATTTACTTAGAAATCAAAATTTTTACTTTTGTTTTTTAAACACAAGCTGATATTTAGCTCTTTTTAGAATAAGCAGATTATATCTACCTTGAAATCAGTATGTGGAAATAGGGAACAAAAATTGAGGTGGGGGAAGAGGACAAGGCACAAAATGCCTGCAAACACCTTGTGGTATAAGTTCACCAGGTGCCAACAGGGTATTCTGCAGGACAGTCCTCATTTTACTTAATCCTTGCTCCTGTCTCTTTGCATAAGTCTTCTCAACACCCTCCTCATCTCTTCTTTAGCACTATTCTGAATTACATACCCTGATCTACAGGATCTGCTCATGTCTCTGGGCCCAAGAGCCAGACACAACAAGAAACACCTAGTCTGAAGTGGGGATCTGGACAGACTTCTCTCTAAGCAGGGCACTGTGCAGGTACCACTGCAGAGAACATCACTCCAGTGCTTGGGGCACAGCCTCAGAACCATCTGCCTCCACCACAGAGGGAAGTCTACACAGAAGTGATGCAGTACAACTGAATTCAGCATTATGCAACGACGAAGTCATTAACAAGTTCACATCAATGTCGCTAAGAGTAAAGTGTTTCAGTTAATTATCTTTCTTATCCAAATACAGATCTTATCTAATCTCACTTGTTAACTTATTATCTCTCTGTTTATTACTGCCTTTCTCCAATTTTTCTCCATGCTCTTCTAAACATCACCTTTCTACTCTGAAGCCTTCTTCTGGCTTTCCCCTCATACTCCCCAGCAAGTTCAGTCTCAGTCTTCCCAACCTGAAGGCTTGATCTCTTCCTAAACGTACTCATCAACCTTACTTCCACGTAGTCTCCTATTCTTTTCAGGATTTCAAACTGCTCGTTTTGCTCTCCTACATTAATATTTTATTTTCTGTCATCCTGACAGTAAAACCTCCTTTGCCTCTTTCTTTCCCATCAGATTATCTCCTTCTCAACATTTGATCTACATAACTAACAACCAATGAATCAATAGCTTCAGGATGGAGAGGAAGAGGATATGAAAAGGAAATAAAGATAGTATCAAAAATGATCAAACATCCAAGGCACACTATTTGCCTGCCACATTGCACATTGGTATGCTATAATGTCTCCTGGAATACAAACAAGATCCACACAGCAGTGGCCTCCATGAATGTGCAAGGAGCTCCTGACCAAACTCAAATGAAAGAAGGAAAACCCACAAGAGGTGGGAGCAGGGAGAGATGGCTCAGGAGGAGCAGGGACACAGCCTGAACATGCAGGGATATGTTAGGAGAGTCAAAGAACATCTGGTGCTGAATTTGGCAAGGGATGTCAAAGACAACCAGAAGGGCTTCTCAGCAACAAAAGGAAGAGTAGAGAAAATGGGTTTTCACTGCTGAATGGAGCAGGCAACCTGGTGACACAGGACATGGAGAAGGCTGAGATTCTGAAAATCCTTTCCATCTCAGTCTTTATTTGCAAGACTAGCCTTCAGGCCAGTGGGAGACCAGTGGGAAAGTCTGAAGTGAAAAAGATTTTCCCTTGGAGGAGGATGATCAGGCTAGGTAACATTCGAACAAGTTGTATGTACACAAACCCATAGGAACTAACAGAATGTACCCTGTGTGTTGAGGGAGCTGGCCAATGTCACTGCAAGGTTACTCTTAATTATCTTTCAAAGATCCCTGTGACTGGAGGAAATTCCCAAAGACTACAAGAAAGTAAATGACCCTCCTATCTTCAAAAAGGGCAGGCAGGGAGGTCTAAGGACTGAAAGGTTGGTCAGCCTCACCTCAGTCCCTGGGAAAGCAATTGAGCAAATCCTCCTGAAAATCATCTGCAAACACATGAAAGCCCAGAGAATGATGGGAAGTAGTCAGCATAGATTTATGACAGGGAAATTGGCCTTAACCATCTTTCTATGATGAGACTGGTAAGCTGGTGAAGGGGAGCAATGGATGTTGTTTCTCTTGATTTCAGAAAGGATTTTAACATCATTTCATCCTCACAGACAAATCTATTTATCATGGGCTAAATGGGAAAGAGGGAGGTGGACTGACAATTGTCTGACCTGACAGGCTCAAAGGGATGCGACCAGCAACATAGAGCCCAGCTGGAGGCCAGTCACCAGTGGTGTGAAACGTGGAGGAGTAGTTGATATACAAGATAGATGCGCTACTGCTCAGAGGGCCTAGAAAGTCTGGAGAAATGGGCACAGAGGAACTTCAGTAAGTCCAAAAAAGAGCAATTTCAAGACTTGCACCTGGGGTGGTGCAGGAGAAGTGAATACAGGTGACCTCTCCCCTGATAAGTAACAGCTGTGTTAATTACCCAATTCAGCCTCGCCTCTGATGAGTCACAGCTATATCCAATGAAGAGAAGGGTGTTAAAAGGGAGTAAGTTAGCTAGTGAGGGGATCATCATGGAGGAGAAATCATGAAGAAGGATCCTGGGGAGAGAGAATCGTTGCTGTGAGGTCAGTCTGGGTCTGCAGTTGAAGCCTGTTGTTGTAACCTGCAGTCATAGTCTAGCCAGGTAAAATCCTGCATTCAGAGGTTTCCCTTGCAGCCTACAGTAGGAGCTTGCTGCAGCCAGAGTCAGTGAATAGCTGGAGTCAGTATGGCCAAGCTGTAAAGAGGAATAAACCAGGACATTTTTCATGCTCTGATGAACAAGAAGTCTGTACTTGGCTCATTTCTACCCTCTAATATGAGGGTTCCTGCAACAGGTAGGAACACCACAAGGCACCAGTACACGCTGGGGGCCACAAAGGCTTGGCAGAAAAGACCCTAAAGATCCTGTAGCACACCAAGCTAATAATGTGCCCTCATAAGCAAAGGCAGCTTATGGCATGCTGGGCTGCATTGGGAAGAGTCTCACCAACAGACAGAGGGAGGTGATTCTTCCCCTCTACTCAGCCCTGGTGAGGCCATGTATGGAGCACTCTGTCCAGGTCTGGGCACCCCAGTAAAAGAAAGATACAGGTGTACTAGAAACACTCCCATAAAGGACCTGAGAGATGGTCAAGGGACTGGATTCAGCCTGGAAAAGATAGAGGGGAATTTCACCAGTGTATACAAATATCTGATTTCAGGGTAAAGATGGAGCCAGTGGTGCCCAGGGACAGGAGAAGAGGCAACGGAAACAAATTTATTTTAAAAAAATTACTTTTAACTGTAAGATTTAAAAAACCCAAAACATTTCTTTTTATTGGAAGAATGCAGCAGGTTTTCAATTTATGGAGTTTCCATCCTTAGAGACTTTAGTAAACCAAACAGGCACATCCTGGGCAATCTCCTCTAGTTCCCCCGCTTAAGCAGCAGAAATGGGCTGAAATATTTTGTACATATTTCTCTGGAAAATGTTACCCTGAATTACAGGTCCCTGTTGCCTTCTCCTGTGACATTAGACTGCTAACATTTCAATTCTGTGTTTCCAAAGACGCTTCATCTTGCTTTGAGGCTAATGCAACTCTAATTAAGCCTTATTTAAAACCACAGGATATATATCTGCAATCATTACCAAAGTCCAAAAAAAAATTAATCCCCTCATCTCTCTTCTTTCTTATTCAGTATAGTGCCTAGAAATACTACATTCTCTAAATGAACAATAAATATTGCACAACAGAAGCTAATCAGAATAAAAACCTAATCTTCTCTGCTTTAACTTCCAGATGGTATTCAATTTCTGCAAGCACAGGAAACTTTAACTAAAACTCATCCAATTTGAAACAAAGGCTGTGGATACTATTAGAGAAAGAATATTAAAACTTAAGAAATATTCTTCTGTTTGATGGTTTACTTTCTTGCATAACCAACCCTTTGTCCCCCAAAAAAGTCTGGTCTTTTCTAATTTATTAAATACAATAGCTAGGGGTAGTTATGTACTGTACTGTATTGTGTTTCTGGTAGGCTTTTTAACCAGAGAATAACTGTATTGTCTATAACTATTGTATGCACTGCCCACAAGTCCACAAACCACAGCTGCTTAATTATTCGTCCACTGGCAGCAATGAGGACAATGATTCTTTGATTTGCTGCCAGCAGTTTTGTCTCTCAAATCAGATCCTGCCTGTTCAACTTATTTAACTTTATCAATACCACTGTACACTCATCAACCTTCCTGGTAGCAACTGTAAGAGGTATCCAATCCCGATGAAGGGGTGGGCTGTCTTGTCTGAACAGTTTGAAGTAAGAGGTTAAAATATCTGAAAATAAAAGCTCTCACTCTCTTATCTTCTGATTGTAGCCAAAATGCTTCTTTCCTAATGATTCCTATTATAGTTTACTACTTTAAAACCTCATGATTCAAGTAACTGGCCCATAATAGCAGGAGAGGCAAGAAGTCTCTAGGCATGAAAAGCATCTAACCAAATTTCAAAAAGATACAGGGAACACTTTTTAGTCATTGGGGATAGTTGCAGATCTACAGAGGGCAGTTCTTTCTCATCCTCAGGCAGGCACTAATGGTAGGTCAGATGAGTGTCCTGGTTTTCCACACTACCACTACAGTGAGACCAAGGTGGCTGGCTGGTTGTCTCATTTCTAATGTGGACTGTGCTGAATCTCAATGCAGGTGTCTGTTCTACTACTGATCCCTGAAGCAAACGCTCTCTCTTTGCTTTTCTTCCAAATTTCCACATGTATATCTGCTATCAAAGAGCTAAAACAGCATATGTGTCCCTGTTTTCCTGGGAGCACTGAAGCTTATCAGTTTTGTTTCTGTTTGGAAATACTAGGAGCAAATTTACGTATAATTAAGGCAGAGAACAGAAGTGGTATAGAGTGTCATTTGCTTCACTGTCTTGAATCGAAATACAGCATTAAAATAAGGGCATAAAGAAAAGAAAGTGCTTCCTCCCATCAAGCAATAGTAATAATTTTATAAATTCTTATCTTTCACCAAAATAAAAAAAAGAAAAATAATTTTAAAAAGAGGCAAAAGAGAAAAGAAAGTATAAGCAAACGGCATTAAATTGAAGCAAAATAGGCATCAAAAAACAAGGCAGCCATACATGCCAGCACTTACCATCACAGTCGCAGCTGCCGCAGCTGCCTGGGCTGCCACTGCAGCCTGGTTGGCTTGGTGTTGCGCCGCTTTGATTTTGGCCTGCAAATGTGCAGGAGGGTGAAAATACTTGCATTTCTCCCTCATGCAACGACCTTTTATGTAATCCATACACACGGTTACGGTGTTGTCGTTTGTGTCAATCATTGTGCTGTCTGCCGGATGCGCAAAGCGGCAATCAGTCTCTCCACGCGCACAGTTCCCCCGCTGGAACTCCCTGCACACCTACGTGCAAAACAACACACGTTGCAGGGGCGTAGCTCAGTGCAACGTGAAAGGGCAAGGAGTGTCCCATGCCCCCAAAACATCGACCTGCCCCCTTCCCCTGTCAGTTGAAAATTTTGCAGCAACTTCAATTTAATAAACCCTTCATCTTTTGGTGGGGGAGGGGAGTGTTCCTATTTTACTCTTATGTTCTTGGCTCCTCAGGTAGCTCTCTGGTACTGTGGCTAAATAAACATGCAACAGAAGCATTCCCAAATGCCTTTCCTTTTTCCTGTTTAGAAAGCAGCTTGGAAGGATACTTACTCATGTAACTGCTCCTGCAAAACTAGCTGGGAACCACAAAATATTTTGTCTCTTTCTGACTACACTTTGTATTCTTGCAGGTTGACTGGTAAGGAAGGAGTTCCTCTTGCTGAAACCCAGGGAAAATACACATCAGATGCACTGTATTTTTTATGGAGTCTACAAACAAAACTGAGAGCCTACTTAAAATAATTTTCGAAAATGGTCAGAATGAACACACTGATTTTTCTAAGAAGAAATGTGCTCCAGACACTGGTGCTTCGGCCTTTGGGAAAGAACATTCATTTCTGCAAGAGCCATTTGGCTTCCTTGTGTACTTGGATCACAGATTCCACTGAGTCCAGCCATGCAGTGATCCAGCAACAGCTGGGAGGCTCTGCACACAGCTGAGGGCTTGTCCCTTCAGCCTGCTGCAGGGTTGGTAATATTCCACATCTCCATTGGCAGCTCAGGGCTGAAGGGCTACACCATTCCCCTAATAACAATCTGTAAAGCTAAAAAATTCCCTTATTATCAGTGCAGAAAAACCAGGACAATTATTACTGAAATAAAAAATATGCTTGTTAGATATTTCATCAAGGCATGCCTTTACAGGTATGTATACCCAAGGTTTCTTGAGATGATGATCTTTACAAAAAATGAAAACTTGTGTTGATGTCTGTGTATTAAATATAATCCAAAAAACTACCTTAAAAATAAGACTATTTAATTACCACTGGCTGCAAGTGCAGAAATCCTGCTTGGTTACAAGTTTCTTATCTGTAGCAACTAAATTTAAGCTTCACTTCTAAAACAACAGTTACACCCTCCAGGATCTCTCACATAGCCTAACAGAGAATGTATTTCTAGCCACAGTGGTGTCCACAGTACCTCCAGTTTATCGGTCCTGAGGAGTTTCTGGGTAGCAGTTGAACTGGGGACTGAAACTGGTGGACTTCCAGGAACAATGACAGGCGGCGTGGGTAGGATCTCGGTCGGGACTAAGCCAACTCCTGGTGTTACTGGCGTTAGATAAGGAGCAAAGCTAATAGCCGTGTTCGTTCCTATTGTGGGACCCACCGGAAATGTGGGCTGAAAAAGGAAAACACACACCAAGATGAAAAAAAAGCCCCTAAATCAATAGCTTACTAGATGTCTTTAATTTGCTGTTCTTTCTGGCACTGATTAATTTTCCTAATGAAAAAACTTTCAACAGCCAGCAAAACACACAGCATCCTCTCTTCTTTTAATCACGTAACATGTTCCAGCAGCACACGGAGAACCACCTGTGTAACTCTATTATTGGAAAAGAGTCTGGTCTTTTGCAAAGGAAGTCCTACTTAGAACCTGAATCTGTGTGGAGGTCCAGCTTACACTGCAGGCTTATTTACACATCTAGAAGTAGAAATAACATAGACTTTATTGCTTTTTCTCAATATCTGTTTTCCTTGGGAAAACAGGCTGTTTTTCAAAGTGTTCAGATTTCATAGCTAAAGGGTTATTAACTATATTAAACCCATATTTCTAATAAGAGTACATATAATGAGCTCTTTGGCATGTAACTTCCAGTATGTTTGCATACTGTATTTTGCCGCCTCCTGCAATTATATGTTACTGTGTCTCATACACTGAAAAAACTCACCTTTGCAAACGTTTGTGTGCTCAGCTGTCACCAGTGGCAAGCAGAGTAAATACTATCATCTCAGCTGGACACAATATTTAGAAAGGGATTATTCAGGCTTAGATTAGTTCATCATATGAAAAACTTTGATTGGAGGGAATGATACGGGTCTAAAAATCTTGTTTTGTTCCTTCCTACAGTGAGTCAGTGAAGTCATGACCAGAAGAAAGAGCATTTGTGTGATCCTAAAACAGCCGTGATGCGGCAGAATAGTGGGTTTGTTACAACCAGCTCCACAGGGGGTGGAGGCAGAACATCACCATGGTCAGCCCATGCTCAGACCTGGAAAGTGCTTTAGTTCTGCAGAGCTGAGTACCCCAGAGAGTGAAGCTATAATTATAAATTAAAAACTATGTGGAAAAACAGGACACATCTCCGATTAGCTTTGTCAGAAATTAGGTTGTCAAATAAGCCAGCAGCTAGAAACACAACAGCACAACACTAAGACTTCAAAACATTTTAACAAAGGAGAAGTGTCTTTCATTAAGGTGGCCTGCATGACATAAAAGACGTAGAAAATACACAAGAGAAAACACAGGAGCTAGAAGGCAGGTTTTTTCTTTTTTGTGTTTGGTTTTCTTTGTTTTTTTTTGTCTTTGGAACCAATTACTAAATTATAAATGGATGTGACATTACCAATAAGATGCTCTGAGCATACAGATTAACCCGGATAACCAACTATACAGAAATGGCTTCTAACTGCCCTTATGAGTTAAAAGTGTGTTATGCTGTGTTTTAATCAGTGATCAAATCTGCTTGATTTCAAACAACCCAGTTTATATGTCAAACATGAGCTAAATTCTGAAGAGTATAATAATCAACATTTATATGAAACAATGGTTCGACTGTGTTGAAGACAATACGTATTAAATGAAATATAAATACCAGCTTTGTGTCAGATATAATTTTAAGAATAAATCCACTCGTCAAATGACTTCTATGAAATTTTCTTTCACTTTTCATCCATTTGGTCAAGGCTGAGTCATCTTAATCTGGCAATTTATGTGAGACAGATCTGGCATTTTTATCACAGCAATCAGTACAGAAGACATTACGTCAATGAAATTGTAAAGTTCCAATGATGAAATGGATGAGAAGAAAAAAGTAGAATTTTGCCACTTCTGTTTTTCTCATTATATTAAGCGGTGGAATCTATTACTTCATCAGAAGTTTTTCTGGTGAAAACTCAAGCAGTAAATCCCCAGGAAATATCAAGACACATTAGGAGGCCAACATCACCAGATACAATTTGATGAACATGTACCAAAAATTCAGGGAGCCCTGACACTCAATTCCCAATCCCACCTGACAGTAGATGTTTCAAGTCTAAAAAGGCATTATTGAAAAAGGCATCTGGGGTGAGCTTCCTGTGACCAAATTCAGATGTCCTCTTCTGAGATACCTACACTTGACTTCTGTGGTAGCCCATGGAAAGACAAAGGCCCTTTGAAAACTAAATCATCTAATCCCAATGCTGATGTCTGGAACAAGCCAAGCAAATAGTAATTAGGAGTGCCTATGTCTTTTGATAAACTATAAATGGACCTTGGAAACTCACTGCAGAAGTTGATGCCAACACTCCAGATGCCTCAAGTTAGAGAAAAAAATCCCACTCCAGTGGGATGCCTTACACTAGGAATTCAGATTGAAAAAACATCATTAGCAGCCATGTGTGAAAAGTTTAATCCAGATTACTTGCCAAACCATGCTTTGGAAGTCTGCTACACAGAGGAGCCCAACTGCAAGGGCTGCCCAGAGCAACTGATCACTTTAGCGCATATCCAAAGGTGCTGCTCTAGTTCTATATCACCTCCTGGATACAAAGTGTCTCAGGCACTGTATGAGTCACCTTGAGACAAAACACTGAGTTTGTGAAGTGCAAGCACCACCAGTTCTCTGTCTTATCCTTGGACACTTCAGATTTCAACAGAAAGAAAACGCAACCCATTAACCTTTGTTCCTGGTACTGGGATTAAATAATATTTAAAGCCATTCAAACTCATAGACTCCTGAGAAACTTCTTGTTCCTATTCAAATTACTTACAAGCAAATTATTATTATACAAATTTCTACCTCCAGAAGGATTATACATAAAAATCTTCCAAACATGACATGAAATGCATTAAGGGGGGGAAAAGAGAGGAAAAAAAAAGCGAATTATTACAAGAAAAAAGAAAAGAAATTAAGTCTACAGCAACACTCTATTACATCTTGAAATGCAGATATAAATGAGCATATCTCTAGCATCTTGACCATTCCTTAAGTAAATAGACAGGAACTGGTTTTATTGATAGTTTTTTTGAAAACTTGTTCAGGTCAATAGAGTCTTCAACTTTACTTACCATTAAGACCATCAGAGAAATATACTTACCACTGGCTGTAGGGGTGTCCCTGGAAACATGAACTGCATTTGCTGGGCAAGCATCGCTGCTGCAGTTTTTTGTTGGATTAAGTTGTTCCTGCCATTGATTTCCAGCTGAGTTTTTAAATGTGTTGGTGGATGAAGGTACTTGCAGTTCTCCCTTGTACAACGACCCTGGAAAAAGAAGCCACACTAATCAGTCGGCTGCTTTTGATGATAGTTTAATGCCTTTGAGCAAAATATTACACCACAAACTAAGCAAGAACTAATGAAACACAGGGTGTTTCCTGGGAACTATGTAGAGGGCTGGGAGGAGCTGATGGCCTTGAGCTCTGCCTCAGCCTACCACCTCTGATTGATCATTAAGACTATTAGCCACGGAAAAAGAAAAAAAAAGAGTAAGGTTGTGAATCAGCATTTTCATTGTTAAGTACAGACCACTGTCATTCAATTAATAATCTCAGAACTGTCCAGACTGCCTGAACTGCCTCTCACGACATCCTGGCTAGAGTATCTGGCATTACCTTAACATAAAAGTTTTTTATTAAATGACATCACATGATGAATAACAAATTGAAACCTTCTTTAAGAGAAACGCAGCTTTTAAGTACATCGTATTGAAAATAATTGTGTGATTATGGCAGTGAGGATCTAAAGTCGCCACTCTCTCTGCTTGTGTTCTCTCATACATTCACCCAGTTCACTGCCTTCCAGCCTCCCGTTTTTATTACATCAGCACAACTTTGAACTATTTCCATTCAAGTATAAAAGAAGTAAAGGTGGTACTTTTACAGCCTAAATTTAGAAGCAGTGCATGGATCTAAATCTGAAGGTACACAGCAAAAGGACAGCTCCAATCAACATGAAAGGAGGAGTTTTTAGACAGCTATGAGATAATAAGAGACAGTAAAAATATAGGTGGGCTGTCATCTTGAGGGGGCTTGGGTTAGAGGATGTGGATGTACAAGCTGACCCCAAACATAAGTAGAGTGGCATCAGACACACTGAGATATTTTCCCCCAGAAAGGGCAATTGTAGGATGCACCAGGAGGTTGTGCAGCTGCAGGGCAGGACCTGCTGAGATCAGAAGATCCTTGATGACATGGCTCACAAACAAACACAGAATTTTAAGAGCTGTGACTAGAGGGCCTAAAGCATTAGTCAAACTGCATCGGATACACTCAACTTGTACAAGTTGTTTCCAAATTGAGATGTTTTTAAGAAGTGCTTCTTCAACTTCCCATTCACCAGTATTAGGGCTTTACTATTTATAGACAAGCCGGAATATCCTTCTATAGTCAAGAATGCATCCAGATCCCTATGCAGAAATATCACACAGTACAGACAAAGAGTGACTCCGTGTATGCACACACATACACTGCTACAAAACTTTCAACAAGCTTGAAATGTCCCCAAACTAGTGTTACTGTTATGCTTTCAACTTAGACACCAAAACACTGCAGATTCTGCCTCTAATTCTGCCATCCGCTACAAGGATGTCATAACTAGCTGTTCAGGAGTGAGTTAGACATGTTCAGGGAGCTTCTTCTGTGTCGAGGCTGATGGGAATGCTAACAGCTATTTGCACACTATTAAACTATTGAGAACAGTCCTTTTCTGAACTGCCCCTGGCTGCTGCTGAGAGTATGATAAACAGCAGAAGCCAGAAAACACAAGAAAGCTAAAAATTTAAGAAAAAGCAATGGTCTCAGCACTCAGGAGCAATGTTCTCAGTGCTGTTTTAACCTCCTAGTACAGATGCAGCCACTTTCAGGATATCATGCCTTCCTTCTGTTGAGAGAATCACTAATGCTGCCTGATTTAATGAATTACACAAAAGGAATATTACTTTGTCAGCTGGCATGAGCAGAACCAGAAATAGTCACAATTTGATGGACACAAAAGAAAGCTGGCTCTTTCATTTGGGCGGAATGTGGCCTTTACCATCATAATGCTAAACTGGAGCAGATTCAGTGCAGACAATGCGCACATGCTTTTTTGTTGGCTGATGAGGCCAACCGATTTAGACATTTTCAACTGAGATCTATTTTACCTTAGCCTGTTTTGTATATGAACAGCTCCTACAGCAAATCTAAAAATTAAAATAGCAAAGTCATATCAAACTACTGAATCTGATGGAAATATCAACCTCTGGAATCAGAAATGTTCCTTAAACAAGGACTGAGAGCAACTCTCATGCACAGTGGCTTCTGAAGTACCTTAAACCTGAAAAGTGCCTCCAGCCAGACCTCCAGTCGTACCTCTGAAAGTGCAGTTACTGTATACCATCACTTCAACCTCTGCAAAGCAACCCACAGTGCACAAAAGATTGGCTATTTCAGAGAACTTTCAAAACAGTCCAACCATACAAAAATGTACTGTCCTCTCTGAAGTGACTCATGTCTGTGCATCGTTTACTAGTTTTTTGAGCTCCTGGTTAGCAATGAACGTATGTACTATAAAAGAGCTGTGTGGTCCCGCCACGCTGCTATAGAAAGCCCTCTAAACAGATCAAGCCTTGTTGAAATTAAATGACCCAAAATAAACTGCAGTGGAATGAGCACTGAAAATAGTGAGTAAATTAATCTGCCCTCACTACCAAAATTAAATAAATTCTGAGACCGGCTTTCTTACTTTTTGGACCTACAATGGTAGCAAGAAAACACCTATAAGGTGTTTTTTGTTCCTTTTCTCCCAAATGCTCAATTTCCCAACTACTAATCACTGTACAAACAAAAATTCAAACTTGCAGTATTATTTCAGTCAAATGAAATTATATTAACACTGAATTTTTTTGTTTATTAAAAAGTCAAATATGAAGTCAAATTGACGCAACAGCACATATCAACCAAAAAGCAGAAAAAGCAACTGTACACAACATGCAGGCATATTCAATGTATTGGTTGGGTCACCCTCAATGAATCCACTTTTTACAAAGCTGCTATGCCAGAAGGCCACATCATCACAAATGCTGAGACAAAATCAGGTACTTCAACTTTGAGGCGCATCAATATCGAGCCTCTGGGGCAAAGCTTGCTTCATCTTAAAACCACAGCAGTTTAGGAGCTGTTCCACAGACATGCAGTCCCTCTGGCACAGGACAGCACAAAATCAGCAGGATAAGGCAGGCGGCAGGGAAAAGTAATTGCTTCTTACAACTTTTAACCTGTTCCCAGATATGAGTCAGAGTCCTGAAACTGAGGGCACAGACAGATTGGTTTGAAACTGGGTCCCTAGAAACTCCTGTCACCCGTGAAGTGAAGGCTATCAACAAGCACATCATAAGTGGTTGTGCACTTCCCATGGGAGTTGATGCAAAAAAAATCACTTTCAATGAGCTGTCTCCTTATATGCAATGGATAGCAACAATGAACAGACATCAGGTTATGTTCCCAGCAGCAGACTGTTACTTCCTTCATCCGGTAAGGATGGTACCTAACTCTGACCTTTTGTTTCTTTGCCTTTGTCCTCTACAGCTGTCTAGCCTACTGCCTAGCACCACATTTCAGGCAGGTAATGGAAAGGTTTAACAGAAAAACTACTTTTCTATTGCTAATTGTTCAGACTAGAACATGTTGTGGCTTCTGTCAGGCTGTCATACAGGTTTCATTCTAGTAAAGCAGTGGAAAAGGGAAAGGGTGCATCAAGGAGCTGGGAACTCAAAGAACTTCAGTGCCCAATACCAGGGCACTGCAAAGACAGGCTCCACTTCGGCAGGGGCAATGGTCTTGGGAGCTGCCACCTAACTCGCCTGATTTCAAAAACACATCCCGTAACTAGTCATGTCACACCACTGGTTTTTTAAAAACCAACAGATTTTTTCTGTTAAGAACAATAGGGAGTTTGTCTAAGATCAATACCACAAGACAGCCCACAGACTAGAGTATACTAAAAAGCTAGCTATGTGCTAAGAGTTTTAAATTTACAATAAGCAAAATGAGGTGAATGTAGAAGTAACAGCCCATAACTTTGCATGTTAACACACTAAGGATCCCTTTCTTGTCTTTGAATATTTCATAAATTCACAACTTCTTTCTGTATTTTACTCTTACTCTAATAGTAACAACAACAATAATTAATTCAAGTTTTGGAATTGCTTATGTAAAATAATGAGTAAGATTTTACTTATTAAAATTATCTTTCATGAAAGAAAGATGTTTGAACAGAGAAAAAAAAAAGGCAAAACAATATTTCTTCTATCTCTTAAGGCAAGAATCAACTAAAACTTCCAGTATTATTTTGCTCAGGTATGGAATTTCAGGCAATTAACACATGATATTAGTGGGAAATAACAGAGCATGACACCCCCAGCTCACAGCATAGCCCAACATCTGACACACCTTTAAAAAACAGGTCATCCAATGAGAAGCAGACAGTCAGAGGCCTGCTGTCCCTTTTTCTGTCCCTTGTTCCAAACCTCACCCCCAGGGTGCTTCCAGCTCCCCCTACTCAACTCAGCTCTCTGTAAACTCCCAGCTTCCTACTGTACCTCACCTCCCTCCTTGCTTCTCCCCTACAGCACCCTCCCACCTCTCCTAACTATAGCCCAGGAAACAACTCACATGATAATTATAACTCTCTGGAGCCGCGCGTGTCCTGAGGAGCCGGCCAAGACGCGCACGCTGCTGGCAGACGACACTCGGGAGCGGCTTAGTGCCCGCTCCTGCCTTCTCCTTAATAGGGTAAAACTCTGGATCTCTCTTCTACCCAGACACTGGTTTTTGCATAACCAGTAAGAACTTTGAGATATGTCTTTGAGATGTCTGCTTCTAGCAACTTTGCTCGAAATCAGCTACATCGTTCAGAAGTTATTAGGGTGAGAGGACGACGCTGGCAAAAATATGAACAGTGCATTTATGCAAAACCAGTTTCCTTAAGAAAACAAGCTAAACCCAAAATGCAGATGAAATTGTCTGAACTCTCAAGATTGATTATGCAGTCTAATGGGAAAAGAAGAAAAGTATCTCACTTCTGAGTCATAAACAGTTTTAGAAAGCATCGGAGCAACTGGTTCTACAAGAGACAAAAAGATTTTCTGTTTTCCAGATAGACACTATGACATGTAAACATTTGCTGGAGTTAGAAAAGACACACATAAATTTGTAAAAAGTAATAATCACCTGATGCCACAACTATCCTATCCCTCCCACTCGAAAAAAAAACTTCTGCAATTTTCTGCATGCCTTGCACATGCCTGTAAAGATCAGAACACATTTTAAAACAGTAATGCCTTTGCAGCTGTGGGCACGCTGCTTAGCTAAGTATCGCCCACTGAAGATATTACACACTGTTCAAACCCCAGCAGAGTGGGAGCTAGCACAGGCCACTGTCCAGGGTGGTGGCAGCACATGGCAAGAATAGCTACAAAGACAGCAGTGTCAGCAGCTGGGGTCGTACCTAAGGCATAAATACTTCTTTGGAAGAGTTTCTGTCAAGAGCAAAACCTGTTTTTTTCTCCTTTGGGATTCTTCCTCAGCACCCTCTCAGAAAATTCTGTTTAGGAACATGTAAGGCCTCACCCAATCAATTAAAAAAATTCAGTATTGCATAAACCAGGAACTTTTCAATTGTGATAATCCTGTGCTCCCTGAGGCTAAAAATAGACCAAGTCAATAGGAGGGCAGGTATTTTGAGATACTTAAGATTCTGCTCCTATGCATAGACAGCCACACTACCAGCCCAAAACACCCAGCTGAAAAGTTATTTTTCAAATGCAGAAATACCAAAAAGGAAAAAAACTCCAAAACACTAAAGAAAATGCTCTGCATTCATACACAAAGAGGGATGATTCCTCTTTTCTACAGGATTTGAATGGGAGCATTTCCCTACATATTTTAGTACATGAGAGTTCAATCATCAACAGTACTTTCAACACTCATGGAAAACCCTCAGACTTCAGTCTGGACTGACTTAAAAAGCATTTTCACCTAACATTACGATCCATTAATTAAATTTTCCTATGCAGGTCAATCTGCTTCCTAACTTCACTCAGAAAATAAAAAACCAGACACTACAGCCCCATTAAAGTATTCCCTTTGCACTTGCTGTGAATATGCACCACCTCACACAATCTGTAGGACTACACATGCTCATAGAGTTATGCATATGTCCAAGGACTTAGGGGATTTAGTTAAGCCTTAAGAATGACTAGTCAGAGATTTTAAAAAAATGTAATGGAGCATTTTATTTCTTCCTTAAGGCATTAAAAAAAAATTCAATTTCTTTTCATTTTGCATAATTTCACATCTAGACTACACTGCCTTGCAAACATGTTTGCTTATGAAAACACAGGTTTTTTTATCCTAAGCAGAATTTTATATAATTTTATAGAAAGAAATGGAGATCGGAATAAGATCCCTTATCTTGAAAATGGGGCACACTTGAACTATTTGTGAAACTGAAAAATAATTCAAAAGGACTACTAATAGAAGTATTAGCTTTTGATGGTGAGTTCAAATACCTCAGACTTTACTATTTTCCATACATCTTACAAACACAAAGACCTAAAGGAAAAAAATGTATTTCTAAACAACACAAGCATCTCTTATACTATACTTGAAATGGTTCAGCTCTTGGATCTATTTTCCTGGAAAAAAAAAATAAAAAAAAAAAAAAAAGGAAAAAAGCTACCAACAAAAACAACTTAAAAACAACTTTAAAACATTGCTGAGAACTTAGTTCTGTATTTATAAAGCCACCTTGCAAGTCCACCCACCAAAGTTAGTGAGTGTGCATACATATTTATACGCACCTACATACTTCCGTTTCAAGAAAAAGTAGAAGGCAAATTCACTTTCCTACTTTAAGGTAGAAAAGAAAGAAGGAAAAAAATTCTCAGGTGACTTCAGTCTGATTCAGTTTCCAACAAGCTAAGAAAACCCATTAGCTACTCTTTTAATGACTTCAATTTTTTGTAAGAAACTAAAAGCTGGTAAAATAAAAATGATCATTTTATTCATAAAAGTAGAGAACAAGAACTCCCTGTAACTGACAGAAGAAATAGAAGAATATTGAACAAAAACGGAAGCCTTACAAAAAGATGGAATGTCTAAATGATGTAAGAGTCTTACCACTAAAGACTTAATAGGAGATATTTATTTAAATGGAAAAAGACAAAATGTTCTACTAAAGAGCACATTTGCAATGCACAAAGAGCTCTGAGTCTCTCAAGATGCTCTTTCAAACAAATGTTGAGCATAGCTATAGAGAATGGTTTAATAATTTGCCTTGCAATACCAAGGGAAGTGTACCCAATATTAAATTGTTCAGAAGACAAAGAAGTCAGGCAGATATTGCAGATGGCAAAACGAAAAAAAAAAAACCATTTATGAAATTCTAAGTTGTTTGACAAACATCCTCGAGATTATTCTAACAAATAAGGGGAAAACTCAGAGAAAGAGACAACAGTTTAATATCAATTTATTTTATTTCTGTGTTTACTGCCTTGGAAATAATTGGAGAATAATAGGGCAATAGAGACTATTTCTTCCCCAATTATGTAGCTCCTTTTGTTTTTCTTTTCCCATTCTCCCGCCTCCACTGGCACTCAAAATCAACCACCTATTTTTATCTTAGCTTCAAGTTTGGCTACCAGTATTGATCAGCAGTACATCACAAGAAACTGTGGACAACCCTTGAAATAAATCTTCAGTCTAATGCACACAGACAATTTCCATGCACTGAGAGGCAGCCAACAAGTAGTATAAGGGAAAAACCCAACAGAATGAACATGAAGAAAGCAGAGGGAAGCATAACCTCATTTAGATAGAATTCCTAAGATGTCTGATTTCTATTACATGGGTGGTAAGAGTCCTCATGTGGCAGGAAGCTGCCTTGTGCAGGGCTCCAACAAACACACCCCTGTGGGAGGACTGGTTGCAGCTTGCCATGGGACTCAAGACGGGTTTCAAAAGCAGAGCAGTGATTTAAGCCCTCCAACTGTGCCCTGCCAGAGATATTCACTGATTCCTGCATTACACAAAAAAAAAAAAAAAAAAGAAAAAGAAAAGTCTAAAACCTATATAGAGTCTCAGGTTAGAGCATTACACATAGTTAACTGATGGCTGGGCAGCTTTAACACATTTGCTCATCTCAAGGATTGAGTGTTTTTGTGGAAGACAGAGGAGAGATGCGTAAATTGCAGGCTGGACCACACAGTAAGTCAAGGTGACACAGATTTTTGCTGGTAAACAACATACTCCACCATTAAATTTAACTTGATTGAACTGTAAAAGAAGATAAGAGCTTGATAAGAGGAAATTTTCTTGGAATTTTCTCAATATTGTAAGAGCAGACAAAAGTAGCCCTTACAGAATTAATCCCAGCAAAGAGAGCTAAGTTGTTTGGCTGCAGGGCAGCTGGCAAGAGAAAAGGCAACAGTGGTGCAGCAGAACAGCAGAACACTAAACAACAAGATGGGTACAGCACAGCACTACTTCCTGACATTCGCCTTTCCCCACCTCCTTTCCAATTCCCATAAAAACCATCAAGCAGACAGATGCTGACTTTAATGCAAGCCTGCTCATATGAACAGGACTGAGATTAAATTCCCTTGCTTTGGAAACACCATTTTGCAGTGAAGAGGTAGGTAAGGGTCACTACAGAACTGACAGTGAAGCTCTGAGACACCTTATTTCTCTCTCAGTGGCCTGTAAAGGAAAGGCATGATACCGTGGCTCAGCACACAGACTTGACTCTCCAATGTCCATAGCACATATCCTCCACCATATCCAGGTTAGAAAAAAACTAGTGAGTAACAGGGAAAGGTCTCTGCTGATGGGAAGCCCACAAGCCCAAAAGAATGAACAGCCCAGCAAAGACCAGGCAATGGGCTGGTGTGTTGGCGATGGTTCCCTCAGCCATTCAAAACACGCCATTCAAAACTCTCTATGCCAAAGAATGACACTCATTTTCCTTTCATTCCTGAACACACCAGGAATCTTAACACACCTCAGGAAAAGCCATAAAATCAGTTATATGGCACCAAAAAGGAGCAGAAGATATGCCTTGGCAGTGAGGAGCCTGGTTGAATGGATCAGAAAGAAAATTGGAGTAGAGTGCTATAAAACTGACTACAGTGGCTTTGTACAGCAATTCACTGGGTCAAGGGAGCCTTGAGAAGGTGCTTCATTTGAGAGTTGTAGTGAATTAAACATGACTTGGAAAAGGCTAGATATTTGGAATAGTCTCACCATATGGAAAAGGTCATCAGTATGACATAGCAAGTTCCTGACATAATAAGGGATTCACTGGTGCACTACAGAGAAGGGCAGACCTAGCGTATGCCAGAAGCACGTGACTGCCTTGGACACCAGCATGGCACAGCCCCCAGCTCTCAAGCAGGATGCCCAGCAGCCCTGAACTGCTACCAGGTGCCCTGATTTGTCATTGGTGAGTCCCTGCGCTGCTCCTCGGGAATATGCCTTCACTCCGGCCAGGCCACCCTGCACCCGTTTATTTGCTGGGGCTCCCAGTCCAGCTGGGGCTTCCTGGGACTCTTCCCTGTTGGGGATTTCACACTTTGATGGCCAATCATTTTGTAAACAAATGGAAAAAGCAAGGGCCAAGTTAAATACACAGATGGCCAAGGACGCCTTACATAACTGCAGAGGTGAAAAGTACAGAGTCTTGTCCCTCTGCAGAGGAGAAGTGTTTACCCGCTCGCAGTGGCACCGCTGGCACCGCAGCTGCGTTATTAATAAATCATCGGCTTTGCTCCTAGGACCAGCCAGCAAGGGCTGGAGTCTGACACCAGCTCTCAATTGATCGGAAAGTTCTTGAAAACAAACAGTAATTAAAGAAACAAACACCTAAAAATGAATATATATCCATTTTCAAGGAAGAATCACACATAAAATCCTCCTTAATTTTTGTAACTGCTGAGAAGCAGCAAAAAAATTATTGAGATTAAAAGATACCATATCACTCTGAGGCTGCCTACAAAAAGCAGTCAAGGACACCTGACCTGAAAAGCCAAGGGGAAATAACACCTGTCCTCAACTTTTCTATACCCAGTTCATGCTCCTCCTCTTCTAGGAATCAGTTTAAAACCAGTGAAACATTTTAGCTTCCATCTTTTCTTGCAGTCTAACACACCTTGAATTTCGCTCCTCAGGGAATGGGGAAAACAGCACTACTAGCAAGAGGGGCAGTGAGACCCCTGCTCTGAAGCAGCAGGACGTAAGAGTTAGCAGTGAGAAATACCCAAAGAATCAACAAACTAAATCAGCTTTAAAAAAAGACGGGGGAGAAAAAAGGCTGGTAAAAGGTCCATAAATTCAAGCAAGAAGAAAGAATGAAGCCCTGGCATTCCAGTAAGCTAAAAAAAAGCCCCCCTTTTCTTTTTGCTGAAGGGTTATCTATCCCCTTCCACCTCCTTTTCTTTTTGCTGAACGGTTATCTATCCCCTTCCACCAGGTATTAGGAAGCTTCCAGAAGATCTAGCAAAAATAGCAAGAAATATAATGCCGTTACATTTATCTCAAATGGTAGCTTATGGAATTAGGCAGCTAAATCACGGTTATGAGAAAAGATAAGACACATTAGGATGTCTTATTACTTTCCCTGAATACTATATTCATTCCAGTACTAGAATATGGGATTGTGGTCTCAAGAGTGCTTATACCTTCTCAATACTGTGTTGAAGGAGCAGATAATTATTCTCTTCCTTAAGACAGATTCAGCGCTGACTAAATAAAATTCTAGGTTAATTTCAAATTAAAATAATGCCTCCAGGTTTTCCAAGGCATATATCCGTGACTTTCGGATGAACACACACACTAGACTCCCTACCATTTATTATATGGCAATGACATTGGAATTCCCTGGCAATCTCTGTGGTACTGATCTTCATCAGTTAAACCTCAATCACGTGGCCACATCCACTATTTTGCACAGCTTTCCCCACACAGTGAATAGGCAGTCAAATGGTATTTCTTTCAACCCTGACAGTCAGCTGTCAATACCCCAACACATGTTCACTTACCTCCTGGCCTGAATGCAAGCTACTCACTCCCTTTTGGGCCTATGCATAGGGCTGGCTCTATAGGATCACATTAGGAATGGTTCCGTTAAAATTATTTGTGGATTTCTTGGTCTTCTTGTGATACTAGACAGCATTACTCCCTCTCTACGCAGAATAAACTGAGACCAAACTTGGCTAAAGAGTTGAGAAGTGCCTGCAGTTTGTGCCTGCAGGTGTCTGTCTTCCTTTAATTTTGCCATTGCATCCATGTGGCACATACAAATGCCTCACTAGACACCTACTGCCCTTGGGATTTGGGAGTCCACCCACCTCATGGGTAGCAGCTAAGATGCCAGTTTCAGGGACCCACCCACTGGTTTCCAGAGGAAGAGGTGAACACTTGACCAAGAATCCATCTCTTGCCAACTCTGCCACTGCCTGCCTCTCTTGCTGCACCAGCGTCCTTTTGGCAGAGACCTGACCCCTCGACATGCCATCCCACACTGAGGCACAGGAAATTACAGGGCTAGAAGAGAGCACGCACTGATGTTGCCTGGACAGTACATCTCCAAAACGTTTTCCTCAACTCTTGGCTCCTACCCAGCTCACCTGGCCAAACTCCCACCTTGTCCCAGCTCTCTTCCTCTCCATTTCCTCACCTTCAGCCTTACCTCTTCCCTGCTCCTGGCACAGCATCTGACACCAGACAGAGCTGTCATTGGTCAGAAAACAGCTGAGTGTATGTGGAACCTGCCTGCCTGCACACAGCCTCTGCTAGGCGTGCATGGATGCTGAGTTTTTGCTCTTACAAAATGACCAAATTTGTGTGAAATCTCACAAAAATGGCAGAAGGGGAATTAGTGATATCAGAGCAACCATTCAGGTGCTGTATTTCAAGGTTCAGCTATAAACAATGAGAAATCAAGTTTATTATTGAGCCAGTTTTAAAAAAAGTGGAAGGAAAAACAAGGTATTTACATCTCAACTGTTTTTCAAAGACGGTTGAAGTTTCACCAAAACTTTAAACACTCTGAGTCAGTAATTGAAATGTTTCAGCCCAGATAATTGCGTTTTGAGAGACTTAGAAACCACAGAAAAGGAGGATATTATTTGGAAGTGGTGGGGAAGATTAAATCCAGGTGATGATGATGGCACACTGGTTGTTAGTAATAAAACACTCATGTGTGCCTCATCAACACGCTGACCAAAGGCTAATGATCACAGCAACCCCAAGCATTTATGGAGCAATAAAAGTATTTAAACACAATGGCAGTAAGCAAAACATTCATGTTAAAAATGAAATCTGATGGACCATTCATCCAGAAATACTTCAATACAAGCAGTTGTTATATGTTCAAAGCTGATGCACTCCACTGACAGAACAAAGAGTTACCAAACAGCATTTTGAAGAATATAATGCTATAGGCACATCAACATCATTTCAAGGCAAACACTTTGTTCTACTTTAAATTGCACTGAAAGGGATCATGTACTAGTGTACCAAGACTTTCGAGTGTCACAGCAAAGCCCCAATGATTTGTACAGAAAGAAAAAAAGACATGACTTGAATTGACCCATTTGACTTGAACAAGGACTACTTTAATTTGTTTACTTCAGCATTTTGAAGATGATACCTTCCCACCTTTAACTCTTAGCAGGAAAAAGAAGTTTATCAAGTATTAACAGGCTATCACAACATCTAGTATGACATGTGCAAATTCACTTGGAGAAAGGAACCACTTTTGTTTACTTGTTCTTCCTTTACCCTGAAGTTTCTATGGGAGACAAGCAGGCTCCACTGCAACAGTGACCAACTGACAACTTTCAGTGTTCTGTCTCCTGGAAGCCTTCACAGGTTTGGCACCACGCTCATCTGTTTCTCAGGAGAAACTAACTCAGGGTCTGAAATACTGCTCTGCAAACAGGAACCAAAGTACAACATAATTTATGACTTTCCTTTGTGGGTGAAGTGTTTTCACTGCCTGCACCTTATCTGAGCTGGAGTCACAAGACCAAGATTCCCATCAAACCTCTTTTTGTCAAATGTTTCCTTTTGTTTGGGTGCTGGGAGGGAAGAGGCAGGATGCGGTCAGGAGCCAACAGCACAGCCAAGGCTTCCGTCATTGCTTTGTATGCCAAAGCAACAACAACCAAGTGAGAAACTCAAAGTGAAGATTGTACCACCTTCTGCTCCCAAGCAGGAACAGAGACCAGAAGTGCTGAGAACTTTCCTCTCTGGAGCAGGAAGGAAAAGACCACAACCCCCAAGACTTCAAAGCTTTATGCAGACCTTGAGAAGGTACTCAGCTCATCACCTGGCCTGGCAGCATGGCTGAACCACGTTTTCATTACTCCCAGGAGACTCATTCCTCACAGCTACTTTAGAGGACTTTTGTTCAAATACTCTATAAATGTCACAAGGCTGAAGAATACATTGAACTAAAACTCTACAAACCAAAGCAAAGTTTCATGGAAGAAAAAAAAGCATAATGATCTCATGCTTTCCATAAGAGTGGCTCTTTCACAGCCAGAAACCATTCAGTATTTGTTTCTATTTTCTATTTGTCTGATGTGCACATCATAAAGTGATTACAGTGATTGTGGCATGTCAGATTCAACCTAAAGAACGTACAGGTTAGAATGTAGTATGGTTAAAAATGTTACTCATAATTGAAACCATCTTGAATCAGATTTTTTAAAAAGGCCTTGTAATTGCAGACAGTCTGGAAAAAAAGTATTTATACGGCCAATTCAGTGGGGTTTTTTTCCCATCCTGCTGCTTTTCAGCAAAGAAAAATTGTGATGGATGGGTACCATTCATCAGGAGAAATAGTCAAAATATGAGATCACTAACCAGCAACTAGACAGGGTTTACTCAACACCCTTGTTTAATCGCTGGGGATTCAGTGTCTGGATGGAGGAAGGGTGGGAGGGAGTTTAGAGGATTTTTCCATTTAACAGTAACATATTAAAAAAAAAATTAAAACATTATTTAAACCAGGCTGTGGTAGCCTATTTCCAGCATAGCAGAGAGAGGGACTCTCTCAATCAACAGTGACTGCATGAAAGTCGGGGTATGTAGCAATGAAAGCTATTCTGGCATGTTACAAGACGAACCCTAGAGTTAGGTCTTCTTTGTCAAGAGCAATCTAAAATCATGCCCAAAAGACACAGTTCCTGATACAAGCTATCATTTATCTCCTACCACTCATTCACGGGGCAGCTTACAAAATATGACTCTTCAGGCTATTAAATACTGATGCCATACTACTTAGTAAATAAATAAAACAATAGCAGCCAAAGGAAGATCTTCTTTCAAAGGTGTTTCCACATCTTCAGGCCAGTCTTGGGGCATATAAGCTGTTCTGTAGGGTAAGTAACAGGGTGTCAAGAAACACGGTTTGGGAACGTAAAACTCATTAGGGATCCTCTAGACGACCTGTGACACAGATGGAGCAGCTTCCTACTTCCTACGAGGGCAAAAAAAAAAGCTCAGACCCAAGGCACTTCTGAATCTATTGCAAGCACACAGGTAAAAAACAGAGGAGGCTGGAAGAACTGCACTCATTTCCCTTCGTTGGTAGACAAGCCAAACACTACAGAATCAATGCATTGTACTTATAGGCAGACTAATCACCTACAAACAGCTTCATAAGGGTACTTCTATCTTTAAAAATATGGCTTCTGACACAGAGATTGCTTTGGAAATGAGTTAAACATGAAGGCACCCCAAGCACATCATTATTAGCTTTACAATTACAGAGTTTCATTTGGTTTTAGATACCTGTAATCAGTCTGTTTTAAAGGTATCTTGCCTTCCTACAAAAGATGTTGTGGAATATAGTAAATAATCTCAGTCTTCCTTGACAACTTCCCTACAAAAGAATAAACTGCCAATGGGGGAAAAGTCTCTTAATTAATTTAAAATCAACACTAAGATTACAGAAGTGCTGTTAACATTTTTAAAAGGAAATTGCCTCATTCAGTAGAGATCAACAAGATTTTAATTTATTTTACTTTACCATCCCACACTGAAAACCCAGTATTTCATCAGCAAGTATTTATCTGAATTCTTCTCATCAACAGTAGTTTCAGTCTTAAAGTTTTAGTGAATAGAAAATACCAAATTAGCTTTAAACGTCAATTTTGCTTTAAGAAGAAACGTAGTCAATTGGTGTGAAGGTGTGAAGGCCTCAGTAGAAGGTTCATCATATCTACATTCACTCACCATACTGCAGACCATGCTTTATTCATCTTCTCATGCTATAATCCTAAGAACAATATAAGAGAGACAGTAAAGAATGGAGATGCATGCCTGAAGGACTCCCTTGGCTGGCTATATTTGACAAATAGTGTTCAGTTTTAACTGGTTAAAGAATATTTGATTAGCACATCACAGAAACCAAAGAAAAGGTAAGAGCTATGAAAAACCTTTTCAAACATCAAACAGAAATGAAACAAGCTTATAAATAGAGTTGCCTGCAAGCAAACAATTCCTGGAATGTACTGGGGGAAGCAAGAGAATCCCACAACAAAGGAGATTGCAAAAGCCAACCCAGTTTAACAAGTGGAATTACCAGTTTGGAGACTACAGGGAAACAACGCAAAAAACAAGTCTGATACGAAGAACTTTTCTCAGCATTTAATAAAAATACCAACATAAAGGCCAATTGCTAGGCAATTAAACATGGCTCTTTGGAAACGCAAAGCCTTACACAGACTTGGTTAACTACTCATGGAGTACTAGAATTAATGAGGAACTGCAGATCTCTCGGAGTAAAGCTGAACAGTTTCAGACACATCTGATCACAGTTTGAAAATGTTAAGCCATTTGAGTACCAGACATCAATTTATATCATCAAACAGTTGTCTGCCAATTTATCATCTACTTCTTGCAGACACACAAAGAGATGATAACCTATAAACATCTCAAAACCATTATTCTCACACTTTCAATCTACCTTTTATGTGTGTTGTTACAAACTAAGTCACCCATACACACTAGACTTTAGATGTGTAATGAAGTATTTTTCAGATCTCTGACTGCAGCTAAGAGGATGATGACAACCCTGCTATGATGGAAACGTGGTGGTTGCCACTGCTCTCCAACACCCTTAAAACCCCCACAAACCCCCTAAGGCTGTAGGAGAGTACAGGTAACTGAGATTTGCCAGTCTGGAAATGAGAGACTCACTTTGCGACATATCTCCATGCCCATGCATGGCCCAATCAGGCACTGTGGCTCATGGATCCAAGCAGCAAGCTGATGAAGTTCCACAGCTGTTTGACACCACACAAATACTCAACACCCCCAGCTCCCACTGCCTCTTCCCACAAGACAGCAGGATTATCCAGGATGGCCTTGAGTAGCCGCACTGAGAGGCCTGGGATTGCTGGTGCTGACTACAAACCAATGTCCATCTCTGAGGAACCAGCAGAAAAGCCAGCAACCCTATCCAACCCAAACCAACCTCCCTTACCTTAGCACTGGCAGTTCCCACAAAACATGGGGTGAGCCAGCCTGAACTTGTGTGTTCAAATAATTAGCTACACAAGCACCTATTTAATGGACTTCAGAAAAACATCATCTTCCATTTGGAAAGGTAATTTATATACAAAACAAACTGCATCCAGTCTTGTCTTTTGATCATAAACAGATCAGGGACTAACACTGATATTCCTACATCTCTTTAGTTGCCTTATAGTTAGGAAAAAAATAAATTCACAATCCAGAAGTTTAATTTTTTTCTTTGTTTAAACCTAAAATAAAAATACACGTAGGTGTTCCTTAAAATGAATGTGCTTCAAGGACAGTGGAGTCAAGATAAAAATATATTGCCTGTTGGCTACTGCACCATCACCAGAGAAGTGAAAACTGCTAATCCAAGTACTACAGCCGGGAAGTATTTAGGACAGCTACTCAGCCAACTTTAACTAACTCCTGAGCAACAAGTCAACAAAGCCCCAGTATCTGTAAATGCTCTGACAATTTATAACACAAAGAAAGGGTGAAGGTTTGCAAAATTTCTAGCACCTTTTAAAATTATAAAAATGAACATAAAGGCAGAAGGTGAATTCATCATGCAATAAAACTTCAGTTAAGTAAAAACCACTAACCTTCTTGAAAATAATTAAATCAGATGATAATGTACTTGATTACAAAATCAGTTAATGATAATAAAATGGGTAAAAGTACAGTGAAAGTAAAGTAGAACTCTTACTTTGGTGTCTAAATGTGGAAATTGGTTGAAAATTCTGGGAATGCAAATCCTAATCCTAATAAAACTTTCATATTTACGTATGGCCAAATAAGCAGGTAAAATTAATACCCAGCAATCCTTTCAGATTTGTCTCTCAAGCTCTCATTTTAAGTCCATTTTCCTTAGTCCAGTGTCATTAACAACAGTCATATTTGGGTTCACTGCAGCATATCACAAATGTGTCGAAGAGTTCAGTGGTACATAAATTTGGACTAGCAAAAAAATTGAACATCATAAGTCAATTGAGTTCGCATTTCTGCCTGCTTAAAAAAATCCAACAAAAAACCACAACAACATAATCCGTAACTTCTTATTACATTTAAGGATCAAAATTAATGTTGAAACAGAAGTTCCAAAAAGAAGGGTGAAAGGTTCTAGTCGTGGGCCCTTACAAGTTTTGCTAAACTGACTATTTAATAAAATATTTACCACCTACACTTTTGATATGGTATTATGGAGTTTGGAGACCTCCTCTCTCCCAGTCTTCTCCTGTTCCCCTCCCTGAGCAATGGCAACAACAGCTACCAAGACTGGGGCAGATTTTGTTCCCCTCTGGCACACTGTATTTCCCTCAGGAGTGCAAGCTGAAGTAGCTGCCCCCTTTCTCTGCTGTTGTGGTCTCCGGCTCTTCTCAAAGATCCAGATTTTTTGCGACTCACTCACTTTGTTACAACACATGCTGGTTGCCTCTGCACTTGACAGAAGGTTACAATTAGGAACACTTCTGCAATTACTTAGATGAGCTGTTGTACACCTCTGAATTTGTCTTCATATTCTCAAGAGCAAACCGCAGACTGCTTCTCAAGAGCCACTGCAGCTGCCTACAAGTAAATAAATAGAATTTTTTTTTTTTGACAAATGATTCAGCGTTCAAGAAAATAAAACAGCTGTACTGTGTTAGACCAAGGTCCATCTAGTCCAGTATCCTGTTTCCAAAAGCAGTCAGCAGCAGATGCCTAGGGAGTAGTATAAGAACAAGGAAACTATTTAATGATATATATAGAAAATATTTTTCACATATCCTTGATGGAAAACAGAGATGGAATTTTGACAGAAGAGGGGAAAAAAGCAAAAGAAAACAGAGTCCAACACACACACCCTTTGCAAAAGCATGAAACATTCTTTTCAAAATAAAAAGAGAATTGAGAGGAAGATAAATCTTACAGATTTCCTTCTTTTTTCTTTTTGTTTTTTAAAAAAACCCTCAGGAGCAAGGAAAAAACCCAGGAACTTACTTGCTACTCAAAGAAACAGTGTAAGTACACAGTGATGCACATCACTGGACAGATAATTTTGAAGAACCTTTTACTGTCAGTGTCAATGGCTTTTCTCTCCTGAAAGGGCCCTCATGGAAACCTACTGGTAGGGATTCATATAATGAAATCCCCGATGAGAGCTCCCAAACAATTAAATTAATGGATTTATAAATACAGCTTCAAAAAGTATATACCTCAGTCAAAGGGAAAGCCTGCTCCACCTAATTCCCTGGGTCAGACAAGAACCATTGAGGCACTAAACTGGGAAAGGCAAATCAGGCTGCACTTAAAAAAGTACACAAAGTGTGAGGATAGTGAAGTGCCCCATGAAATCAACTGGAGGTTTACAGTTGGCTTAGTCAAATATGGGATCAGTTGCAGAAGTCATCCAGGGCACACAGGCTGGAGGGGCTATGAAGTCACAGATGCAGAAACCAACTACTTTGATTACACTGTTAAGCTTCATATCTCCAGGACACCAGATCCGTGATTTTTAGATCTGTGTTTTTCAGAAGCTCCAGCTAAGCTAATGAAATGCGGTGACGACTCTTGCATATTTGGGAATGGGAAGACAGAAGTATCAGTCTATGACAGAAGACAATGAACTTGAAATTCAGAGAGCAAGAACCAGCATCACAGAACAGAGCATTTCTAGGATGTGACATGAGCCCCACCCATAAGCGCAGACACAGACTGGAAGGTGTGCAGCTATAACCTGGAGAGGGAGCTAGCCATAGCAGGAGAGAACATCATGGATGCTTTGATCAACTACTGACTGATGGTGGAGACATAGGTGTGACAAACGGTGGAAAAGGCAATCACAGCCCCAGGGATGTATCCAATGGTGGTTGTTGGGGAAAGGCAGCAAGGCTTCTTCCTCTCCTGTGGCAATTCTCCTTGCAGTGCCACACATGCCTCTGGTCACCAATGTCCAAATCAGCTCGGTTAGACCTGAAGCAGGCATGGGAGAGAGTGAGGGCTGCCGAGGTGACTCAAGGAAAGGGAAGTCTGTCTTACAAACAGAGTATGGTGGGGTTTTTTGACTGAGTAAAACACAGGCTGAAGAGAAGCATGTATTAAATATTTCATCTGTATATCTATATGTATGTATGTGAGCTATGCATTCATGGATTCCTAGGTGCACAGTAAGTTGTGTCAGAGATGCAGCTTTTTCCAGATATTTTAAAATACCCTCATTTTTTTAACAAGTGAGTACTGACAGGCATGCTCTGTGTTTCCAAGATGACCTATAAATATTACCCAAAGAAAGACTTGTAAATACAAAAGTTGGTCTGTTTTTTCCCCAGCTATGTTAGCAGGTCTAATAGAAAGTACTGTCTCTCTTTACTAACCTTGAACAACTTAGTAATTTCTCCTACTTCTGAAAGAAAAAGAGGGCAAATAAAAAACAAAAAAACCCAGTTGCATCCCTTCAACAAAGGGGAAAACAAAGGAGCAGAGTTAAACAATTTGCTTCAAATAACAGAACATAATGTCAAAGCCACCATTTAAAAATACATCTTCCAATACCCAAGGTTATCTATGACGCAAGTACTTATTATGACTTGTAGACTAAAGACTTTCAGCTCAAAACAGGCAGATTCAGGTGTTTTGCAAGAGTGGTGTGTTGAAATATAAGATGTCTATCTTCTGATTTACTACTCACAGATTTGAAGATTAAATGAAAGAAAGCCAGAGTCATTGCCTATTACAATTAAGATTTACAAATACTGTAAATGTTACATAAATTTGAAGAGGTTTGCGCTGCATCATCAGACAAATGGAGCCTTATAGAGAGAACAGAAAAAAGTATCACCTTTAGGATATTGTAATTTCATAAAATTTAGGCACATCCTCTCCATGTTCTTTCGGGAAGGGAAAGCATGCTAAAGTTGCTGTATTTATACTGATAAATTATGGTTATCTATTTAAAATAGGGTTTTCAGTAGACACAGTGCGCACATAAGAAATGCAAAATCAAAAAAAATCAAACTAAATTTTAATAATGATCCTTCAGATATCATATCAGAAAGTTTCAGCCTTTCGTTCAGATCACTTGAGGGCTTTTTTTTTTTCATTTTCTTTGTCTATAGTTGCACAGTAATTTTTTTCCATACGATAACGCTGTTCTCCACGCCAGTCTGAATGAAACAGCCAATCCTGAGAACATGCATTACCATCTAAACATCCTGGTAACAATGCCGGTACTCGCATGCTCTCTGTACCTGCTGGGTTTTTTATCACGCCAGGAAACAATGAATTTAGAGAGGAGGCTGCTTCGTGTCACACACCAAGGTGTGCTTCAAGCACATCTCTCTGCAGCCTTCCCCTTTCTATGTGCTTGCTGTATTCTGTGGAATTCCACTGAAAAACCAACGGTTTTCTGGACTGTGCTGTCCCCTCTGTGGCCTTCTGCTGGTATGCACAGAGAGGCCGAGCACCAGAGTCTACTGCTAGGCCCTGCTATCTCACTAGTGTCAACCCCTCTTTCTTTGGGCTGCTCTAATCACATCTCATTTCAAGCCATAAAGCCGCTTGAGATCCCAAGGACACTGGGAACAACAGAACCTGTTAGGTATGGTAGTTAATTAATGTCTGTTGAACTGAACCAAAAATCAATTTGCTACCATTTCTTTATGGCCTCTAAAGATGCTACACATTTATTAACTTATTGCACTACTTTTTCATTTAATATTTCCACATCTGTATCAATAAGTTGACCCACTAAATAGAATTTGGCCATGTATACAGATATATTAGAAATTAATTAACCTTCACTTGCTACTTAATTAGCCAGTGATAACATTTCTCATTTCATATTAAAAACTTGCTGGCTACTTTCACACCCCTGATTCTCACGTGCATTGCTGAGATGCACAGCTGCTTTATAGCAAATCAAAGCACACTGAGGTACAGCTGACACAGATCACAGTGGATTTTTTTGCAACATCCAGGACTGAAAGGCAAATACCTAATTAGAAAGAACAGCCTTATTTAATTACCTAATAATAAACTCCCTTTCTCATTAAACACATTACATATATTGTAACAGCTGGCATACTGAAGTATCTGATAAAGGAAAGCCTGCTTATAGTACTGTTGGTACTTTAGGGAAAGCTGGATAAATGGGATTTTTTATAGTATTACTCATTAAAAATACCATCTACAGGTCCAGCAGTGTAGGACTTAACTATACTGCAATAATGTCAAGGTTGGGTGAAGAAAGTAAGAGTGACCATCTCTCAGGCAAGCCTTGAGTGATGCAGAAGACCAGCTTACTCCTGCAGGATACAGGAACAACCCTAGAGGGCTGCTGCCCCGAAAACAAAATGAGATGCTATGAGCTTAGGACAAAACAGCATATGGTTCTTACATAAAACACAGTCACCTTTATTTCCAGGACAGTATTCCTTTTTTTTCCTTCAAGTGGCTGTCTAAGGAAAAAATGCCTCAAGAAACCTAGCAGCAGGGATGATAACTGCAAACCTCCTCCTTCCAGATGAGCACTCACCACAGACTCTAGAGTGTTACATCTTCTCTTGCTCTCTCTTACCACCTGCAGAATTTCTGTGGTGCTTTCTACACAACAGCCAGCTTCAGTGATGGGTGTCACCTTCCCCACCTATCATCCAGCAGCCTTTCACTGCCTTGCACACCTGTAAGACCTAAATCTCCATTCCTAGTGGAAATTGCCTTCCCCCCGAAGAAAAGTCATGGTAAGTATCAATGACTCAGTAAGATAAATTTGCTATTTGAAAAGATTGAATATGGAAAATATCATGAAAACTAGGCTCAAGAAGCAAGCAGAGGCTAAAGGTAAGGGGTAATGGCTGTAGGCAGTCCTTTGCCACATGTCTGCCCAACACCAAGACCTTTACTATCATTAAAAGGGTAGTGCTGCAAACATCAGCTCAAATGAAGGCAGTGCTTTATACGTTTGATTGCAAATACCAAATTTGTGGTTAACCAAGTTTTAAGGATCTCATCTTGCCTGCGTGCTCTAAGAATCTCTTCCATGTGGGAGGGCTTAAGGGTCTCTCTCTCTTACTCCACTCTACTATTAGGTTACCTGTTTTTTAAAAAACTTGTAGGAACCCTATTATCCTTAAGACTATGATCTCTGTCAAATTTGGCTGAAACTGGCCAGTGGGTTTACAAGTTAGCAGGGGAGGAGGGAAAGAGAAGCAGACTGACTGTATAAGCCTCATTTCCTCAAGAATCCAGGCTAAAAACAATTATAGCCAGAAGGTTCAATTAAAGAAGGAGACTCATAGACGTTTTCTGCACTTCAAACACAAACTGCTTCATGCATACTAATCAGTTAACACAGCTCTCACTGAAGGAACAAGAGTTTTGCAGCAAATTAATATTTATATTGATTTAAACCAAAACCTGTGGCAAGCTGGAATTTCAACAGCAACAACATGTTCAGCATGAAGCACGTAATCACCCTCATATTCCTTCATATTAACACTAATTTACTCACATGATAAGATGCTCACAGTATCTCCACAGCAATATCCACACACCTCCAACACTGCACATGCAAATCCTATGCCTGCATTTTTAGTAATACTGACACATACGGTATGACCAGTGCTTTGAAGCACAATGTGAGGCAAAACGCATGTGGGGAATAGCCTGCATTTTCATGTCATCCTTTATAATCCATTAGTTTAAGAAAATAACCATTAAGATACTGTTGGAAAAGCAAATATTCTTTTTTATCTGAAATTAACAAACTACATGCATATTTGATAGCACTTGACAGATGTTCATATGTTCACATCTGCAAACGAAGTAAGGGAGAATTACACTTCAGAGTAACAAGACTTCCTGGTTGTAACTTTCATGTTTTTTCAAATGCATATTCTGGTTAATTTCTAGCTTTGAAATCTTCATAAAGCGGTAGTAATGCTTGGTATTTAATTTAAATTTGAAAAAGGTTGTCCATCTTTTTATTTTTAACAGACTGAGTTCACTGCCATGACATTCCTGTGCCTGGAGAGATTTTCTTTCTCATAGATTTACCTTTCTCACAGGTAGCAAAAAATGAGCCCAGTTACATGGGTCACAACTATTTCGAACTAATGAATTTACATTAGCTGTTCATGTTACTAAGGGTGAACTCTAAATTACCTGTTAGTTCAACCCCCCCCTGGTCTCCCCAAGGGCATTCTTCTGCTTCAGAAGACAGTTCTTTCTGAGTCTGGCCTATACCCCAGCTTTTTTCTTGGCCAGGTCATCACTATGGCAAATGCACTGTCTACCTTTTTATTCAAAGCACTTCACACTAGTTTCCAGTTAGTAAAAGAGGTAACTACCTCTCAAGAAGAGTTTCACTTGTTGCCACAGAGAAGTCAGCAGGACCACTTGGAGCACCCTGGGATATCCTGGACTGTCCTATCCTGCACGGTGCCAGCAAAGGCAACACATTCCTCCGCCAAACCACTGAAAAGCCATCCAGGACATGAGTATCCAGGACATCTCAAACAGAATCAGATGCCTCTGACTGGGCAGCTGAATCAACCCAAAGACTCACATGCTATCCCCAGCAAAAAAATACATATTAATTTTAAAGTGATGGCCTAATCTAACAAATAATCTTTGAAATAAATCCCAAACAATCGTGATACATCTCCTGACCTTCACATTTTATATACAGCTTAAAAAGTTGGCTTTTGTTGTGCGTTTTACTCAGTTGGGTCTGAAGGCTAGGGGCCTGTTAGGTAACAGCCAGTGGGGCTTGGTCGAACATCTGACATGCTGGATTATATTTTTGGCTCACTGTGAACCAACAGAGAAGGTTCCAGTAGCTTAGTTAGCTTTGAATCACTGCTGGGCAGTTCTTATGGCCACTGCGTATCTGTACAGATGCCACCAGCCTGCACTGGGTAAGCTCCTCTCCTGACAACATGTAAGATGGTAAACAAACTCATTCAGTCAGAGGCACAGCTTCACCGAGGAACGCTCAGGGCCCAAACTGAATTTCTAATTAGAGTAAATAGACTGGATTTTTGCAAAGTTTAAAAGTTGCTTGGCCTATTGGATATGCAGGTGAGGCGGCAGCAGCACACCTGATGGGCTGCTAGGCCAGGCCATCTGTGCAGCTGCCATGACACTGCACACTGTAGATCTCCTCTCACTGAAGCCAATAAGTCCCATGAGGAACCAAAGGCTGAGAACTTGTAATATCTCATGAGAAAGGGAAGATCTACAGTGCAGTGACTGCACCAGGTCACCTGTCAGTCAGGGGCACAGCTGTGCTGTGGAGCAGTGTGTGAGCCTGCAGGGTGACAGCAGCCCGCAGGGAGCAGGACGCCTCCCTTGGGCCCATGAGCCAGCAAGTACACACCAGGGTTTGCACCACAGCTGCTACACCCCTCATAAGTTTTTCATATGCAGTATTCCACTGATTCTCTACTTCTTTGTTTTTACTGCTTGATGATTTGATCTTTCCAAGCATAAAGGCTCTCTGTCTCTAGAGGCACTGCTCACATCACCTTGTCACACAACTCATTAACAAAGCAGATGAGAGGACAGTTTATTTTCACCATTATTAATTTCTTCTTTATTATGGTCAAGACCTTGCAGGAATCTAATACTGGGCGGCACACCACGCCCAGAGCCACAAGGCAAACATCGAGGTCAAAGAAAAGGGATACTTCTAATTGCCTTTTGCATTTCAGCTGTGGGACTTATACCTCACAGCAGGTTTTCAATGATGTTCCAAGATCACGGAAACCACAACAGTTTTTTTTCCTTTTATTGCATCAGGTTTCCAATGAAGTCCATCTCCTCAAAAAAAGGTGCCAATCCTCATACAAAGAGATAACGAGTTGAGAGAGGGCACGGTTGTCAAACAGACTTGCAAATAAACTCCCCAATTCTTGTTGTGTTGATTTTTGGATTCAAAACACCTTTCCAGTGCTGGGGATGTATTGGACCAATAGGAATACAGGCCTTGTCTCTGCTAGGCTTTTCCATCAGACAAGCACAACCCTTGTCTTTTGTATTTTATGATGCAATCAAAGCATAACAGCTTGAGAAGAACGGCTGACGCCTGAGCTGAGCGAAAGCTACGTACACAAGGCCAAGGGAAAAAAAAAAAAAAGCACCTGGAATGAAAGAGGAACCACCTGCCAGAAAAATAAAGGAGTAGGTGGGGAGACCTGGAGAGAGCAAGCCTGTGGGAACAGTGAGTGACCTGAGTTAATAGGGAGCGTGGGGGAGGAGTGGGCAGTGAGCAATTGCTCTTGTGTTCAAAATCCTAGTGATGGGATGAGTCAGAGACTCTGATTGAATTTTGCCTTCACTACACCCACAAACTGGTTATTATAAGGCTTAGGGGAGCATGGATCGGTGCAGCAACAAAAACTACACAAGTGAATTGATGGGTATATGAAGCACCCCGGAGTGCCTGAAAATCTGAAGAACATCTGGCAAATGTTCTGGCACCATGCCCTTTCATACAAGGTTTCCTGTGGCCATAACTAATCTGCCTTGCTGCTCTTCTTCATGTAATAAGATTTAGACTGATAACTGAGTGGCAGCTGCATCCATTGTGAAGGGGTATGGCACAGTACCTGGAAATGTTCTTTGCAAGTCTCTTCTGGAAGCAGGAAGCTCCAAGAGTTAACTCAACCCAGCAAGACCACTGCCCCAGGAACTACTACATACTCCTCTCGTCCTTCAGAACAACACAGCTCAGTGAACAAGAAGACAGATTTGTATTACCTCCCTCAGTGACTATTCTTTAACTGCTTTTGCTTTCAACCATTTCTGCTCCTTGCGCTCATCCTCCTCCCCAGGCCAGGTGATCTGCTCAGCCAGCTCTAACACATGGAAACCAGCAGTGGAACCAGCACTGGTAACACCCCCTTGCTCTCACCAGGTGTCCCTAACAGGCCAGAGGACGACAAGCTGTTGTGGCACATCTGCTCGTGAAAAGCGCCTGCTCTGAGCACCAAGAGGCCTTGCCACTGAACCGCACCACAGGGAAGAGGGGCTTCAGTGACTTCAGAGGGAAGGAGGGCCTGGGCAACTCAGTATCCAACTGCACTCTCCTTTGAAAATGAAACTGAAGTTTTAACAAGGTGCACGGTTTTAAAGTCTGGCAGGTCAGGTGGTGACAGGTGATAACAGTGACAGCCAGGACAGCTTTGTGCTCTTGGTGCTGCTGCTGAGAAAGACAAATGAGGAAACAAAATAGGGCCCTGAAGGAGACACACAGCTTTTATAGCAGGCTATGTAATGAACTTCAACTGGTTCAACTTCTCTGCTCTTCACAGCCTGGGTCTGAAGGCAGAGACACGGGCGAGCAGGTTAAGACTTGCTCCTCTGAGCTGACTTGATGGCTAGTGGCCCTCTACCACAGAGGCCAGCCCTTGGCTTAGCCCTGGCAGTTCACCAGGGCTACTGCAGGTTAAGCATCACAAATGGCTGGGATGGGCTGTGCCTCCAGATTTTGTTCTGAGATAAATCAGAAATGTTCCTCTCAGCAGTGAGACAAACTCTAGCGAGGAACATGGTGACCTCTGCAGTGATCTAAAGCCTTTTTTAAAAATAAAATTTAAAAAAAATTAAAAAGCTTAACACCATGTAATAAAACAGCTAAAGGCTCATTGCAGTTTCTCTCTTTACCAATTTAAGTGAAGATCATGAATTATTAAGTCCCTCAGCCCAGCACTTCAGCTACTTGTTTTTTAATTTTACCTTCCTTTTAACCCTTCCAAAAAAGAAGAGCTGGTATGGAGACAGCTGCATGAATAGATATGAGGGAGACAAACAGGAAAAAGGAAGTATTAAACGAACTTGTGCCTGCTGAGGACTACAGGGGAACATAGAGAGTTTTTATCAGAAAACAAACAAGAACAGGTGATTAAACAGACAAGGAACACTAAGAGTCCCTAAGCTCAGAGACAAATGAGGAGTCTTCAAAAAAAGCTTATCCATTCTTAAACCCCTTTTTCCTCAATTTATGCATGATGGAGCCACCTAAATTTGTAGTTTCAACTTGTATTTAATGCAGTTCTTCCCTTTCCTTTGGATCAACTCAAGTTGCATGGCTGCATGATCACCTGAACAGAGATAAAAATGGGGAGATAGCTGTGATAGGCCTGCATGCAACCATCTCTTTTTAGCAGTTGCTCACAGTTGCATGCATTGGGTGTAAGGTGAAATATAGTCTCAGGAGTAGAATGGCATAATTCCATGCAGTGCTTTATTCTGAGTGCAAAAATTGCCATAGCCTGAAAAAGCAAGGCCTTTGGGAATCGTACCTGTCCTGAGAACAGCATTTTCACAAAGCAGATTTAAAGCCTTCTCTCATAAGGCTTCCTTTGAACTCACTAGGGAGAAACATGCCCCTTCCAGAGTGAAATCAGTGGAAAAAAACCCACCCAGTTTCATCCTCAGGACAATTCAGAGGAGAATCTCTTCTGTTTCCCAGTATAAGAACCAGGGGCATCCATGAGATGGGGAGGTTTGAAAAGAACAGCTGGAGTTGGTTTCCATGCTGTACGTAATGAAGTTGTGGAGGTGGTTGCTGTGCATGCTGAACATGAGCATGGTTAAAGAGCAGGACAAATCCACTGGAAAGACAGTGACAGAGAGCTATGAGGTACAAACATACCATGTCTAGCTCTCAATGTCCCTGGGCAGCACATCCCTAGGAGCCAGCAGAGCACTCCAGGAACCCACTGCACGTTTACACACCAGCTCCAAGACATCCACTATTGGCCATTACTGGATCACTGGGCTAAATGGGGCTTTCGTCGGTTCCAGGGTGGCCACTGATATTCTGAACACCGAAGGAACCTACAGAGTTAATTCAGTCAGAATTAATTCCACAGAGTTAATAGAGTTATCTAAAACTGGCCTTGATTGGCACTTTTATTTCAAGCCCACACTTTGCAGCAGCTCAGACACATGAAAGCTTCTGCCAGGTAGTGTTCTCAGACTACCTAGAGATTATTGGACATTTTACAAGAAAAAACAGAGGTGGGTGAAAAAGAATTTATGTACGAAAGTTGTTCTGCAGGAAGAGTGAGACCTGGATTCTGTATCCCCCATCTGAAAAGTTACACCCTGCAAGTTCCACATCCCCAGAGCCCACAAGATTGAAAAGGGCAACCTATTTCCCAACATCCTGCCGAAACTGGGTCACTGTGAAGCAAAGCAGGCAAAATTCACAGGCCCAGGAGGTATAAGCCACACTGTCGCCCAGGAGAAATTACTCTGCCCATTTCAGTCATCCTTTCCCACCAGCTCTGGGCAAAGTCCTTGAACTCACCTTGTCTTTGAACAGTGTCATACCACATAACCAAGTGATGGACAGAAATTCAGCAAGCTAGGACACTATAAACACTCATTTAAATGCTTTCTAGTATAGACAAAACTAGCTAATCCCCTTTCCATGCTCATCTATAGTCTGTTCAGAATGCTTCACCTGCCAAATGTGAGCAGGTATTACTTATTTCAAATTGTGAAATGATCCTGAGTCCCTGACATTTGTAAAACATTTAGAGACCCACAAAAGAATTACAGGAAGACAAATGACTACCTACTGCCTCCCAGCTCTGAGCTCATTCTCGTACAAACACCCTGCTCACTTTACAAAGACTTTTTTTCCCTTTTTCTAAATAAAGCTGAGGCCATCTTAAAAGGATTATTTTCAGTTCCAGATCTTTCAACAAAATGGATGTTCTTAAAATTTCTTTTTTTTTTTCCCCAGTAACCTTTTAACTCGGTAAGCAAGTCTGTGCCCAGCTTCCAATTACTTTTTATTCTGTGGTGCCAAATGAGACCAGATAGACAAATTCTTAAAAGGCTTTCATGAAAATGCAGATGACCAGTACACACTAGTGTGCTGGCTCAACAAATAGGAGAGTTCAAAGTGTTAGACTAGAATGAAAACCGGAAAGTTACCTGGAGCCCCAAAGAAGCTTTTGCTTCCTTGTTACTACCATAAAACTTGCAACAGTATCTCCAAGATACCATGTCTGTTACCTGTATTAACTTAGACAACACATCCTTCCCGACCTGCAGAAAGCATGTAAATCTGAGTCAAGAAATTACACCAGGATGAAAATTCAGACATTCCTGCAAACATAAGTTGACTCTAAACAAAACACGCATGACTGTATTTTCTGATCTGCCAAACTTTCCCCTTTTCCCCCTCCTAAACATCACCATTTGTTTTAATGTGTTTTTATTTTTTTAATTATTCCAATTTAAATACAGCAAAGTGTTGCATGTTCTTGTCCTCTTGTCCTAATTATGTATTAGTATTTCTTTGAAAGGATTTTGTTCTTTACTACTAACAGGACAAGAAAGCCTTGAAAACAGACTTGCTTATAGTATCCAATTTGGAGGGATCTAAATGTCAATATATTAAGTGTTACACATCCACATTATTCGCTTTTAAATTAAGCTACTTTAACCCAGGGAAAAGTATAAAATCATAAATGAAGCAGTTTCTGAAATTGAAACTTTTGTGTTAGGTCACTTCACAGACCCTTCCAAAGGCATCCAAAGGCGAGTCTGTAAGGGCTCCAAAAAGGTTTCAGGATGGTTACGGCAACAGACAAGGCTCTGGCAGTGCTTCCTCAGTGCCCTTTATCTTCCCAACCCACCATCAGGGCTCAGGGTCCTGACACGAAAGGTCCCTTCATTCACCTCAAGCACAGTGAACCGGATTAGCCCAGAGACACTTTCATCCTCACATTAAGCTCACCAAGGTCACTTGCCCAGTACAGTTCTGGGTGTGTTTGTGTGACCACACTGGTGACCCCGTCATGTGGGGCTTCTGCTGAAGGGAGACTCATTGCTGACAGAAACCTCATGGCCAGCTAATGGGCGCACATCCACCATCCATGGGGTACACAAGGATGATCCATCTGCATTCTCCTAAAACCCTACAAATACCCTTTTCAGAAGAGAGCAGACTCTGTCCTTCACCAAAGAGGGAGAAACAAATGCTGAGCTGCCTCTCAGAACCCCATGTAGCAGAACCTGGCTTGAAACCAGCAGGTTTCTGGCCTGAATCTGACCCAGGCTCATTAGTCTTTAGCTATTTCTGTCTAGCCTGAAGCACCTCACAGATGATGGATATTCAGAGCCCAGACAGTCTTCCACAGTGAGCATTTTGGCTCCTCAAAGCTGTAATCAGTCCAATGGGTTGCTGTTGCAACTTTTGCTGGGATTAAAGTCAAATATTGCAAGGACAGGCATTGGTAGGCAAAAACGCCTTCTCAGACAAAGGTAAACAGGGTCCATTAAATTTTGTTGACCTTTTACTTGGTACCACCAGAACTACAAATATACTACTTTAATACAGGAAAATTTGGATTATGATGCAATTATGTTACTCCAGAAGGCCAGCCTAAGGCCACAGCACTGTCACTGGCAGAAGTGATCCAGTGCTCTGCTGGTGCCACACAGCCCTTCTCTCTTCTACAGCAACTACAGCTACAACGTACGTTTCCAACCTGGTACACTGCACAATCAGAAAGATAGCAGTGGGAGCACAAAGGAGGGCATGGTATGACATAGAGGAAAGTGCCCCTGGCTGGGATTTCCTCCTTTGTTCCCATTAAGCCAGCTTTTGCTAGCTTAGAAAAATCCTAAAACTACGGGAAAGTCTGCGTGAAGGTGCTTCTGGTCACACAGTCACAGGGTAGTTGAGAAGGTCCTCTGGATGTCATCTGGTCTAACCCCCTGCTCAAGCAGGGTCACCTAGAGACAACTGCCCAAGGACTATATATTAGCTAGTTTTTGAGGATATCCATGGATGGAGACTCCTCAACCTCTCTGGGCAGCCTGTGCCAGTGCTCGGTCACCCTCACAGTGAAAAAGTGTTCCCTGATGTTCAGAGGGATCCTCCTGTGGTTCAGGTTGTGCCCATTGCCTCCAGCCCTGTCACTGGGCATCACTGAGCAGAGCCTGGCTCTCCCTGCAAGTATCTATATACATTGATGGGATTCCCCTGAGCCTTCTCCAGGCTGAACAGTCCCAGCTCTCTGAGACTTTCCTTATGAGAGGGATGCTTCAGTCTCTTCCTCATCTTTGTGACCTTTCACTGGACTCCCTCCTGCAGCTTCATACTGGTACTCTGGTAGTCCGATCCAGCTGGCAGATACTGATAGCATGCTCCCTTGTCTGCCCTGGAAATCTGGAAAGAAGATGACATGCAGGGGAGCATATGACCCCATCCAGAACAGGGGCTCTTTTGATCAATCAATGTGTAAAGGAAAGGCTGTGTCAGAGTCCTGTATCTTGTGTTTGACTGACTTCTAAGGGAGCAGCTCTAACTACCAGGCACCACCTACATGTAACATAACACCATCAGACTAAAAAAAAAAAAACAAAAACCAACCTTTCTGTCCTTTCTGGGTAGAAAGATGTTTATCCAAAGACTCAGTACAATTTATTTTTACAGCAGGTATACCCAACCAAGACAGTTAAAAGGCTAAGCCTCCAGAGCTCTAGATGCTATGTAAATAAATGCTAAATAATTGCCTGCATTAACCTGTGCTTCAGTGTTCAGCAAGGAAAATAGCTCTTGTTTTTTTTAATTAAATTCTGATTTTATCTATAATTCTAGACTGTTTTGCTTGCTCATTTACATGAAAAATCATCCCACTTGTTGAGTGCCAAAGCCTTATTCTGAAACTGTATCAATAACATCAGTACTTCCAAAAGCCGAGTTTTATGTGACTAACCTGAAGTCCCTCAGCTGGCAATATAAGTAAACTGAGCTAACCAGGCACACACATTCTTGCTGGGGACATGTCAATTTACAAACACTCTTCTGAATAACTGAGATAATGACTGTGAGGACACTAGTCAGCACAGCCCAGAGCCATGCACTTGCAATGGTCCCAAACAGTTTCCTGTGCACAACAGGATCAGGTAACACATGGAAATGCACAACTCCAACTCATGCTCAGAGCCAAGGAGCTGCAGTTGAAGGCACTGTGGTCCCATTGTTGGATTTCCCTCAACCTGTAACAGAGCTGGTGGGAAGAAACCTGTGCCTTCACCTCTGCTGCTTCAGGCCACTGAAGCAAGAATCTGAATTCTTGCTATGATCCCATCTTTCCCAGCAATTTAACCCATTAAACTCAACTAGAAGGTGCAAGATGGAAGGCACAGGTGCATGCTCTCTTCTGCATGAGAGAGGGTGATGATGGGCAGTGGGACAGAGCAGCACCACTACAGCCACCAGAGCTGGGCTGGAGTGGGCTGGCCCTTCAGGATATATGTCCTCCCACACTAGGTCAAAACACGGCTGCTTGCTTTAACTACATTTTTTACAGGGTGTTGGACTTCTCTCCACTGAGCAATGATGCCGGTTGTCAGTAAGTTATCCACTGTGATCCCTCAGGATTTCTCTTCATGGTATTATTAGCTTAGTCTGTGACTCCAGTTTTTATTTGCAGACAATAACCATCCCTGAACAAAAGTCTCCAGCTTGAATAGCTGGCAACTCCACTGTGAGTTCCCAGTACTACCAGGGAGAGCGATGCTGTCCTCAGGCAGCAAGGACAGGTGCATCGCTGCTTTGGCCAGGATGATGCAGCAGCAGCACCTCTTTCACTGCAGAGGCACTGTCCTGCCAGCCCAGGGGTGACCGAGTCCTGCTGCTTATCTCCAGCCTCCCAGCCACAGACCCGAGACTTCACAACACATAAAAAGAGTACATAAAAACCCCCTTCTACTAAACTGCCTATTTTTTTGTAAAATCAGAGCATTTCCCACTTGTTACAGACACTAGTCTGCTTGTTTAAAAAAAAATTATCCCATTGGCAGACAACCAATATACAAGAACATCTACAAAGAAGCTATTACAGTTTATCATGCAGTAATCCATGGATTAAGGTCATTAATAGCCCTCGATGACATACTGCCATGACTCCAAAGGTGCTCCTCTGGCTTACAGGTAACACAGAACATAACCCCCTCATGAACATTTCCCCTGAGACACTTTCTTCTAAATATTCAAAAGAAAAAAAAAGAGAAAATTCAGAAGGCAGACGTCTAGCACAATATCCTGCATTGCATCAAAAAAAAAAAAAAAGTCATAATGGAAATAAACCACCCTGAGTTTTCTTATCTTTCAGACCGATGTTTTCACAGTAGAAGAGTTGTTGGTAACTGAAATTTTGATCCTCAGAGCTAAAATAGCAAGCCAAGACATTCTCCCATGCCCAGAAGGTAAAGCCATAAGTAAAACTTCCAAAATAAAATGTGAAATTCTCAATTCTACCCTTTAATTATTTATATGAAATAAGCCTTCTCCTTCTGTTGACACAAGAACACAAATATATCATCACAGAAAACACTGTGTACTCCTCAAATCCCAGGGGGTCATTAATCTTCTTTTATGCAGTACATGAACTATTTTCACAGAATTTTTAAAAATAGTTTTCTAAAGCATGCCTGATGTCATTAGGATGTCAGAAGAAGGTGATGCCCTAACAACATAACTGCTAAATATCCTCCAAAGAAGAGAATCCCTTTGTTCTTCCTGAACTTATGCACCTATCTGCACTATCCATACATGTAATTACTGATGTTATTAATTTACCTGAGTCTCCAATACCAAGAGTAAAGAACACTTTGTGTCAAATCTGAAGTAATGGATAGACTTTTCTCACTTATATTGAGCTACATGAAAAAATCTGCACTCTTTCCATATGATTAGGTTTTTTAGGACTCTGGGAACGGCATAGTATTGTGCCACTGTGTATTTTCATTTATCATGAAACAATTATAACACATAAAATGTACTTGGGAGAATACAATTGTCCCACCAGCTGCAACCAATTCTTTATCCCACAGACACATGCAATTTTTGTAAACAACATAGTGACATTTGAAAAAAAACAAACCTTAGAAAGAAATCTTAAAAGCTCCAATAAACAAACATTATGATAAACAACATTTGTTTCAATATACATATTACTAAGAACGAATCACTCATCATTTCCTATTTTACTTTCACTACGATGTAGTAACATTTTCACTACACATGCAGTTCCTTTTTCTTACCTTTAAGGAATCAAAGCAGGCAATAACTCTTCCATTTTCAACCTGGCAACTTTTAGGGGGATGTGCAAATTTGCATTCTTCATCAGAGCGTGAACAAGTTCCCCTCTGAAACTGCCTGCACACTTCTAATGTCAGCCATTTTGTATCTCTTACAGGAGCAACATTCAAAGCCATGATGAGAAGCTGATTTTGAACTTGTAAGTTGCTGTCAGGTGAATTATGCTGAAGAAATTTCCAAAGCTAATGACAAAGGAAAACGAGGGGGGGGGGGTTGGAAATCAGAAAAAAAAACCCCTTAAATTATAATTGAAAAGGAAGTTAAAAAAACAAACAGTGGGGGACGATTAACGGCGTCCAACACACACAAAGCAGAACAAGCAGAGAAAGTTTATCAGCAAGCAGTCACTCATCAATCATTAAGTCCCGCTTGTAGACTTTTGGCTGGGAAAACACATGCTCAGTCGCATTTCTGTCTGTAAAACACGTGAGTTTGTTGATTATAATCACGGATGCACTGGTTTTAAGCCAAGGTCCATCAATGCAATGGTACTCCTTGATAGAATAGCAGTCCTCTGATGGTTGCGTGCCGATATTGATTAGACGAGAAAAGCAATGCAGTCATTTGTTCATGTTGCAGGAATAATAATAATAATCCTTTTTCTGCTTTCGGTTTCCCATCAACTAATTGGCAAATGGAGACAGCTGAGGTATCTTCTGCCAGGTGTAAGGTGAAGGCAATGTCTGGCTGGCAAAGACGGGATTTTGAGAACACGGGCGTAGCAGTCTTCGCTCGTAAAAGTGACTTGGCAAAGGCACTTTTTAAGTCACTGACCTGACAAAACAAATATAGCATCAGTTCATGTGCAACTCATTCAAATCAACATTATGAAACCTATAGGCCCTTTTTATCAGATATTATAAACATACAGCCAAAGTTCACTCTTTTTTTTCCAAAAAGACCCCAAAAATATTGTCCTTTGTGAAGTCACATGTGACAAGGGAATAACCAGTTGAAACACATACTGCAGTAATATTCCAGGCAGCAATCCAAAAGTTGGGAATGATTTAAATAGATGAATGTGGCAGACACAATAATTAGGCACGCTAGTTGTGAAACAATTCAATCAAATGTGCTTAGTCTCCAAAACTGTATACAAGAACCCGTTTCCATTAATTTATCACTTGGCCCTTCAGACTGTGTTACTACATTATAAGTTGTTACTCATTATTTGTTCTTCCTTAGAAATGAGGATGGTAGTATTCTGCTCAGATTTTTTGTGTCTCCCTCTATTTCTCTAGGGGGAAAAAAAAAAAAACCAACAAAAAATGTCATTACAAAATTATAGGAAATAAAACCTTCCATACGCAGACAATAGTTTTCCTGTTAACATAGAGGCTGTTGCATAAAGGCTTCATGAAAGGACTCAACCACCAAGTCACCATGCTCCAATGAGTCCTTTCGAATATGAGGCAGTCTTCATCTAAATATTCTTTTGATTTAATTAGCCTTTGTGTATCTCTGCAAATACATTCTTCAGCATCAAAACCTCAGATTCCAATATGGCACTTAAACTATCTGGGGACTACAAAATACCTAAGATGTTTTTTGGAAAAACAGATCTGAAAATCGAAGGGTTAGATACTACAAAAAATTTTAACCACTAACTTTATTTTATACAGAGACAGTGAAACCATGAATATGTTTCCTCCTATTCAGCTTCAAAGGAACACAACTTTTACTTTGCAAATACCAGCCAGAAACAGTTGATGGGTTATTTTTTGTGCAAGAAAAAAGAAAAGAGGAAGGACTGGAATAAGTGAGATTTTAAAATACGCCAATAAAACTAGTTCTAAAAACACTGTCAGCTTTTCCATGTCAGAACAATTACCAATCTGTGCTTGGATTCACTGGTCTTAATTGAAGTCAGTATTGTTAGTTAAGTGAGTAAGAATTACACACACCCAGTTGCAGGATCAGATCCCAGTTCTGACTTCTAGGTCTTCACATCAAAAGGCTTTTCTGCAACTTAGCAACGCTACCAAAAGGGGATTTACTATGTGACCAACACTTACAACAGAAATTCCTACTGTTAGCATGAATAAAGGTAGTGCAATGTTAATTGCTCAAAAATTCTGTTTTAAGCCTAATGTGCAATAAAATGGGTCTGGATGACACTTAGCTTTACTTGGTCATAAAGAACAACAAGGTGCAAGAGAATCAGTACATTTTGAAATAATTCTATGCAATTATAGTACAGTACATAAATTACAAACTCCACGAATTAAATATTCCATCAATGTTGTCTGAGAGCATCAATGAAGAATGAGATTAAGTTGAAAGCATACAAAGAGGTGAGAAAATACTCATAACTGATGAAAAGGAAAGAGAGGAGGAACGACAAGAAGAGCCTCTCCACAAGGGCTTATTGAGCTGATAGCTTGTTGGGCTGATGATTTAGCTGGCTAAATGCAAAAGAGGAAATACTCTCCCTAGAGCCACACATTCCAATTCAGAAATGTCAGTAACGGTTTTCAGTAATAGATGTAGGAGACAGATGGAAATTTTGGGAAAAGGGTAAATGTTGTACCGCACACTGCTGAAAGTCACAAGTAGTAATACTCTGCAGGGCTGCACACCATAAAATTGACAAAGCTGTTTCTCAAGTAGTAGGTGTTAAGACTGAAAAAAACCAGACACAGCATGTGGCAGCAAAGCAAACAGCACACAGTATAGAAATGGCAGTAGCCATGGTTTTTAAAAAATAAGTGCACAGCAGAATCACATACAAGATTTGTGAGACTACAGCAAGAATTCATACCAAAAAGCATTTGGGGTTGGAGAGTAGAGGACTGAAACACACTATCATCCTATTTCTTACCCTCATGCTACATGAAGATTTTCTAAAGAAAGGGAAGCAGGAAAAGTTTGTCTCAAAAATCCATGTCCTGTCAAACATAACAACGCTACCTGATTTCTCAAGAATCATCAGTGTGGCATCAGGCATCTGAGGTGCCTCAGGAGTTTCTACTGTTGCAAACTCAGGAGACAGAACTGAGTCCTTTCTGAAGGAGGCCATGCCTTCAGCAGGAGGCAAGTACAAACATGGTGAGGATATAATAATTTGGAGTGCTTCATCCCTACCACTTACATGACCTACGTGTTCACAACCACAGGCTGGGCAGCTGTCATACCTCCTCTGCCCATCACCTGCACCAGCAGGATGAAGGAAGAGCTGCCACCTTGAAAACCTGAACATGAGGGACACAAAATGAGAAGAAGGGAGAGAAAAGACAAAGCAGGGAATAAAACTGTGGGAGAAGCCAAGAAAAGTAGAATTCAACATACGAGGAAAGTGCCCAAGAGAAAGAAAAAATGGGAGAGAAAAGTAGGAAAAGGAAATGGCTGGTTGTGAAACAGAAAGGAAGTGAGAGACTTCCTAGGAAATGGAAGAAAGATGGAGAAAGGTTGTGAATACTAGAAGAGAGAGGGACAAAAAGAAATTTTAGAAGGAAAGCAGAAGAGACTGTGGTTACAGGGAAAAATCCAACAGTTTGAGAAAACAGGGAAGTAAATGAGGGGAAAGAATGGAATTTACATAAGAAAATACAACAACAACAATAATAATCCTCTATAAAATGCCTGCCAGGTCACACACCATTATTAACACCATAGCTTACCCTGACCTTGTGTGTTGCAAAATCCACCCGTCTGGAAAAAAACAGTGGCTCCAGCAAATGCAAACTCTGCTCTTCTTCTCACGATTTCTAATTGTGTCCCAACATATCAGACAAAGGTAGATGTCCTGACAAAACCAATGGTACCTCACCAGCATAAAGCCCTCAGCACCAAGTGTCCCTTATCCTGGCAGAAGCTTTTGTTTGCTTGATAGTTCTGTTTAGTTGTTTTGTTGTTACCATCATTAATGATCTCAGCTGGAGACAACACTCCCCACTATAGCTAAACAAACTACCAAACTTACAAACAAACAACTGAGCTGCAAAATATTCTTACTGAAGATGAAGAAAGTACTCAACATAAGAACAAATTCTTTTTGTCTTTTTGCAACTATTACTGTTTCTTTTCAGTCTCTCACACAGTTGAATCGATGGAATTGATCAAGAATGCACACTTACAAATGCAGTTTTTCCTAGGTTAAGTGAAAAGAAATTCATAGATACGTATTTGTAAAAGCTATTTGGCTTTGGATCCCTTTTAGGATAAGCATCACTTCCCTTTCACAGAAAGCTAGCCAGGCATAGGAGTAGAAGGCCTTTCTTATGGTTAAAAAAACCCCCCTTTTAATTATTAAACAAGACAAAGCACACAGACACTAGAAGTCCACAGAAAAAGTTCTCAGAGAAATATGGGGCAGACAGCCTCATCTTTGAGAATTGCAAGTGAATACAATGCCCTGCCCTATTACAAACCGGTTGGATCTTTCAGCTGGAAAATAGAAGCTCTTGCTATCTACAAAATATGAGGTGCTTTGGTACAGTAGTTTTACTTATCAGCCAGATTATGTGGCAATGGATTTTGCAGTATCTGTCTAACGGCAAAGCTGAGACTTCCTGGACATGATGTATTCATGCTTCAGTAGATAACGTAGTAATGAGCAAAGACCTCATCTTCAAAAATCATGTCTGCAGATTATGACTTCCAGTAAAGGAGCACAGTCTTCTACATGGTCTCACCACAGATCTCTAGAGGAGCCACTAAATCCACTCTAAAGGTGTTGAAACAGTTTTACACTTTTTGAGGTTTAAACATTCATTACATTAAAATCTTCAGTAAGAGATGTCAACAGTGGAGGTCAATTTGTTGCTCCTACTGTCAAAATTTATCAACATGATCTATATATTTCTCCTATTAATTCACCAGAAATTCAAGAATTAAGAAGTTAGAAAACCCTCAGCTGTACTTAAAGGGGACTGTTCAGTTTGAAGTATATAAATTTTTCTTTCCCAGACAGAAAAGATGCACTAAATATATTTATCCTTACAAGTTTGATAATTTGTAAACAATGCTCTGTTTTAAAAACAAGGAAACAAAAACCAAAACCAAAACAGCCCCCAAACCCGGAAGGCTCACTATGCTGCGAAAGCAAGGTGAGACTTCTCTAGGTCACTAGCAGGGAGAAACATGTTGACTTACAGACTGCTGCCCAAATTCAATTAAACACAGGAACTCAGGTGGGAAAAAACTCATCTTCAGGACCTATCTACAGCCACCAAAACTGACCTGTTGGATACTCCAATGTCAAGACAAAGTATTGAGAACTTAGTTTTCAAACCCAGCATGCATATACTGCCACTCTTCAGAGACAAACTGTTTTCTTAGCCAAATGTGAGATCTTTTTCAGAAAGACCAAGGTCAACTCTCTAACCCCAGGGAAACGATACTGTACAATTTTTAGCCCTTGGCCCAAAGCAGGTTGCTGCTACAACTTTTATCCATTTACACATAAACAAAAACTCATGCTGCTTTCTCCCAGAAAATCATGTTCATAGTCTTAAATTTCAGAAACTTTTTTAACAAAGGAACTATAACAATGACCCTACAGGAGACACCAGGCCGAAAGAATTTAATGCAAAAATTTTAAGGTCTGGCTGGAAGCAGCAGAAAACAGGCTCTCTATCCTTAGACAGCATTAACCATAAGCATCACTGGCTTCACACTCCACAGCATTAGTTCATAAGCCAGCAATGTCTTGACCACATACTACTTTAACTCAGATTCTCATGATGTTCCATTTTGTTCAGGAAATAAACTGACCTCTTAGAAATAAATAGTTTAGCCACTTCTTTCAGCCTGGACTTACTAGTTTTGAATCAGTGATTTTACCTGGGTCAGATGACGTGGAACGAAACACAACATTCTCCAGATGCCTCAGGACATCTGAAAACACAGATCAACCAATGTGCCTCACCCCACAGATGCATCTTCAGACTACTGACAGGAACAGTGTTCCTCTGAAAAGCTGCTGCCTCTTCAGCAGTTGACCTATTTGCAAAGCAAACTTGCTTTGCATTTCACTATGTTTACAGACAAAACCCAGTGGAAAGATTCCCTGCATAAGTTTAACATACAGGAATGCTTCTGTAGCCAGATGAAGTTACATATCCTGAACATACACAATGGAAATAAGGATATTTGAAGACTTGACAAGTACTGAACCCTCACCCTTATTCCAGGAAAAGGCATTCAAATCCCACTAAGTCATACCTCTGGCTTGCAGCTGCATAGTGGACTCCACTTTCAAATCATTCAGGACACAGACATATTTAGGAGGCACTGCCAGGTGCTTTAGTCCAAAAGACGGTGGAACTTTGCTTCCGTTTTTCAACTAAATCTCATTGTTACACTCTTAAATGTCCTTTTTCCCCCTATTGTTTTTGCTTTAAATAATGTTGAAGGCCACCAAACATAAGATAAGCTGCCCAGTAAAGGACAGCCACAACCCCACAAGCTCACTCTAATGTTGCTTTAATTCCAGCTACTTGCTATTTCCTTGACTCCCCTGTGAAGTTCTCTCTTGAGCTCCCCCAAACTCCCCGCTGAGGAAAGCAAGACTGCAGCTTAATCCCAGGCTACAGCTGGATCCGTTCTGATCTGCCTCATCAGGTACAGAACAACACAACAGCATAATGCCCCCTGCCTCACACGTGCCGGTCAACTCAACAGAGACATGGTCACCTGCTCATGACCCACTCCTGATGGAAAAGGAAGCTGAGCAAGCAGGACAGGGCAACCCAGCTGCAGCAGGTCTGCCTCCTCTTTGCAAGCTCCTTTAGCTGCAGTGCTGTATGCCACAAGACATGCTCCCTGTCCTGGAAAGCAAGGCTGGCTCTCAGGCACCACATGCTAACTTAGGCCTTATTGTGTAAGAGCCTTCACTAGCCGATACAAAGAGGATCCTACGTCAAAAGATGCCAATATGAATTAAATAAAAAATATTTATGTGACAGCCAGCATGCTTGTAAATAACATTTGAATAAACTACATCTTAAAGAAAGAACATGCAGGCGATTCTCCTGTGGTGGATAGGCTTTTCTCATCCCATCAGCTTTCCAAACCAGGGAAACAGGACAAGAAGTGATCCAACAGTACAGAGGCATCATTCACCAGTACTATGCCAGCTTTGTGTTCTTCTCTTTATACCAATTTCTAATATTCATCTTTTTTATATGTACCCTTAAACTAAATATCTAGTAACACAGGACAATGCACAGTAGTTTAGTAGTTGTCTGCATAGTTACGTAAAAAGACAGCACTAAAACCAGATTCAAGCTTTTGGCACCCCTCTGAACTGTTGTGGAGTCACAAAAAATATTAATCCCTAAATTCATGAAACCAGAGAAAATAGGACAGGTTTCCATGAAACATCATCCACTCTTCGACAGCAAATATGAACGCGAAATCTTTCTGTCACCATAACATTTTTAAGAAGAGCCATTCAATTACAGCAGATAGAGCATGATGAATGCATTTTCTTCTATGAATTTCAAACTTACAAAACTTACGAACATTTCTTTAATCACGTTCAGGGTTTTTTTTCCACTTAAAGATGTTAAGCAGCTCCCATGCGGCATTGAGGAAACCAGTATTGCTCAAATGAGGAAGAAGCCAGAATTGCCATATCAGGGAAGCAGACCACTTGTTTGATCAGGTGACTGGTAGCCAAAATACTAAAATTCTAATCTTGGGTCTTGTATTAATTCAACATGAACCAGTTAAAGTCAGAAGTGTCAGGACTTACAAAAAATCTTTATTTATTTTATTTGCTTGACTTGGAGATCAACTATTGCAACATCTCTTTGCCTATTATACAACCAGTGATGAACACTTGTGAACTGTAATTCAGATGCACACTTTACACAGAGACGATCCTAACTATTTTATTTAAGCTGACTGAAGTCCGGGGACAGACTAGAAAACACCAGTCTGCTTTATTTAAACTGAGCATGACCTTCAAATCAGTTTTGCTAAATGAGCCATGTTTTCCTTGTCACAATCACTAATGTGCCAGGTTCAGGCTTTTTAGTATGTCCCCCACTATTTACAGTGTGGCAATGAGCTTCTTTATAAAACCTGCCGCTTCCCTTTGAAGCTGGCTTTACAATATAATAACACTAATGTCCTTTGTCCCTGGGGAAGTAGGTGAGGAGGAAGGTGTACCACTGACTGAAACAACCAACAGAGCCTGGGACCTTTTCAGCAACCCCACTGTACTACTTTGCTAATGGACCGTGAAATATTTCTGCTGAACTTTAGGTCAGTGGATGACTACAGCCCACAAGAGTATTTTCTAATACCAAACCGCTTCAAAGTCATGCTGGAAAAAGTAATGCTTATTATGCTTCAGTTAAAATGCAATTGCAGAAAAGAGTTTTCATCTTCTAGCAAACAACTTTTGTTTTCATTCTACTCCTCCTCTCCTGGTTTGTACTTTCTCACTATTTTTGACTTAAACACTTTCTAAGTCCAAATTAACCTGATTTTATCCTCTGGGTGTATGAATTTTATACACAAAATTCTGTTCCCACCTTGACAAGAGGACAAAAGCAATTTCTGTTTCTGTGCCTCGGCAAGCAGAGTTAATCATCCCCGGCAGCAATGACGTTACCACTTGGCCTCTTGTGGACACAAATGTTTTGCTTTTGGCAGAGTGCAGCACGTAATAGCTATTAATCAAACCCAATTCCCCAGGAAAGGGTACCCCAGTGCATTAGGAGCTTCCACTCACACCCTGCTGCAGACATGCATTGTATTTATGGTTTTTTGGGACTGTAAAATATTTATAGATAAGTGTGCTCATGTACTGTGAAATTTTTATAGACTGGCATGGAGGGAACATGTGATCAAATGACTGTTCTCACCTGCCAAAGAACCGATAACATGCTGTTACACAGGAGCACAAGCTAAAAGGGCTCAGGCTGTTGTCAATTTTCTATTTTCCTTAGTCCAGTTTTGCTCTAAGACAAGAAGGCAGAAATCTTGCCGAGGTATTTGTTTATGTGACAAACAGCACCCCTTTGCACTGAAAGACAAGAGTATGTCCGAATAAACCAAGGACTGTATTCAAAATAATGACGAGGAATTCACAAGCTGCACATGTTTTAAGACTGCCAACAGCATTATTAACAATATACTCCAGCAAATTACCCAGCTCTGGGAAGTTGCATGGCACATCCAAACCAAGCTCCCGAGGCAAGGGCAGCAAGAGCACTACCTAATGCTGTTAACTCCGACTGCCTCTCAAGGGCTAAACCCATTCTGCAGAACAGATTTCCTACAGTAAATTCAAGCAGCATCACTGTTCTGAGATAAAATACCCGCAATCCTGTGCCATTTTCTCCACCTTTTACCTGAGTACAGGATAACAACACACACAAGGATGACCTTAGCAGATAAGCCAAAGAGTCCATCTTGCCCAAAATTCAGCCTGTGACTATGGCTTATACTCAATGTGTTCAGAGGAGTGCAGAACCAGGGCAGGCAGAGCGTGATAATTTCCATGAATTTTCTCCCAACAACCTGTAACTGATGTCTTTGTATTTAATAGGTCTCGCTGAATTTTTCTTCCATGGATTTCCTCAATCCCTTTTTCAAATGCTGCACTGTCAGAAATGTCCTTTATAATGTGCATGAAAAGTAGGATACCAACAGGAAGCCTGACTAGCTCTCACAATTGTTGACAAAAGCACAGACTCTCAAGAGAGGAGCATGGATATGGAAGGAAACACTTCAGGACTTCTTTGGAGATCCACAAAAATCTGAAAACCACATTTGGAGCAGGGGAGTAAGATGACTGATTACAAAAGCCTTCAAGAGAATCTATGTTGTTTTACCAGTACTCCTGAATGTGTTAAACTAATCCAGCAAAAGTGGAGCTGGAAGAAAAAGACTTTTAAAACCACTTTTACCACAAGAAGAAGAAACACCAAGACCCCTTCCTCTGCACACCAAGCTGCATCACCTAGGAACACTCCCAGAAGCAGGGATCTTAGCAACCCAACAGAGAAGGAAGAAAACCTGAGAGCCTGCCAAAAGGAGCCTAAGCAAGGCACTCTTGCATTCTGCCAGACCCAAAGCATTTCACAAGCATCTCAAACATATTTTGGAAGAAGCAACTTATCACAATGGCAAAGTGCTTTTGGCAGGGAAAAGAAAAACCTCAGTAGTGTCTTTAGTACTCAGAGGGTTGCCCAAGCAAGCTTTCATCAGAGTCCATTTTATCACAAGGATTCAATTCCCCTTTTGCTCCATTAGTAGTGTGCATGTAACACACAACACCAGTTTTATTTACTTCCAAAACTAAAGAAATCCTCATGATGCAGAACATATGCAAGCGCTTTACTGCTTAAGTATCTTACAGGACATACTGCAAAGCCTGATTAGGTGCCTATACCAGAATACTTCATATCTTACAGCAGTTAAAAAGATGGAACAGCAACCTAACTCTAAAGTCGCCTATAGAATAGCAGGCAGTTAACAAGTACCTTCAATGATTATTTATTTTTATATATTTTTAATAGTGTTTTTATACTAACATTCAGACAGTGGCTGAAATCTCCCACTAAAAGCCATTTTTTCAAAAACTCTTCCCAGTTAAGAAAAAAACAGATTATGGAGGTTTTAACATGGCCTTGAAGAAAAAAAGGTAGTATTTAACAGGCTGGTCTCTATTGGTCTCTTCTGAAGATAGGTTCCCTTTGTGTGTTGAAAACGGAGATGGCTTCCTAACTGATTATCTTTGGTCCTCTAAGGTGAATAAAGAAAATATTTAATAATGTTCCCTGTGAAGACGACAGTAAGAAACTTTACTTTCAAAATTCATGCATTTGTCCACAAGAAAAACAAACAACAAAAAACCCTGAACAAAACCAACATCTAAAGGCTACCTGTGTTGTATTTGACAATACATAATGCAAACTCATTCTTTCTGGAAAAAATAAATTTGCATTTAGTGAACCATTATTCAGTTGTAAAATAGCTGTCGCAAGTTTAGAAAGAGAATGATTTTCCCGAAAATTGTTTTGGCAACCGGTGGCAGAGAAGAAGAGAAGAGCTTTTCTCTTATGACTTGGAACTTCTGGTTAACGTCTGTTTTCCTGGAAGTCTTGAATACCTCTATTTAATCCTGAGGCAAATAACAGAGTTACAACTGGAAGGAATGCACAATAACCATCGGCAGACATTGTCTACCAAGCAAACTTTTTTTTTTTTCTCCTGAGCTCCAGGATGACGAATTTAGGGTTTGGTGTGCAGTGCTGCTACTGACCTTCCTTTTTGCTTGAGCACCAATTAAGAAGCACTGACCCAATAAAAATGGGTCATATTGATCTGTTGTTTTGATTTGTGTAACATGTCTCTCGCGGTCCAAAAAGCTCACCACCCATTGCCACTTGAAGAAAGTTACTTTTCAACTCAGTTTCATTTTAGAGAAATGAAAAAAAAAAAGAAAAAAATTCTTTTTTTTTTTTTTTTTAATTACAACTAAAAGGAGATCAAGTACTTTAACACAAAAAGGCTACACAGAAATAAATTCAGAAAGTTTATTGGCCTACAGTAAGGACAGTGGATGAGTTCATATTCATTTTTCTGCCATGTGTATAGTTCATTTGTCTGTAGGAGTAAGAGGATATAAACTACATTCAGGTTTCTGTAAGGGAAAAACCCTAAACCACAACAGAAACCTCCAGCCAACATCTTTGCAAAGCAACTTCTACATAGAGAGACTTTGTTTTAATTTTTCTTAGCTTAGAAGTTGAAAAGGTAATGGATTTAGGCAGCTGCTCTGACAGGTTAGGCAGCATTAGTCTGTTTCTCAGAGCCAAGCATGTCCTCACCTTAAATCAAAAATTTTCTCAATATTCAAATTACAGCCTCTATTTTAACTTAGCTATTTATTGTGAAGAGAGCAGAAGGAAAAAAAAAAAAGTCTTTAAAACGTTGAAAAATCAAGTGCTTTCACGCTTTGACACAATGAATTGCAATGTTTTGCAGTGAAAACTGAGCACACTTCCTATAAATGGTTTGACAGAGTCCTCTTCCAGACCTTTTTCTACTATCTCTGCTAACCTGTAACTGCAGAGATATCTCTATCCTGCTGGGAATGGCAGAGCAGGTAAGCACAGCCTGGCATTCCTCAGCACTTCCAAAGCAATGGAGATGCTTCTGACAGCTGAGCACAAGCAACTGGCTTCTGGCAAGAGACAGTTTTCAGCTCACATTGCAGAGGAAAATTTGGACTGGTTAAAGTAAGTCTTGAGATTTTTGTCCTTCTCAGAAGCTCAATTAATTTGTTGTAGTTCAAGCTTAGTGGAAAACGGATATTTAAAGAAACACTTTGTTTTGCACTTTACAATATGTATCACCTTGCATAACATCTGTGTTAAACCATAACTTAAGAGCTTCCTTTAACCATGCACAAATATCAACTTGATATACAACACTATTTTTGAAAGACAGTGTCAAAATTTCTGTGTTACAAAGTGAATAAATAGAAAAAAAAAAAAAAAAAATTGGATTTGGTCAAGTAAGTTACATCCTCAACACCACTCAGAGATAAAAACCCTATATAAACATAAGAAGTGGACTGTTGCTGTTATGCTTACACACATTTCTATGCCAAAAACAAGTTTTCAAAAATGTCTTAAACGTGTGTTTTGAATGTGCCTCATTTTAGCGCAATATTTGCTTGGCTTGTAAATAAGACCTTTCATAACTTCTAACCTTCAGCCTGTAAACGCTCTGGTCCCTGACACCTGGTAGGAACTCCTTCCATTTCATACATTTCCAGGATAAAACAGGTGAGACATAAAATAAAACTAGACCAGAAAAAAAAAAATTAACAACCTCACTCCTGGTCAAAGTTAATGCCCTCTAGTAATCCTCTGCAACTTTATGGGCTGCAAAGTTTGCACTACCAATATTTGGCTTTCACAGAGATAACCACTTTATAACAATGCACAGGTTCTAGAAATTCTGAAAACCTTGAATGGCTCTCCTCCACATTTATCCTTCTGCCCATCACCTGAAAGAACAGAAACCATGATAGCCCTTTATAGCAACTGAACAGGACTATCAACTACAAAAAAGTCAATAAAACCCCCTGAAAATAGAAAAAAAATCCCAATAAAAAACCCCCCAAATCAACCAACCAAAAACCCCCAGAAAACAAACACCCCCCCCCAAAAAAAATCCCCCCTAGCCCAACCACCCTTATAAAAAAAAAAAAAAAACCCCACCAAAAAACCCCAAACCGCCCCCCCCTCAAATTATACTCTGAAAAAACAGAAGAGAGACAACAAAGATGCAGTGGTATTCCAGTCTATGCTTTCTTACAAATAAAGTTCGTTAAATTTACATATTGGAGGCATGGTCAATTTAATTATTATGGTTCTACAAAGTTGAATGGAAATCCACAATTTAAGGTCCCATATTTTTTCACCAGATGAAGTCCATCAGGAAAACAATTAAAGAATAATCCTGCATGATGTATCCTGAATTTCCTAACTGCAAAACTGGAGTCAAAATAGCCACACAAATTTAAAAAAAAATATATAGTATTTTGAATCAGGAAAGTAGAAACCTGTCCACAAATTTTAATGTCCTATTTCAGGAAAATCATTTTTACCTCCCAATGAAGCACTTCAAAGATTATAATCATCACTTTTACCTTTCCCCTAAGTGCAAAGTATGTTGATGTTTTGGTGATTGGAAAACCAGACGGGTGAGATACAGGTGGTGATCTTCTCCAAAGCAGAACACTACTACTAAGTCTGTTTTAACTTCATCTCTGTTTAAGAAAACAACAACAAAAAAACCAAAACAAAAACCCAAACAAACAAACAAACAAACCACAACCCAAACCATCACGTATTGATTCCTATTACAAGAATCTTCTCTTCAAGAAGAGAACCCTACTACAGCACAGTTATCGCTTTCCCATTTCACTAGAAATCTGAAAACATCAAGTGCATTTCATAAAACTTTATCACCTACAAGTATGTTTACAAGCAACTGTCAGTTTTCATTAAGGAATACAATTCTGACAATGGTAGAGAAGAGCTAGGAAATACAAATCCTAAAAGCTCAAAATTAAGCAAAATGAAAGCAAGTTAATAATCTCATCTTTGCAACTTGATGACTATTGTAGAACTCAGTTATTGTGATGACTTAGGCCTTGGATGCTAAAGAAATTTAATTTAAAAGAGCAGCTAAAAGTGCTCAGCATTTGCAGACAGTATGAAGACTAAAGTCAGAGCAGAAGTTCACAACAAACTCACAAGATTAAATATCATGTTTTACTTCTAATAATATACTGTAATTTTCATAATTATGTTTGCCAGGAGAGTTTCCTTCTCTTCTTTGCAACAATAACCATAACCAATGAGACAGTTGGCAGTTAACATAAAATTTTTGCGAAGTCATACCTGAAGCCAACTCTGAAGAGTTACAAAAGGATCTCATGATAATGAGTTCACTGGGTGATAAAATGACATCAGTTTTAACATAAAGATAGGCACAACAATGCCTAGGTGAGGGAAAAAACAGACAAATAATGAATAGCAAAAACAACACTCGGTTCCAACAAGACACTGCTACCGAGGAAAGATCATGTGGACATCAGAGGCAATTTGATGAAGACTTCTGCAAAAATATTCAGGAGCTGAGTATAAACCAAGCAGAACATTTGGCACTATCAAAGGAAAACAAAAAAGAATTACACTAGTGTGTATAGTCATGGAGCATGTAACTCTGGAATGATAAAAGAGAGAGAGAACAGTAACAGCACCATCAGCACTGCGGAAAAAAGCTTACACGTTGAAAGAGGCAACAGTGAGGTTTTTGACAACAGAAAGAATACAAAATTCATACAGACTGATGATGAGGACGACCAGATTTTGACTAGGAGGCAGGGAGTGTTCAGTCATTTACCAGTGGGAAAGCCGTGGAAAAGACAGCTGTTTTTGCACACAGCAAACAGCACAAGAGTGAAATTAAATGGCAGGTGATGTGTTGAAAAATACCAACAAGTTAAAAAATAACTTTTCAATTAAAAATCAGATTATTTAAATAGTCATCAGAATCAACAATGGCTACTATTTGAGAAGGAATGTCCTCCTCAAAAGGCTTCTCACCCCTGGTAGTTCAAGCCACGTGCCAGTCAAGGCACTGCTGTCTTCTGCCTTCTCCATTTTCGAAAGGCAGCTCCTTACAAGCGGCCTAGTTCTGCAACCAAGACTGGCTACACATCCATAGGGACACACTGGTCCTCAAGCCCCACCACAAAAAAATCAACACTTTCATCTCCTATTTCAAACAAACATATTTCAGAGATGATAGACTCATCCCACCTGGCTTTGAGCACTTAAATGAGTCATTGGTGACTAAAAGCAGTATCTCCTTCACCCTCCTTGTGCCAAAGGGGAGACAAGCACCTGGGGCCACCATGAAGCCACCAGCCTAACTGGACAGACACAAGGACTAGCAGATGGATTCTGCCACTGTCTCTGGACTCCAGAGGAAAGATTTACCAGCTTGAGAGAGCAAACCCAAGCACAAACACGGCTGCTCTCAGGCCTTATTCTCTCGCCTTTCAGTTGTGTCCTCCTCCTCCTCAAGAAACTGGGGCAAGAAGCTGGGACAGAGCCAGAGTGAAAAAATGGAGAGATGAGAGGGACTGCATCCCTCCTGCCCTACAGCAGTGTCCAAGCAGTTCTAGCTCCACAGATGAGGTCCAGGCCCAGGATACAGATTCAGTTGCACATATCACTCTCCAGCTCCCCCCACCAAGAGGGATGTTGTGGCTTCTTACCACTTAGGACCTTTTACACCAAGGATTAAGCTGAAGGCTTGTTCCCTGCTGGCGTTTCCACTTCAAAGAGCTGCTACTGTGGATACTAAAGCCTTTGAAAGTGGCCTCACTGCACAGTCCTGAGCATTAAATGAGGTCTTTAAAAAAAAGGAGGGGGGAGAAAGTGGAAAGTGCACTGGCTTTGTAAACACATCAGTGGGGCCACTTTCATAGCCTTTCATACCATCTCCAATGTGACAGAGAAAATCTTAGAGTTTTTTAGCCACCACCCCAACCCTCATAAAATTATGGCAATAAAGCAATCCATCCCCCAAATGTTTCCCAGCATTAGCAGAGGGGAGCTAAAATACACAAGGGAATTGTAAAAAAAAAAAAAAAAAATACACACGAAGCAAAAAAGTTTTTAAAGACAAGCACTAGACTCCAGGACAGCGGCGCGCCGTGCTGCCAGAGCATGTTCAGCATGCCAATAAGGACTGCAGCACTGCAATCCCCAGCACCAGCAGCCCACGCACCGCCGTCCTCCTCTGCAAAAGCCTCATGCCAGCTGGAGGAGGTGCCCCAGGCCACACCACTTTTTGGCTGTGGGGTGAGGAAATGAGGGTAGGAAAGCTGGCATTGGTCTCCTCAGGGCAGAGAGAGGCTGCAGCAGGGGATGCTATGCCACAGGTGAACACAGCCGCCAGAGAAATCCCATACGCGTTATCACAGCCTCTTAAGTAAATAAGAGCGAGGCAGTGCTGAAGTCCTGAATCGTTAACTGGGTGCAGAGGTATGCTGCTGCCAGCAGTGAGTCTGCCTGTCCTGCCAGGGGCACAGCCAGAGGGGCCTGCTGACAAACCAAGGCAGCTCTAGGCTTGAAAGACGCATATAGCTGCTGATAACAGCACTGCAGATGGTCTGAAACGTGGAAGGAAATACCCGGAAAATATTTAAATGGACTAAAACAGGGCTTTGCTGTCCTACAAGGCAGCCACTTTACCCACCTTGACGTTAGCAGGAGTGTCCCACAGAGAGCTGCCAAAGGGGACTGAAGGCACAAACCTGACATGCTGAAACCCAACATTGAAATGTCATCCCTCTGAACAACGGAAAATAATGGAAATCCTGCCACTTGGAAATTGTAGGTTAGTTTTAGACTAAGTTCAAAACACTGCCCACGACACCTATAAAGTACATAAATCATGACAGACTGAGAAAATTAGGGACTGGGGGACTGAGCCATTCAACACACTGGAAGTATATATATCAGAGCAGTAGAGGAAAAAAAAACAAAAACAACAACATAAAATTCCTCAGAAACTCAAGTTACAAAGTACTCAGCCTGGATAGAAATGAACGCCAGAGAGTTAAAAAACCAAAAGATGATTTGCCAGGCCTCTTAGAAGTGATCATACATAAAAAAACACACTGAAAAGTTGCCTTCAGAATTCCCACAAAAAAAAAAGAAAAAGGCACTTCTAACCAAATCCCAACTTTCTCCTTCTATAAAACTACCATGAGAAAACATTTCTGCATCTTTTGTTACTTGTAGTCTCTAATTCTGCCTACTGTCAGAGGTGCTGTATTCCCTGCAGGAGAGAAGATTTTACAGCTCATGAACCTCCAGACTGACCTTGTCTCCATTTATGAGTTCAGCAACGTATGATACCCAGATCTTCCCAAAATGTTTATCATCCACTCAGAAACTGATGAAAAAAAAAATCATTGATCTAAACCAGAGAAAATTAATAGACTCTGATATGAACCATCTGTTCCCATTTCCTGATCCACTTCTTTATGCAACAACTGTATCACTTAATCCCTCCCACTGTCTCTATTAGCTATTGTTTTTGTAGTACAAAAATCGCCAAGATGAAAAATTATATTTTTATGAGTGTGTGTATATTATGTATGCGTGTATGTATTTGTGGAATGTATCTAGGTGTGAAAAAGAAGGAAGGAAAAGAAAAAGGAAAAAAAAAAGAAAATAAAAAGACTGTGAACCTCTGTGTTTATCAATCTGTTTACAGCTGAGCTCTTCTAACTGGCAACGTTTCAGGTATCACAAGCCCACCAAGTCCTTTGCCAGACTTACGACTCCAGGAATCCTACAAGTCTTCTGCAGAAGCAGCAAACTGCACACTGGCAGTTCTCAACAGCTTTAGTAATCATCAGTAGCACAAAGAATTCCCTACATAATTAGTATTTCTTTGTGTTAGTTATAAGGATTTTGCATATAATCCCCTGCTAGGTACGCTCTTCAATCTTCACAGCCCCAGACTTTTCCTTTTTTAGCACGCCTGAAATACTGAACTAAGGACCTGACATCGCCAGCATTATCAGAGAGAGAGCTCGGTGTTTTAACGGCCCGGTTACAAAAGAATAATAAAAATTGTGGTGGTTAAGAAGTTGGGAGATTCTAGAAAGAAGCTGTATAACTTCTTTCTCCCCAAGCACCCCCTACTCAAAATAGAGCCAAAAAGTTTGGTTTTAAAAGAAGACTTTTTAAAACGAAGACTCTGTATAACAATAACCAACAACTGTCACCGCATTTGCTAATAATGTACAAGGAGATTAGTTTAACTAGTCAAACAGTTAAACTGCTATTATTTGAACTAGTTTTCACCACTGACACCCTCCTGAAATGATTTTTATTTTCCTCAGGCTATAATTTCAGCCTGTTTATAGACCAGTTACATAGCACTGGTGCACATTAGTTAACCATAATACAATGTATTAAACATATCAAATTAGCTTCACAATCAAATGTTTCATAAAGAAAATACATACTAACAAATTTTAAAACAAGTGACTTAGTTCTCTTTTGCTAAAACTTTGTAACAGACATATTAATAAACAAAGAAAAAATAATTAGACTTTAAAAGAAGTGTCTCTTCCCTGGAAGAGAAAAAACAATCCTCAAAGTCAGAAATTGCCAGTAACATTAGGAAGCACAGCGTCACTAAGAGCCATCATGTGAAATTTAAATATTAGCAATGTGTTAAAACTGTATGCAAAATAATTAATAAATATTTTCTATTAAATACTTTTTCTTGTCTCTCAGTATTAGAAAACCTGAACATTTTCCAGAGCTTTTGCAAATAAACACAGTACAGATTATTTCTGACATACTTCTGAGCAACAGAGAAAAAGATACATTCACAGCAGAGGTGATACCCGTGAGTGCCGGAAATCCCACGCAACATTAAGAGCCATTTTTCATGCTCAGAAAAAAAAATAAAATTAAAAATGGTAGCACATAAATATCATACATTTCCGTAAAATGTACACTTACAAAATAAGAAGTTGATTTGGCTTTATAAATGCTCTGTTGTCAAGCACTATACTTCAGGACCTCTAACTCATTAGAAAATTATATCTTAGGAAAACAGAGTCATTCTAAACAAAGTAATTATTCCTTGAAAACAGACAGACTGCACACTGTCAGGTTACCACACTAACAGATCTGATGAAGCACACAAAGCATTTAAGCAGAAAAGATACTGCTAAATAAAAAGAGGTACCAGAATCTGGTCCAAAATACTTTTAATACAAACTATTTACATAATAAATGTAAATACAGAATATTTGGTACCACCTCTACTCTCCAAGACGAAGTTTCATTTACCTAACCATATAAAGTAGTAGAATATATGCACCTTGACCAGGAAATATATATTTTTAATCCTTTTGTCATTTGATTGTCTGTCAGTAGTTTGATACAAACTAATTGACTAAGCGATGAATGCAACTTTTCACTTTAGTAGTCAGGCATAACAAGGATAAGTCTATACATGGTGATCTTCAAGATATGGAAACCACACACTGAAATTATCTGGAAGTAAGAGACTGCCTCAAACCAGGAGACTGAAAAGTTTTCTCTGAAAGCTGTGCATGAAAATATCCGTATTTGCAAAAACTAAACACTCATCTCATATTCCATAGCTTGAAAAATATTATTGTACTTGATTCTAATTATCAGCCTTTGCCTCACATGCTTAACACAGTCTGCATACGAACAACACATTTAATTATCAATAGTGATAGAGTTAAACATACATCTCCATACCCTATGGACTTGTAATAATAATGCTCTGCATCCTGGCATGTGTTTCATTTGTTAGCAGAGCTTGAAATTCTCAGAAGACACAAGGTTGTTTTTACTTAGAAGATTGTAGCATTCAAAAATAACCGGTTCATAAACTGAGTATGTGTCAACAACCCAGCCACAGGTCTCTAGCAAGTACTTGGCCAGGGAGCAGGGAAGTCGTACCACCCTTCTCTGAGGAGGGTCAGCTGTGGGGAGTTGGGAGGTGACATCAGGAATTCCGAGTACATGCCCTGTACTTCTCCTTGAAAAATGGGAGGGGCAACAGGCAGTTGGTCTAGAAGGGCCTAGCTGCTGCAATACTGTTAAAACTAGTGTAACTCATTCCTAAGATAAAGGAAATGTTAAAACTTTCCCCCCAAAATTACATCATTGATTTTGGTTTTTTTTACGCAGCAAAAGGCTCTTCTGCCTGATTTCTCTTTAAGAAAATGATCTTTAGTCTTCCTCAGTATGTACACTTATTTTTTCTATCAACATCCTATCCGAATTTAAGTATCTATAGGCAACGTGCATGGCCATTACAGGATAAATAAGAAGACAACATCTGCTTGTTGTTTCACCAGCTGTTAATCTTAGGGGAAAAAAAATTTAAAACCCAACTATATTATATACTGCACATATAAATGATGCTGCTATAACACTACTGAAGTCAGCATGTTAATTCAGGTCACTAACCGGGTGACATCCTGAAAGGTACTGGGCACCATCAATGTGCATGGCAGTCTGAGAAAGTTGAAGAGGTCTCAGCATATCACAGGATGAGGAAATGTTCTCAGAGCCCTCTTGTAACATGGTGGTAAAGTTTGCTTCCTATCTAATACATAATAATAACAACTTAAAAACTACTCTGTTCTTCCAGAATTTTACAGACTTCTGCCTAAATATCTCTTCCTTCTCTCTAGAGCATTTAACATAAATCTTCCCCATTCCTTCCTGAGGCTCCTCCTCTGCAAGAAAGTTGATGTGCCTTAGCACAGTGAAATCATTGCTCTAAAAGCCAGCCTGCTCATTAAATTATTCTGCTAGCTGTGTGTTCTCTCATTAAAAATGTATAAAGATCAGATAATTGCAGCACGTATTATTAACCTTGTTTTCCTTGTTTTCATGTACAGGTTCAGTTTTGCTGCCTAGACAAAGACCTGGAAAGGGCAATTTTCTACAATAAACTACAGTAAGCTAAACTACGATATGAAAAATTCCCCCAGTTTTCATTGAAGAGCACCAGGAATCACAGCGCAGTCAAAAACACCCATACTTTTATAACAGGGAAAAATACTGTAATCTCATTGTATACCCCTACAAATCTAAAACAGGCAGTCTTGGCTTTAGTTAAAGCTTCTGATAGGGAATTATTTAGATCAGCCAGTCTAATTCACCTAAATCTTCAAACATAGCTGCTATAAACTTCAGATTTCCAGGCTGACTCCTTCTCCTTCTTAAAGCTAGGCTGCACTTCCAGACAACAACCCAGCTAAAAATCCAATTAGGGTAGCAGCACTTCTGAAACACACTGACCTATTTCTTTTTTCGTTTGCTTTAATATGCATATACTCGTGCTCTATTTCTGAAGAGAGCTATTTACACTGGAAATTAATACTGTTTGAAAACAAGTTACCATAAAATCCACCTATTTCACCCAAACAGAATCCATTCACGGGAGAAACAGTGTTTCCCCGACTCCCCCAAGCAACACACATACAGTATGCAGTATACTGCAGCAAACTCTTGAAACATTCGATAAAAGACAACAATTCTCCTACCTTGTTTAGCCCTGTCTATTCGACACATTCCCAATGTGAACAGGGACATCTGATATAAACAAACAGCCATATCTTTTCCATCGCATCATGGCAACTAATTCCCACATGAAACGATGAGCAGCCTGTAATGTTTTGGGTTTTTCTCTCTGAAAGCCTTGTGACTTATCTGGGGATTTTTTCCTCAGATGATGAAGCAAACACACAGCCTAAACTCTGTTGCTGAAAGACTGCAGCCCTTCCTTCTCACAGAGCCCTCCCAGCATATGGCAGCCAATCACACCCAGCTTCGTCAGCCCTACTGCTCTTAAACTGATCCTAACGGGATGATTGACACAGCAACACAGCACTTCTAATGTGTAAAAACAATGCATCCATACCAATGAAGCAGGAATTTCCCTCGCACAGGGAAGGAGTTTTACTGGTGAGGCAAAGCGAGAGCTCCATGGAATAACATACGCAGCAAAACAAACAACTCCCTTTCCCTCCACTGCAACAGCAGCTTCAGCATTTCTTGTACAAGGATTTTCAAAGCTTTTGCTAATCGTAAACGCGTGCAAAAACAACATTTCTGAAACTGCAAAACTGCAGTGGTGCTGTTTTGTTTGTAAAGGTGAGACATGCACCATAGTAAATCAAACCATCTATCTTTTATTTTAACATGGAGGCAAAACACTCTGATTCAGGCAGTAATATTCTCATTTTAATACTGCATAATCTTATGTGCAGTGTCTGCATTTAACAGCAACACAACCGTAACATCTTTTCGATTATTTCAGACCGGTTGTTAGGGACTGCAGGTTTGGGATGCTTCTCAATGAAAACACAATCTATATGATGGTGTTTTAATTCATATCCGTGGCAGACAAATCCAATCAGCAGCATCTAAACTGAAGTCCATGCAATTAGCTTGCAACTGATGTTGATTTGTGTCAAGGCTCTGGCATAAGCACTACAATACCAGTTGCCATTTTCAAGTCAAGCTGTGGGCAGCTCAACACACTTGATACACAAGGTCTGCTGTCAACCAGTTTTCCTATAAATTTTTCTAAAGTTTTAAAACATGAGAACAAAGCAGCCAAGGATTATTAAACAAGAGTTGCAATTAAGAAAAATACAAAAAGGAGCTTAAGCTGAAAGTCAATCTTTATCCAAAAAGGGATAAAGATTGCAGTGCAACAGTACTTTAGGCAGCAGTTTAGGCAATTCAAGCCATTACACAAAAAATGTGTAAAATGTGTTCAAAATGCCACTAAAAGTTTAGAAATATGAATAGACAAGAGGAAAACAAAGCTCTCATTCACTGGCAGCTCTGTCCCAAGGCCCCATTGTTTCCTGTGGACTATTTTGCATATTATAAACACAGCTTCCCAAAAATCTATTATTCCTCTATCTAGCAAGCAGCAATTCTCCTTTGGGCTCGACCATCTCCCACACAATTTGTGAAAACCCTCCCCTTCCAGGCATGGCTGAAATGGGCTCCTGCCAAGAAGGCTCCTGCCAGCCAGTCCGTACTTTCTGTTCAATCACCCCCCTCCATTCTTCTCAATTCTGCCCTATATTAAAAAAAAAAAAAAAAAAAAAAAAAAAACCAAACCAAAACAAATAGTTGATTCTGGTGGGTTTGAGAGACCCTGGGGACAAGGGTGGTAACTCCACCCATTATTAAGATGGCTTGGTGCATCTAGTCAGGATTTTCCACATTCTTTTGACTCTGCCAAACTTCAGTTGCCCTTGTTAAAAATTTTCCATGCTGGACATCTGCTGCAGGATTTATTGACTTTACTGCCAAAACACAGTTTGCCTATTTCTGAGATAGCCTAGACAAAAACATGTTGCTCTGCTATCCTTCTAACTCACCGGGGAACTCTGGCTCCTCTGCCCATGCTGGGGCAGCCTTGAAATTTGGCAAAGTGCTGATCCCTAGCTTTTTTGATGTTGTTTTTGAGGGTGGTATTTTAATATATCGAGGTTTTCTTTATGTTTTGTTACGCACGTGAAAATATTTTCTATTTGACAAAGCTTTAAAACCTGCTAATATTCAGCTGACTGACAGCATCTTTTTAATTTTTGTTTCTGATCCCTGCAGTGCAAATCTCGGAAAGCGTTCTGCAGTAAGCGTCCGATTCCTTCAGCCATCCGTCCATATGTGGCTGGAACGGCACCAGCCCCACAGTGCGACTGAGCATGTAATGGGCTCAAGTTACAGGAGATTAGCCGGATTTCCCCTGTAACTGCTGCTCCCATCTGCCAGAGACCAGACATTGGAGCTGACAGCAGGAAGACAACCTCGCCTGTTGCTCTCATGACCCTTCGGCTGGTGGCCCACGGACGTGCGTGAGACAAGCCCTTCAGAGCGCACTGCGCAGGGGGTGTCAGAAAGGTCAGGTGGGCCAAAACATGGCATGAGGCTGGGCAGAACAAGGAGAGAGTGATGAGAGGGAAAGGGAGGAAGAGATGCAAGAGCTAGAGTCTGGCTGGACTAGTCAAGCAGGTTACAACGTAGAAGAAGATGGTGCCTCTGCCAGACAAGGGAGAGTAAGCAGCGCAGGCAGCACCAGTCAGCAGGAGCCAGCCACCCTCTCCACAGACCACAGGCACATTCTTACCACAACACCCACCCAGAGCTTCTGCGGCACATTAGTTCGCTCCAAAGGAGGGAGGAAACTTGCAAGTTCCCTCAACTGTTCCCCGCCGCAAACCCAAGGCAAGTCACTAACACAACTCCTGAAAAGGCACGGGGCTCAGCACTGCCTGCACAACCCAATTTCAAGTGCCACTGCTTCACAGTGCACACACTGGTCTACAGCCACTGCAGAGCTTTAACTGCAGTCAAATGGGGCTGGGGTGCTTCCAGACAGCATTCCTAGGACTCCTGAAACACAAACACAAAACCAGCAGCCACACACCTACCCAGATCCTTGTGTGGGTTATGTTATAGGTTCTCCCATGACAAAGGATCAGAAGACCCTCAACTCAATTGGGCATGCTGAAAATACATCACCTTCCATTGTGAACCCTTAGCTAAGACCCATCAAACAGAAAATATATGCTCTCTCTCAAAAATGGCCTGAGTAGCACCATAGTAAGGCATGACTTCATGGACTGCAAAAAAATAAATTTTTAAAAATAATTGCTCTGTACATTGAGTGAGTAGTTCTCAAATGGAAATGTGCCCATGTAGCCATTCATTTTTCACATCAGTTACAAAGAAAAAGGCCAGAATTTCAATTTTCAGCCTGATTTATACAACTATATTATATATTTAATTGGAAAACAACATCATCCTAGAGAAGCTGAGAAATTCAGATGTCAAACTCAACAAAGAATAACAAAGGTAAATTCCCAACACAGAAAATGCCATCTGCTCTGCCTGATATGCTCCTGTAATTAATGAATCAAGGGGAAAATGCTTCTATTAGTGACTATTACACACAATTTTCTGGATGGTCTTGCTACAACCTTTCAAGAAAAGTGGACTATTTTGGAAGAAATAAAGAGGAGGAGAACTGAAAAATGCAGAACCCACACAGTTATTTTTCCTTCCTTACTCTTGAACCACAGCAATTAGGTCTAATTCCAGAAACAACAAAATTTGTCCATTTAAACGGAGTTTTGCAAGAAGGGTGGCACATATCTAACACTAGCACTGAAGTCACCAAGCAATTTATGTGATATTCAGGATATTCAGTTGCAGCAGATTGATGATTTTGAGCTGTGCCTAGATGACCTATGGCAACAGTGACGTTTTGGAAAGTTTGGCAATGACAAAAAGAATTGCAAAACTATTTCCTGTGTCAGTAATAGACTCTTCCCTTAGTAACTTCCCACAACTGTTACTACGAGCAAAATTCAGCTTTGGTAGCTATGGTCTGAATGACAGCATAAAGAAAAGTCAAAGCAGCTGCCAAGATTTTAAAACTAGGCACTCATGCATAATACCACTGATGCCAGCTTTTGCAAAATACCTCAATCTCTATATTGGGGCTGATGGAAATCATTAGGTTAAAAATTTAAAGAGTAATATCAAAATTCCAAGTTACTAACTGGGAACAGGTTCTGAAAGGACAGATCTAATCTTTGTTTTAAAGACAGGCTTATCAAAAGAACTTTAGGTTCGGCTTTTCAACTGTTTTAACTTCCAACCTCCCAGACATCCCAACATCTCCCTAACCTAGGAAAACTGGAGATTGTCTGTGCACAGAAAGGAAAGCAGACTATCCTATTTTCATCATATATATGCTGAGAGAAATATAAAATTGAAACACTCCACAGAAGCAAGCACATATTCAAGTTACATGTTAGGAATCAATCTTACCAAATTAAGGTGGCTCCTGGAGGCTTTCCAAATGCTCTCTCCTTCCACTGCTTGTACAAGGAGTTTAAGCCATGTCTAAATTGTGAGATCCAAACACATGGGTTCAGGCATACATCCAGTCTGCATCCTGACTTTATTTTAGGATTACACCAATTCCCCATTAGGATGAAAACTAAGTACGTGTGCACCATTCCTTTAGAGGGTGGTTCCAGCTGGGAAGGGTGATGAAAGCATCAGCCAGAAGAGAACTGCAGTTCCCTCCAACCAGGCTTTTGTAGTTGAGTGTTTGAGACACATACACCAGGTGCCATGGAGAGCTGAGCTGCCTCAGGATTGTAGCCTTATGCACTTAGCTTGAAATACATTTGACCAAATATAAACAACCACATTTCACTGAGTCACTCTACTCCCCCTCTCTCTTTATAGTCACTGAAGAGAAATAGGCATTTGTGGGCTGTGATTCATCCTATCCCAAAGTAGCTATTCTAAGAGATTCCATCATATCCTAAAAGCATCTGTGTTTCTGTATTGGTTACCTGAGATGGTCACCCTTAGGCTTCTTCTATCATGTCCGTCATTAAACACGTAGGAGATGAAATCTTACTACAGAAGAAGCGTATTTACGAACATAAATATTTAGATATTTCAGTTACATACACTGGACAGCACTTTGGATTTTCAAATTCAGTTCAATAATTAAAGATATTAGCATAGAGCTAAAGGACACCTGTATTTTGACAATGTACAGTTATAGCTTTGGTGTAAATCCTCAGCTTGCCATAAGCATGTTCCAGCTATGTTGCTATATAAGCTACATAAGCTTGTTCTCTAAGCTATGCTGAACATGTTCCAGCTTTTTTTTTTTTCCCTCCTGACTGAACAGCAATCTTTGCACTCACTCACGCTTTCCTCCTCTGAACAACTGACTGACACCAAATTAACCTGAGAAGAGTTGAACTGGGATTCTCCTCTTGATTTTCTCTTTCATTTTGGAGGGGGACATTTTTGGGGAGAGGGAAGGTTGGTAAAATAAGCATTATCTTGCTGACTCTATAAGGCAGATACTATAAACAGGCAAAATAATAAGCTCAGTAAAATAAATTGGCAAGCCACCTACATAGCCTTACTCTTAGAACACTGACTTATGCAAAAGTTTTTTTCAGGAAAGCGATTTTGCCTTTCTTCATGACAGCTGAATAAAAAGCCATTTTCAGTTTGCTTATCTGAAATACCAAATCACAGAAGTATTAAAACATTAAAATTGAAAATTTAATCATCCAAACCCAGATATCTAGTTTCTTCTAGATGCCCTAGGGAATTTCTGTTGGCCATTGCTGGAAGGACTGGGTTACTGGTATGTCTTATGTTTGCCAGCCCCACACAGATGTCCCAGATACAAAACTGTCTAGTGCCATTTTAGATGCCATATATTTAGATACCTGTACCCATCCAAAATTGCAATAATTTCCTCAGAAATATTCCTATCAGAACAGATCTTCCCAAATCTTCCAGCAGAATGCAAAAGGGTTATATACAAAACAGAAACCCTTTATCGTCAGCTGCTGAGCCCTATCCAGTATATGTTCTGTCAATCACAAGGAACCACAGTGTAAAAGCACAAGCACAATTTAAGCTAGAAACATGTATCATAAATTCAAGATTAATCTCTTTCTGATAAATGACTTCATGTCCCCCTAGTTTGCACAACCACAGCCAGGGACTTACCTGATGGAAGCCTCCCAAGCCTTCAGCTTTGGCTGAAATAAACACCAAATGCTTAACCCTTCATAAAAATGTATTTCAAATACATGTGGTTAGGAAGAATACTTCCCAAATGGGTCAAATTAAAAAGAAAGCGAGTGCTGTACCGTTAGGGTTTTAATACCCAACTGGAAACAATGCAAAGGGGTAATCACTACCCCTGATGCAAAAACCTTCTTTAGTGAGACCCCCATGTACTGGGAAGTTCTTCCATTGCTGATAAAAACATGCTCCTTCCTCCTCAGACCCCTCCATGACTCATTTCCTCTATATCCATTGTTCTGGCCTCAGATTTGGAGTAGTTCCTTTTCAAACCCACAACAGGAGGAAACCATTTGATAAATCACCTTTTTATAAAGCCTACTAACCTCAGCCATAAAGTCACATGGGCATAGGGAAACCCTCCTGTGTTTCAAGGAATGTAGTGGAGGATGCATTTACTAAACTTCTGCCCCTTATCTCGGGGATTTCCAACCTAATGGGAAGACACAGGATCAAGAGGTTCCAAGGTTGTCTTCCAAGAAGTTCCTAAATGACCAAAATTAACACTTAATATAACTATATGAGAGATGTATTCTGAGCAAGTTTTCTGCATGCAAACCCAGTATTTTTAAAATCTATGAAGATTCAGGTATCAGCCTCAAATACATTTGAACTCTTGCATATAATTCAAGCAAGGCTCCAATACATCTTTAAATGAGTGATGTAATAAGAACTCTCTAATCATCCTTTAAATCAAAAGCTCTATTTTATTAATCCATTATAAACCCAAAGGAAAAAATGCCACTGAAACTAAGCTACATTTTGAATTTTCCCATCTTCAATTGGCAAAACATCAATAATTCAACTTGCTCTAATTCATTAAAATTACCCTATTGTTTTTGCATGCTACTGCAATACAGGTGTAAAACAACCTAATTTAACAGGTGATGCTGCCTCCCATTTCCCTACAAGCTGCCTCTTAACGGCCTGAATCTGTAGGGTAGATGCTCAGGAGCATGCAGCAAAATCAGCAAGCAATCTCCGCTGTAAGCAGAGAAAATATGCTCCAGGAAACTTCACAGAAAATGAAAGCCAATTGGATAATTTTTGTTTTTTAAAATCAGTAAGAGCAGCATTCAATCCCTCACCCTTTTACAGCAATTAATAACCCACACATGTAAGAGCAGAGGACTCTATATAATTAAAAAAGCATTACTTTGGCAAGAAGAGAGGGCCTGGAGTATGTAAGTGCAGAGTTTTATTTCTTTCTGTGAAGTATGGATGACAGGTAGGAGAAAGCTATGCCAAGTGAACTGCTGGCAAGCAGCTAGTCTTTTGGTTAACAGGCAGCTCTGTTTTGTGAAGTCTATGAGTTTGTGTTCACTTACACAAGCTTTTCTTTAAACATTAGACTTAGATGCATTCAGTCATGAGTTTTGCACCAAATTTCCATTTGCACCTCAAAAGAGGTTGCTTTGTTTCAGCTTGTTTTCTGATTACTGTGAAGTGTCAGGAACACTTTGTTGTATAATGCTTTTAAACATTACATGCGGATCTTTGCCTAATTACTCTGCCACAAAATATTATATCCATGAACATGAACCTTCAATTTTTCCCAAACGTCATGTAACAGAAACCAAGAAATAAGTAGCTGTAAACACAAAGAGAAACAAGAATTGTTTTCACACAGAAAAAAATAAGCAAACAAGTATGAGTAATGCAGGGCAAGAAACAAGGTCCTCTAGCAGAAGCACTGTGTGGGATAAAATGGCATCCAACTGCATGACCTCTGAAAACAGCATGTTTCCAGTAGCACATGTCAATATTTAATCCCACCACTAGAAAAATGAAGCAAATTACAGAAAAAAAAAAAAGCCTCAAAAATCAAAATGCATACAGGACTTCATTCACCAGAGATCCAAATATGGAACGGAGAGTTTATTTGTAGGGAAATGTCTGTAAGTGGATAACATCCAGCATCTTAACACAGCGACTTCACCCATTCTGTATTTTTCTCCAGCTCTCCTCTTCCTCTCTCAAAAATAAAGTGTTATAAATTGACAAAATGATTCATTTGGCTGTTTCCCCTCATATCAGTTCTAATAAAGATAAAATATGACCACTAATACATTTCAGTAGACCCAAAATAAGATCAGAAGATATCCTGTCTGCTACCTTTGGCTTAAAGGTAATACTACTAAGCAAAGGAAAATGCAGGGAAAAAGTACAAGATGAAGATTACACAGGTCTTTTGCTACGGAGTATATAATCTTATGAACTTAAGACTTTAAGTCTTTAACTTAAGCTAAATTTTACTGCAGACCACCTGCCCTTTAGACAACTGTAATGCCACCTCATCCCCCAAAGCTATCTTCAGCAAGACCCATGAGGAGAGGTTTGTCTGTTTGGGCAGGATTGTATTTAACCATCAAAGAGTTCTGTCCCTTCCTTCAGAGACAGGTAAGAACAAAAGAAACCAATTGACAAAAATATTCTGCTGGTCCTCAGGTATTCTCCTAGAAACTTTGATTGTAAGAAACCTAAGGGGGTTTCTTACCTAGTCCAGCTTCTGCCCCAAAAGAAAATTATCAAGAGCAGACTGGATCAGCATGGCTTTGCCTTGATGAGTCCTGAGAAGTTCACAGAGCAGATACTTGCTCCTCTGGATGACCTGCTGGTGTGCTGCACTACTCTCCTGGTAAAAAGATATTCCTAACATCCAACCTGAATCTCCAAAGAAACAACTGGTTGTCACTCTCCCTTGGTGTCACCTGGCACTACTAAGTACAGTTTGGTCCTATTATTTTCATAATTATCCTCCAATAGCTGTAACAGCTACTGGACTGTCCCTCGCCCACTTCTCATCTAAGCAAATAAACCCAGCTCCCTCAACCTAGACCCCTTCCTATAAAAGTAACTTTTCACTGGAACTAGACATGGCAATAGGACTTCATCTGAGCTAGAAGTACTGCCTTGACAAAAGCCGTGACCATGTGCTCAGTTAACACTGGATGAACTAGAAAGACTTCTAGTTTTCTCTTCCCTTTACTATTGGCTGCATATACAAGGGACTACCACTCAGATGTTTTGCATTTGCTTCTTTTGATTCCTCTTCTTACTGCTGACAGAAGGGATATGTTAAAAACTCTGCATCCTGTACTGAAATATCCACAGAATTTCAGACCTTTCTATTTCAGTACTCTCAGATATTCTGCATATTGAATGCACTTCTGTTTTACAAAGGTATCTAAGATCAAGCTACCTAACAATAAAAATGAAGTTACCAGTGCTTATTTTCTACAGAAGTTCTTTATAGGTCCTTTAAAAACCTGCAAATTTTAGCCGGCTGTTTCCAATTATGGCCATCTCCAAAGAGTTCTTTTTGAGACAATGTAACTTCAAGAGTACTGGCGGCTCAAAAACAAAAACAAAACAAACAAACAAAAAACCAACACCAAAACCACCCAAAAAACCCCAGACAAATAAAAAACCAACCAAAAAAAGTCAAACCAAAAAATCTAACCTTTATGGATATCCATTCATTCTGCTCACTTTTTCAGTCTATTATGCAGAAATCAACAAATAACTAAGAAACCGCTGACAAAATCTTGCTGGAGTAAGCAAAGTGGAACTACAGCAGTTTCAATTACTCCTCCTGTTTAGAAAATTCATTATCTCAATCCTAAAAGCCTTCTGCACAGTTCTGCACTAATAACACTTTCCCCCACCCCAGTTTGTTTCCAGCAGCAGACTCCACCAGGGACTCAGTAGCAGTGGGGACCAGCTCTAGCAGATCAGGAATTGCTTGTACCACATAAAAAAAAAAAAAAAAAAAAAAAAACCCCAACACTTCAGCCATCTTTGAAATTTTTATTTCAAAACTCGCTTTCTTCTTATATAGAATGGTGTAAGCTTTCCAGGAAGCAAGAACACTGCAGTAATCCTCCTGTCAGCTCCAGGGCCATCACCACAATTCAGATGACCAAACCCTTCTGCTGCTTTGTGAGGTAGGAGTATTGAGATCCACCCAGCTCTGGCCTCCAATTATTGCCACACCATTAGTCAAGTGGCCTCTTTACAGCTCAGGAAGTGGACAGATTTTTCTCTTCCCTTCCTCTAACTCACAACAGCAAGGACAGGTTCTTTTAAAATAAAAAATGACTGCCTGAAACCACCAACACCATCTTCTGATGGAATGTGCCTTAATCTTAACATTACCCGGCCCACATCCTTCCTGTCCACACTCACCACAGCACCCACAGGAGGCATAGCCAGGTCTAACCATTCCCAGGATTTAACAGCTTGTGCCTCCAAGACAAATCACATGCCTCTCTTGTGGGACCCAGCAATCCGAATGACATGGCACACCTCATCTGCCATTGTATAAACTGGGCTGAGTTTTCCAAGGAATTAAGAGGGAAAGAACCAGAGAAATCATATACTTTCTGGCAGCTGCAAGTAGCAGAAGAAATACACTCCACTACAAACAGGAAGCAAAGAGCACAAAACATTATGAAATTAAGTGAATGAATTGAGTAATGTAAGACCTACCTCTAACTGCCAACAGGTAATACACAATCTTGAGAGTGAAATATATGATATACATTGCATCACCCAAAGCTCTCTAGATGAGGTGTAAATCCCATGTCTTTTTTCCCTGCTCCTCACAATACAGCATCCAAGACAAGCAGACACCAAGAACCACTTTGTTCACGTGCTTCTGCAAATGTGAAATCTAAGGTGTTTATAGCAAAGTATCTTTATTATATTTCATTAACCTGAAAAGCCAAAGCTAAAATTCATTCACACAAAGATTACGATAAAGAAACAGCTTTAGGAAAGCTAGCACTAATATCTTGCAATGGAAGGTGGCAGAATGTCCCAGAATTATGAAGCTTGAGAAATTCAGCAGATACTCTGACACAAGGTTGAACATGATAAAATCCCCAAACTTTATCACCTCGTATTTTTTAAGAAAAGCCAGTTCTTCATAGTCCTCTTGGCACCTTTACAGATCACACCTGGACCAACCTGCAAAGCTGATCATATTTTTGACCTAACACTTGACAGAGAAGTTGAACGTTATCGATATCACATCACTACCGGAGTTATGGAAAGAGCATTGCCTCATTCAGGCAAGTGAAAACATGGACAGCTTCCCAGGAACCAGAGAGAGCCTCTGCAGAATAAGGACTGACAAACTCCAAAATCATGCAGATCTCATGAACAGCAGCAGGGCAAGGGCCTGAGGGCTCACACATCAGCAGTGATCGAAAGCACAACCAATTCCTGACAAGCACTGCTCCAGTAACATACCCAAAAATCACCTTGATGTTATCAGTATCTCACCATATGCATAGGACAGAAACTCGCAAATGGAGAAACGGCCAATGAATGCTGAAATGACTAATGCATCAAAGCCTGTGCTAAGGCTTTCCATGCTCAAGGCCTATGACATCCATACAGACATACTGCACAGAAAGGAAACACTACCCTTTGTGAAAACCTTGTGCACACTTGGAAAGCCCTCTCAGGAAACAAAACTGCGTCTCGCCTGTGTCCACCAACAGCCAGCTCACACAGCTGAAGCCAACCACATTTAGGCATCGCCTAATCTTAAAACAGGGCATCTTTTTTTTCTCTGAGACCTGCAAATTCAACCATACTCCTTCCAGTCTGAAATCATTAACAAAATACTTGGAAGTCTTCCTCCTTGAAAATGTAACAGTCCTACCACAGCTGAGGAAACTCATTGTGGATATACTGTCCTGAGCAACCACTGGTTAGTCCCAAATCTCCCATTCCAGAAAAAAATAAGCAACAAAACTATTGGCTCACTTCAGTAAGCCTAATGGTACAGAACAGGGACATCAAACTAAAGGAAGGACATGAATCTTCCCACATTTCAAATTATCTCTTTTCAGAGGAGGTATGGGCTGATATAAACTCAGCCTCGCAGACCTCCTTTTTGATACCATCAGGCATGACATATTTGTCTCTCACCAGGGGGAATACCTCAGAAGGGCCCACAAAAATATTATGAATAGCTTGGGTCCTTCCTGCATAAACTAGGAGCAATGGAGAAAAGGCAGCAGTAGAAAGCTGCTTCCACATCACTTGTTCCTTCCCCCGTAGAGTCCTACAAAGCTCAATTCCCTATACACTACTTTTTAACATCAGTGTCAAACCACCAGGTGAATTAGCCAGCAACAGTCTCAAATTCTGCCAATGTGAAAATACAACAGACCTATTTAACCTTCAGCACAAACAACTGCAGCACCATCCAAATAAGGAGGAATAGCTGAAGTTAAACCTGAACCTAGAATTCAGTGTGAAGAGCGGAGGAAAGCCTTGTCAAGAGTTTGCAGTCACAGCCAGACCCTAGGTTTGTTGCTTTAAGATACACGATCCCAGCTGGTCATAGGTCAGAAGTATTTCTGGACTTTACACTGACATTATACTTTCATACTGAAACGCTACTCAATAACAGCATTGCTGTCTCAGCTCTATCTAGGCAAAGAGTCATCTGTGTCCCCAGTGCACTCTGGGCAGTCCATGAGGCCTTCCAATCTAAGAAATCTGATTACTCCAGAAAGTGTTATGTCCTTCCCCAGCAACACAACATCATACCATCATCCTCCCATCTTCCAGGCTGCATCCACACAGTGCTCAAACATCTACCCACTGTCTTACAGCTCCCTGTGGCCCTAGCCCTGGGCAGCAGCAGAGCTATCTTGGGCTCTGCAGAGGAACAGCCCCTGACAGTCATCACTGCCATCAGTCACCCAATGTGAGCTCAACACGTTAGCATGCAGCTGCAAGGCAAGATAAACTGTTGAGTTCTTCAGCACTTCAAGATTTTTGAAGAGGTCTACTCTTTCTTCATACCTGTAGCTGATTGAGTCATGTATTTTTATTCTGAAGCTAGCTGAGTGTTTTGATACTGTATTTCTCTAAAGCCCTAAGCCAATCGATTGTGTCAAATGCAGTTACCACAAATAATCCAACCACAATGATCAAGACAGCAAAATGCACAGGGAAAGAAAGTATCAGCAGTAGAAAAGAAAGAGATTGTTTTTGTTTTTAGAAGTTTATTCACGAGAAATGAGTGACTTGAAACTGAAAAGCATTTCTGATTAACACTCTGCCTTGACGTTCATTTCAATGACATTTTAATGAACACTTTCTAAGTAGCTCTACTTGCAAATGAACGTGGGAGAATATTGAAGAAAGGTAATGGGAGGGGAAAAAATAATCCATCAGTCATTTTATTTCTTAGATGCCTCTGAGAAAATAAATAATAATTCATCAGGGGAAAAGTGATCCAGCAAAGATTCGACTGTTAAAAGACATCTGGAAAGGAATAATAAGTAGACTGGAAGAGTCTGAATTACAATAGAGGGCTATGAAGAAAGATACAGTGTGATCTGGAAGCCAATTAGGTGACTCTGTAATTCTTCAAAGATGAAGGCAGTGTGTTCACATCTGTCCTGAGTACTTCAGCAACAGAGAGCTAACAATAAATTGTCAGGAAAAAAAAATTATAGAAGAGCATTAAATGTGATTGTAGGACTGGCTGGAGCCATGAGAAGTGAGATTTCTACCCTGGTAACTGACAGCATGAAAATACCTTTTTTGATAACAAGTTTAATGTGATTCATAGTTTTTTATTTCTATTTTTATTGCCAGATTCAACAAAATTCAGAAACATTCAAGTAGAACTATAGTAAGACCTGTGAGGGCCTATTAAAAGGGGAATGTGGAGTGAAGGCAATATAAACAAGGAAACTGTTCATTCACCTACCATGGCATGACTTTCAGTGAGAACATGCCAAATCTAAATAAATTAGGCTATGTAATTCTACTTGGCAGCATAAGGAGCAAAATAATCATGTAGTGTTGCTGAGATTCCAAGAGCTACCCAGAGGATGCAAAAAATCTAACACCATCAGGCAGCAATGGGAATACCAATTTAATACACTTTTTCTTTCTTCCTGCCATAAATCAGGACAAAAAGTTAACAGAACTTTTTCCAGTGTCTTGTAACCAAGCTTTTAACCCAAGGAAAAGACTAAGAAGGTTCCCCAAATGGCAGTCACATGCCATTGGTGGCAGGATTCAAGTACTACTTTTGCTATGGTAGGTATTTCCACAGTTTAAGAATCCCTGGGTTAGGAGAAAAAGCATTTAGTACTGCACAGTACAATTCTAGAGACTGCAACCAGCAGAGAAACTGCAGAGCATCTGGAGTATAAGAGATGAAAATTTCACCCACCAAGTGTTAGCAGCAAGTAGACTTTATTTTTAATCTTCTTATGACAACTGTTATTCTATAAAAGCCAAATTTAAGAAAATGATGCTCAGATGAAGATTTCAGCATCACAATCCCAAACATACCAATTCCAAGGATTAGAGATTTTGGCAGGGTTGCTGTTGACTAAACTCAGGCCATTTCTTCAGAGAGAGGGCCATAAATAATAGAGGAGGCAAGTTTCAGAGGAGAAGGTATGTTGAAGTGACCCCTGTTATATCATCCACCCACCTATGTGCACAATGCAGATAGGTACCACTCCTGTGGTGATGGCAGCAATACCACAGCAAAACAGCCCATCTCTTCAGCTGCAGGAAAACAGGCACTGTCCTGCAGGTTACCTTGCACGGACAGACAGACAGATCCCCACACTGTACAAATCACCAGCTCACTGCTCACTGCTATTGCAAATTTCACTGACACGTAGATAAGCCATAGCATATGCCTGCAACTATGGCAAGTGCTGAAAACTAGCATACCCCAACTGGGAGCTCCAGCCTGTGGCAGAAGTGCTGTTGCTATGATCTCCAATGAGCAACACTGGAGCTGGCACCCCACCATCACCTTGTCACTGCAGAAAGAAACTGCAAGGCTGGCTCTACCCAGGGGTTCATGCAACCTCTCAAAGCATGAGGTTGACACTGCACAAAAGGGCCTTGTCCACAGTGGGAAAAACGACATCCCTTCCAGCAGCAGTATCAACTGTACTCGACAAATGCAAATAATATCAGTGCCAAATACAAGCTACAAATTGACATAATTGATGCTGGAGCAACTATTTTTTTTAAAACTTTAAATGCACTCAGAAACTGTATGAAAGACGCTTTCCACTAGTCCTTGAGAGTAACTTTAAAGCATTTCCCAGAAGAGTTGAAATATGTATTTGGCCCTAAATCTTACCGCAGGTACCTTTTTCATTTGCACAGTGTGGTACGTGCACACACGAAGGGAAAATAGAGGACAGATGGCTAAATCTATGCATATTTACCAAGGTACGAATACCACATTAAAATCATAAGCACTAGGCCAAGTCACATGTTTAAAATTAATTACACTTCCGCTACTACCTACAAGTCCACACTGCTTTAAAAATCTACAAGTCTGAACAAGATACGTCAGTGTGACACGATCGCTTAAGTATATTAATCCCACATGGATATCCTCTGCAGCTGAATTAAAGGCACACAAGTTATTCCTCGCTAGTGCTCAAAAACACATTCAGCCACATTACTGCTGTTTCCCTCTTAGCAGAAATGTAAATATGTCCAAAAGAAACAGAAAACAAAACATCTGGAAACAAAAGCCTATAGGCAATGTTCTCATAGTTCAAAAAATACGTGTGCTTTTTCTCCGTATACGCATATATGTATGCACAAGGGATAAATAAACAGGGTTTCCACACAAAACCAGGAGTAAGAAAAACATTTGATTTCGGACAGTTTTTCCCCCTCTGGCACACTCACCTTCACGGGTATCCCCCCCCCGGAACCTGCCCAGCGCTATTCCCCGCTGGCCGCAGAGAGTCCCCGGCGCAGGGATGAAGCGGGCGGGCATGGAGCAGGGAGGGAGGGTTTGGAGGAAGCCGCTGGGGCGGCCACGGCCCCACGGGGCCCTTTCCCTTTCCCTTCCAGAAGTAACACAAAGTTATGACTCCCGCTCGCCGCTCTCCCCGCTCGCACGCCGTGCCAAATGCTGAGTTAACAAAACCATAAATCACCGCTGAACCAGACGCGACGGCCCGGCAGCAGCGCCCGCCGCCTCCCGTCCCGTCCCACGCCGCGGTGGCTTCCCCAGGGAAGCGAAGGGGAGGCGAGCGGCGGGGGCAGCGGGCACCCGAACCGGCGCGGGGCTCGGGGCGCCTTCCCGCGCCCTTGGCGGCGGCAGCGGGAGGGACCGCGGTCCAGGTGCGGCGGGACGGGCAGCGGCGGCAGCTCCCCGCGCAGGGAAGCGCCGCGGGCCGCCGCGGCCGCCAGGCTGCCCCGGGGGCGGCGGCACCGCTGCCACGGCTCCTCGGCGGGGCGCCGGGCAAGCCCAAGTCCCGCCGCCGCCGCGCACCCGCCGCGTCCCGGCGCGGCCCGGCCCCGCGGCGAGAGGACACGGGCTGGCCCCGCGCCGTGGCCCCGCAGCCGCCCCGGAGCGGGGGTGGGCTGGCGGCGGCGCGGGCGGCTGCCTTACCTCGGAGCGGAGCGCGGAGCGGGGGTACACCCGCTTCTCCCAGCCGGGCGGAGGCGGCTCGGCACAGCAGCGGCTTGTCACCTCTCCCGCCGCGACCGCGACGGCGGCGGCTCCTCGCGTAGGGGCGGTCCGGCCCCTCCCTGCCGGGGCCGAGCGCCGCTCGCACCGCCCCGGGGCCGGGCCCGCCCGCCGCAGCCCGCGCCGTCCGGCCGCCGCCGGGGCCGGGGAAGGGGCAGCGGCGGCGGCAGCGCGGGGCCGGGGCTCCGGCGGGCGTGTGGGCCGGGCCGCGGTGTTTTGCCTCGAGCCCGGCCCGCCTCGGGGACGGGCCCGAGCGTTTCCTCCGCAAAACAACGGGAGCAGCGGCGGGCGGGCGCTGCTGCAGAGCGGCCAAAATCCTGGGTTTGCGTCGTGGTTTTCGGCTTCCTTTTGACTGCTGGAGCTGTAGCGTGTCGCCGGTTCCCGTGGACGATTTTCTGGAGGAAACAAACGCGTGGCTTGGCTCCCAGGGCTTATTCTTCCCCCATTTTCGCCCGAATTCGTGAGCAGTTTCTGTTCCTGTGAAGCGTCGTTCACAGGCAAAATGGGCTCTCTTCCCCTCGCCCCCAGAAACCAGCGCAGGCCCCCGGTACCCCTCTGCCCCCGTTCTCCCACAGGCCGCTGTCCCTGGAACAAGGGTTGGCACCTTTCCCTAAAAAACATGGAATATTCCCCATCCAGAAAGAAGGGCAGCTGCAATGATTCCCGGTTTGCCTCCAGCCCATCAAACTGTGCTTGTGCTCTTGTGCCAGGTGAAGCTAAAGGTGCGGTTCAGCGGAGCTGTTGGAGCACTGCCTGCTCCGGCCGTGCGTCCCCAGCGACCCTGGACCCCCTCGATCCCAGCGAACCCCTGCTCTGTGTGCTGGCAGGGCTGAAGCCTCGCCTGGCAAACCCCACAATTCATTTCTAGGCAGCTCAGGTCCCTGAAAAGGCTTTCCAGAAAGCCAGGCAACATCCAGGGGTGAGGCCACAGCTGCCCCATCCTCGATGGATTTTAACCACTGCAGTATCCCAATGCAAGGGTGGTGGAGCAGGAAATAAATCAGAAAGCAGCTGCACTTCAATTTCAACTAAATTCCTTTAGACTGTCCCTGAGGTCTTTCACAAGGATCAGTAACTGAACTGCTACTGAAAAATGTGTTACATTTTGATGACGGAAAGTGACCCTTTCAATTTAGCCACATCCTTTTGGTGTTAGAGGCTGAAAAAAAGAGACAAAAAGAAAAATCCCTTTAAAAATTTTGTTTATGTAATGAGCAGAGTGACAAATTAATATTTTAAGGCTAATTGGAAACCAATTCTAACCAGACTGTTCAAAGCAACCCCATGGTTAAAAGTGTTTGAATATACTCAATGAAACAAATTATGGTAATATGGTTTTACTTTGAAAGGGAAATAGAATAAATGGAGTAAACACAAAGCCAAGCTAGAGCCTAGCTGAGGATGCCACCAGGTACAGTAAGCATCCTCCCCCAGTTTGGAGGAGACAATGGCTTTGAAAAGGGTGGAAAAATAAAATTTATAAATCTGCTGCTGCTCCAGCATAACCCAGTGCTGATTATGGTAGCCCCTAGGTGACCAGAAGTAGCAACAGCCACATCTCTATCTACTCCTTCTCTCCTTTTTTATGATTTTGATCTCGTTGAATGGTAGTTTTGTGAAGAAAAATAAATGAGATTGTAACTTTTTTTTTCCCCTGGCAGAGTCTTTTAAATCTTCATTAAATGAGAGAAAGCAGAACTAAAGAAGTTGTTAAATGTGCAAAAAGACTCAACAGGATGTTCTGTCAATAGTTTAGTGCACAGCTGATACAATAAAACACAGGATATCTTGAGGCCTTTATTAAGCATCTATTCCCAGAAGCAGGATTATTTTGGGCCAAATCTAACATGGGTTTTTACCCTGCTTTTAAAAACCTCCCATGAGGTGCCTGTTCTCTTCAGGCGGCTTGATGTGCCCATCGACTGATTTTGTGCAAGCCCCTCTTTCTGTAAATTAACCTGATTAAATTTTGTCTTCCTCTTTTGACTGTGGAGGATGACTGATGTTATCCTATTTATGACAAACATTTACATATACGTCTAAAGCTATAATGAGTTATATTTTCTATTCAGACTTTACTTTTTGGTTCAAATTGCCACATTTTTCTCTAATTTGTATCATTCTTGTTGCTCTCCTCCAGTCATTTGAATGTAACATCCACAATAGGACACTGTAGACCAGCCAAGCCTCAGCAGTTTTGAAGAAAGTAGAATAATAATTGGTGACTTGCATATAGAATTTTTGCCAATAAATCCCTCAATGTGACTTGTTTTTGTGGCAATGGCATTTTTCATGCTGACTCATTCTTAAGTGGATCAGTGCCAAAAGCACCCTTTCTTCACCAACTTTTCATACACATGTATGAATTTCGTGTCTTCCTAAATGCCTAGGAAGCACTTGGGCCCCTTCTTGTTCATTTTGCATACCAAATTGAGAGTATTTTTTAGTAGAAATAGTTTATCAATGTACATTCTGAAGTGGCTTATTGGTCTTGCAGCATGGATCATTAATTTTGCATTTTTCTTAAAAAAATTATTTCTCAATCAGTTTAATGAGGCTTAGTCAATATTATTCTACTTGGAAAGGTGCAGCCTAGAAAACTGATGAGAAGGCAAGACAAAGCTAAATACTATTAACCCTTTAATATTTGCAGGGATTTTTTTTGTCTTATTTGTATTATTAATTTTTACTACAAATGTACCACAAGGACCAAAGGGGGGGGGGGTGGTTTACCGTTTAAACAAGATGTTTGAATAGAACTATCCATATTTTTTATAAATTATATTCAGAAATTATGCTGAATTTTTCTGAAGCTTGACAGCTTATCTGTCAAATCTTTTAACAGAACATGAGATCCGTGTTTCTAGTCTCCATTATCGCCTTCCCTGCTACACCAGCTGTACCGCCGGGGCTTGCCCTGAAGCTGCCCACTAGCCATGCAATCCAGGGGAGTCCTACGAGCTTGCCCACAGATGGGGCCAGCGCACGTCCATTTTCCACCAGCAGCCATCCCCCGCCCAGTGGTGCCCTCATGTGTCTCCACACGTGAATTTCAAACACCGGCATTCCAGGAATTCGTTCGACTTAGGTTTACCTGGAAACCCGGCATACGCAATCTCTGTGCTGTGCAGTGCCTTTCTCTCTAGCCTAAAATCGGTTTGGGAATTTCCTAAAAGGGAAGGATGTATGGACTGAAATAACTTGAGCCCATACCGGCATAATCTGTGTTTTATTTGCTTTTATATAAAAATGGCTACCGAGAAAATCCAACAGTCTGTTTCAGACCATGGCAAACTCCTAAACTGAGATATGAATTCTCTTTGACCCTTTATTTTCAAGGCTACCAGTAAAAAGAAACTTTACAAATTACTCTTTTTTGTATCTGTATATTCATGTACTGCAGGAAGGGAAAGTTGGCATGGTTTCACTGACATTATGCTTGTCTCCACAAGTTAAGATTAATTTGCTGTTTCAAGGGCCATCAAGCCAGTTCAAGCCTATGTCATTTTTTTAAAGAATAGAAAAATTCAGCTGAGTATCAAGTTTTCCTCTGTGTGGGCACCTTTATATGTACATACAGTGGGCAGTAGGATTCATAGCTAGGGCCATCATTCATTCTTTTCCCTATATTTTTTTAATAGTGAGGAGAAAACACGAACTCATGCAAGTTAACTGCACAAATATTTTATTATTAAATGCTGGAGCTGAAGATTTCCATAAACAATTCACCCAAAGTTTATGCAATACCATCATCCAAGGAAACAAAGTCTGCAAGCTGCTGGTTCTGCACAAGTTTTGCAGCATCTTTTTTTCATGTATGCAACATTAAATTTGTTCATACGACAACTGCAGCATCTGCCCCATCTGTTCAGGATGCTCTTGGGAAATAGCACTTCAAATACATTCACGATACATTTATTAGGGGCTTTTGCAGTCTTTCATTATTTTAGCACTCAAGGCCGTATTGAATCAATAGATTACAGATATACCATGTGCCATGTGCTATTAAATTTTCTCAAGGCACAGCCACAGACAGCCAGCCCAATGACATTGTTCACATCTTCAGAAATTGCAGCAGAAGTTGTCTTATCCCACAGCAGACTGAGCTTTGCATGCTACGCTCAAAGAAATGGGGAAGATGAAGTTGACCGAAGGCCTGGTGGGGGCTGGCTTCTTCTTTAATCTGTAGAGGTGCCATATTGCCAGATGGTCCTAGGAGAAAACCATTGCCCTATGCTTTAAAGGAAGATGGAATACCCCTGACTTGGAAGCAAATTATTTCCCATTTATAGATTCGTTGCGTTCTTTGGCACTTCATCCACTGTGTGAAAAAGCTGTAGAAGACAAGCATCTGAGAAGAAAGTTTCTCCATATAATTGCAGAAAATAGTGCTTCGCACCAATATTCCAGCTCATTTCTAGAGTGTCAGAGTAACCCTCTACCCACAAAGTACAATTGGGCTATTGTGCACCAGAAAGAAGTCTTTCCATACTGTGACAGCCAACCAGCTGAAGCCCAGACATACAAGATTTTAATACATTCATTGTCTTAATGAAGAGCTGTAAATGTAATGAACATGCTCAGGGCAATACAGTGCTCACATCCTCCAGCAGGACTGCAGAGGTACATCTCCATGCTATCTACATATGACTCGACTCTGACCCTGACTCTGCTGACTTGACCCTGTGGTCGAGTGACACTTGGTGTTGCTTGCACAGGGCTAAACTTTTTTCTATGCCCCTTAAAGCTGACTGCATTTGTTCTGCCTGGTGTGCACAGTTATTCCTTGATCTTGGAACATGGTGTTGGGAGTTTGCATGCTCAGTATCATCTGAAAGTGTGTCATGCAACGATACCATGTGGTAGGTAGTCATTAAACAGTGTAGACCAAAGCAAACTGCCAGTGCTGAACCTGTACTCTTGCCCTGTGCAGTTTACTTCTGTATAACATCATGGAGTTTTCTGATCCCAGGTTTTCTATTCTATACATACAGCTAATGTTGCCTGATCCCATGTGTAATTAATCGTATTTGGCCTTTTTAATTTGACTTTTTTTTTGTTGGATTTTGGCTCTTAGTGAGATGATCCACACTCACTGGCAGAAGCAGTACATGCTCTGCAGGATTTACTACCCTCTGCAGACTTTGCCATAATATTTTATGTTGTCTAGATCATTGATTAAAGTATTAAGCACAAAAATAAGTTTCTAGGGGGGGAAATCATTACAATAACTTCTTTTGTTTGTGTCTTTTCATTAATAATAACATTTGGAGATCAAACAGCAAGTCAGTTTTTAATCCATGTAATGTTAATTTCAAATAATGGAAGTTCTTTTAAATCACAGTGTTATTGCTGTATTGACTGGGAAGCTTTGAAGGAATCAATGGCTGTCATGTGAACACAGTTGTCTCTAGCACTTGGAATCACACAGTTTTCTAAACAAAGGAGGAAACACAGACAAACTCCCCAGCAAAAGAACTATAGTAACTACTTTCTTGGATGCTGTGTTGACAGACCTTGATTGTATTTTGACCTCTTAGTTTTGCTAATAAGTTCTAAAATTAGCAATCTCTTTGCTATGGTTAAGAATAACACCATTAGTTATTCAACCAGTCTTTTCAAGCTTTTCAAAACTGATGCAATTTGGACTCTTCTGGAATTACCAACGAGCTAGGACAATGCCTTACTAGCAGCTGAGGACAGATTCTTGCTTAACTGTTAGGACTGAAGTTTGATTTCAGCAGAACCTGGCCTCTTAGCTTTCTTGCAGGAGATTTTTTTTCTCTCTCTATCTTTCGCATGGATACATAATCCCTTTGTTCCAAATACCAGAAAGGTGTTGTATTGTTTACCTACCGTAATTCATGTGTACTTAAGGTAAGATTCTTCCTGGCTTCTTCTCCTAATATTTATGTAAAGTGCCCTTTTACTGCATTTAATCCGGTTGGCTGCTACTACTCCAGCCAGTAACTTTTTCTTTTCTTGCTACTTTTAATCCCCATCATTAATTACTTTGTTTCCCCACCTGAGTCTTTACAAATTGATTTTCTATTTTCTCATTTCCTCATTTAATTTTTTTAACCAGGGTGGCTTTCTGCCCAGTAAAAGCTTTACATGCTAATGAAATCTTGTCGATCTACATATCCAAGTGGCTATCTTTGAACGACTGGCAGTTTCTCTTAATGCTTTCTACTTCAGTGTTCTCTGTCCTTTATGCGGACAATTAGTCTAAGCTTTGAGTAATTAGCTCTTTTAGAGTTTCACAGATGAATATTGGTGCTACCATTGCCTGTTTAGGCAAATGGAGTGTAATCAGATTTTAATGAGAAATACATAAACAACAGGGTAATTTTTAGAGTGACAATTAACTATTCTTTGTCAAGAGAAGGTCTTATAATGAGTCATTCCCTTTGGGAGGAGGCATACTGCATTAAGTAGCTTTGAAAAGAAAATAATCCTTCTCCTTGAAGTTCATCACTTTTTTTTTTTTTCTTTTTTTTTTTTTTTTCTTTTTTTTTTTTTTTTTCTTTTTTTTTTTGTCCCATGCAAACTATCTAGCAAACATTCCCTGGTTAGAATTAGCCGACTGTATTTATTTTCCACCTCGATGCTTCATTTGTAGATCATAATCTTTAGCATAAAACATATTGTCATTTGCTAAGATCCAGATGTTTTGCCAACTCATATATAGGAGAACTTACTTCAGGTGTGCTTTACCCTATAGCTTTTTAAGGCCAGTAGAGACAACAGGTGTGAATCCTACCAGGTGTGAATTAAAATAGGACTTACACCCAGGCCACATTCACCTAAATTTAGAGCATCAAGAAACCAAACATAGTCCTATGCTGATGACATTATATAAAACAGGATAGAAGTCAGTGCTGTAGGTTCTCTGCTGAAGAAGTTGTGTTTTTAAAATAACATTATTTTATTTTTATACGAAACTTAATGGTGTATCTGTTTCACCACATGCCTTTTTAAAATACCATTTTTGTACTTAAAGGTAACCCAGCCACTTAACTCTTTTAAATGACAGCTCACATATTTTTAAATATTGTTAGTCCTTGCCAGAGAAGTTCTCTTATACCATTAGAAAGGTTGCTGAAGTTCATACTTTACAGTTTCACCTACATCTATTTAATAATTTACAGGATGGGAATTGCAACACTGAATTCGGTTTCAACAAAGCACTTAACTTTAAGGATTTGTTTAAGTTTATCGCTATTTCTCAGACCACTTAAGTATGTCTTGAAGTTCCAGTGGAGCCTTGGTATGTTTAAATGGTTTGCTGACTAGAGATGAATTTAAGAATACACGTTTGTTTTCTGGGGTTTTTTGAATGTTTGGGTTGGGTTTTTTTTCTGGAATAGAAACTTATTCTGCAATTTAGCATACATTTTCAGCATTTCTCCTATTCAATGTCTAAGAATGATAGCTGTTTGAGAACTGTGACTTTAAAATTATCCAAGAAAAATATGCAAATATTTTTATAGTTTATCATTTGAACTAGAGAATGAATCCAGAGATCCAATGCCTTATAAACTTTAGCAATTTTTTAAAATGTACAAATATTCCTTATAGGGGTATGCTTAATGAATACATAACAGATCCCTAGAGCTACTGGCATAACTTCACAGGAGTTATGTCAGAATTTTATACCTATACAGTATTTTTGCAAATGAATAAAGTTTCAATAATTAATTTCCTTCTACATGCAATGCATTGACAAGCGTAGGTGCCCTCCTATCTACCTGAGCCTCAATTACTGTGTGAAAAAACAGGGTGAGAGTTTCTAGAAGCAAGAAGGTACAAAACCAATATAATCATAGAATCATAGAATCATTTGGATTTCAGAGACCTTTAAGATTCTTAAGTCCACCTGTTAATGTCCACCAATAAACCATGTACCTAAGTGTCACATCTACAGCCTTTTAAATACTGTCAGGGATGGTGACTCAACCATTCCCATGGCAGCCAGTTGCAATGCTTGACAACCCTTTCCATGATGAGATTTTTCTTAATATCCAATCTAAACCTCCTCTGGCATGCCTTGAGGCCATTTCATCTTGTCCTGTTGCTGGTTTCCTGGAAGAGCGATCCTGACCTGGCTACTCCCTCCTTTCACGTGGTTGCAAGGAGTGATATGGTCTCCCTTGAGCTTCCTTTTCTCCAGGTGAAGAACTCCAGCTCTCTCAGCTGCTCCTCACAGGAATTGTGCTCTAGACCCTTCACCAGCTTCATTGCCCTTCTCTGGACACACTCCAGCACCTCAATGTCTTTATGTAGTGAGGGGCCCAGAACTGAACATGGAATTGGAGGTGTGGATTGGACTCGCCAGTGCTGAGTACAGGGGGACAATTAATGCACCTTTCCAAGCCATGAGCAGCGTTTTCTTTCCAGGAGAATGCTGTGGGAAGCAGTGTCAAAGGCTTTACTAGAATACAGGCAAACAACATCCACAGCCTTTCTCTTTTCCACTAGATGGATTACCTTGTCACAGGATGAGATCAGGTTGGTCAAGGAGGACCTACACTTCTTGAACCAATGCTGGCTGGGCCGGATCCCTTGGCTGCCCCACATGTGCTGCATGTAGCACATAGTACTCAGGATGATCTACTCCATGACTTTCCCCAGTCTCTGGGTCATATTGACAGGTCTGTAGTTCCCTGGCTCCTCCTTCCAACCCCTCTTACAGCTAGGTGTCACACTGGGTAGCCTGCAGTCAAGTGGAACATCTCCAGTTAGCCAGGACTGATGATACAGGATGGGAAGTGGCTCAGTGAAACTTCTGTCAATTCCCTCAATACCCTGGGATGCATCCCACTGTGGCCCATAAACTTGTGTGTCTCTAAGTGCTATAGCACGTCACTGACCATTTTTCCTTGGATTATGGGGGTTTCATTCTGCTCCTCATCTTCCAGCTCAGAGGGCTGGGTGCCCAGAGAACAACCGGTCTTACTACTAAAGATTGAGAAAAAAAAGCATTAAGTACCTCAGGCTTTTCCTCATCCTTAGTCACTATGTTTCCCTTCACATCCAATAAAGAATGGAGACTCTCCTTAACCATCCTTTTGTTGCTAATCCATTTATAGAAACATTTTTTATTATCTTTTGTGGCAGTAACCAGATTAAGTTCTAGTTGGGCTCTAGGTCTTCTAATTTTCTGCCCTGCATAACCTCATGACCTGACTTAATGAAGTAAGTAATGTAAATTCTGACATGAAAAATGACTGTTGAAAACAAGAGGCAGCTAACCCATTTAAATGTTTTAATCCATTAAAATAAAATAAAATAAAATAAAATAAAATAAAATAAAATAAAATAAAATAAAATAAAATAAAATAAAGCAGAAGTTTCCCAACTGCAATGAACCAGACTCACAGCCAGGTGATTCTGAGTGCCTCCATTCCAATTACCATCTGAACTGGGTGTTACAAATCTATCTGCAATGAGAGAGAAAGGGCTCATAGCAACCAGTTAGGAGCTGCAGATGAGACAATCACATTGGGTGACCCTAGTAGAACATGGAACTGGAACTAAGCAACTATTTGAGCAATAGCAGAATTTTATTTCCAAATCAATAGAGCAATACAAAGTGAAGCAGCAGATGGGAAAGTGTTACATGCTTTCACATCTACATAATTCACCACTAATGTGCAATACATATAAACGCTTTCATGTGGATGAATTCAACGCTGCACTATGAAGAAGCAGCACATCTGCGGGTTAACTTACAGAGTATCTGTCAGTAAACAGGAAAATCTTGTTCTCGATTTCACATCTTGTTCAGATGTTACATATGGAATAAAAACCTGATTTGGCAGCATCCTATTTCTAATTGTGATTTGGCTAGTCTGGACCAAATTTACAGCATGTGGGGTACAAACAGTGCCTTAAGTATGTTGAATGCATGCCTTGATACTTAATTGTCCTTCTCTACTTTGTTTTGCGAATCTGAGGAGCATTTTATCTTTGGCTCTTCTATGTTTTGTTGAGTGTCCTTTTTTTTTTTTAACCAACATAATGCAAAGGAACTTAACAGTGGGAGTCCTCTACTTATGTTAGAATCTTCTTTATGATCAAAATTTTAAAAAAGTATTACTGGGAGAAACAAACCAAAACCAAACAACAAAAAAACCACCCCCCCCCCAAAAAAAAAAAAAAAAAAAAAAAAAAAGAACAAACCCTCAAAAAAAACAATTTCAAAAAATGCAGCTGTGAAACATGTTTCTCCTAGAAGCATTATGGGAACATGGTGCTTCACCATGACAAGTTCAGTTGTGGTTTGGGATGCTAGGCTACATTATCTTAGATACAATATAAATATACAATATAAATTAATTTGGCTTAATCTTACGCATAAATCACCCATCTTTAAAGAAATGTTTATTTTGTAGAGCAACATATCTTAAGAGAACTAGGTAGGGTTGAAATTATATAAGAATATTTCAGTAAGTTCTCATTGGATTTAAAACTGGATTGCAAATCCAGCTGCAGCTAAAAATTGCAACCATGTGAATTCCTAGGTAATGACAAAGGTCATCAGAATTTAGCCTTTTTATTGTGTTGTTTTACCTATCATTAGTAAATGTCCCATTACTATGGCACTTGAGTTCTCCCCAAAGCAAGTTCAACCCACTGGAATGATAATACAAAGTATGAGTGGCACCACAGGAAAAATGAGTCAGGCAAAATGGTACAAAATCACTGGATAATAAGAGAATGTACTGTGTACATATTGACGGGATTGTTACAGAACAATTTCTCTTACTAATCTTTCTAATAAATTTGGAAAACTGAGGATTATAGGGAATTACTAAATTGGTGAAAATCTGAGGTTTGAGTTTCATTTTATCATTGTTAAAAACAAGAGCTCAAGACTGATACTTTCTTACTCCCAAAGAAAACTACCACAGTTTTTTAAATACTCAATGCCATCTTTTTGCTGCATGATCAATACTTCACACTCTGAGGACTATGCCTCCTCAAAGAGCAAAGCAAATGCTATGAATTCAATATGTTAGACTAAAGTTTGGTAGGCTAAGGATTATATTCATTTAAGAGAATGCTATCAAGTCAGAAATTAAAGTAAATCCTCTTGTTTGTGTCATTGATTAGAACTATGTGGGTTCTCTTTTAAGGCTTCTATGCCCACCTATGTGGGTCTTGTCTATTTTAATAAGGACTAACACCAATCCTGTACCGTCTGATTTCTTCTACACTTTCCCTGACTGAACCATCAAAGAGTTTGCACACACTTCCTACCAATACTGCAATACTAAGACTTGTGCCTTAAGAATCTGCACATAAGTTTCTTCTTTGTACTGAATATTTATATTTATATATATATGTATGTCTGTCACACCATCCTTTTTCTTCCCTGTCTTTTGATATGGATGTCTATGTCTATACTAAAGGATTTTCCTACTTGTTCCCATTGAGCCTGGAGTAAATACAGCAAATACTAGTGGTGAATATTACTGGTTTACTATCTTAGGTATAGGTTTCCTGAGATGGTGCCTCGCATGTCAGGAAGAAATGGCAGCAGTGACATATTTCCCTTGAGGACAAGACATAAAAGCTGCCTGGATCATGGCCAACCAGCCTTGGCACAGACACCATAGGTATATGTTCTCAGTGCATGAGGCTGCTTGGGCTCAAGAGAAGTCTGAGCAAAAGAAGGACTTTACTTCTAAGCCCTGCAAAAATGCTAACAAGAAATATACTAAGCCAGGTCCAGAAAGCACAGATACAATAATGGATTTAGAAAACATGTATTCTCCAGAGGAAAGATGAATGTGAGTGACAGAGGCTCTGGAAAGAAAACAGTTTATTCCAGATCTCCATATGTGCTGGGCTGTATTAAGGATATATACTGGATTTTTCCCTTTCCTGTATCTGAAGAGGACCACCCCTGTAGTTAGATGAGACAAAAATGTGTATAGGTTGTTTGCTAAAAAAAAAAAAAAAAACATTTTCTAAGCATCATTTTATTCAATTTGCTAATAATTTTCAGTTTGCTTTCAGAAGGCATTTTTCTCATTCCTATCATGATTACTGTGACAATGAGAAGTTGACCCAGGAGATATAGAACTATCTAATTGCAGTCAAAGGGAGTAAAAAGTATTTATTTTCTACCTCACAAAAAAGTTTATCTTTGTGGTTCTTTAGAAATTTCTTGGCCTGCTGTATTTTTCATTCCAGCACTCAAGATCAGAATTTTATATCCCTTTTTTCCTATAGCAGTCTGTACAAGATCATCAGTGCCATTTCATCCCTGTATTTCAGTCCCCACCTAAAATATTTTCTCTGGTAGTATTTTTAATAACATTGAAAGCAGCACCCATTATACTTGTGTGCTCTCACTCTTGCAGATAATGCAGAAGACCCTTACATGCACTTTGCAGCTGTGTACGAGCACTTTAATGCTTCCAGAGGATCCCTCAACATTCAGTACATACACTCATAGAGAGTCTGATTCATAGTCTCAGTCCTTTAGGATTAGGGTTTTTTGGACAAACAGAAAAGTGGATATCTACTACCATTTCAGGTTCCCAAAGAGACATGTAAATGAAGCCTGTTTTACAATTTCTCATTTCTCATCAGATAGATCCAGAAAAAAGCATAAAGAAAAGGATAGATTTGGACACAACATTGTATTATGCTGGAATTCCTTACAAGAGGAATATGATACCACAGTCTTCTTCAAATTGTCTTCTGAAGCGTGTGAAATGGCAATGAGCAGTGACTGATATTACACTTGCATTATTTACAACCCTTTAAAAGGCAGATTTAAATTATTCTTTTAGTTACTATGGTAATCTAGGAGACCTTTGCAGCCTCCAGCTTTCTGAGTAAGGAATGAACTGTTGCTTCAAAACACTTTCAGTATTGCCACGGAAGATTATTTATGGTGCTCTTTTTTTTTTTAATCTTTCCCTTTTTTATTTGTTTGGTTGGCACCACATTAGATTTCTGTCATCTGGAGTGGTGATTTCAACAAAATAATTCTACCACCAGACCTGTAGACAACATGGGTTAAAGACTTTTATCTTCATGTATAAGGATGTAAACCTAGAACTGCCTCATGTCAGATCATAAAAATACTCCTGATTAATAAAAGATGAGGCAAAAATTTGGAATTTATCTTATTGTATTGTTACATAGACTTTTTCTCTCCCTTTTCCTATTTTTTTTAAGTCTTCTTTGGAGGATTTGCACGGGAGGTAAAATCTAAATTATTCTTACAGATATGCTTTTTATTTTGGAACTTATGAAAAGTATTGACAACTACTACCCTTGAACTTCACTGCATAGTACTAAAAATTGATAAACTGCTTTAAAATGTTACTCTATCATTCAATTTTCGTGCAACTTGTGTGCAAATAAATAATTTATTTGTTTTAAAAAAGAAATGGCACAGCTGTGAAAGGTGAGAGTTTGGGAGAGCCATGAGACTCAGAGAGAAGGTGTGATGGTAGGTATTTTGGCGCTGCAGGTTTGTGTGTGTCCTCACCAGCCTGCCCACACCTCAAATGAAAGCATCAGCAGGATAAGAAGGCATTTCCTGTCTCTATGCTCCTCCACCTGCTTACTGTCCAGATACCTGAGTTACCTGTTAGGTGTGGCAAAAGTGGGTTGGAGTTTTGTGATGCATGCGTCAGTCTTCAGGGAAAGCAGCCTGACATCGCCTGTATCAGGCAACGGTCATCCCAGTGATAACAGCTTTCACACATTATTGACTTGGATTTGATTTGAATCACAGATAAAAGGATTAGCTTGAAACTTGTTTTCTAGTTTATTCTTTCTTGTTTCAGTGTCAGTGGATATAATTTGCATTCCTTTCATACTAGGCATACCTCTCAGTGTTGATTAGAAAATTATGGTTTCAATTAAAACATATGCTTTTAAATCTTCTACTGTTGCACTTTTTCCGAGTTTGTAAAGGTAGATGCTGCTAATTATTCAAGAAGCTTGAGTAGGTTTTGCATTCAAATCACTTTCTTCATCTAAACTCCTCCATATACCACTTGGAAGAAATCACAAAAATATAACATAACTTTTAAGTTTATGTGAACAATCATGTTTGCAGTGGAAGCCACAATTTCAGGACTTCTGGTAGCTTGAGTTGCTTTCCTGGAATTTAAATCCATTACTTATGCAGCATCACAATGTAAGTAAAATTCATATTGATACAACCCACGTTACTTCCTAGAGAATGGCATTGAAATAAAAGTTTGGATTTTTCCACTTCATTATGTCTCATTCTTCAATTTCAAATTACTCTAACATGCTCTTTAAAGAGAAAGCATATGGCATGACACCGGATTTTGAGTTGTACATAAATTGTACACATCTTGTTGATCTGAAGGAAATGTTGAACAAGTGAGCAAATATAATTAGAAAATTAATTAGGCTGTGTCTATGCTGAGAATTTGGCTTGAACCCTCAAAGCAGTTTTGAATCAAATTCCCCAGTCGTTCATACTTGCTGCACATTGTTGCGTAAAAGGAATGGGGCTTGTATATACAAACTGTATTTCCTTTGGAGAAACTGAATCTCAAGCCCCACACCAGGTGCTCCCCAAATGTGCTCCATCCCCACGTGGGGGTCCAAATCACAGCATCCTAACATCAGACAGCTTATAACCACGTGTGTGCCAGACACGTTTGGTCCAGAGCGCCCCATTAGACCTACTCAGTGAGAAGTTCAGACCACATTTATTGAAGGAGACTCTGCACCTAATAGTAGATCTATTGATCTTCTCCTAATGCATCACGATGCTGGCTGATATCCACATGGTCTCTGTTCTCTCTGCATGTATAGGCCCATGCAGCCAGAGGAGGGGATGTCTCCGCGTGCCTTTGCAAACCATTGTGGAACCCGTGTGCTGGGACAGTTGCTGTGGTTGACTGAACCACAGCTATTAAACCTTGCCCTGGGACGTGCTGATCATCGCTCTAGCAGTGCTGTGGGGCTCCTGTGTTCTCAGCAGGCCAGCTCATGCCTGCCCACCAAAGCCTGCGTGCCCATCCTCAGGGCACTGTTCCACGTGCTGGATGTGATTCTGCACGGAGCTTCCTTAAGAGCAGGAAGATCATCCAAAGATGCCGCTCCCAGGCTCCAGGCCTGTTCCTTTTCCCCTCGGAGGAATGTTCTAATGATGGCATGTGAAATTATACAACGCTATCAGATTTCAGTCAAATCGGACCATAGGTCACGTACAACACAGAGATGTCTGGAAAACAGATGCTCCTTGTAGCTTTGGTTATCTAAATGTGTGTGGCTGATTGCCTTTTTCATGTTAATGAATAGAAATCATGGGAAACCTCCACATAAGAGTTCAAAATAGAGGTCCGAAGATGTTTTGCAAACACACTTAAAAATGCAACAGCTCTGAAACTACAGTGAATACTTGACACAAAGATTCGTCTCCGTCAGTATGCATAATGTTCTCCTTATTGTTGTTGATGAGATATTCAGAATAAGATTCTGAGGCTTATTTTTAAGCCTATTTGTGGATTATTTTTAGCAAGCCGGTTTTACAAAACAATCCTAACAAAAAGCACACAGTGTAGCTCTTTATAGCCTATATTTCCTATTCCTCCTTTTTTATAGCTACTTTAGAGTATGCCCATCTTATCACATAAAAGGAAAAACACTTTCATTACTGGGAGCTGACTTTCATATGAAGTAGCTTAGCTCAATACTTTTCCACTAAGTAGAAAAATTAATCCTCCGTTATTAAAAGAAAAACTGTTTTCATTTTACTCTTTTCTCTTTATCAGCTGAAGAAAAGATGAACAGAATTCAAACATATGTTCAGTATTTCAGCTAAAAATCTACAAGTGTATTTGAAAAAAGTCAAACTTCAAACAGGCCAGAAGATAGTTTCTCTCTTGTGACACAAGTTTGAAGGACACTTGCCAGACACTGACACACCCACTTCTTCAGCCAGAAAATCTTTTAGTGACTAGAAATTACAGTTCAAGCATAGATTTAAGCGCTAAGTACTAATGCCCAACATTAATGCTCAGCCATCTCTACAGCCACAATGCAAAAGGGCTTTGCTTTCTCTTTTTCTGTCTTGCAGTTAGTTCAGCTGCTTGCCTGCACTCATCTTTCCCTTTCTTATCAGACATAGAGACATTGTAAGACTAATATCTATAACAGCTTGTTCAAAAAATAGCTTTTTCCTGCAGGGTACAGAGGATTGGATGGCCAAGCAGTAAAATTTTCTATTGTGAGATCTATTCCTATCCTAAATGAGGGAGAAGGGAAGAAATTATTAATCTCCTTTAAAAGATAAATTCTGAACAAAACCTTGAAATACTTCCTAGCATTTCACAGAGTTCCATTTTCATAAAATTGATCTTACTGCTTAAAACATCAAGCAAATAAAAGGAAAAAAATCTTAAGTTAGCAACTCTTGACTTTCCCAGCCTAAGAGAAGTCACCTTCAGTGTGCTAGAGACCTTGCTGGTTTTCAAAATGTCTTAAATCAGCTAAAATAGTCCCGTTGGAGTCAAGCAAAAATTTACACCACCTAGTCCTAATGTGACCTCAGCTGGAGTCCCGTGGGCAGCTCTGCCCATCCATGCTTGAGAGAGAAGGGCTGAAATTCCAGTAGTTGCAAATGATATTCAGATAATCCAAGGAAAGGAGAGCTTGTTTTACGAGAGTAAACTAAAAGGCCTTGGGTTGCTTAGTCTAGCAAAAGGGTGACTGTCGGGGAATGTGATTCATATCATGTGCTTGGACTTGTTCCAGGCTGTGTGGATTCTGACCAGCAGGCCAGAACACACGTGCTCGTTGGTTAATGGGAAAGCTGAACAGATCAAAGTCACACTGGAGTCTCTCCAACAGTGGCCTGCTGATGTGCTTGCCTACCTAGCAAAGCTTTTAGTTCCTTAAAACTCACAAAACCTCACTTTTCAATCCCTTTTACAAATTCAGCTGAACAGGAGCCATGGCTTCAAAAGATACTGAGTTTAGAGAGGACTGAAACAGGCCGACTGACAGGCACAGACAGAATCAATAGTTTCTTAGGAAAGCAGCTATGGACACCTCATTAAAAATGTATAGTGACAGTAAGCATATCTAAAACAAGGAAACAATGGGGAGACAGAGAGGTGAGGGGAAAAACAAGTGATACTTGCATACATTGAATAAGCCAGGAGAGAAAACAGCTCATTTATGTCTCTGATCGGCAGGAGCAATGTGTTACCTTTTGAGCTTCTCCATTAAACAAGTGTAGACAGAAAGAACCTCTACATAAAAGATACAATAAACAGCATACTGCATCATTATTTCATATTACAGCAATCGCTCTTTAAGGAATTGCACTGCTGGAAAAAAAATCAGCAGTGTGGTTTGTGAATCTGCAACACTGTTTGCCTACAGTAAGTGGCAATACATTTACATTTACAATACATCTTAGCATTTACACACTTGTTTTATGAAGGCTGGTTCACTGAAGTACCTAAAAAGAGAAAGACATGGGTGTCTGTGAAGACCTCTACCCCTTAACTTCTTAAAGAGCCTTACTTTGGGAATGGTTATTCAACAGGCATCTAAAATTAAGCTACAAGTCTGTTTTCCAAGATACATGAATTGAATGTGAGACTTACAGTGAAGTATCTTCTCAAATCCTCTATTATTTTAATCAATACCTTACTAACTGTAGGAAAGCATTTAGTAAGAAACTGTAAAAGTAAACACTTTAAGAAAGCGCTTCCTTACTTTTTACACGTGCACTGTGAACAACACAATTTCCTGGTCCCCAGCATTGTAAAGTGTAGATCCCTCCCACATACATTCAACATTTTAACGTCCCACTGAGACTTTTCTATCTAGTTAAGGAGATGACTTGAAAGGCTGAATGATCAAATAGATTTAAATAGCTGCTGTCATTTGTGAGTTTACATAAGAAAATGTTGAGGTTTTCTTCCTTACATGTCATGAGGGAATTAAACAATCTTTGCAGTCAGATTAATTTACAGAAAAGAAAAAAAAAAGTTTAAGACTCTATAGAGTGCAGACTTGAAGGACTTGTAGTCAAGAGTTAAAATTTATTTGAAATACTGAAGCATTTGTGTTGTGCGTATGGATTTTAATCAGCAAGAGGCATGGGTGACACTTTCTGTAAGTGTCCAACTTTTACTTAGCACTAGATATCAATTGTAACAGATGTCAGTAACATACAGGAAGATTTTCTAAGGGTGATGAAGGCAATGAACAATGGTAAAAGACAACTCAGTGAGCGGTGGGGGGGGGGGGGGTCCTGTACCACCTGCAAGAGGTGGATTTCCAGGTGGCTTCTACATGTTTCTGTGGAGCATGGCTTCTGAGACATACACTCACATCAGGGAACTGGAAAAAAAAAAGAGTGCAGGGGATCCCATGTAACTCATGGTCAAGTACAAGGAGGGTTGTTTCATCATGTCAGTCAGCAGGGTGATGTATGCAGCACTCCAGGTGGCTCAGAGACACCTACCTCCAAATTGCTGAAGATGGAAGCTTCTCTGCCTTCCTATTGCCAAAGCCAGTACATGCCAAACAAACTGAAATATAGATGCTGGAACTCTCTGTGGTCCATGTCTTCTGGATTTCTACCACTGAACACAAGCATAAGAGTGAACGTACCATAATCATCTAGAAAACATGTCCCTGTGAAGAAACCATACGGAGATGCAGAATTGCAGTTTGACAGTTTTTATAAAGGTGGGAACTTCTTTTCAACAAAAGCCTAACTCCTTAACAAGAAACAAAACAAAAAAAGTAAAGAAAAAAACATTAAGACCCAAACATTATATTCTAGGCTGTTTTGCAGTCTAGTTCTCCACCGAAAGCCTGTCTAATCTAGCAATTTTCTCACAGTGACTTCGGGCCAGTAACTGGAAATGGTCAGGAAGACCAGCTCGCTGCCATAAAGCCCCCACTGAACTGGTCCACTGTTCAAGATCAGGTCTACCTAGCAGCATAATTACGGAAAAGTTTTTGGGTGTACACAGTGTATTTCAAAGAGAATGATCTATTTAATACTTACAGTATTCTAGCACTTCTGTGAGACATTAGAGACTGGGCAGCAAAGCATAGTCTGGGCAGATGGACTGAATGATTCAATATAATGAAATCCTTTCATTTCCAACATCTGTAACAATGTCTCAATTTCAGGCATTTGTGACAGTGATCTTTACTTGCTGTATTTTGGATTAGTTCTCCATCTGATGTCCTTTCCAAGTATTAGCAGACAGAATAATAATAGCTCATCGTTATAGATGGCAGCAGGCGTAAACGGTAGGAGACACTAATTATCACCCTTTTGGTTTACAGCAGCAGAGACCACCATTAAAAGAAAAAATCCCAAGTAAAATATAATTCTTCACTATGAAAACTTCTTTTCCTCAAAAAAAAAAAAAAAAAAAAAAAAAAAAAAAAAATTTGAGATTATGGCAAATTTTACTTTTTTAGTTTTAATGAAGTATAGAGGCAGTCAGGAAAAAATGTTTTTGATCCTCCAATTGGCAGATTACATTTGAAATGATGATTTGTGGTATGTGGAGAACAAAAGGAATGGTGGTTTGAGATGTACCAGTAGAAAGCAAGCACAGGAAAAAGGAGAGTACTAACTCAGATGGAGTGTCCGCCTATATGTTGGTAGCAGCAAGTTCAGAGTAAACTAGGACAAAAGGTCAGATGGCACAAAGCCTAAAATACTCCTTACACCTCTGTCAAAACCTAATTTTTTGATGTAGCCATGTTATCTTTTGCTTTTTGCTGTCACTTTGGTGTGACAGTAGACTAATATCAACTCTTTGTTGCCGCAATTGCTGTCTCTTATTTTCATTATTACATGTATAAATCTGTATTTTATGCCACAAGTATTTGGGACATTATTGCAGGGAAGATGTTCAAAAGTGTAGTAATTCGTGGTATCAAATAAATTCAAAGCAATTGAAGAACTGTTACATTCATCATAAGCATAAGGTTCTCGATCAGTGTCGTGCCTCCCAACTGTATTACTCTTTCTATGATTAGACAATTTTTGTCAAGGTTTTAAAAAAAGGTAATAAAAAGATCATGACAGTCCTGAAGTCCCCCTTAGAAAGACATGGTTTAGGTAATCTTCTCTCAAAAGGAGATGTGATTAAAGCTGAGGCTAAAAGAATATACTAGAAACATTTTTAAATGGTTGAGATAGAATTGAACTTAAATCATGTAATGCTGATTTACTCTGGAGATCTTTCAATGCCAAATCTGCATCTTGAGGTAATCCTGCAATAATTCTGTTTTATCAGTTTCATCTATTTTAGATTTTTCTATTTGTAATCCTGAAATTGACCAGAGGTGTTAAATATAAAGGCTGCATAGAAGCCATTTGGGAAAGACTATGCATTAAAACCAAAATCTTTTATCCCAAAGAAGATTTGACACTGATCCAACTGACCTGTCACAGCATAAACAAATTGCTGCTATACCACATCATCTTCTACAAAACTGACCTGTGTGATTTATTGGCTTGTGTGTTTGTAATCTCATCCTCGAGGTTTTCAAGGCTAATGATTCTTCATCTGCCTATTGCTGGAAGCTCCTAACAGCCTCAGCTATGTATCTGATGTTTGATATATACTGAACCAATCCAATTTGATTTTTAATGCAGCACTCCAGCTCTGCTTTTCAACAGTATCTCATATCAAAAATTGGATGAAAGCTCTTGAAATCTCCCTTCTGATGAGACTCCAGGAAGGAGAATTCTGGGGCACAGGGAGGCACACACGCAGCAAAGCCACCTGTGGCAGGGGCTTCAGCTGAAGTGTTCAGCCTGGGTATCCTCAGGCTATTTGTTGATTAAAGATACTTCTGCATAAAGCTTGTTCTAACACAATTTGCCGTTCTTGAAAAAAGCTGTAAGTCACAGGTTGCTTGACAGTTTAAGAAAGCACTACCACTGGAAGAAGGGGTCCCCAGTCTCCTCCGCTCTCAGTGGCTCATTCCCACCTCTGCGCCACCCTTTTGTGGACACAGCTGCTTCCAGAGCTCCGTGCCCGGTGGGATGAGATGGGCTCAGGTCTGGGCCTTCGCCGGGCCTGTCACCCAGCCTGGCGCATGGCGTAACCGCGCAAACATGTGCGGCCTATAAAGCAGCCAGCGAGCAGCTGGGGACTAGTGTGAGCTTATTTTGGCTTAAAGAGTTCCTCAAGTTACAGGCTTGGCGATGAGCCACACGCTGTGATCGCTATGAAGGCTGGTCAAATCCTGAAAAGACCCCCAGGAACATCACAGGGACTTTCCCTAGTGAGGTAAACAAATAACATAATGTCAGATTAAGCTCAATGTCTCTAGATAACAGGCGTGTGAAGAGAAACTTGGAGTTATTTGGAATTCTTATTCAGGAAGGTCACCTGTTTACCACTAGGGACAGCTCAAGTGAAAGCCTTTCTTCAGTATGCAACTATATTCAGAATCAAAACCTGTCCTTATTTTGCCTGTGCATTGAGAAAAAACACGCACAAAAAAATTTTAATATGTACCCATTATATTAAAGGAAAACAGGCTGCAGCAGTACTTTCACCATCTGTCAACAGAACACAGTACAAAACAGAGGTTGTGGGTATTGAGAGGAAGGCAACAGGACTGATTAGGAGTGCAGACAACCCATGCATGAATAGATTGAAATGATTGGGAGAGTTTGTTTCACAAGGCAGACATTGAAAAGAGAACATGATAATAGTAGTTAAAGTAAAGAATGGTACAGGCAAGATACATAAAAAACTTTGTTGAGACAGCTCTGTTCACTGGCTCAACACACGACTATGGAGACTTTCAGTGAAATTGTAAGGTAGCAAATTAAAAGCTGATAAAAATGAACACCTTTTAGCCCAATATGTAATTAGAAGATGTGGTGCTGATGCAGGCTGTGGGGTGCAGGAGGTAATTTGAGGTTTCTTACTCCTCAGTGAAAGAATAAGCTACTTAGCATGCAGAGTAAGGTAAAACCCCATGAAGGTACAGTTACTACAGAGCAACACTGGCTGCCACCAGCTGCCATCAGACACGAGTTTGCTGTCTGCCCCGACTTGTAACCATCTACCTCTTGTCTACTTGAGGAGCTTGCCTTTTAATAAAGAACAAGGCTTTCATCTTCTGAATTCTGTGAGAGATGTCTACTCAAAGTCATGTACATTCACATTATGGGATTCATTGCATGCAGGCATGGAATCGCGTAGAAAAGGATTTCCTAAGACAGAATCATCTACAAAGAGGCTTTTGCTGCACACAGAGGAGATGCATCATCACAGCATGTGTCTGTTCTGCTTTAGGACAGGTAAAGTGTCATGTCTAAAGATTTAGGCCAAGTTGATGTACCCAGCTCTGGGTACAGATCTGAAGTGACAGCTCCCATTTTCCCACTGTTGGGCCAGCAGTGAAGACCAACACATGAAGTCATCAAAACAAATCACCTTGGAAAACAAGATGTAAGTCTGTATTTGTCATAATTAAATAAAAAAGTCAGTGCATAAAACACTTCATGGCATGAACACACACATACACATACACGTTTCAGAACAAACTGCTGACAAGTGACATTATCCTGTAGACAAATGACTCGCTGCACACAGCAACGCTGGATGCAGCTGCACTTCACCCATGGGTTTGGGATAGAGACCTCACAGACTCATCACAGCATGTGTCCATCCATGAGCTAGGGTTTTCAGATCTCACAGGACACTCCCGGGGGGATGGTCAGCAGGATGGCAGAACAGGGTGGTCTGTGCACTGCTTGTCCACCACTCCTGCCCTGCAGCACCTTTCCCCTTTGAGAGAAAGGAAAACAGCAATCTCTATAATTTTAGTCATGAATTAACTACTCTGTTTTGGGGGGGGGGGAAGTGAGACCCAGAGAAGCTGTAGGAGAAACAGTAAATCTATATTGGTTTCTACCAGTTTAAAATTCTGTCACATCAGCATGGCCCACTAGTTCTCTAAACCCCTTTTCCTCTGTCCAGCTATAACAGGCCAGACATGCTTCTCCCACTCAGTCCCCTACACTCATATGTCCAGCAGCCACGGAGGTTCCTCTTCCCCCTGCCTCATATAAAAATGAATGATCGCAGAAGCAATCAGGTTGGAAAAGGTCTCTTAGACCTCATTGAGTCCAACTTATGACTAAACACCACCTTGTCAACCAGACCATGGCACTGAGTGCCATGCCCAGTCTTTCCTTAAGTGCCTCCATGGACAGTGACTCTATGGCCTCCACAGGCAGCCCATTCCAATGTCCAATCACGCATTCTGTGAAGAAATTCCTCTTAATGTCCAACTTGAACCTTCCCTGGCACAGCCTGAGGACAGTTCCTCTTGTCCTGTCACTAATTGTCTGGGACAAGAGACCAACCCCTACCTGGCTACAGCCTCCTTTCCCACAGTAGTAGGGAGCAATATGATCACCCTTGATCCTTCTCTTCTAGAGGCTAAACAACTCTGGTTGCCTCAGCCACTCCTCATAAGATTTGTGCAACCTGACTTGTGGCAGCAGCTCTGTTGCTTCATTTTGGAATTACCTGCTGCTGTCTGTTTATGCAGCATAACCTTTTGTACATGGCAATCTCCTCTCTTCTTTAGACCAATTTATTTATCTTAAATAATGTTTGGGGTTTTTTCTTTTACATTTCTCTGATGATTTGGCTTCGGAAGGCATAGAGTTACCCAGTCTAGTTATGGTCAAATTTCTGCCTTCCTGTGGTATAATTTTGAATGCATATTTTCTGACTTCTACCTTTCATCCTCCATGTTTGTGAGGAACAGAGCAGCCTTGTGGTAATTTTTATATATGACATGCAAAGTGGACCCATGCTCTTGTAAGTACTGAAGAATTTTTAACAGGGCTTCAGTAGGGCTGAAAAGGATCTTGACTTGAGGATCTGAGCTTAGTTTTTAGCACAGTCTCAGCCAGATCATGTCACTTTAGTTTGGTATCAGTTTGTTGACATTCTGTGAGAGCAGAAGACAAAACAATCACCTTTAGCAGAGTCCTGGCAATTTGATACAGACCACAGCAACTGTCCATAGAAGGCTAGGACCTATTTGTCGGAGAGTTTACCAAATCATTTTTTACTCTCAGGGTAAAAAAAATCTATGAAATGAATCAGAAAACAATCTCAATTGATGAGAATCATCAATTTTTCTACGGAGATCTGTGGAGCTGTTTGCACAGACCAGGAACCTTCCTGAAAGTCTGCAGATGACTGTGGAAGAGTATATTTTTGGGATTTTATGATGACAAAGTTTTGCCAAGCTAGGTACCGATATTGTCATTATAGCATTTGGTGAATGGCAAATCCTTCTAAATTATCCTCTCCTTTGAGTGTTGAAGCTTAATCTCAGGATGATGTTTTGATAAAACAATCTTGTGTTCACAGACTAGTGAGGGGAAGAGTTACACCCAGACTGCCAGTATGTTGGGTACACAAGTTGATAGAAGAACTGTAGAATTGGCACCCTGAAGTTGTCAGACCTCACACTTGTGAGACAAGATACAGCTCACTTGGTACTAATGGTGTCTGTGCCAAGGACTGTTGAAGTGTCTTGAGTTTGTGGAAATGTTGGCAGTAGCACTGAACAGCATCTTTGTATTTACAGCAGTACTAAATCCAAATGACCTATTCAGAAATGTAGAGGTCATCACATTAATTTTGTAACAGTTTTTGTTAAGTGATATTAGCTATAAAAAAGTGCTCAAAATTGATGTTATTTTAGGCATGTTTCTCTCTGAGGAGAGCTGAAGACCATTTTTTGCTCCTAATCTCAATGTATGTCCTGTCACTTTTTGAAGGAGAGCTACAATAAGCCAGTGAAGTCAAGCAGAAAATACTGGACATAAGTGAGAAAGATAAAAAGAAATCCACTATTTCTCCACTTGGCTCAAATAAACTGAAACTGTTCAGCAGTTGGAAAAAAAAAAGGCTGTGTGTTTTGTCAGCAGAAGCACAAGGTTCAGGGTTTACCAAAAGAACCAAAGCAGAGACAAACTGCCTAACTCTGCAATGTCAACACAACTTACATTCAATAATTAAGTGTGGGACTGACCTAATGAGACAGGCAATAACCATATTTCAGGTTCAGTGGTTCTCAATAACCGCACTGGAAGAATACAGCTGAGACTGGAGACAAGAAGGTTATTTTTAGAATCACTAATACTAGGGCAGTGATTAGAAATAAGATCCTTTTCTCAGGTAATAAGTGCTTTAACCAAGAAGTGCAGTTCCCAATGTTTTGAGTCACGATTGTGTGATGGAAGTCAGGACCAAAATTTTATATGGGGACATACCTTTGCTAAGCAACAAGCAAAGATTAACTGCTTTCCTGCTTGAGGGAAGAGAAAAAGGATATTTACTAAGAGACTTTCCATATTTTCTACAGTATGATTAAGAAGCCTCTATCTACTCCTTTGGACAGGGAAAAAAGGAAAAAAAGAGAGGTTTTGGTCTCTCTGAAGAGTTTGTAAAAAAAAAAAAAAGCCAATGCAATGATCAATATTTTTGATGAGATATTAAAACCTGTCTAGATGTGTGTGTATTGTTGGTTTGTTGAACTTAAGATGAGGTTCGAACTAATCCATTGAAGTTTTGTGAACTGCTGTTTATATGCGTTCATCAGTAGAAGCATTAATGGCAACTAGAACTGCTAAAAATTTGATACATTGGATATTGCAATGGCACTTCATGTAAGAAATAAATTCTGTTGACCCCAATGACTGTAAAATATCTCTGGGTTTTTAGTAGTACACAGTGGGATACAAAAAAGCCTTCCTGCTGGTATGCTAAACTGTTCTATGATCAATAAAACTGTATGAGAACATGAGACTGGATAAATAAAACTGTCCCTATAATTAATGTATTTCTCTTATCCCGGAGTATTGCAGTGCTCTTCTCTACCTCTGAACTTCTGTGCTCCCCCTGCACCACTGTCACCATCTCACATTTTTATCATCTGCTATTTTGTTCTGCCTTCTCCCTTGTTGTTTTTTTGCAGTGTGTCAGGGACACAGGAGGAGGGAAGTAGTGCTGTGTTTTTATCAAATGGCTACAACTGGGGGAAAAAACCCAAACCCACTAACCAAAACAAACATCTTAGCTCTTACCAGTGACCCATTGTGAGAGCAATAGAGAGGAAGGAGACCTTGAGCTATTAACATTGCGGTAATTCTCTACATCTACTTGTTCCAGCTGTGCAGCTCATCAAGATCCAAAGCACTTTTGATACAAAATCCGAGGTCTGACAAGAATTCATACTGTGCAAAATGACATTTTGTCATGGGTTTTGTAAAGAGCGTATTATTCTATTCCGTCTGGGTGGAGCAGAATTGCTTATCTTTGCTCAAATGGGTCAGTGTCACTTATCAGATGGTGGAGTGCTACTTATCTCTCTTCATTGTTTCACTACTTCCATGGGAATGTCTTCTGCTAATGGACCATTAAGAGCTCATCAATGACATTACACATTACACTGCACTATTGTAAGCTGCTCCTCACAGGGAGGAGGAGCCAAACCATCTTAACCTAGATAAAAAGGAGCCACAGTCCCACTAGGAATCCAGTTTTTCCACCAGATCCCTGGAGGAAGACCGGACCCATCTGACCACTACTGGACCCTTTTTCTTCAACAGGACCATCTCTACTCCAACAGAACCACATCTGTCACTCCAGGAGGGCTTACTTTGGACTGCTTCCAACACCCTGATCAACAGGGTGTCAGGTTGTATTTCTGACTCTGTCAGGGTTTTCTAGGATTTCTTGTTTGTTTATTTGTCTGCTTATTCTTCTGTACTACAACTTCTGTATTTTTATATCCCTAGTAAAGAACTGCTATACCTATTCCCAAAATCTTTTCCTGACAGCCTTTTAATTGCAAATTTATGATAATTTGGAAAAGGGGGGGAGGGGCTTACATTTTAAGGGAGACTCCAACCCTCCCTGGCAGATACCTGTCTATCTAAACCAAGACACATTTGCCAACCAAAATATTAATGTGTCTTTCCTTCCCTCTTGCTCTTCTGACACTCCTTTGCCAGTCATGTTTTCTCACCTGTGGGTGAGTGAGTGCATGAGTGTGCCCCAATACTCAGCACATCCACTCCTGACAACAATGCCCTTTAATGACATTTCCTTTTAGACTTTAGAAAACAGAATCCATTGAAAATTCACAGACTTGGAGCAGTGTAATCTTCAGAACAGCTGATTTCCTGTGCCCATTTAACCATATGAAATGGCCGTACTTTAACAGAGATCATTGGTACTCACGGACAGAATAGCCCTGCTCAGCAGTAATCTCAACACATCTAGTAAACCTTACTGCATACAAATTACCCTAATTCTCAGTGTAAGTTGTGTTGTGATACTGATTTTCATTGTTTTGACCTGTTGTGGAGTAAGGATAGCTCATGACTGCTTACAGCATGCAGTAGCCTTGCAGAAAGGAGTATGTGGAGAGAAATCCTCAGGTGTCCTTAGAAATAAAGTTTGTTTTTGTTTTATGTTCTCAAGAAAACCAGGATTTATTTTCAGCCGCTACAATGCAGAGATAATGCCCTCCTCCAGAAGGGAAAGATTGGCTGCTCCCCGAGGCTGGGACAGTGGCTCCCTGAGCTGGGTGGGTGGCAGGGCAGAGCCTTGTCACCCAGGGCTGTCCCACAACCCCAGGCAGGAGCAGGGCAGCCAGGGACACCGGGGCAGCCCCAGCCCTGAGCATCAGGCACCTTCCCAGGAATGGGCTGAGGCTGGGATAGGACTTCAGCCCCGGCTCAGTGTGCCCCAAACAGCATCTGGCAGGGTAGAAATCTTATCAGCAGGATACTGAACCAAAGCTAAAGTACAGCAGCATCAGGTTTTCCAAACTTCACAACTGTGAATTCTTATGATTTCAGAAACATCCTAGAATAAATACATTTAATTCCATTCAATGCAGTTCCTTTAAAAACTCTTTTACGTATATCTAAATAAGTGATCCTGCATATGACATGAAAGTGTTTGCTAACCTCTGGACCAAAAGCCATTAAAGAGCTGCAAATACAGTTAATTTGCTACTGAAAGTAGTTTGTCAATTGCTAGGAGGAGGTCTCCAAAGGTTAAAGAGATATATTTACAGGAATTTAAACAGATTCATTATTGCTGGGACTGTTCTGAAAGTCCTGGACGTGTTGAAAACTAGCGTTGCCTACTTAGTTTTACAGAGTGAAAGACAACTGAGGTCAGTTCTTCCTTTACTATGCATTAAATTTTATAATTATGGTAACACAGAAAGAGATTTTATGGGGAGCGGAGGTGGAGAGAGTTGCTATTTTGAAAAGATTTATATCTGGCCAGCTGAGAGCAAGGGTAGGGGCATAGGGAAGTTTCTGTCAGAGAGATTTCAGAGAGTTTAGGACTGACTGAATGGATGACAAAAAAATGTAACTTTACAAGATAGAAAATACTAAAGAACTGTACATTAGACAGTATATTATGTAGTTCCTTTAGTCAATGGAATGAAAAAAAAATAAAGCAAACAAAAACTTTGGCTTTTTCTTCTGAACCACTGTTATGCTGAGCACAAATGGCAATTCACTTTTCCTACAGGAGCAAAAGTCCGTGGTGATGTACGTAATTGTGCATATACTGTGTACTCAATACATAAACAATTCCTGTCTTCTCTCCACAGGCACATTCTCTCCATGTTTTTCTGTTCTGCTGAGTGTGCAGCATGGCAGTTGCTGTACAAGTTCTAAAGGGAAAAAGATTTGAACTAAACCATGCCAGACCAGATACTGATTTGCTTCAGTGTTAAGCAAAAGTATGTTTCTTCATCACTTACTGAAGAGAATGGGTGAAGGAAGCCTCATTCTTCCCTCTGTTTGAAGATGCACTTTGGTTTGCTGGAAGACAGTAGAAGTTTGTCCTAGATCTCCTGCAAATTATCAAGTTCAAAATCTAAGTAATTTCCTCCATATACCAAACACGAAGCAGTTTAGTGTCTGGTTGAAGGCATCTAAATGAAGCACCTCCACTGAAAGCTTAGTTCCCCAGGGTCCCTGTAGGGAAAGTGGAGGGAGACAGCCCTCTAGAGGTGTCTGTTTTGCCCTATTGAGATATGAATTCCTTTCTGGAGATACCATTATGGGAAATATCAAGAATCTGCATTGTCATTCAAATATTTCAGTAAAGTAGCTAAAATGAGATGGCATGAACTTTTCCTGAACAGAAATTCCCTCCCTGAGATTTCTGTTATCCAAGACTTTGAACTGTTGTTCCCAGATGTCTTTAGTCTTTAGAACTTAGTGCAGGTGGAGCATGTACACACACCTTCCCTAACATCCCATCGTCACCTGCACCTCAAGGACCCCTGAAGTGAGCACAAAGAAGAAGCTTGCATGGCCAGGTCAGGGTGATGTGTGAACAAAGCAACCAAGGCTCTTTGCAAGTTTTTCTAGGGCAAGGGGAGGAGAACAGCGATATTAAAAGGTATATTGTTCTGGAATGCCTTTGTGTATTCCATACTCTCTGTGAGCAGATCCTCCAAGGCTCCCAGTTGATGCTGAAGTCCCTGAACATCTACGAAAACCTACCTTAGAGTTAGAAGCTTGATTACTTCTGTATGTCATGGCCTAATGACACTATGTTCAGGGACATGAAAAGCTTATTATCTATTTATGAAAGGCCATGTTTACAGCCTTGTAAATAATGCAGATAAATTTTATTTAATAAGGACAATAAATTTTAGTTCTGCTTCCTGTATTAACAGTAAATGGCTGATGTTTGGAATTGCTTGTGCAAATGGTGGTTCCCACAGAACAAATAGATCCTAAAAGGTCAAATTAAATTAATTCAAGGTTCATCTTGCCCTAAGGGAGTCGTACAAGATGGCAACACTGTGATTTAGAGTCACAGAGAGACTGAAAATAAGGAGAAATAACGCTACTTGTAAATCATACCTCAAAACTGTGTAAGTTCTCCCCTTCTGTATCATCCTGGCTTGAAAGTCCAAATGATTTTTACTGAGAGTTAGACTGCGTGGTGTGTATGGCATCCCAAAAAATATAGCCCGTATTCTTAAAGCTTTAATAAAGCAGTAAAAGCCCTAAAGAATCATACCAGCACAAAACATTTCCACAGAGTTGCTTGCTCTGGGGAGGAAACAGTGATTTGGGGTATTGCCATGACCTGACTGTACATGAGTGCTTGCTTCAAAGCCGAGTAGTGCAGAAGAGTGCTGGGCACTGATGCAGCTCTGAGCCAAGTTCACGGAAAACATTCCACTTGTCTTCAGTGAAAACTGGACTGAGGCCTTGATTCTGTGATAAGAGGATGGTCTTTCTCACCCATGGTAAAATGGCAGGCTGAGTTGTAGTCAGCTTGATTATATTTTTCCCTTTTGTGGTTTTTCACTTTGTAGATGCCCTTGCAAGCTTTTATCTCTTCTAGGAGTCCCATGAGACAAGAACATTCATGCTGATTTCATGGAATGGACTGAAAAGTTTCAAGAGAGTTTCAGAGAAGCACTTTATGCCTCTGGCTAAAATCTGAAGTACAAATCTACAACAGAATAGGGAATTAGCTAAGAAAAACACACAAAAAAAGAAAAGAAAACAAAAGAATTTTACAGGAGATGAAAACATGGCAACAGCAACAAAAACACATTTATCACTGAAGCCATGAGCTATTAAATTTTATTCTCTGTAGAGGGAAGAAAAAATTAGAATTCTACTTAGGTAACTACAATTGAAAGGCATGGAAGTAAGGGTTTGAAAACAGATACTAATGGATCTAAATATTCACTTTTCAAGATAGGGATTAGAAAGTTCATCCTGTAATGCTCTCAGAAAACTTCTTACCTAAAGTCACCATCATTTTAAGAGGAACCTCGTTACATGTTTGTTACTTGAGAAAAATACCCAAAACTACCCATATAGACAAAGTTTAAACGAAACTAGAAAAAAGTGAGCAAAGAATAGACCCTGATTTTTGTCTAACCACTTTTTTCTGAAGATCTCCATCACAACAACATCTGAGCATTCATGCATGGCAGCCAGACCTTCAAAATATCCATGGTAAATACTAGAGGTTCTCTTATTTACTCTTAGAGGATATTATTATTTCCTATCACAAATTATTTCAGACTGGAATTTAACCTCTTCCAAATGTGTTCTTTCTTTCACTTTCCACTGTGGACTGTATTAGTAGCTGGAGAGCACACTGGAAGGAAAAGTAGCAGGATAAAAATGAATGGTGTTTATTTTTCTTTGATTAGATCGAACAGCAAACAGTTGTGAATTTGGGTAGACAAAGAACTTGTTGTTCCATTTTTAGGTGAGATTAACTGCTACATAACATGAAAGCTTGCACAGTGGTCTAGAAAACTGCTATAAGACTAAAAAGATAATAAAATGTTTTGGACAGAAATACAAACAGTGGTGAATAATGAATATCTAGTGATCTATAATTCTGACAAAGGTTTTTCTTTGAGGCAATGTGTTAGAATTACATGCACATACACATAGCCTCAAAATACTGCAGTACTCAGCATGATTTATGTACTTGATAAAATGCCTCATAGTAGCCCAAAAATAGAGTTGCACCAGGTGCACAACAAACAGACATGCTACTTTTAAAAAACTGAAATAAGCCAACTGGAGTGGGAGCCAATGAGAGCAGATGATCGACATATTTATTTTGAAAGCAGCCAGAATGCCTCAACCTTCTTCAGTCACAATATCTAAACTAAGTCATGGCAATCCCAGATTCAGCTAATCCCTGTTATGACTCTGTTATCAGGTGAGAGTAAGAGTAATTCTTTTACTCAGACCATCTTTCTTACTTCTCATGACTCTTACCATTGTTTACTTTTACAGTCCGTGGTCAGATAAACCTGAGGCTTCTTTAAGTCATGACCTAAGTTCATCTAATTTGATCTCTAAATAAAAACACAGAGAAGTAGACAAGTAGCTCAAATAGCCCCAAGCTCCAGGAATACAGGGAAATAAGACAGTGACACAAAGAAATGAATTGATACAAAGTCCAAGGTAAGGGGACGTAATTGATCTGCTAGGGCTGAAAGACAGGAAATACTCCTCCTGCCAATATAGAATTTTCTGTGAATGAGGTGGACCATACTGTGAATTAAAATTGGACATTCCTTCTCACTAACTTTTCCTAAACAAGGGAAAATATCTTTGAATATTTATATGAAAATTTCAGATTTTAATTTAAATATTTGAGAAGTAGAAAAATAGAGTAATTTTAACTTATCGACGAGATGCAAATTTTTTAAAAGAAATAATCTGGGTAGCAAAATTAAAAAAAACAAATCAAAGAATTATAGAATCCTAGAATCATAGAACGGTTTGAGTTGGAAGGGGCTTAAAGAACATCTAGTTCCAAACCCCCTGCCATAGGGAGGACACTTTTCAGAAGACCAGGCTACTAAGGCCACCATCCAGCCTGGCCTTGAACACTCCCAAGGGATGGGGAGTCCACAACCTCTCTGGACAACCTGTTCCAGTGCCTCACTGCCCTTATATAAAGAATTTCTCCCTAATATCTAATCTCAACTTACTCTCCTTCATTTTAAGGCCATGATCCACATGATGTCTAAGTAAAGGTAATAGTAGAAAGGAGGGGAACAGAATAAGCCCAGATCTGGTGATAAATAGCAGTTTTCCAGAACGTAATTCTAGTATCAGACTAAGATTCAGCCAAGTAGAAATACTGCTGATGTAAAGTTATCATTACTAAAAGTTTGAAGGGAGAAAGTGAGTGTCTTGTTTAATAGCTGTAAGGACAATGTACTACTTATACAAATTGGTATCTTGACTTTCAGAATTTATGGATGATGAAAGCAATTATTGAAAAACTAGACATGTGGAGGTATTTTGTAGTGAAGACAAATTAGGACAGGATCAGAGAGAAGAGTCAGATAGGAAAAGAAAATACCAGAACAAGAAAAAAAATTTGGACTTGACAGAGGAAAAGCAGAAATCAAAGGTTTTACGTGAGCAGAGAAAAAAGTTGGGGGAGTGTGACAGGTAGGTGAAGTACAGGAATCAGACACAGGAGGCAGCTTCATGGAACACCTTAACCATGACACAGTGATTTTACCTTGAGAATAGGTTGGTGGGTGTAGGTAGAGAAGGTTAGGAAACCAGAAAGAAATCAGAAGCACAAAGCAGGTACAGGGAGACTGGCAGTGCACAAAGTGGGCATTGTAGACTTGAAAAGCAAGCTGTTGGTGTGGGTTTCAGTGGATGTGTTGTGTTTGCTATGAGAAAGGTATCAAAATGGAGACCCGTTTAACAATGTAGATCTCTCCTGGAACTGTGGTAGTGTACTTTTGTTGATTAGCATTTTAATGACTCATAATAAAATATAATATGCGGATGTAATCTGTGCACAAATGCTTGAGGAAATGAAAGACTGACTAACAACCATTGCATAATTTCAACATGGAGAAGTTATTGCCCAATTCAGATGTTAAAAACCATGCAAATAGAAATGCCTTGGTCCTACTAGGTTAATGTTCAATTTGTTTTATTACCATTTCAAACATAAAGGAACACAGGCAATAATATTTCTGATTTGGATATTTAACCTTTATTCCAGTAATTTCTCTTCTGGATGAAATGAAGCCTAGAGCTAAAGCAATCTAATTGAGAACAAGGTTCGTCACCTAAGTTCTGTGATTATGCAAGCATCTTCACATAATAAATCTGGCAACACTTTCCCTTAAATCAATATTTCCAGGACAGAAAGGTCTGTGGTAGACCTTCAGTTCCTAATTTATTGAACATAGCCATTCTCAAATCCTGAGTTCCCTTAGATCAACAGAAGGCAAAGCTGAGAACCACCATTTTTTCAGTAAAAAACAGTGAATTTATTGAAACCTAAGCTATATCTGACTACAGCAACAGGGCCCCCAGCTGAAGGTGTCATGTCAGCTCCTAAAAAGAACAAAAGCATCCTGATTTAAAAAAAGGCACTTTAAAAATAATCCTTTTCCCACCCCTCAAAATATTTGATTTGCCTGCTTCATCAGAGTAGAAATGGATTTTGAAATCAGTTTTCCCTAAAGCTGGCAAAGGTTGTGTCTTAAATGACTTTCCTTGCAGAATGGTATTTAATGTTCCCATGAATAGCATGAAGAGAAGGGAATACAAAGTACCAAATCAGGGAAGAGATAGTTGAGTAAATAGGGAATTTAAGACAAGGAACCATTAAGCACACTCCTATTAGTTCAGGAGTGAGTCCTTTTCAAGGACAAGGGAAAAACAAAATGTACAATGCAGCTCCGTGGCAGTAGGTTTAACATTTTAATAGCTGGCACGCTGCCTGTATCTGATGCACTTGTTCAAATAGGCAGATGCTGGATTGGATAAATGGAAGGGCATGTAAGGACAGGGAGTCTAGCTCCTTGCTGCATTTATTATCACAATAACTCACCAACTACAGAACGTGGGAAGAAAATTCCCTGGATGTTAAGAGAGGCTTTACACTGACAACCTGGGGTGGAGGTTGGTGCTGTGATTAATGGACACCAGAGTCGCAGAACAACTGGAATTATTCCAAGTCCAACTCAACCACTGCCTGCAACACTTACTGGTAGTAAAGACTCTTTCTCCCTACTATCAATTCAAATGCAACTCATATGATTTATATTCTCACACAGGTAATTCTTTACCACCAAATTCTTTATTAACAGGTATTTCTATTCTGTACACTTTAGTTTTTATGTAAAAGCCAAATACTTATTTTTGTTGGGTTTTTTTTTGGGGGGGGGGGGGTTGGGGGTTGGGGGATTTTTTTTTTGACTGGTTGTGCTGGATGACCTGGCTCACTAGAGACACCAGATCATCATATTGCCCTATAGCATACAGCTGGTAAAGCCTGGTAATCAGTAAACTGATGACAAGCCAGATCACAATTTTAGAGCAGAAAGATGTCAGGTTTTCCACATTTTTTATTATGTTTTAGCACTGACAATAACTTTTGTCTTACCAAAGCCACTAGGGATATGATTTTACTTTAAAAAATGGAAGACTCTCTATTTCCTTGGATGTGATCCCTCACACAATTTTGTTTGAGTGGATTTGAAACGAAAGCTAATTTTTAACCAGTGTGCATTCTTCCAGTCTTTGGTGGTATCCCACACATTTTCTTTACCTATGATGCTCGTGTTACTAAGAAATAAGATAAAAGCGCTGCCCGTATCACCTGGTTTCTAGGGAACGGCGCTGTGATTCACAGAGCTGCGGAGCGCCTGCTTGCGCTGGGGTGAATCGCAGTCACGGAGGGGGCCACAGCAGCCGCACAGGTACGCAAACCAGCTTCTTGGGAAGTACATCCTCCAGGATCTGTTGCTGCCATGACCAACGTCACAAGTGTCCGTGAGTCAGCACTGCAGTCCGTCCTGTTTAACGCAGAGGCTGAATCAAAAACTTCCGCAAGAAAACAACGCAGCGGCCAACCCGCGGCTGTGATGCGCGCAGGGATGCTCCCGCCGGCTGGCGACATGAATTAAAAAGGAAAGAAAATGTTGATTGGCCCGTGCAGCCCTGGAATTTGGTGGGGTTGGGTTTTTTTTTTTTTCTTTCGTTGAGTAATGACTGCTCTCTGCTACTTGATAGCCGAGGCTGGCAGCGCTATGGCAACCGGGCTGCGGGAAGGGCGGAGGGGAAAAGTCGCTTAGCAACTGGAAGCTTTAGGCAGGCAAGGCTGGTTTAAAGCACGGCAGTTGGAAAAAAAAAAAAAGAAAAAAAAAAAGGCAACAAAAATCCTCTCCTCAAAACAAACCCACAGTTGCTAGCAGAGATTACTAAAATATGGATCTGAGGAGTTAAGAATTTAGAAGAAAATAAGAGAAAAAATGCATGACAAAGCAAATAAAAAAGAAGATAACAGCTTGGGGGGGGGGGAAGTAGAAATATTTCACACTGATCATCCTAGATACAAGCTTCATCAATGCAAACAACAGCTCTAAACCAGCACAGGCTATTCCCTGTCAGATCTTTATAACCTTCCGCAAAGCAGAACTCCACAGGCGTCATCTCCCTGTCCCCCCAGGCCTTGGCCAAGCATGCAGGGGGCTGGTTGCATCCCTAAGCCCGCGCACAGCCCCCGGGCACGGCTCCCGTGGACTCCCGGCACACCCAGCCCACTGCCGGTGGGGCCGCCGCTGCTTGAGGAGGTGGAGGGAGCAGCAGCCGGCATAGTCTTACCCTCTCTGCTTATTATTTATAGGCTTCCTCTGGCATGATAAGGGCTCTATGGTCAAGAAAAAAAAAGTTATATGAAAGGTTATGCAATGCACCAATTCAGATTTTTAGTAATAATTTTTCCGAGATGTTTTTCCAGTGCTCCAGGCACCCTGGCACTTCATTAATAATGCAGTAAAATCCCAGCAACATTACATTAATCACTCCGGTGGGAACCCAGCCAGTCAGGCACCTCTTTTTCAGCCCTCCATCCTCAGCCTTCTCTAAGCACTGTCTCAAACAGAAGTCTTTCACTGCATGCTTGGAAAGTTGCCCAATTTGAGCTATTTTGGACTAACAAAGGGACAATTTCATCCAAAGACACAGAAACCCCACAGAGCTACTGCCCTCCCCCTCTCCAGTGCAATGGGGGTTGGGTGTTTCTGCTGACCATCGCCCAGGCAGGGAAACATGAAAGGAGAGACTGCGTTGGTCTAACCTTCCCCTTTGAAGTCTACCTGGAGGCCAGTGGGAAGCTAACTCACATCTGCAGGTATGCAGAGCCACAGACTCCTCCTGGAGTGTGGGGCCCAGCGGCTGAGCTGCAACATTTGGCGTTGTTTTGTTAATGCAGAGAAATCAGTTTTCCATTGGAAAAGCCTGGTCAGGCAATAACATCAAAATAGAGGCTGGGAATGTGTCAGTCCGGTCAAATATCAGCATAGTCAGCCACAGGCTGGTTGGCAGGCAGGTCTGGATGGCAGAGGTTTTTTCCCAGCCAAGCGACCCAACCGGCAGCCAGCACGAAGGCTCTGCCCGAGCTCCTGGTCACTCCTGTGCCCTGCCTGTCCCTGCAGCCTGTCCACTGTCGGCTCCCCGTCTGCCCCCTCGGACCCCGCAGCTGCTGGTGGCCAGCACCTCTCTGGCTGCAGCCTCGCCACCTCCCGGGCTCCAGGGCTCCTGAACCAGTGTTTTTAGGGCTTAAACTGCTGCAGCATTTTTGTGTTCACGTTTACCGGCTGCATTGTCTCCTCAGCAGATAATGCTGACTAAATTGATACTTTACAAAGGCACAAAGGAGTCAGCTTGTGACTGATACACAATACTGGTTAACAAGACACATACAATGGTGGTATTAGTGGGAGGAAAGAAAAGCTCAACTTTCTGTCAGTCATAGGTTCATTCGAAAGTAAAGAGTTGTTAGCATGCAGAAAAGCTCTTTACATGCATGAAAATGGTACCAGTTTTGGAAAAGGGGAGTAAAGGAAAAATTAATCTTGCTTTAATGCTGCTGGTGGAACTAACTCAAACTGTCTTCCCTCAAGAAGAAGGGAACTCTCTTAATAGAATTAAGAATTCTATTAAGAATTAATAAATTAACCTTTCTTAATAGAATTCTGAAAAGTGTACACTAAAATAACAAGATCAATGAAAAATCTTTTTTTTTCTTTTCCTACATACACTTTGTCCAGAGATGGATACTGTCAACCTGAAGTTTCATGAGGAATGTCATAGATTATTGTAACACTAATGACCAACAAAACCAAAAAAGATTTACAAGAAATAAATAATGTGAAAAGTACATTATCTTTTCCTTTTGTTTCTTCTAATGTTTTTTTAAAGGTCAGAGAGCCCTTGCAGCCAGAGGATATGAGAAGAAAGTATATAAAATGCTTTAAACCCTCCAGTCACATACAGATAAAAGAGGCTGCAAATTTTTCATTAAAAAAAAAAAAAATCTGTGATTCTTGGGTTTAAAAGTCCAAGAAACATACCGGCATACCCTAGCAGTTAGGTCTTCATTTTTTTCTTTCCAATAGCTTTGTGCTTCTCAGATGAGCTGTCAGAGTCTCCAGCACAGCTTGGGAAACCTGCTCCTTTATTGCTGCACAAGTTGTACAAACCCTATTGCAATTCTGTTTTTTTGGAGCAGAAATGGCAAAATGTAATCCAGCTCCTCTCATGATCTTACAAACCAAATATACATTGATTTTAACTGTGGTATATAGAAGAAGGTACCACAATCAGCACAGGACAGAAAAATCCTGATACAACAGTGAATATGTAGATTCACTCATCTCTTTGCACTGTCATTTGGCCTTCCAATTGAAAAAAGTCCCTAAAGTAGAAAAGTCCCGATATTAAAAACGTGTAAGACACATGAAATTGTAAAGTGCACAGGCACTGTCATTTACTGGGCTGCTGGCTGCCGGTGTCACCAATGACATACTGGATTCAGCTACACAAACTGCAGGTGTTAGGTTTGTCTTGCTTTGCCATAAACAGCAGCAAATAATGTATGTGTTGATAAGGACAGGGAAAAGAATTATTTTTTTGTTAAATGGTAACTTTTGGCCAAAAATACTCTTATGATCTAATTTTAACATAATGCTTACCATTTGTTTGCTGTGTCAATATTCTCAATTATAATAGCCCTTGTAAGACAAATGAAAACACAAACATGGAAAAGTGAGCCATTGAAGATTGTTGCAAGAGATGCAAAACAAGCTATACTTGTTCAGGCCACCTGTTTTCTTTGCTAAATTTTGAGGATGTCATCTCTAAAGTTTAATGGTCTTCAACAGAAGTTTCTTGCACTACAAGAAGTCTGACCCTTTTCTCCTTCTATGTGCAGGGACACAGTTATTATGGTTATCATGGCTGGGGAAGCCTGTGAACAAAAAATGTATTGCCCTAGTACCATCTAGTGGAGGGAATGCTGGAGAGAGATTTAAACGAAAGGAGAAGAAATAATGGCAATTATCTGAGGTGGGAGCCAAGCTCATCAGTGACAGTTTGTGGGGGAAAGAAGATGAGAAATAGTTGTCTTCAAGCTGTGCAGAGATTTTTTCAAGGCTCTCTTTTCCCAGCTCCCACAGAAATTAGTGAAGTACCTAGGACTGAAATACCTTAAAATAATACAGACCATCAAGTTTAAGAATATTTTGAAATTATACTCTGTTTTTCTGGAGAAATGTATAGGCAAACAACATGTCAGTGATGCCACCTGCTTCTTATTTGGCAGGAACCATCTGGACAGCAAAGGCTCTAAAGCCAAGAAAGTCACTGCAGTCTGCAAGGCAAAATAGAGAGCTGTAATTTAGATGCCCGAATGTCACCTACAGTGTGATTATATGTGACCCAAGGGCATAGAATAAAAAGGGTGCCTGTAGCTGTAAGCCTTGCATTAGAGGAAATAATGATTAAATATGTAATGTAGGGGCCTTGAATGGCCTCCCACTCACCCTCTTTCTGTTTGCAATTACCCATAGACAACAGAGAAATCCCTTCCAGAGATTAAACTAACTTAGAGGTGTCACAAACAAAGCAAAAGTAGCGAAGAGCCCAGAGGATGCACCTCATGACCTTATTCACAACCCAGACAGTAAAATAGAAGTAAACAGCCCATGCACACATCAGCTGACTTCTGGCTGCTGGCTGCTAATCTGACTCTGCTTTCCCTGATCTTCCTTCTCAGTGTCCCATCAGCCCTGTGTTTACCTTCTCCTCATTTCCTTCTACACATCTATTCGGTTCCTAAAGATTAAATTAAAAATTTTAAAAAGTAAACAAACAAACAAGCAAAACAGAAAGAGCACTAGAAGAGTTAAGTCCCACATCTCATTGTAGCAGGGCAGAGCTCTGCACAAGTAAGAATAAAATTCAATGGAAAGTACAGGTCAATAAGACAAGAAAACATTGGAAATGAAAGTGTATAATTTGCTCCTGGAAGATGGAGTACTGAGCCAGGCAGTATGAAAAAGGGATGACTTCAGTGCTGCTGGACTAGCTGGCAACCCTCCCACCTTCAGACTGAGTGCTAATTTTTAAACTATGCAAAATGTCTCCTGGGGCCAGACAGCATATCTGAAAATGAGACTCAGGGGGTGGAGAGCAGGCTTCAATGATAGGCACTGAACACAAGAGAAGTGCCACAAGGTAGTACTGAGGCAAACAAACACCCCTTTATTTGCATTCCCTAAATTCCCTGAAGCAGCCACATGGCACTGATCAAGAAAAGAATTATCAGTGACAAAAAGAGGAGGGAATTACTATCAGGAAGCAGCGTAACAGTGTTCACTTTAGTCTTGGTCCATAGCTGTAGCATAGTTATGGTTAGCATGATAGGTCCAAGATATTTTGGAATCAAACTTCAGTACCTCACACTTTCATCAGGAGATGGAGTAGAAGGTCTTTCCCATGTAATTCTCCGAAAGATATCATGAGAGCATTATCTCCATAGCAGTAGCTCATACTCCATGCCACTGAGACAGGCAGCCCTACCTGACACCTACAGCAATCCCTCAGAGAACTGTAACTCAGCCTCCACCTCCTTCAGCACCAAGGAGCAGCCTTTGGCTTCCAGCTCTACACTGGAAGACACTGAGGGACCAGTCCAAGTCAACATCCCCCGTACTCTTGATTGTGCATGGAGATGCTAAAACCCCAGTGTGGTTATCTAAAATTCTTGTTGCACATCTCACACCTAAAATGTGGGACTTTCTGTGAGAAGATCCTACTGGGTCCTCTCTAACTCAAAATATTCTATGATTCTATGATTTCATCATTGTAGGATTCAACTAGACTGGTTTCTCTGCAAAACTTTAGCCTAGAGCAGCTGGCATGGCCATGGCACCAATGCTACCAACTGCAGCTGTGCAATATCCCTGAGGCTTATTCTGCCATGGAAAGAGAGGAGGGTGCTCAAGTCAGCACAGGCAAAAGGAAGGGAGGTAAAAAGCAGGAAGAGCCCATCTGTCTCTGCCATGTGATGAGTCCCATGGTACCTCCCTGCTGTGTCTGTAGGCTGCACTGCCAAGTGAATGGAAAGCCTTGTGCTATTTCCAGTGTCTTGCTGGGAAAAGGAGACGACATTCAAGATCGATAATAGAGCTTTGGCTAGGTTTGCTGCGGAACTTGCTGGCAATGTGCTGTGCTGTTCATTGGAAATATCTGGGAATGTTACCAAAACCCCTTTGCTCCCTGGGAATTGCCTTTACTGGTCTGGAAATGGCTGCAGAGTGTCCTGCACAAGTAACTTACTTCCTTCCCCTAACACAAGTGACTGCCTTTGGCAGGAGGGAATCATAATGTTCCTGCAGGATTCTGAAATCCCAGGTAGCTCTGCCCAGTGTTGGTATAAAAGGTTTCTCCCCAGTGTTGGTGTTTTGCCTGTCTCAAGAAGGGAGCAGTGCCTTTTTTGTCTCAGACAGCATTCAAGAGTCTCCTCACTCAAACCTGTTTCTTCAGAATCCTGTCCTACAAGTGCCAGCCTCTAACAAAAACAGTACCTGGAAGGCCAATGTTTGGCCACTTCTTTAGCCTTCTGGATACCAAAATAGACACTAAATCTGGGACTGAGCTGTGGAGAGTTGTAGACCTCTGTAGGCTGCACCGTACTCCCAGCTGAAGTCAATGGGAGGTGGACTTCTCTGCTGAGCTCCTGGCTCTCACCAGGGCCTGGGATCACCTGTGGAAACTAACAGTCTCCAGGACAGCATGGGCAGACTGCGCAAAGCATGAGTTCTTCCATCCTACACAATCTTTCAAAGCTGTCCCAGCAGGTTTTACAGCCCCACACATGCTGTACACATATGCAGCTTCAGGTTACAAAGCCACCACCCCAGCAGGCTGCAACATGGGCTATAAATTACTTCAGACATCTTGAACTGGTCAAAAACACATAAAAAGAAGCATTTTCCATTGGACCATATAGGCACCACATGGGATGAGGTGAGTCACAGGGACAAGAGCTGTGCAGCATGGATCAGTCTGTGCTTACCACTCAGCCTCAGCACCGAGGATTAACTCCTGGCTCTCTTCTATTTAGCAGTGTTGCCACAGGGTCTAAGTAACCTTCTTCAGCCCTATCACAGCTAGAGTTGTAATAACATAATCCTATTATTCTAAATATAGCTCAAGCTCCAGGGATCACTGTGAAATTCAGCCGTCTTCCACAGGTATACTTCCAGACCCTCTGAAGGAAAAGATGGCTGGGTTCAGCCTTTCTTAAGAATAATTTCAGGTTGGTTTAGATCCATATACCGCATCAATAAATACAGTCTAGGCCAAAGTACACATATATAGAGGTGTGGTTCTTATTTCTTCCAATATCTTTTATATTTGAGGAGATTGCAGGTTGCTTTTTTTCCTTTTTTTCTCTCAAAAATACAGTGTGGCATGCACATGGCTGGGGTGCTGTGTTTGAAATTACCAAAATGATAAAATTATTTTGTTAGTGTTAGGCTTTTCAGGAGCTCTTAATCAGAAATAATAAATGAAACATCATAGATCCAACAGTATTCTCTTTATATGTTAGCAGTTAGAGTGAAGTTAGTTCATAAAAGTAAGGGCAGAAGGACTTGGGCAAACACCTATTTACTTTAAGAAAGAGCTAAAAAATAGATTAATGCTGCTTCAAGAAGATGTCAGATTGATATCATGAAATGTCTATAACTAATAGTAAAAACCTACTCAGTTAAATGGATGCCATCTGTGTATTCTGGCGTTTGGTAATATAAACAGCTTTTGATACATTTGGACTCAGAAGCAAAACTCAACCTGATGAAACTTCCAGAAATCATAAAAGACTATGAATTCACAGGTTTCAGCCACTCACATTTCATACTTCTAACTCAAACTTTGTTCCATGACTTTATGACAGGAAAAAGAAGAAAGACTATCTTTGCAGCAGCCAGCAAATGTCTTTGTCATTGACAAGGATTAAGGAAGAAATAGGAGAAGGTTTTGGATGAATGGTGGCTACCAGAGAAGGTGGCTACAAGAGGCTCAGTGCCAGAATGCAGTCCAAAAAGCAGCTGTGATATGGATCCAGCCTGCTATGGGCTGGCCCAAGTCTGGGTCGTCTCTGTTGCTTGGGACTGGACATTGGGACATAAAAAACATTTCTTTCAACACAGTTGTTTGCATTTGAAATGTAAGCTTCTAGTGACTTGATTCAACTGTGAATCAAATATGCATTGGTGTGATCCATGTCATGGGAACACTATTTTAATTTATATGCCAGCTTAAATCTCGGTGCTTGTCTCACTGTAGTAGGTTAAATTGATTTTTCTTAAGACTTTTATAGTTTCTTTTGCCAAATAGAGACATGGAAAAACTTTCTTGAGGCATATTTGTTTATTAAAAAAAAAAGGTGGTGTATTGTTTTCAGAAGGCTGTTTCAATTGGAAGATGATACTCTCCAACTTTAGTTAATGCAAAATCACAGAATCCTAGAAATGCTATCCCGAACACTGCTGGAGTGCAATTGCTTTTCAGAAGAAGGCTGGTGATTATTTATAGAAATTTAGCAACAATATATAATAGTTTTATACTTGACAGATAGCCAAGGAAATGCCATCAGTGTTTAAATTTACCTATTGCCTGTCTCAACACAATGTGATCCAGAATGCTGAAGTTAATAAAACTAATCTATAGGGGGGAAAAATTAAACACAATTGGGATTTGAAATAAAGATAAGTCAGGAATCTGGATTTCTCCAGCTGTCTGCTTTTCAGGAGCACTGTAACTTCCCTCAAATGGCCAGGGACCCAGGAACTGGCAGTGCCTACAGCCTACCATCATCTTGGTACTGTCTGAATCAGAGGGCACTTCTTCCCTTCAGGCTGGTAGGAGTTTGGTAGTGGTGGATGGTGGCAGACTCTGCCATAACCAAGCATGAGCTGCAGAGCAGTAGAAGTCAGATTGCAAGTAGTGAAAGCAGAAGTGTCTGTCTCAGGCACCTAGACATGGGTGGGATACATTACATTCACAGGTGCTTTTTGTAAACCACAAAGTAGTTGATTTTGTTCAAAGCACCAGAGAAAACATTTTTTTAAAAATACAATGTTGATTTTCAGTGTTTTCAGAGTAAAAAAGAAATTACTTGCTCCACAGAGAAAATTAGGCACTGGAGTGCTCTGTTGTCCACTGAAAAATTAGCATTAAATGTTTTAACATTCATTGCAGATGAACTGGGATCCTGGCTGAACAGGCTGCTGTTATATCGTAGAATTGCTAAAGAAGATACTGGCTTCAGCTTCTAAGAAATGAGCTCAAGTTGTAGCATCATGAATGACGCATCAAAAGAGTCCACAATGAAATCCTGATTTATGGCAACACAGTGCTAACAGCAGAAATCATCTTCCTGCTTTGCATTCAGATAGGTTGGAAAGCCCAAAGCAATATGGGTAATCTGTCCAAAAATCTGTAATCATCAGGTTTTTTAGTAAGTAAATGATAAAAAGGATTTTGCAAGATATTTTGTGACAATATTGGCTGACCTAAAACTTCTTAAAATCCCATGCTGTGTATCTGTGCTGAGTAAGCCACTTAGTAATTTATGAACTTAGCAGTGAAGCTGTAAACATAAATAGTGACATAGTAGCTGTGCTTTACTTTATATATGATAATGAAACATTAATCTTGAGAAAAGCTGTCCTTCAAAACAGTAAGCCTTGGTCCTGGATGCTTTGTATTGGTTTGGCTTTTTTTTTGTTGAATTTGTTGAGAAGTCAGTTGGGCACTGCAAAGGCAAAGGGACAGACATCGTAATTTCCCTTCTGCCAGTTGAAAGGATTTTATGGGGACATTGGAAATATGAAATGCTTTGTTGAATAGCTGGCACTAGTGTCATTTTTTTTTAGGAGCTTGGAGAGAGTATGGCAGTTCCTTTTCATTGTTTGTGGAAAACTTTAGCCAAAGAAGGACTTCATAAACAACTGACTTGCACAGGATTTAGTATGTGCAACACTATTTAAACAGCTAATTTAAATGTAAGGTAGATCCCTACACACTCAAAAGTGTTGTTTGCCTTCTCACCTTCTGGTTTCCAAAGACAATCTTGGTCAAAATATACATACAACATATTTTAATAGAAGAGCTGAGCTGGGTTGCTCTTCATCTAAAAATTAAAGGGCCCCACCATCATAATCATAAATGATTCATTACCTTTTATATTTGGCAGGCTTTTAAGGTCACCTCTCTTTAAATTTGAAAATGCTTGCTCACATTCAAGTCTTTCTGCCAGGAGGACTCAATTCATTAACTTGCACTTACATGGATGGCTATTTTACTGTTACTTTAACTGAACTTTTATGCTGGCTGCCTGCTGTGTCCTGAGTGCTGTGAGCATTTCAGAAAGTAGGTGCATGCTGTGAAGGCAGCCCTCTCTGTAAATAATGTTCCAATTAATAAGACAATTATACAGCACTGCAGTACTTTATTGCTATTCTCTGTTACTGCAATGTTGGTCTGAGCACAATAGCAAAGAGACCATCAACATTTTCTTTTTAAGTCCTTCTCTCCAGAAGCTTAGACTTAGAAATTCATACCACTCTGGAAATTCAATGTGGTCAAGAAGCAGAAAGGCATGCATTTTACAGTGTTCTGATATAAAATTGTTTATAGATTATATGAGAAAAATTAAAATGAGAAGAGGGCATTTGGTTTAGTGGGGGTTTTTTTATATGAAATGCTTTCTACTTTACGGGCTGTAAGAATAAAAGCAGACTGGAAATGTATCTTCAGTTACATTTTAAAATGTTTACTATAACTCTCCAAAGGCATTTTAAACTGAAATTTTACAGGTCGTTAGTCTGTTATATGAATGGGTCCTGGAACAAATGTAGATTGAAATTTCTAAGGTCCAGGCACAACCTGTAAAGACCTGGGTAGAATTTAGTTTCCCAACACAAAAGATTCTACATTCCCCTGCTGAGCTGTCAGTGTTCCTCTGAGGAATGCCTGTGGTCTACAATGGCTTTGCTCTTTTCATTTAAAGTTTCCCAAATACCTCGCTTTATGTTTCTGGTCACAGAAAACAGTTCTCTCTAAACTATTTGGTACCTATGTCATGTCTCAGCCCAAAAGAGATGCAAGAAGTAGCATCTCTTTTTCCCTCTGGCCCCCAACACTGTAAGGGTGCCTTAGACTTTGCCCTCCCAAGTAACAATACCTAAATGCCACCGCTGCATTATTTCAAAATGTGTGAGAATAAAATGTTGTCATTTTCCCATGTGACAGCTTTCTCATCAAATAGTTAGAGAATCAATGGAAGAGGGAGTATGTCCAGGGTGAGACCAAGAAATAAATGGAAAAAAGAAAGCAGAAAGAGCAGAACTTACAGCCCTGTGGCAAAAACATGCGGAGTAGGTGACAAGTCTTCACACTCTGTACCAGACGCAGATGCAGTCTTCCATTAACCTATAAATGAATACGTTGGTATAGACACATATGTAATCTGAGAAAATGTCATGAGAATCCTATATAGTGGATTTCAGATGTGATCAACACCAAAAACACTACTTTAAATAACAGCAGGATTATTTTTCCATGCCTCTTTGCAGTTCATCCAGCCATTATGAACATTTGAATTAAGTAAGATGTAGATTTCGTCTCTTATGTATTTGTGGAAAGTCCAGTGCATTGGAGGTCTAATACTCCATTTGAATCCTTCAAGTCTGTGATAATATTTAATAAGTATCAGGTTTGCCCATCTTGTGCACACATGTGCATTTTTCAGATTATCGGGAAATCATGCTCCTTTTCTGTCCTTATCAGCTCTCACAGTTTTACTGCAGATTATTTACCGTGGCTTAGATTTCACAGTATTAAATTTAGAACACAAACTTCAGAGGTTTTTCTAATCTATTTAATCTAAAACTCACTGGAGAAATACCTGTTCTCAGCACCATTTATCTGACAGGTTGAAGCTATCTTTTAAGCTGACCATCAGCCAAACCACATGAATTTGTACCACTGTTGTCAAAGGATGAGGAAAAAATAGTCATTCATGTGCCTGTGTTCACTTTTCCGGAGTGCTCCAAGGTCAGCTGCTAAAACCCCTCCAAATGCCTTTGGCCTCATTTTAAGGGCCAGTGGTGAGGGGATCCACCTAAGCTGGTAGCTTGTCTCCAATTGTACCCCAAACTTCTTTCATCAGTTGGTAAAGTCACTGGTGTTTCAAGATCAAGTGAAATAGCTTAATGTCTGTTTTATATTGTAGTGCCCAAAACTGCTCACAGTACTCAAGGTGAGACTGCACCAGGGCTGAGTAGATATACATAAAAGTTTCCCTTAGGCCTTCTGGAGGTGCAGATGTCCCCTTTGTTGGGTGCCCAACAAAGCAAAAAAAGTGCACTGGTTTCTGTAGGGCCTGACCTAGAGAAAAAGCAATTGCAGAGAGGAGAAGGGGGCAGCATGATGCAGCAGGAGACACAAATAGACCTTGGTAAAGTGATCTTTCTCTGCTGGAAACATTCCTCCTTCTAATGTGTTGCCTCTTATTGCTGTTGGTGTGAATGTAGGAAATGAAAGCTCCTGGAGGAACCCAGGTTTCCCTGTGGGAAAGTGTGGAGGCAGCGGTCGTGGGAGAATTTTCATGTGTGTATGGTTGTGGGGAAGAGGGCAAAGAGGAGGGGGGTGTACCCAAGAGCCAGGCTATCCTGCAGGTCTGTGTGAGAGATGAATGTTCTTGCTCTAGAATTTAAGTGAAAAAAGTTGTGACAGCTGAAGAAGGTTGGGCAAGGAGGCACGAGTGAGCCAGCTTCCACCACTGACCCCTTTTCCACCAGGAGCCAGTGGAGAGCTGCCACACAAAAAACCCTGCTGTCCTGCAGACAGGGCACTAATGACTAATGGGGTTTACCCATGGCAGCCAGGGCTCAGACACTACAGTGGATGCCAACCATCACATCACGCAGCAATTTTGCAGAGGGGTGTCATGCACAGACCCCAGTGCCTGTTATGGAGGTGGATGTGGCTGGAAGTGCTAAGCAGAATGGCTATTTTTGTGCTGCCACTGTTACACAGCTGAACAGCTGTTTCTGTGCTCTGACAGCCACAGAGGGAAGTCCAGCATGGCTTATGAGTGAGAGAGCAGTGAACAATGAAATCTGCATGAGAGTTTGTAATGCCCAGATCAGGCTGTTAAGTTCCTTTAATTTCTTTTGGTAGTTTCTAAAAGAAGCAATAGAAGCAAAAGAAACAGTAGGAGAAACAAGAGTTATACATCTACTGTATAAAAATATATGTCTGTATTTTAAATATCTTACTGTTAGGTTTCTCCAGGCACACTTTTTTGGGTTTGTCTGTGACTTTTTCATTTCAGTGTTGTAGTATTTTTCTGGAAGCACTAACTATAAAATCCGTAAGTTCTTACAAGCTTTCTAAAGGAAGTCCCAGTCTTCTGATGAATTTTGTAGAGAGAGTCTGTTATAGTTGGTCCTGTGTGTGATTACTCTGCAGACTTTCCTTTGCTGTGCAAGCCAAGGACTTTGCCAAGAAATCAGGCCAAAATGATTACAACAAAGTTATTTATAACAACCAGAAAAATTAAGTCTTATCAAGTGACAGCATTATCTTGTGGTAATAGACAAATTCTTCTTTGTTTGAAAAAGCTAAGTTGTATATTAAAAAATCCAGGCTGACAACCAAAGCATAACAGTTGATATGTGGAAGATGATTTGGTTTCCAAGGTTTAGCACATGTATTGCTGCTCTGAAAGCTCAGACAGACCTTTTACATGTCTATCCAGTGGCCAACATGCAAGATGCTTGCAAACCTCCTAATGTTTCCAGGGGATCCATTTCAGGCTGTTGAAAACTTTTAGTAATGCACCACAATAACTGTTTAAAAGAAAAACATACTGTTCGAACAAATCTCCATTAAACTGTTGTCTTTACTTTCATACTTCTTTTATTGCTATTATGGGGATTTGTGTGATTTTTTCCCCCCCTTTTTTTTTTTTTTTTTTTTTTTTTTTTTTTTTTTTTTTTTTTTTTTTTTTCTTTTTTTGGTCTCTCCATTAGGAAGTGGTAGCAAGTGACTCCCTAAACAGAGTTTTTCATGGTTTGAAGTGTACACAAATTGAGCAAGCACTGTGCACAGAAATGGAAAGAACACATAACAGTCTCCTTTTGTTTGCAATTAAGCAGTGTGGAGTCTTAAAGCAAATTCAGCTGCAGCACCTCACATATGTTATGATAACTTATACAATAACTTAGGTCTGCTTGCTGCTCACAAGCAAATAACCTTCACCTGGGCCAAATACATTGCAAAGATTCTGGCCCATACATTAATGACATATAAATGTCAAGGTGGAAGGGTATAAAGTTTATTAGCTTGAGATACAAATAATGAATGGCATCATAATGAAGCTTTTCTTATTGAAACCATAAGTAGACAAGAAAACCAAGAGACAGAAAAATTCTGAGCAGGCCATCAGAGGAGTATTTTTTTTAAAGGCCAGGGGAAGAGCCCTTCCTGCCTTGCCTGGGGTAACAGTCTACCTGGGGTTCCCATTGCCTCCTCCCTACAGGGCAAGGAGTGAAGAACTAGGCAGCCCTAGTCCCTAGGGAAAAGTCAGCCAGGCCCCACGAGAGGGATGCTCAGGGCTGGTGTGGGGACATCCAGCTGGTGCTGAGAGCAGAAGAGACAGAGTTCAGCTGGTGAGAGAGGGAGGAAACCCAACCCTACTCCCAGGTGTCTGTCAAAGGACAAGCGGTGACCCAGTCACTGGGGGCAGCAAGGAAAATGTCAGTGCCAAGCAATAAAACAGAATTTTCCCATAAAGCACCACATAAAGGTGGCTAAGCACTGAAGAAGTTTCCCCAGGAAAGTGGGGGATCCTTGGAGATTTCCCAAATTAGACCAGTGTTGGTTATTCCTGTTGGTTCTCTGACAGAGTGGGCGGCACTGGCAGCTCCGGGGGCCTTTGCTGTGCACTGTCTTGGAGCCCTGCGTGTTCAGAGATGTTCTGCCTGGGTAGAGACACATTGTTTAAAAATCCTGTGCCCTGCAGCAGCACGTCCCTGGCAAATACTTCCAGCTGCCCTTACCGCCCATGCCTCCGCAGGGCCTGCTGAGTGAGATGTCTGATGGTGAAGGTCAGAATATCCTATAAAGTGCAGAGTATCCACCAAACCTTTACCTCCTGCCAAGTCACTTGCTCGTGACTGCAGGGGGAAACAAATGCATGCCCTTGGCAGCCGGGCAGCTTTCACTATGCCACGGTACTTAATCACATGAGGAGCATCGGATGCAACAAGCTTTTCTTCCCACCCTCTGCTTTTTTGGTGGCTCTTTTGCAGTTCTCTTCCCAGACTTAGCACTCATTTCACTCCTTGTCTCACTTTGGGAAATCCTTAGTGTGGCACTAAATCCACCTTTTTGTTTTCCTGTGTGACAAGTTAGACTAAGGTTTTAACAGATAAATTTATTCTGTCAAACTTGCGGCTCCAAGTTCAGTGTTTGTTTCTTTTAACAGAACCAAAAGTTTAGGTTTCACCAGGGCATTTTACCTCCACAAGCCCCTGGTGAAAAACTTTTCAGTGCTTTCCATCTAGTCTTGGTGAATGAGGTTGGCAATTAAAAACAGATGAGAATATCTTTTTGGTAAATACCCTCTTTACCTTGAAAATACTGCAGTATCAGCAGCCCACTGAAAAGTATTTTAAACCATGACACATAAAGTACTGACAGTGTAAGAAAGGCATTAAACCCTAATATTGGGAATGTCAGTTGCCACTGAAGAGTATGGTCAACTATTCAATATATGATTTGAAAGCACTGACTGAAAATACTCAGTTATCAGCATAAAAAGGTCATACACTCACTCTTAAAAAGACAGCAAATAACCAAAGAGTTAATTCCCTTCTAGCTGCACCTCTGTATAGTTCCTCAATTTTTGCAACATTTTACTGACTTTCATTGACAATACCAGTCTTGATCCCTGTTGAAAGGAAACCCATTTCTGTTTAATCAGAAATGTTACTTGATCCTTGAACAGGGAAAATACTGAAAAAAATTTGTGTCTTCTGACCAAAATACACACATATATTGTAGATACGTGTCTTATTGATTTTCTATACAATTATTTAGGCAAAGTCACAGGGGAAACACAGAATATAGCCAAAAAGAGCAGAACTTACAGTCCTGTGGCAAAAACATGCAGAGTAGGTGACAGTCTTGGCTCTGTATATAGAATATAGCCAAGAAGAGGCCTTTTGAAATTTTGGTATATATATATATTACTTCATAGTGATGAATCTTTGAAAAAAAAGATTTTTTTTCAAAACCACATGTGTTTTGCTTTGTGTAGCCCTAAGACTGCTGTGCATGTGTGCATGAGGCTCATTGTACAACTTGTTTTTCCTTCTGCTGTCACACTCTAGCAAGGTATGGAGCAGACTTTGGTAGCTGACAGCAGGTAAGGCAAGGCTGACTATAAACATTAGAAAAAAGTTCTTGCATTCACATCACTGGGATCACAAACAGTGGCAAAGAGAGAGGAAAAAGCCCTTTCCAGCAATTATTTTATTGTCCATATATATTGTTGTGGGAGTTTTCCTTTTGAGCTTCTAGCAATGAATGATATTGTGGGAACTATTACTGTTAGATTTGGGTAATATTTTTTTAGAGAAAACAGTAAACATGACAAAAATGCTGGGGTTTTTTTTTCCCCCCAAGCCAAAACCACTTTTCCCAAGTTTTTTATCTGACATCAGAATCAGGCTGGAATGGGGAGCCATGATCATAAGCATTGCAGACAAGTCTCTGCCACCCCCTGAGTGGGTGGCCAGAAAACTACAGTATTCACTTGGGAAATGGGATAACAGGGTTTAACTTCTGGTATGGTCACCAAGGTTTTAAACTTGAATATCCTGCTTCTTATGAGCATACTGTACCCTCCATGTTATAAGAAACAGAGGATGGAGGGGGGAAACATCCTCAAATCCCCATGTTGACGGCACAAGACCTTGAGTAACTGAGCCCAGCACTTGAGGATAAGCTTCACTGACACTCCTGCTGTTGAATGGAAAATTACTGTAAGTGGGAGATGGCACAGCCCAGCTGTTTTCATTAGCCTTCAATGCTATGTCCTAAAAGAGAGACACAAAGCTTAGGAATATTGCCTTTCAGCACGGTAAATACGTGTATAGCTACTGTATGGCATTCATAGGGGCATTGCAGTCCTGCATAATAGCTCCATTTCAAGAGGTATAAAAAAGGAAACCCTTGTATAATGTTTCATAATCACATATTTCATTCAAAATATGTCTATAAAGCCCAATTTTCCTGTCCTACCAAACTTCTGCTCACAGTAAAGACAAGCATGAGGCCAGCATAAGTCTCTCACATCTTTTGTTTGCCTGACAGGCATGTGGCTGTGCAACGAGCTGATAATCAAAGGCTTTACATCAGAACAGCCATAATTTTTCTGATCCCTTCATAAAACATATAAGCCTTAGAGAAATAATTCAAGTTTGAGTCTATGCTTCCAAGGGAGGTTTGTGGGAGTCTTGGTTTTTTGGGTTTTTGTTTGGTTTTTTTTTTAAGGAAGAAAACATTACCACCTAGTGGCAAGGCTTCAGAACATAGCAAACCTAATATGAAATCTTGGATCAAAAAATAGGTATCCTGAGTTTCTGTGCTTGACAGAAAAAGAACAAGATGAAAAATAGTTATGAATTCAAACAGGCAGCAGAAAACTGGGTGTAGATAAGTCAGCAGGGGGGTAAATTTCTGAAATTCTCGAGTTGAATCCTGTGGCTTGACAGCTGCAGCTAGTGTATGCTGGTGTAAATTATCACCCCACCTGAATTGAACAAACACGGCACATCCTGCAATTAACAAATAAATGTGAGATGAACCCTACAGTTAGGAAGCTGGTCACATGTTTTGCACATGGGCTATTCAGACCAGGAAAATTAAGCTCCAGGAGATGTTAAGAAGAGCTGGTGCTGATGAGAGGAGCTCCCAAAATAAAGTAGCAATCTCAGAAAGTAGAAGCAAGTCTGGCAAAACCAGCAGCATGTATCTGGCCTGAAGGCATAACTCAGCAGTGGGGAAGATGGAGGAGACCAGATATCTTGCAGCCCATAATGCCTGAGACTGTTAATGAAGAACAGCAGCACAGCAAGAACCAACCTGACTTTCTGCTTGATCGTCCTCAGTCAGCAACTCGTGCCTGCTGAGATAAATGGTGACACTTTGTGACCACACTGCTGGAGTCAGCCTGGGAGCGGGTAGCTCAGAAAGTAGAGTAAATCTCTTGTTGCTTAAATAAGCCCCAGTTAATCCAGAGCCATTGCAGGTTATTGTTCACTGTGTCTCACCCATGAGAGCTCCCTATTTCCAAATGATCCTTTTCAGCTAACTACTCTTCCCAATTACTATCTATGGCTGAATTAATCAGGTTTCCCTTTATGCCATCTAAACCCTTTGGTTTAGTTAGACTTATGCACTTGCCAACAATTTTACTCTTTTTTTTTTTTTTTTGATACACTACTGTGATTCAATTTATGATTAGATGGATGTAACTCACTGAAAGAAGGTGCACATTGACTTCCTCTGGAGAAATTCAAGAACTGCCAGGCTGACACACAACACTGACAGAGTTATTAATAACACTCCTAATTTGATAAATCTGGCATTTTTCAAAGATTCTTCTATAAACAAGCATTTAATGCTTGACTGGTATCTATGTTGGAGTGGGTAGAGTGGGATTTAGAAGGAATGCAATCTGTGGCAGATGCGGATTTGTGAAATATCTCGCCTTCAGCATCTCTCTCAAATGATGTCCCAGTTGTGCAATTCTTCCATTCGTCTTTGCTCTTGAAATTGCATATCCACAGAAGACATTAATGATAAAGAAAATTGGTGTCTCTTTTTGTAAACACCTTCTGGTCCTAGCAGTGAAACTGTAGGGATCCAGACACAAATGGAAGCATTTGTGTAACTATTGTATCAAAACAATGGCATTTTTTTCTGGCAGGAAAATTATCTTATGCGAAAAACCTTTTGAAAGGCCACTATTGGAGAGAACAACTGATTTTTATAAGACACCACCAGACAGATCTCTAGAGGATGTCAGAAATTACTGTGATTTCCCCACATTGTTAAAAAATGAAGTTTACTGTGATGTACACTGAGAGAGTTGTCCTCCCCGTGAAAGCAACTAATATTTCTTTTCGGGGAACCTTGTTCTTAACTTACTGAGAAAAAAAAGGCAAACAGTACAGGTACTCCCATAGGTTGCAATTTTCCAGGCATTCTTCCTGTGCCTGGGCACTGTTCTGGTCTCCCAATGGGCTGGTCTCAAAGGGACTCTGAATATGTTATTGAAACATAGGTGCATGGTACTGACACCCTCAATTGTAGGAACTTGTCTGCAGCCTTTTGAAAGATGCAGCCCTCAGTGCTTGGGGGGTAACTGTGATGAAATGGTAACACATCTGCCAGAGAGCTGCTGAGCAGAAAGGAAAGCAGGCTTTGCCTGCATGGCCTGGGCTGGCAGCCTTCCACTGTCAGACACTGTCACAGAATTTGTTCTTCACACAGAAGATGCATGGCTAAGAAATTCTCCTTTAGCCCCTCAGTACTGTAAGTTTCCATGGATTAATGTAGCAAAATGGTGACTTTTTGACCAGATCAGCATAATTTAGCAGGCTCCCAACACACATTTCAAAGACTAAGCTAAAACAAACCAATGAAAGAAACATAAAAAACCAAACAAACAAAAAAAACCCCACCAAAAACCCTGCACCAAAACCACACCAGAAATATCACTCCATTAGGGGTTCCATATACCTTTTATAGGGACTAAGAATAAGGTGTAGGTAAAACACCTTGTTTAGGAAGGAGAAGGCTCTAAGCATACTTTATTGCAGCCTTTGAATACTTACAGGGGGCTTATAAGAAGGCTGTAGAGAGGCTTTTTACAGGGGCATGCAGTGATAAGACAAGGGGCAATGGCTTTAAACCAAAGGAGGGTAGTTTGGATTAGATATCAGAAGAAATCCTTTACTGTGAGGGTGGTGAGTCACTGAAACAGGCTGCCCAGACAAACTGTGGATGTCCCTTCTCTCCAGTATTCAAGGCCAGGCTGGATTGGGCTCTGAGCAACCTGGTCTGGTGAAAAGTGTCCCTGCCTACAGCAGGGGCAGGGGTGGAACCAGCTGATCGCTGAGAGACCTTTCCCATCCAACCCCGTTCTAGAATTCTATAAAAATTATAATTTTCTATGTAGACATTTTCTTATCTCAAATAAAGTTTTCATTCAGTAGCAATTATGATCAACAGTCACTCTTCCCTCACACCTATTCACAAATAAGGATACAACATTTCAGTAGAGAAACCAAGAGGTTGTCCGGGGAAGCTGTGGATGCCCCATCCCTGGAAACATTCAAGGGTAGTTTGAATGGGGCTTTAAGCAACCCGATCTTGTTGAAGATGTCCCTGCTCGTTGCAGGGGGTTGGACTAGTTGACCTTTAAAGGTCTCTTCCAATCCAAACTGTTCCATGATTCCATGTGTTAGGCAAGAGTGACATCTACTGTCCGTCGCACCAGCAACCCAGAGCGGATGCAGTGCTCTCCCACAGGCCAAAATCCTCACTGAGAGGGACGTAAGGACAGGTGGAAGGAGTCTCTGCTCATTTCCCCCCTCAGCTTTTCAGACTGTATTCTCAGTTAAAATGAATGAGAGACAATATTTCAGTAAATATTATTCAATCACCCAGACTTTTGATTGATGAACAAAAGTGGAACCTGGAGCTGTAATTCGCAAGGCTAGGGCACACATGAGCAAAGCAGTATGACTAGCAACTCAAACTGATTGATCAAGAAGGTGGAAACTTTCAGTAATTGGGGGTGTATAACAGAAAGCCAAATCTTCTTTCACTTTGAAAAGGAATCTGCAGGGAACAAGAATCCGGGCTGTGAAATCAAACTTAAATCAAATCCATTGAAGCATTTTGATACTGACAATGGATACAACCTAATCTGTGAACAGATCCCAAGGCCTCCCCATATGGATGTGTGTGCCCTTTGTCCTGTCCTACACTGAAATGGTGCAGGCCTGAAAGAAGTGTTCCTCTTGAAAACAAACCTGATAATTTGCTTATCAGAAGTTAGATTAAACGGTAGAAATACTTTTCAGACCACAAGTCAAGTCAAATGAGTAATTTCAGGATACAATTTTCTATATCAATACAGACTACTTTCTGCATGTGAATTCTCAGCCTAACCAAGCACACAGACATGCACACAGCCATACATATCCAGATCCTAAGCATTAAGAAAGAATGTGAAGGACTGCATAATATTGAGGACAAATTATTGGGGTTCCCAATACCTCTGAGGGTCCAGTCCTTGCAGAGAAATGACTTAAATTAATTAGCTAGACAGCATGATCGAATACGTCTTGAAAAATCAAAAAGGTTTTAATAAGGAAAGAAAATAATACAAACACAAAGAGCAAAGCTGAGCACAATATAGGGACAGGTCCCAAACATTTGTTTCAACACCCTGAAAATGCATGGAGCACCTTTGCTCTCTCTCTTGCCTACTTAACAATCAAGGATGGTTCTATTGGCAAAGGGTCAATAGAAAGAGATACAGGCTTTAATGAACAGTGATAAGGTCCAACAGGTGCTTCTCTCTTGGCACTGAGCCAATTACTGTCAGGACAGCAAAGAAGTTTCTGGGTCTTTTACCTTATAAGAAACACGTGGGGTAAGTCTGAAACCTTTCCCTAAATGGAAACACCTGCTGGGGTTGTGGGGTGCATGCCAACAACTAATAAAATAGAAAAATTAAGCTCTTTCAGCTAAAAGTTTTAGTTTTGCAGCCTCATGAGAAACAGTGAGTGAACAGACAAGTCTGGCTGGTAAACAGAACTCTCTAGCTGTGGAAAGAATTGGATGCAACACAGGGTAGCCTTGCTCTAAGATCTGCCTTTCCTGAAGCAGTAGGACAGTTAGATACTTCTTATTCTTGAAATGATGGCTTAGTGTTGCCCTTGACTTTTACAGCTTGCAGACATCATAGGATCAAAAGATCCTGAAATCAAGCAATTTGGCAGGGGCATCAGGAGGTCCCCAGTGCAATTGCCTGGTCCAAACAGGGCTGGCAATAATTTCAAACCAGGTTTCTCAGGACTGTGTCCAGCTGGGATTTGTACATCTCCAGGGATGGGACCTGCACAACCTCTGTGGGTGACCTGTTCTACTTCTTGGATGTCTTGAGGGAGAAAAGGTTTCTCTTACCGCGATCTCCAAATGCTTCCAACAAAATTTGACAGGATGGAATTTTAGGTTTTTGGCCACAAAAAGGCAGTGATAGAGGCAATAACGGAAGACACAGGCATTTTGAAACACCATCAGGCCTGTGGGCCAGCTGAGCATGCAAGGTGAAGACTACAGACACCAAGAATATGCAGACACCGACAGACTGGCTCAAGCACTGCTTGGGACTAAGAAATGTTTCACAAGAGGTGATTATTATGCCTAGATCTGCACTCTCATCTACACTTCCACTGAACATGCTCAGTGTTTGGTAACTGTGCTGGACGAGGATGTCATATGCAAGACTTATTCTTGTCTTCCAGTGAAAGGACACAGGGGCAAAGGCAGTCCATGGAAATCTTAGCTTTTTGCCTGAGCTAATCTTCCCACAGCATGAAACATTAAAGAAAGAAAAATAAAACACACCAAGGCTAACATTTCCTATCTTGTTGTACAAGGCCTCACAAGTATTTTTGGCATTATTCAGTGATTTTGTTGTTTTGCTCCAAGAAACATTTATGAAACGTGAGGGAAAATAAATCAGGAACAAACTTGTGTCTTTGGAATATACACATCTGACTTGCAGAGCTGTCAGGAAGGGTGTGGATCTGTCCAGCATGCACCCATCTACCCTGTCAGGTCCTGCAATCACAGTGCTACTCCCATGGGGGCAAAGATTTTATAACAAGAAGTAGAGGTGTTGGCATCCACTACATTTTAGCAGTCTGAGTTTCCCATTGAGTGCAGGAAGGAAGTGCTCAGCACAGGAAGGGGAATGAATAGCCGGAAGAACACATGGTGTAGGTGCCTCAGTGGTGAAAACTGCTAAGCTGCCAATGCTCACAGGACATCTGCACCCTGGGAATTTTATGCAGAATCAAAGGAAAAGGAAAGCTTTTGCCAAAGGAAAAACTGTGGGTGTGAATGACAATACATGCATGTGTTTTTGTGCATGTTTTAAATCACCTTGATGACAACTGGTGAATGCACTTCAATGGCAGGCCCTTAAAATCTCTCAACTGCAAGTATAAAACCTCTCTGTTGGAAAAAGAGGGGTGCAACACAGCAGGAAGGAAGTATGTGGCCAACAAAGTCAGATGATATTTATTGGGGGGATTAAAGGCAATTAGTATCGGACCCTCACTGATGCTCATAACATTTTTGAAAACCTCATACCAGTCAACGTGAAATCTGGCAATCTGACAGATAACATCTTTGAAGTCTTCAGTTATAAGGGATCCAAAATATAATGACAGAGTAATTTCAAAGTCATTCTTCGTACAACATGAAAATTGTTCAAAACTGTTTATAGGGAGATTACACAATGGATCACACAGAATTTGTGTAAAAATACAATATCATCTCATGTTTCTCTATGACTGCACTAGTATTTATGCAAAAGACACTCAATGCTGGTTCAAAAATTCCAAAGGTAAAGTACCATACTACTGCAGGCAATTGTTTCAGTAGCTATCCACCCTCACACAGAATTACTTTTTCTTCACTGCCACCCTGGACTGGCATATCTTAAGCTATGCTGATGCCAGGAATCTCTTCCAAAGAATGGGATCATGGCTATCACCTGCTTCTGTTTAAATATGCACTCAAATAAATTAATTAGAGAGAATCTCTAAAGCCTCCAAATTTTGCAAGGCATACCACAACATCTCCCAGTACTCAATTTATTCCTGAAGTTATTTTCCAGCCATTCACAGCTTTTCAAAATCTTTTCCTGAACTACAAACATTAAATCTGAGATGAAGAATTGAAGTAATTGATGCCATTTTAATATTACAATTGAATTACAATGCAAGAACAATATCCAGTCTTACTCCAACATACCACACCAGAGGAGAAAATTGTTTCTTAGACAATGAATTTAAAAATAATTTAAAAACCTCTATCTCTTATACATTGACAAGAACTCATAAATAAAATGCAGAAAATCCTTCATTCATGTGTATGAGGATAAGCTGGGACCCTTGACTTCACATGCTTGGTCTCTCCCTGACTCCCCATATGCCCTTTGTAGCATGTACAATTTCCATGATGCAGAGTGCTGAAACTAGTACCATCTGGCATCCAGTCACACGGTAAACAGTAATTTCAACCCTTTCTTTAGACAATGGTGGTTCATATCAGCTCTTATTCAGGAATTTAGAAGTCCAAAATTAATGCTCACTCTCAAGGTCGATGTTACATTATTTATACCAGAAAGAGTTAAGGAGAATAGATTGTTTATGACAAACAAGGTGAAAGTCGTTCATGTGAAAATGGCAAATACTGAAAGCATCAGGTAGTGAAACAGGACAGTTACACAATCATTTAAAAAGTTCTATTTACTAAACAGTTTGAGCCTGATTCACCATTACAGTACATAATTGCTCATATCTCTAGGTTTACATCTTTTATCATCATGAGAAAGTAAATAATGCCTTCAAATGAGATCTGAGATGAAGTTCAGTGTTGGAAAACATTCAAGTTTTTTTCAGCCTCATCTAAACATTTCCCTCTTGAGATAATAACTTTCCTACCTTTTCACAGAACTTTGCAAATATTTAATTCAAAATCAAATCTGGAATACTTATGCTTTTGAAAGTGCTTTCTTACCAAAAAAAAGAGAAGCCTTGAACCAGCTTGAAGATCACTGCTTCTGAAACAGAGTGGAAGTCCATGCAGTCCAGTCAGCACAAATCAAAACCTTTTGAAGAGAAGATCAAGCAAAACATGCAAATACTGGCACTACAGGAGGTCTCTGCAATCATAAAATCATAGGGTTGTACAATTATTTGTATTGCAAGGAACCTTCAGAGATCATCTAGTTCCAAACCCCATGTCATGAGGGCACCTCCCACTAGACCAGATGCCCATTTAACCTGGCTTTGACCACTTCCAGGGATGGGGCATCCACAGCTTCTCTAGGCAACCTGTTCCAGTGTCTCACCACTCTCACAGTAAAGGACTTCTTCCTTAGAATTAATCTAAACCCTCCCCCTTTAAGGTAAAAAATGGTAAAAAAACCATTTTCCCTTGTGCTGTCACTACCTGTCATAATAGGGTCATAGCAGGGTCTTTGTAGCAAGAGCTACATGCTGGAAAATGGAGTAATCCCATAGAATCTTCAATGTCCACACCGTGATTACACCAGCACCTCTAGGTGGGCCATGCTCCCTCCAATTCACTGTGCACAGGCAGTGAAACCCCTATTGTAAGACAGACAAGAATAAGCACTTCTTCCATCTCCAAAGGAAGAGGAGATTTGTGCCAGACCCTTCTTGAGAGCTGGCCATCACATTCAAGGAAGTGCTGGTCTTTCTCCTGCTTTATTGCCTGGTTATTTGGGGACTATAAAATGCTCCAGATCACACAGCAGGCTGGGTATTTTTATTAACCATAATCAAAAGGAGCACATAGTTTGACATAGGCTTCTTCATTCAAATAATCCTGGAACAGTTAAGGTTGGAAAAGATCTCCAAGATCACCGAGTCCAACCTTTGATTAAACACCACCATGTTGACTAACTTCACACTAAGTGCCATATCCAGTTGTTTCTTGAACATCTCCAGGGATGGTGACTCCTGCACCTCCCTGGGCATCCCATTCCAACATCTAATCACCCCTTCAGTGAAGAAATTCTTCCTAATGTCCAACATGAACATCCCCCGGAACAGCTTGAAGCCATTTCCTCTTGCCCTAACACTGGTTGCCTGGGAGAAGAGGCCAATCCCCAGCTTGCTACAGGCAGCTGTAGAGCTCAAACTGTAGAGGTCCTTTCAGGAGTTGCAGAGAATGATAAAGACCCCCGTCAGCCTCCTTTTCTTCAGAATAAATGCCCCCAGCTTCCTCAGTTACTCCTCACATGACTTAATATCTAGACCCTTCTGAGTAAAACTCATGTTCCTTCTCTGGACATGCTCTAGCACCTCAATGTCTTCCTGCAGTGAGGGGCCCTGAACTGAACACAGAACTTGAGGTGTGGCCTCAGCAGTGATGAGTATAGAGATGCAATCACTGCCCTGCTCCTGCTGGCCACAGAATTGCTGATACAGGCCAGAATCCCATTTAGCTTTTTGGCCAATGGCACATTCTGGATCATGGTCAGCTGGCTCTTGACCAGCATCCCCAGATCCTTTTCTGCCAGACAGTTTCCCAGCCACTCTTCCCCAAAGCTGGAGTGCTGTGTGGGATTGTTGTAGACCTGGTTCGTGCCTGAGATATTTTGGTTTTCTGAAATTCTTTTCCCAGGGAATTTTCTGTAAACAAGAGAAGTGTTTTTGTAAACTGTACTTTGTTTTCATTCTTTCCCTAGGAGGCACTTGTTCTTGATGTCCCTCTGGTGTGACCAATGTGATTGAAGAGGTCTTCTTGTCACCAATCTTGTAAAAAAGTATATAAGGGAGACACATCCCAAAAATAAAGGAGTCATTTTCAGTCTTCTGAAGTTGGAGTCTTGTGTCGCTGTGGTGTACAACAGCACCAGGATTGCCGTGACTCAAGTGCAAGACCTGGCACTTGGCCTCATTGAACCTTCGAAAGTTGACTTCAGCCCATTGATCCAACCTCTCCAGATCTCTTGACAAAGCCCTTCCTCTGACCTCTGGACAAGTCAGCAGAAAAGTGATGGAGTCGTGTAACATGGTCAGGGTAGTTGTCTGTCGTTCATGCAGTCCTTTTCTCCATCAAAACCTGCCTCCAGCTGGGCTGCCCTCCCAATCACATGGTCTTAAATATCTCTCCCAGCCAGAAGACCCATTTGAACCCTGGTTCAAAGAGTCCTTGCTCTTCTCAGAGCCAGATCCACCCATGCAGAAGGGACAACAGGTCCCACCAGTCTCCCAGTTTGGAGAGCATGGGTACCTTTGCTGTCCTTGAGAGGCAAGGGTTTGGTCTCAGCTCACAGTATCCAACAAGCTCTCTGCAGAGAAGTTCCTACCAGTTCAAAACCCTGCTCTTTCCACATCCTTCCCCCCACCTCCCACCTCTCCTGTGCTCTGGGACTCAGAGGATGGGTATTCCTTTAGACAGGCACTGAGCTGGTGCTGCTGCCTCTCCCTGCCTGAGTGCTGCTGGCCTGCCTCCCTCACTGTGGGCTGGAAGCAACCCTAGCAAACCACTCCAGCCAAACTGGGCAGGTTACAGGCAGTCCCAGCCAATTTTGGGAGTGAAACAGGGTAGGTCCCCATGTCCCAAACACGTGTTGGAGGCCAGATGGGAGGACAGGTGAAACCAGGACAGCCCTGCCACTTGGGGACATGGTAGTTAGTCTGCAGGTAGGTGAGAGGGGACAGAGCTGCTCTGGCTTAGCACTTGGGAGCCCATGCTGTCATCACCTGGCAGAAACCTGGGAACAGTCAGAACGTTCCCACAACTTGCCTGATAGCCCATGGGGGCTTTCCCAGCCAGTCTTACTGCACATACCTGTGGAATTTAAAAGCAAACTGCCAGCTGGAGTAAGGTATTTTAGAAACCAGCTGTGAAGAGGAGAGAAAACAACACTAAGGGTTTATAGGTAAAATGCATATTTTGATTTAAAGGCAGGAACTTGGAGGGAGGGCAAAGTGAAGAGAGATGATAGAAGATGGAACAAATTAAACTTATCTGGGATGCATCCAACACTTCAGTTAAATCCACATGCTCTTTCTGCATGAAAATATCTCCTGAATTATAAAGGGTAAGGGAAGGAGGGCCCACATCTTGATCCCTAAGTATATCATTTGTGTCTTTTAAATCTAAGTCAGCTGAAGAGTTGAACACTGTGAGCCAAATTCTATTTAATTTATTCAGCAACACATCTGTGTGAAATATAGTCCAATTACAGGCACTGGGTTACTTTGCCATGGCTGCAGCCATTTGGCTTTTATTTCCAGCAGGCTGTAATTAAATTATCACAATGCAGAAGCAGACAAGTTTCCCTTATATGTGACTGCAATTAAAGACATGCAATCACAACATTTTTTAAAGTGACTCCAATCAATTGGTTACAGTAAAGAATACCATGTAATAAAGCAGTGGCTCCACCATTAAGACTGAAAGATTTCTATTTCAATAATCTAGTTCCCTTCTAGTACGAGTTCTGCTTTTGGATAATTTATTTAAAGTTCATTATGTGTCTACAGCATATATCATTTGCCCTCAGCTTGGGCTGCAGAAGTGCCATTATGGCCAATTACTTAGTGTGATAAAATCTGCCACAGTACAAACTGTTCCTTAATTAGATTTAAGTTTTGGCTAAATTCTATTTGTAATTCAGACAGCAAAATAACAAGGCCAACAGCAAAGACTCACAATCTTCTTCCTTTGGTCCCTGTTGTAACCTGTTGTAACCTTAGGGCAGTTCAGAACTGAAACCACACACCCATGTACTTTTCTTGCAATACTTGTCCACACTTTGTGTTTCCATAACCAGTGCAGGGCTTGGGGTGTGGTCTGGCTTCTGAGGGAGTTCCTTGACCTGCATCCAGCCATAACATAGAGCACATGGATAGTGAAGGCTCCAAAAACCTCTGAAAGCAAGTGGCTGCCAGTAGGGATCACATGGTTGAGTGCCACTGGTGTGCTTTTTGGTGATCCACAGGCATTTGCCCTCTGGCCTCTACGGTTTGCTGGTTGGTGGTGAACAAGCTGCTGACAGAATGAAAGTCTCACAAAACCACAGAGAAAGTGGTGCGTGGAGCAGCTCCCAGCCATGCCCTTCAGCTGGCTCAACAGCTGTGCACCGTGAACAGCGGGGTGGGCACAGCCCTGGTGCTCCCTGCCTGAGGGAGCACAGCACAGCTTATGTAGGCTGTAGCTGCTGCTGTCAGCCTGGTTAACCATTAGTCTCAGCAGAGGCTTCAAGTTTGTTTGGGAATGATGGCATTGCTGCACAACTGTGAATTTTCCCAAACCACTCCTGCAACATCCCCAGCCATGACAAGAGGTTTGAAACTTTTTTGCTCTTTAAAAACCATTGCCAGTGTTTGGCATGCATCTTTCCAAGCTCCAGCTTCAGTTTTCAAAGTATTTTAAATATATTTGAACCAAATGTTCTATACAAATTTGAATCTAAATCCTGCAACCTTTTTCTTCTCTCACAAGTGAGGGAAGAAGTTAGAGCAAGAAAATTCAGAGTGAAAAAAGAAATAGAAGCAGTGATTCAGTAGGATCCATTTTAACAGATCCAGGCCGCAGTAATTTAAAGACAGGCATCATCCTATAAGAAGCTACATTCCTCTGGAAAAAAATGTGCTAGATGTATTCATTTTCTTCCAGCAGAACATCTGCTCCATTTTAGAAGAGGGCACTTCCTCACAGAAAATGCATTTCCTGAATGCCATGTTAACAGTTATTTGCTATGTGCATCAGTGACCATCTCTTTTCTATTGCAGAGGCTATATGCCAGGCTGTCTTTATGTTCCTCGAATCCTGCTCATGTCCTATATTGTATCTTGAAATTGGATGCTTTAGAAAATTGGATGAATTTATTCTGATGTTTCAGAAAAACTCTGTCTAAGACTAATGTCAAAGCAAAACACCATTTAAAAATTTTGCGGGGATGGAAATTTACATAGCAGCTAACGACAAGCCTAAAAATAACTTATTTCTTGGCAACATCAATCTTGTTAATGAACTAAAATAATGAAATATTCCACTATCAGTGGTTTCCAAGAAGCAAGAAAAAAAATGTTAACCAACTCCAGTAGCAAAAAGAATGTGAAAGAATTTCGACATCCACCATGTTGTTTTGTTTTGTTTTGTTTGTTTTTTGGGGGGATGGGTGTTTTGTTTTGTTTTGTTTTGTTTTACTTAACCCACAAGGCTGCAAATGACTTTTATGGAACAGTTATGTTCTGGAAATTACTGTCTATACTTTTGGTCAGAAACACCTTCTTCTTCTCCATTAGACCCCTGGGGAGAGCAGAAAGTGAACTTTGTCTACCAGGGGACACACATCAAACACTGTGGGCCTTATATTACAGCTTCATTGTGCCTGTGTAGGCCCTTTCCTGGAATATGTATTTTAAAATAAAATCAGAACTATTTAGATTTGATAAAAAGCTTCTAGATTAAGATTGGTTCTTATCAACACAGCAAGGTCTTTCCTTATTCATAAAAGTCACTTTCATAGGAGCACTGATGAGCAACTGAAAGACCTGATTATAAGTTGTTTTTAATGAGATGTGAGGAGTCTGATCTGTCAGTAAGCACTAAACATTTCTCTATTCCTTAACAGCTAAGGAGAAAAGATGAATACAACAAATGACAATTTAGCCAACTCCATCACCCAGCAAGACACTGAAGGTGATTTTCCCAAATGCACTGTGTGGAAGTTGGTCTGAAGACTTTGTACCTCCACATTATGTGTAACATGATCTTCTTGGTGGGTTTCCCAGGAAGTTTCCACTTGTGTTTACAGCTTCAAGATGGGCCTTGAAAGAGCAACACCATAATCAGGCTGAACCTGGCACTCACAGATCTGCTCTACCTCACCGGCCTTCCCTTCCTGACGCACTACTGTGCTACTGGGGAGCACTCGATTTTTGGTGAATTCATGTGTAAGTTCATCTGCTTTGGCTTCCACTTCAAAATGTACAGCAGCATCCTTTTCCTCACCTGCTTCAGTGCCTTCTGCTACATGGTGATGGTTCACATGATGGAGCTCTCCGACATCCAGAGGAAGCGGTAGACAGCAGTGGCTTCCACAACAATTTGATTGATGTCACTGGAAGCTGTCAGCCCTGTCAGTTTCTTGATCTCTTCAAAAGGGACACAAAACATAAGGTCCTCATGCCTTAACCCCTTACCAGTTCTGAAAACCTGGGCACAATCAGGAGGCTGCTTACCAGCCTAGCCTTCTTCTTGCCCTTGCTCATGGTGACTCTGCGCTATGTGCTCATCATTTGCACCTTGGCCACTGGCCCCACACATGGGCTTGCTACAAACAAAAGGCTCTCAGACTTGCTGTTGTCCTCTTGGTAGTCTTCTATGTATGCTTCCTCTCCTTCTGCATCTTTTGGGTGGCTCTGTTGCCTAAGATCAGAAGAAAAACCTTTCAAACAACATGAAAGGTCAGGTTAACTACAGTTGTGTCCACTCAGCTGTCACATGGAGGATAAATCCACTCTGCCTGCTGTGTCTCTCAGCCACTGGCTCCACTCAACACATGTCGCAACCTATCGCTTTATGTCATGGTGGGAGACAACTTCCAGAAGGCCATGCTCTCTTTTTCAAGGTGTAATTAGAGCAAATACATCCGGGAGCAAGAACCACATGACCAAGTCAGAAATCATGTTAAAGTTGTGAAGGAGTCCCTTGAAGTAAATTCCAGCAACCCCAGGATGGCTTTGGTGTTCTAAGCTCCTGCAAAGACAGTTGTGGTGGTGTGACAGCAAGAACTGCAGCTGACTTTGCCCTCTCCCTGCAGGAGAGCACTTGTCAAAAAGCTGTCTTGGTAGCAGGTTTATATACACCTCTCTTAGCAACCAAAGAAAGAGAAGGGAAAAGACAAGATTGTAAGATACGTTGAAGGTGAAATTTAAAACCATCCAGCCAGATTGTTCCCAAATACATTTGGGAAACACAGGGTTCTCTAGCTCTGGGCTTTTCTATTGATTACAGAAACATGGAGAGCTCAGTCTGGACATGAGAACAACTCCCATTGATTTCAGTGTTGTCACTGATGTAGTGCTTTGTTTATTACAGCCTAAGTGAAAACAGCAGATATTGTCACAGTTGCTGAAACCACGGAATCGCGTACTTAGAAAGCTCCTGGATAAATCAGATGTTTTCAGATTGGATGGACCTGATGAACTTCATCATAGGGCACTGAGCAATTTAATGCTGGAATCTCAGAGCTGGCCTAGGGGAGGATGGGAAGAATAGGAGAGGAGGACATACATGGTGACTACAAGGATATATAAATATATATAATTGTATATGAGTATATGTATGTGCATATAAGTGTGTGTATATATATATATGGAAAAATGGAGAAAAAAAATCAATTAAATCATATTAGTCTGCAGAAGACAATTACAGACGAGTACCAGCCTGAATCTATCATCTGTGTATAATCCCAGATCATTCTGATTTCCTACTACAACAAATTAACAGGCTCGTACATGAAGGATACAATGACAACACATATCTTGACTCCAGAAGAAGTTTTGACTATCTGAGATGACTCTCTTGTGTGTAGGCTAAGGAAACAGTCTGGAGGAAACTACTTTTGCTAGTTTATGTTCAGAGTCAAGATATTAGTGATTTACTATCAGAGTAGGGGGAGCCACAGAGTGGGGATTTGGCCAGCCTGTCCTGGGTTCAGGGGTGTTTAGTGTTTTCATTATCAAATTGGATGATGAAATAAAGTCCTTTTCTTATATCTACGTATTTACATGAAGCTGAGAGGACAAAATTAAGCTGAAAACTTGCAGCAATGATCTTCAGAGACACAGGTGGCTACTAAACAGTGACAGGGGCAAAGTTCTATGTTTAAGTAGAAATAATGAATTATGCAAGCACAAAAGGAGAAAAAAAAAGAAACAATTATTTAGGTAGCAGTTTTATAGAGAAAGATCTGTGGTTATTGTGAATCATAGGTTGGACAGGAGCTGACAGTTTCAGTGGGCTGACAGTGTCTGCTATGGCAAAAAGAGCAGATGCATAAATAAAAATAGTGTTTATTACGCCTTGTGGATATTTAAAATACTTTGTTAAAGGACCATTCATCAGATATGTCTTTCAGAAGCACTGCCACAGGCCTTTTGACATGTTTTCTGTTTAATTTGTCTTCTTCTGCACTGTTGTCAAAGGCCAAATTTTACAGGTTGCCAGTAGATAGTGATCAATCATGGTCAAGCTACTTGGTTTCACATATGCATGGTTAATGCAACCCCAAAAATTACACAACACAAGGTGATTCACACAAAATAAATCTCTCCTGACATAGATTCATAACATCCCACCTCTCCAACATGGGTAAAAAGTACAAACACGCTGCACAAGTTCTCTTCCTCTTCCACATCAGTGAAAGGACAAGATGTGTCTACCACTCACACATATACATCTGAAGGAGTGGATTAAAAATTATCTTTTTTTGCTCTGTCAGAGCATTTTTAATTCTTGTTCTCAGAAGCTCTTCCTTCTCAAGCCCAGGCCAAGCTTATAACACACAAGCAGAAGCTCTTCAATATAACTACATGTTCAATATAAAATGAAGCAACTGAAGGTAAAAAATTGTGAAATGGAAGTCCTCAAGGCTTTCCATCTCTGACAGCAAAAGCGATAGTCTCAGTGACTTGGAGAGGGGCTACCTCTTTGCCCCTTCCTCTCTTTCCTTAATATAGATGTTGTTTGGTTGCCTTCTTCCTATCTCACCTGCCCATCCACGACGTTTCTTCATTTTGTTTGGGCTAAACCAGCTGATTTTGAAGTGCTAAAGTAGATTAGGGGATGGGCCTGGAGCTGTAGTTCACTGGTGGGGAAAAAAACCTCCAGGAGAAGGGCAGTCATGTCTCCCAGTATCGTGGCTGGGTCTGGAAAAGGAGAAAAGTTCAACCTTAGCACAGACACTTTTAAAGGATTCAAGGACTGCTCAGGTGCTTTGGAGGACTGAGAGATCATTATCTCATGCAACTCATTCCTTTTGCTTACTGTGAAACTCGATAGCTTCTATTTTTAGCTGCTGTTAAGTTTACTGCTGAAACAAGGATAAGTGCCTCAATTGCAGTAAACAGGAGACACTTTTCAAGCTCTGTACACAGTGTGACAATATAGCTACATAAATTACCACACTATTGCAGGCTAATTCACACCAGAGCTATGCTCCAGTGAGCAGGCTTCTATCAAAAGTCTCTGGTAGGCTTGTCTGCAAGGACAGTCACATCAGCTCAAGTACCTACCAGCAGGCTGCTCTCTGCCTGGGACTGCAGAGGGACCAAGAGAATAATTCTGCAAGGCAAACCTCTCAAGGGAATGTCAACTCAGATGACATTAAAGGTGGAACTGTGGAGCTGCCAACTGTTTTTGTAGACAAGTCAAACCTTATTCTTCACAGTGACTCGTGTACTGTCACAGATTGCAGCAAAGGTGTTTTCTACCTTTGTTTGTCCAGGGAGGAAATCAACTTTTTTTTTCCTTGTTATCCCAATTCTTGCGCTCCCAAAAGAAATGAAAGCAAAAAGGCCTTCCTCGTACTCAAACCTCCCAGAGGGCAAAAATACTGACAGTAATGTTCTGCATAAAAGAGAACTGACAAAATCTCTCCTAATCTGGCTGCTCTGTGGAACACCTAAGGACAGAGCTGTGTAGCAGACTGCATGTAGCATCAAACTGAATAGCTGGGTAAAGATCTAGTGGAGAGAAAGGCTAAAACAGCTTGGAAATGGTCTACTTTGGCAATGTCTGTGTTGGATATTGCTGTGACAGAAGGCTTCAATTTTGTCCTGATGTAATGGTGTGTGTGTGTGTGTATCTATATCTAATCTATATCTATATCTGTGCACAGAACCATGATTCACCACACGGAGTGCGGGCCAGTGCCAGGCTCACCACTGAGCCATTTAGACCCCACATAGATGCTGCCATTTTGCTGATAAGGCTAAGTGAGCAAAAGGAACTTTGAATGACTGCTTCTATGGGCCAAGATTTTCTGGTGTGTAAATGCAGGTTGAGTGAACCTAAACTTTAAAGCAGCAAACGACAAATGAGCACATCACTGTTCAAGTCCTACCAGCTCTGAAGTCAGCTTCTCCCTGCCAGCAGAAAAGGAGAAGAGATGTAAAGGAAAATACTTCATGTGTTCCCTTTTCCCTTATGTTTTGTGACAGTAGAGGCATTCAACAGTGCCAGCTGATGCCACTTCACTTTCAACGCCCCCCAAATGAGTGAAGGAGGGGAAAACCCATTTATACTAAAGAAAATGTGCATGTTCTTTAAATAGCACCTGGAAAAGAGTATTTCTGACTAAATGCCTTGATGCCCTAGCCTACAGGGTGCTGTGGCAGAGGGCAGAGTGACTTGGATGCCTCCTAAAGCAGGAGAAAAAAATTGCATTCCTGCTTTCAGCCAGAGCTGTACTTTGGAGAAAGGGAGAAGGAGAGAATTAAAGTTGGTAAACCAAGCTGCATATCTTTCCAAAACAAAATTTAAAGCTGCAATGCTGATTTTTTAAATACACAGAGGAAACATGATTTTTCAGAGCTGCTGCAGGCAAGTATAATGCACAGTATGTTTGATTCATCCTTGCTGGAACCTTAAAAGGCATTTGAATTATAAGGTGCATTGTCTTCTAAGATTACTCCCTGGTTTGTTTACTCCCCAAAATGACTCATATCACTGATTTCTGAACCAAAAGAGAGATGGTTGCCTGCAAGCTATCGTACCAGCGATGCTCTCCACTCTTAAAAGAAAAACAAAAATTCCGAGTGTCTGTGTTTATTCACTGAGAAAAAGGAAAGTGTGGTTTTCAAACTACTTTATGAATTTCCTTCTATTTTCTAAAATAGTGGAAGAAGATAAGATGAAGCAGAAAGAAATGCAAATTTGTACACAGATGTCTAATGCCATACTGAATGCTAATAAAGCAAGCTAGAAAGTATAGTTCCTGGAGAAATCTTCTTCATATTTTTTTTTTTTTTTAAATATAGTTGTATTTCCAGCATGATCCCTGCTACCCAACCCAGCAAATCTGTTAGGTTACTCGATCTTTCCCTTTCCCTTCACTGCATCCAGCTTAATACCCATTCAGTTGCTTAAGACCCATCAGCTTTCTGGAAAAGTGATTAGGAAATTGATTTTGTCCATTCTAACAGTTCTGCTAAAATCTTTGTGGTTCCCATTTGCCCCTGAATGGCACAAGATAACTTGCTGCATCCCAGGGCCTTTTCAAGACAAATCCTGTGCATCTGGCAGAATTGGTGTTTTCTTGGCAGATCTGTGACAAAGTGCTTTGATAGTACCATGAGAACACCCTGTGATATTCCCACATCTCTCCTCTAAATTTCAAGGACTTACATGGTGCCAGCCACTGTGCATAGTGATGCCCTGGACCAGCAGCTGACAAGCCCAGAAAACACCTTCTCTATGAGTGCCTCAAAGGGTATCCAAGGTAAAAGCTCCAGCTCTGCTCTGCTTACAGATCTGTAAAGCTGGACAAAAAAAAAGGAGGCAGCGTGGCACAAAGCAGGAAAGCATTATGGGTGGATTTATTTCCAGCCCCAAATGATCCCAAAGGGGCAATTTTCCACTAAGTGAGCCAGGCTGGCCCAGTCACTTATGGCCTCAGCAATGAAGAAGACCTGGCAGATAGCGGCACACAAATGCACTGTGCAACAATTTCAAGCATAAATCTTTTCGGAAATTCTCTTTTCCCTTCAATTCATGATGGTTTTTTATCAACAGAAAGTTATCTTAACAGACGAGGCAGCAGCACCTGCCTGGAGGAGTTTCCTCACATTACCTTTCTGCTAGTAAGCTGCTCTGAGATATTTATATATCATCCCTATTTTACAGGTGATGAAACTGAAGCACAGGGGAGTTAAGTGACTTGCCTCCAGTCACAAAGCAAATTAGCAGCCAAGTGGGGAAGAGAGCAGTTCTCAGCTCAGAGCTCTTACAAAGTACATTTTAGGCTTAGGGAAAGATTTTCAAGGGAGTTTTGATTGCTCAGTGGTGGCACTTCAGTAATAAAAGCTGACTTAGAGCAGTGTCTGCACTACTCAGACCCTACTTCATCCCCAACATCATACTCAGTATCTTGGAACACTCTTGTTTTCTTTCAGAGAAAGTTTCGGGGGACCAGCTCACCAAAGTCAATTGGCTACCACTGTGTGTGACCTTAGCCAAGAGCCAGTAATTAATAGCTGTATTCGTCCCACTTACAGGTTTCTATCAAGTATTTTCTAATTTGCAGGTTAGCACAAAATATTAGCAGTACACAGGGAAACCTTTCCAGCTGAAATGTGTGCATGGCACCACAGGTTGGGAGGTTGTTCTTTGTGGGGTGCCAAGGTCAGAAATAGGTTCCATAATTAGCCAACTGCCTTCAGCCAGGGGAAGGGTACCACTGCTGGCCATTTATGTGTGCCAGCTCCGGGAGAGCACATGGGTCTGGCTGTCATTCCTCAGAGCTGGGCCAGGCCCCCTCCCTGGGGACACTAATCCAGATCCAGCAGCCCATGTTCTGCCTTCAGAACTTTTCGTCTACTGGGAGAAGAGCAAATGGAATTAAGATGTAGATTTATCATACATCTTCTAAATTTCCATCCTTCCTTTGACTCAGCATGATTAATACAGCTGGACTTGCTTATCAGAGCTAGATAGTTGTCAATGAACACCAGTGAAAAACGAATCTGCCCCTCTACCGTAACAAAATCCCAGCAAACATAGTCCCCATCCTTTTCTGCCAAAATGTGAATCTGCATCTCACTGAGGGAAGGGAAAGACGGTGATGGGGCATCATCTTTCCTGGGAACACTACGAAAATCGGCCGAGCAGTAATTGCAGGCTGTGCCCAAGGGACTTCTGTGCCCTTCTGTACTTCCGCAGCTGGGATCTGCAGGTGCTATAATTCAAATTCCCACTAGAGGGTAGACAAAACTTTTCTAGTAAAAGGTCTCTCTGGAAAAGTACAGAGTATGCAAGAAAGAAGTGTCTAATTTGGTAAAGCCAATCTGTGCTTGAGAAGCAGCAAAGAGTAGGAAAAGGAAGAATATGTTTTTACCATCTGCAAGAGGAAGGTGGGAGCATTGTTCCAAATTTCTCTAAAGAAACATAATCTCACCTTTATACTTTTAAATCAAATACAGCTGTAGTGGCTATGTTGTTATAAATACGTAAACTGTAAATCAGATTTACAGAAAATATATCTTTGTGATTTTCAGAAATACAGCTGGTTTTACCCCTGCAGATGTTGTCTTGCAAACACTGATGGCGGCCAATTAAGAATTTCAGATATTTAGAAAGGATAAATACAGGGAATTAGAGTTTATCCACTTCAGGAGTAAATTCTCCTCCCGTCTGATGGCCTAGCCAGAAATGTCAAATAGTGTCTTTCTCTCTCTATTATTGGCCAATCTACTATTGCAGGTAATGAAATCTTGTGTTTTCTCCTCACATTTTTCTCCAATGCTGAAATGCAGACAGGTTTGTCTGAACCTTGCTGTGGGAGGGAAAAGTATGGCTGCAGGCATCAACACATCTTCCACTTCTTGCTCTCCCTGAAAGAGCAGTTTCTTTCCAGGTGAGATTGGCTGTCTCAGGGACCTCCCTGCACTGCAGATAAGGGCACTGTGAAAAGGTTTTCTCACCACATATCTGACCACTCCAAAGCAAGTTTTCACACAGATTCAACAAGACAATGCTAGGGAAGTTAAAGCAATTCAGAGTTTATTTTCTGAGTTTATTTATTTAGTTCCAGATCAACAAAGACGTCCTAAGACCCCAAAGCATCGCCTCTGTGAGCTAAACAACTTTTTTTGAATGCTAAGCAAAGATTTGCTTCAATCTTCTGAAACACAACTCGTTTGTGCTGACAGAGGTAAGAATCAAAGATGGCCCAGCAAAGCAGCAGAGATCTCAGAGGCATTCCTGCAGCTGGGACTCCTCCCACAGCTAGGATAACTGAAGGCTGAATTAACTATACTTCAGAAGACCAGCATGCCTGTGTTTGCTGTCACAATCACTGCATTTATCTCATCTGCCCCCTAAATAGGTGTGGGCTTTTGAAAGGAAAACCTCTGTTGCCCTTCTGTTCTGGATGGGTCCCCTCTGCTGGTCCCACACAGTCTTGTGGGTGGCAACAAATCCCTCTCTCCAGCTGAGTAAGTTGCTGAAACTGGGTGTCACTACAGGCAGCAGTCTCAACACTTGTCACATCAAAGGGCTAAACAGGCGATGTGCCTGGAGAAGGATTACGTTTGTGGCCTTAATGAGCTAAATAGAGGAGCCCTTTGGGCAGTCAGGTGTGTTTTCACTGCAACAGGACACATGAATCCATGGCAGAGATTTTCACAGCATAGTATTAGGAAAAAAGGAAGAAGCTTTATTCCTGAGATACAGCCATGCCAAATGAGGTTAAACTACATATTCTCTATCTGACTTGTACTGTAAGGTGGGAATGATGGGTCTGAGGGATGCTGGTATAGGCTAAGGAGAAGTATGTGGAATCTGAAGCAGGGCTGCATTTGGTGTCTATTACACTGTTTCACATTCCCTGTGGTTATCAATACCTCTACCACCTGTCCTTGCCATGATAACTGCAAGAACTACTTCAAATGACGCACATCTCATGAAAAGATCTCCTGTCTTCATCACTCTGAAAAATAAAGAATATTTTATTGAAGAAAGCGCTATTGTTATACAAAAGTCTGTGATATGAGGTGAAAAGTAGAAAATATCTTTTTCGGGGATTCAAGAACCTGGATTTGGTAAAAGATGGATCTCAGCAGCTGCGCTCTTTCACCAAGTAGTTGCCTCAGGGTGGCAGTTGATGTTAAATTTTGTACAAAATTTCCTTTTCTTGTGTGAATTAAAGGTATCAAAAGAGAGACCTTTATTCTGGGACCCTGTTTTCCATTTGTTTGTGGGGATTTTGGAGATAATAAAAGCTCTTCAATTGGCTTACAAAGCTAAAACCACACACACACACCTGGCCTCAGCTGTAGAGTAAGTCTTCTGTTCCTGTCTTCCTGGGGTCCATGAAATGCACCGTCTCATCAACGTAAGTTTCCACCCTATTGCTCCCAAGCTGATGAACTAAAGATATTCAAGAGTGAAATGCTGCACCAAGTAGCATTTATAAAGTGATTCCAAAGGATTTTCTACAGTTACAACAGTGACTTAATAATAGATTCACAACATCTGTATCATAATCAGTTCACACACACGCGCAGAGACAAACGGAGATCTATATCTGTGTGTGTAAAGGTACCCATCCAGATTTCCCCTTGGGTTCAGGGAAATACATCAAATCCCTTAGTGTTTCTCCACAGACATGGATTGCACCTTGAGGAGAATGTGTGTATGGGGGGGGTTATCACCCTTGTCACCAACAAGGAACAGCTGAGGGAGCCGGGGTTGTTTCACCTGGAAGGAAGGGGGGCCAGCTTCTACAATTCCCTGAAAGGAGGGTGTCCTGAGGTGGGGATCAGCCTCTTCTCCCAGGTAACAAGTGATAGGAGGAGAAGAAATGGCCTCAAGTTGTGCCAGGAGAGGTTTTGACTGGATCTTAGGAAAAATCCCTTCTCCAAAAGGGTTGTCAAGCACTGGAACAGGCTGCCCAGGGAAGTGGTGGAATCACCATCCCTGGAGGTATTTAAAAGATGAGTCACTTAGCGACGTGGTTGAGTGATGGACTTGGTAATGCCTAGTAAACTGTTGGACTTTATGATCTTAAAGGTCTTTTCCAACCTCAGTTATTCTAAGATTGTCCTCCACCTAGACTGGCAGAGGCAACACGATACTTTTCTGCTACTTATAATAGTGATCAACAATTTCTCCTTGCTGTCCTGGAGACTTCATTCAGTCCAGTTGCTGTCATGTTACTGCTGAATATTATCTGTGTGTGTATGCTAAGGGAGTTTATTAGGAAAGAAACTGCCCTGCCCGAGATGAGAGATTCATTTGACCCCTGAATTAGGATTGACTATCTCAGTATCTAGTTTATTTGGGAAGAAATCAGACATGTTGATTTCAGCTAATCAAATAATTTCTGACAGCATGCTTCTTCCCTGCCAACTGTTGAATCAACAGAATCAAAAGGTTTCATGTGGATGTCTTTAATCTGTTGAAGAAGTTGATAGAAACCAAGCAGGCAGCATGCAGGGAAGCCTCCCAGCTAACCAAGCAGCCCCAGACAGAGAGCAGGGAAGCTGCTGATGATGGTGGGATGGACAGGCCTGCTGCATCCTCCATCAGCATGGACCAGCAGAATCCATCTCCTTTCTTGGCATGGAGCAAGTTTCCATCTGAAATGCTCTGTAAGAGGACAGAGCAGACACAAATCTTGGTATTTTTGAGAAGCAAAATTTACTCCTTTTCTCTGATTTTTCACAAAAGCCAGCACTACTGGGAGCTGTGGCTAAGCCGCTACTCCAGGCACAGATAATACTGATGTGAGTTTCTGGAGAGAAGTGCAAGGCTCAGCTCTAGGATGACAATTTTCCATGACAAAAATTTTCCATCCAAGTCCAGATTATGCAGTGAGCTCACCCATATTATATTCACTAGTAATTTGGGCAATGGAGTAGAAAGTATCCCCTTTAAGCATGCAGATGACAAGTGAGGGGACTACAAGCTTCCTTGTAGACAGCATTAGATTCAAAGCAAATTACAGAAAATGGAGAAATGGTCTGAAAAAACCAGGATGCAATACAAGGAGGACAAATGCAGAATTTATGTTTGTAGATTAATCAAAACTCTACAAACTGGACTATCTGCTTAGGCAGCAGTACTGCAGTAAAGAATCGAATGGCTGCTCAGGACACAAGCTGAACATCAGTCAGATGTGTTCTGCTGTTGTGAAAAGGGCAAACAGCAAAATGGGGTGGAGAAATAAGAGCACAAGCCTCCAGGTAAGATGATTAACCCTGCTGCTTTTGTAACGTGTCTCCTGGGGTGGCATGTCTGGTCCAATACCGCACTTTGAGAAGGAGGGGGACCTGCTGGACAGGGAGCAGAACAGAGGTTCAGAAATATAAAACAAACAAACAAACAAACAATTTTGTGAGATTGAGAGTTGTTTAGTCTAGGAGAAGGACGACTGAAGGAAAAGTGATGGTGATCACACACCTGACCTGTATCTGGAAAACAGAGTGCCCCCAGCTAGGACTAGATCAGGAAGGTGTCAGGCATGAGACAACTCATCCTTTGGGGACAGAGAAGCAGAGTAATAATTTGGTAGAGAAAGAAATTTAAAAGACATTGAAAAAGCACCTGCTGGGTCTGCCAAGGATATGACCCTGCCTGGTGCAGCAGATGAACTGCATGTCTTGAGGAGTTTCCTTCTACCCCATCTCCTAAAATGCCATGGGAAAAAAACCCTTTGAATCATGACAGAGGATTTCAGGAGAGACCATCATCCCACTGCATGCACCAAGACAGTCCCTCAGAGAGGGATTATCTCAGGCCTTTGCAGTGACTGTGCCATGAAAGCCAATGGATTAGACACTGCTGAAGTGGATTAAGCTGGCTCTGAAGTTGGTGGCAATGCGCCAGTTTAGACCTCCTTAGTATATGATGTGCAAAACAGATAAAAGTCTGGTCAGAGATCCCCTCCTCAGATCCCAGCAGGCCATCAGTCATGGCAATATGAAGCAGAAGAGTTGTATGTTGGTAAAATGCAGAGTAGGGGGTTAAAGACCTTATACCAAACAGCCTGAATATGCAGAGCACCGAATTCTTTATATCCTTTAACACATTGTATCATTTCATCAGCAACTATCAAGCAACTCCCTTTTAAAAAATAAAAAGCCAAGCTCAAGCACCAACCTGTACCTCCACCCAGCCTGTATTGTTGGAGAGCCATTTAATTGCCTGGGGATAGTAATAAGCATCATTTAAAGAGCACAAGACTCTTTCAAACACAGGGAAACTGCATGTCTCTCAGGGTGAGGCTGGCAGAGCTGCCTCTGCAAGGGGGAACCAGAAGGAGCTGCCTTCATGCTGGCAGCGGCTTCTCTGTCATGAGGAATAGAATGGGAAGTGCTTGGGATCAGGAGCCTGAACACCTTCCTTGTTGTACAGCTCTCTGCCTGAAAAAAAGGGAATTTGCTGCAAAAAATACAAGATCTTTGTCTTTGAGTAATGACATGCAGGGCGTTTCCTTGTGGATTTCTGCTTCTGTCTGTTTTGTCAACGAACGTCCTCATTTCAATTTGAGTGAAAATTACTTCTGCTTATTGCTATGTCATACTAAAATTCTACCTGACAATTTCAGGTACCTGTTTACCTTACCATAAACAAGTGCTAAACAACTGCAAACAACAAAAGCCAACAACTAATTCACTGGTTAATAATTCCAGTGACTGTATGAAGAAAAGAATTAGATGATCTTGGGAGATAAATTATACTTTTGAAATATGAAGTGTGTCCTAAATGGCTGAGCTCCCTTCCCTGTCCTGTTCGTGCTCCTCTTGGCACCAGGCCCACTGGAAGAGGCTCATTTCCAAAGCACAAGTGTAATTTCTCGAGGTGGGAACTGAAGGGGTTAGGGGTGTAGGTAGGAGCAGACGTGGGTGGTGCTTGTAGCAGGACCACTCAGGGTCCTTTGGCCAAGAGTCAGGCAGGGCTTGTGAGGGAAGAGTATCTGGCTAATAAGAAGGCTCATAATTAGAAGGCTGTGTGCATTAAATTCATGTGTTGAGGGCTGCGATGCTACAAGTCACTTTCTGAAGACAAAGTCTTAATAGAGTGACCAGAGGCAAAGAGCAGACTTTTCTTCATGTGCCACAACATCCTGCAAACAAATTACAAGAGCAACAGCAGCACAAGACCATGTATCTTCAGTGACTGAAAACTTGCTTGTACACTGGAAGCCACATGAGCAGCATCCTTTGCTGAATCCTCTACTGGCACATTACTGAATACCAAGGAGGCTGCTTCTTCTTGGAACTGGAAAAACCCAAGAAAATAACAAGGCAGCAAATCGGTCCTCTCTTTTCAGTCCCACTGAGCTGGGTCATTTTCAGGAAACGGCCTATTACCTAAACCAATTACTGCTGTTGTCACATCTCCAATGAGTTTGGTTTGGTTTTTAGTGTCTGCTGGGAAAACTTTAACTGGTGCAGCTGTTGTGTTTAAGGCCACTTCATAGCTGGGCGCTCCTGTGGGGCTTTTTATTCACTGGTTTACTCTCCTGGCAGTGCTGCACCGGAGTAAGTGAGCACATGCTGGCTTTGAGCAGATAAATTGTCCCATTGTCTTTCCTCTCCCTATTTCCCATGGTGCGACACACCTTCTGAAAGTTCAGCCATCATCGAAGGCTTGCAACAGATTTTATCTTCTATGCCCTGTAGTCGTCGATGAGCACCAATTCACTTTGAGGACGAATATTAGGCATAAAATACTGTCTCAGATCCATATGGGCTATTTTTGGAACCCTATCGAACTACTTCTGCTCAGCCGATGTGGCAGCAGCACTGCTTGTATTTCAGATTATATATGTAATTTTCCTAAGGTAAAATATCCCTTTCAAAAAGTTTCATTAACAGTCTCTATTTCCTACATAATTAGATGACAGCATTTAACTGTGATTAATTTAGAGTTACAGTGCATTTAGGGATTAAAAAATGCTGCCCTTACCATATTGTCTCAGGGAAGAAATACGAAGGGAGAACTAGAGTTGATTTCCCCATGTGATGAAGACACACGATATCATTCTCGACAGAACACAGCATCTCCCAGTGGGTGGTCTGATAACAATGATAATTAGGTATTCAATCACACACAGAGTAAGATCAGCCAAACAAATGCATGTCTGCTAAGGGAAATAACCCATGCAAAGATTATGTGTTTGCTGAAGCAAAAGTAAAACGTATAATGAAAGCTCTTAAGACTCTCGAGCCTAACCCTTGCCCAACAAAATGCCTGTTTTCCTGCATAATTATCAATCAGAGCCATTTCTACTGCACCACACCAGGTGCTGTCATGCCTGAAGGTCTGATTCTGAAAGGAGCCTTTCACTCATTCCTGTGGATTTTAGGGCAGGTTTTGTGAAATGAGGATGGCCCCTGTGCTGGTTTGTGGACCCTCATGCCTGCAAAGCCTAATTACAGTTAGGTTCAGCAGTGATGCTGAGACACAAGAAGCCCTGCTATGACCTCTTCCACCCCAATCCCCACCAAAGCCAATAGCTAGCCCATCTGGAGGTGGGAGGCACTGTCTGGAACCAGACACAAAACAAATCTAAAAATACCAGGCTTTGTTCTCCACTCCTGTATTTCAGACTGGAAGCTTCTCAGGGATGTGGCATGGCCCAGATGAGCAAAGCCATCAGTCATCCTGTGCATCCTGTTCACCCTGCCATCACAGAAGGAAGAATACTGTATGAAAAGATGATCCAATTTGGGTTCATACACTCTGTGATAACTGGCTTTGCTTTGCCTATAGTACAAAGTTTCAAGAGGAAATATTTAATTAATAATCCTGCCACCAACTCATTCCAGTTCTTTTTTTCCATACAGCAACTAAGAGCCACATTAATACATTCAGATGAACTCTATAGAATTTATTATGTCAGGGAAAATGTCAGCACCTCTGACCAATTAATCCAGCCTGCCTGGAAGGCTGTTGAAACACGAGGTGAATGCTGTCTCTTTGGGAAGCATTTCTGGAGACCAGCTTCACCTGGTGGCTGGTTGCTGAGCAGTGAGTGAAACACAACTCCACAGCAGGGACCCGTGTGCCACTTCAGTGCCAGCCCCAGCCAATCTACCTCTGCTGCTGCCCTCTTGCCCCCAGCCAGTCCCCACCACTGCTCACCATAAGCCCTGGAGCCCACACACCCACAGAAAGAACCACCACCTGTCACAACATGGCCATAAAGCCAACACAAGTTTGAGAAAACTGGTTTGGCCTCAGTCAGGTCACTTATCCAACACATCCCATGATTGCACAAGCACTGGGGTTGTTGAAAGCATGTGGTTTAGGATGACAGGTGCTGCCAGCTCTTTTGACTGCAGCGTGCAATTAGAGTCACTTAAGCTGACTGTGGAACTACAGGGTATTTTGATTTCCCTCCCATGATTGTAGAGGGGAGAAGGGGTGAGGACAGCCTTAAAGTACAAAAAGCTCCTTGTTTTTGTGAAGGATCACAATGGTCTACCAGTGGGCAGACCTAAGAGGTCCATGGACATGAGGTGGAGAAATGGCTGGTAAAGAGAAAAGGTCCACAGACTGAGGAGTTGAAAGTCAAACTGAATAATCATCCCGTATCCATAGAGATCCCACATGAGGCCAGATAAGCCATTTAAACATGTGGTCCTTGTTAGTTTATTCTCAATTTTCCCTAGTGCCGGATATGAGTCCTGGGGCCATTTGCATGGCTGTGATTGAAGCCGATGTTTCTAGAGGTCTCTGTGCAATGAGGAGCTGCTGTAACCATGGTGAAAGGTACAGGGAGGATGCAGGGGTGCAGTAGCCACTGGATCCCTCTAGCCGATGATGACACAAGATTTGGGTAAATTAAGGAGCATACCTCCATCTCCATGCAGACCAGCTCGGTATGAGTTGACCTTCTATTAGTCACCATCTCTCAAGATTAGTCTGAAAACGTGTGTTTTATTTTTTTTTTCTTCTCCTGTCCAGAGTTAGAAATGCAGAGGTAACCCCAGTGCACCAAATCCCTGGCAGGCCTGGGTCATGGCACCAGGAAAGCCCCTTTCTGCTTTCCCTCAGGCACTGCCACTGCCAAAAAAGAATGAAAACCAGCCATTGCTGCACAGGTTCCCCATTGCTCAGGGGTATAATGGATTAAGTAGTGAATGCATTAAATGATCCCTAACTATAATTAGCTCCCTCTGTGCTTGTAACGCTACAGCCTCATACAAATGGTTTCTAATGACACATGCAGTGCCTAGGAACAGGGTAATAGCTATTTAAACAGTTGCTGATCCTTGAGCTGGTACGTGACAGTGTATTTTACAATTATTGAGAAACTTTGGACATTTTTCAGAAGTGCTCTGGGCATTGACCTAGAGAAAAGCTTGGTTAGATGAGAGCAGAGAGGGTGCCCTGTCCCTAATTTTAACGGATAGATAATGATCTAGTTGTCAGACATTACTGCTGCCCCAGTCTTGACTGTCCCCGTTACCACTCTTTCCCTGCAGTGTGATTAGCAAAACAGATAGCCAGCTCCCAAATCCTGCCCAGTACAGGCATTCAAGGAGAGCTGAGAGCCTCTTCTGAAAAATACTCCTATATGTACAGACATACATAATGTTCAGGCATGAAAGCTTGCTCATTTACTACTGCATCGTAAACTCATCAGTGAGTAAAGACCCATCAAATGTACCAAGACAGAAAGGCTGCTGGCCACATTGGGCAGCTGGAGCCTCTGTGCATGGACCAGTTTGCAAGCTCAAGGGCTGAAGACTGCTGTTTCAAAATTCAAGACGCAACAACTCTTTTTAAATAATAATAATCTCTTTTGATCTTATTCCTCGAGCTAATGATAATAATGAGATTTTTATTCAAGAACAGTCTTTTGGCTCAAGAAGCAGAGAAAATTGCAGATCTTGTGAATTATGAAGCCCAAAAGCAAAAGCTCAAAATAAAGCAAGTTTGCAAAAGTTTGCAATTTCAGCTACTCCAGTAATAACCAGCCAGCACACTATAGATATTTTACTCACCAAAAACAAGCAGAAAGAATGCCACAGTTTCTGAAAAGCACATCATGCCAAAAAAAAAAAATTCATTTATTTCATGAGATGAAATTTGTACTCCGTTAGAAATTTGATTTTAATGAAGACAGTGTGTCATAACAGTTTTCACCTGACCTTGAAATGACAACATACCTTATTCACTTTGGTGATCAGGTTTCAGTTCAGAGGAAATGGAGAATAAATTTAATTTCGTCTTTTCTAGGCACATGCATTCACACATACATGCTAATTTGAATGTGATTTGCTGCTATTAGAATACCACAGGTCTGCCTCAGCACACAGAGCTGCTGCCAGCAAAGCCTGATCTGCCCACTGAAGGCAAGACAGCGTGAATGACAGAGGGCAAAAGAGGACTCCTCCAGCCATCCAGTTCTAAGAGCTGACACTTGAACCAGTAACTGTGGTTTTCTACCAGTTTCCTAATTCACAGCCACACGGAGTCTCAGTCAGACAGGGAGTGAATGTATATGGTTGCAAAGCTGTACTAAAACCTGCTTCCCTGCAAGGAAGACATAAATACATTTCATTTGAGCTCTTTGCTCAAAGCAATATCAGAGGCAGAAGCAGAATTGCAGGTTTTCAGGTAAGCAGTATTTCTCCATTTTCAATTTGGAGGGTTCAAGATTGTGGTGAAGAACCAATCAGCAGTGCAAGAAAGCCAAACTGGGGATAAATCAAATATTCTAGTAAATTTGTCTGACATGATATAAAATATACTGGAGAGGCATAAATGTGGGTGACAGTGGTATCACCGAGCAGCAGAAAAGAGAGAAAACATGCACATCCCTAGCTTTTGTGATTGTAAATCTGGATTGGTTTAAAACAAGCCTGACAGCCTTTAGCTAGTGCCTCTTTGACTGCAAAGCTTCTATACCAGATCTAATATTCACGTTAAAAAGCCTTAGCGTTTTAATTAATTGTGGGGACACTGTTCAAATTTCACTCTGAAGTGCTTCTGAGTTACAAAGAGATAATCATCTTGCTGAATTTTTATGATCAAACAATGTCTGTTGTGTCCCAGCTTTAGTGACTGGGTTTGTCACAACAAATTGGTCATGTTCCACCAGTTATTGGGATAATGAAGAGTCATACAGGTAACATGTTAAATGCTGTGAGCTGTATCACATTTTCCAAGTCTGAATAAGGTACAATTCCATCTTTTTCCCAGGTCTGGGGGTTTTTTTTAGTTGTTTTTTGTTTGTTTGTTTGTTTGTTTTGTTTTGTTTTGTTTTGTTTTGTAATGTGTTGATTTCACCCTGGATGTTTAATGTAGCACTGGTTTAGTTTAAAGATGCTGTTTCTGGGAAAAGAGAGAGGATCTAGGCTTGATAATACCCTGTCTACCACTTTATGAAGTTTCTTTAAAATATTTTCTCACATGGAATTGGTTAGAATCTGGAAGAGTGGTACTCACCTGAGGTGCTGAAGACACACAGCGATACAGCTCTTGCCTCACTTGAGGTATCCAGAGCTGAACTAGTTACCTTGGGCTACCTTTTATATCAATGGAAAGAAATAGATTTGCCAAAAGAGTAAATAATTTATCTTAGAAACCTCAGTTGTGGGTAGATATATTATGTCTTGGAGGAACTTACTTCTCTCCGTTGGTGATAAAGGGGGGCTTAGGAGGACTGGTTCCAATTTAAGCATCTAACTTTCTGATACCTGAAGTTAGATGATTTTCATGCTTGGTTACCATTTTTTAAGGTTAAAACACTACCAAGAAATGTTATGTCTTGGACTCCCTGTGGAGAGATCCGAATTGGCTATGTCAGACAAGAAATCATTTCAGAGACAAGTCTACCTAGCTCCAATTGGCATAGAATGGGAAGCGAAATCACTGCCTGCCCTTTGTGCTCTCCATTTTCCCTCTGCCCTTTGAGAAACAGTCTTTATTAATTTAAATCAGTTTTATGCCACTATGGAGCTTGATTTAAAAAAACAAACCAAAACAAAATAACACCCCTCCCCTCAAAAGCAACCCTCCAGAAAACCAAAACTAAATAATTTGTTTTTGTATAAAAGGCAGTTTTATACTCTGATGACTCCAAGAGAATAAAATCACATTCAGGCAACAATCTGTCAGGTTATGGGAGCATCAGGTCCCAAGATCTGTTACTAAACCTTTTGGCTTTCATGGAAGCAGAACAACGTCTCTGTTTCATGAGCACAAAACACTGATTAGCTCAGATTAATGAAGATACTATTTGGTTATGGTTCTACTTTCTAAAAGGTTAAGAGTAGTTCACAGTTTTGAAAAATCTAATCCCAAACTCTCTCTAGCTCTCTAAATGTGTGCTTCCTACTCCTGAAGATTTGCATATAAGCAGTAATTGTCTTCTTCAATGAAGGAGGCTAAACAAAGAAAGAGTAAAATAAATAATTTAATTCAATCAAAATTAAATATAAAAGAGAGGAAAGGGTGAAATCAAACATTTCAATGGAGTTATCTAGGTCAGACTGGGTACATTAGCAAATCCTCATTTCCTCGCACTACTGTGCCTTCTCAAACACACAAGATTTTCTCCAACTACAGAAGGTTTAACTGACAACATTTATTCCAACAAATCAATTAAAACTAAAGTAAAACTAAAATCTGATTTTTGTCTTAAGGAAACTTTTGCAAACATGGCATCTGAAAGCACCAGCAATTTTACTGCTCAGCCCAGCCCCGCAAATCGATTGACAAACTGCAAGGATGAAGATTTCTTACAGGTGAAATTGTATCTCTCCGTCCTTTACAGCCTAATCTTCCTGGTGTGCTTCCCAGGGAACATAGTGACAATTTTTGTTTACTGTGTTAAGATGAGGCCCTGGAGAAGCAGCACCATCATTATGTTAAACCTGGCTATCACTGACATATTGTATTTAGTGACTCTTCCTTTCTTTATACATTACTACGCTAATGGAAATGACTGGATTTTTGGAGACTTCATGTGCAAGTTTATTCAGTTTTGCTTCTACTTCAACATGTACAGTGGTATTATCTTCCTTAGCTGCTTCAGCATCTTCCGCTTTTTGGTAGTTGTGCACCCAATGAAATGCCTTTTTCTTCGGAAGCGGAGGTGGGCAGTGGTGACTTGCACAGTTGTTTGGATGATTTCCCTGGTGGCCCTCAGCCCCTTGGCTGTCCTCATTGCCCCAAATCACAGGCAGAACAAGACCATCTGCCCAGACCTGGTTGCTGCTGAGAACTTCAACACAAGTCGCTGGTACAACTGGGCATTGACTGTGTTTGCCTTCTTCTTGCCCTTGTTGACGGTGACTGTGTGCTATGTGCTCATCATTTGCATTTTGGCCACTGGGCTCCACACACAGGCTAGCTACAAACAAAAGGCTCGCAGACTCACTGTTCTCCTCTTGCTGGTCTTCTATGTGTGCTTCCTCCCCTTCCACATCTTTCAAGGGATTCTTCTGGAGCTCCAAGTACAGCCAGTTAGCTGCCGCTTGAAGAAAACAATCCTTTTTTTGTTTATTATAACTAAACCTTTAGCAGCATTAAATACTTTTGGAAATTTGCTGCTCTATGTAGTGTCAGGAGATAACTTCCAGCAGGCGATACTCTCGCTCTTCAAGTTTTGGACAAACAAGAGTTTGAAGTAGAAGAGATTGATGTCATTTAATATTTATGGAGGAAGGATCGAAACCTGCCCTCAACCAGCCAGGCACCACCTCCCTGTCATCAGAGTACTCAGGTTAACCCAGCTGGTACCCAAGGAGAGTTAATCAGTTCTGAGTTACAAACTGATCATCAAAGGAAAAAGTTTATGATTAAAAATAAAAAGTTTTTTAAAGTTTTAAATAAAATACTAATAAATTAAGTGTGAAACTTCTCACAAATGCTTCTGCTCTTGCTTCCTGAATCCATGGTACCTCTTTTGGAGAATGGCCAGTTCCAGAAAAAAAATACTAGTCTATTAGTGGCAGATCCAGATCAGAATGGGACTAATCCTAAACTAACCTTATTAACTTAAAAAATAAGTGTGGTCTGAGCTAGGGACCTGTTTGACTTTCTTCCTAAGTCATGGAGGGGGGTAAGGCCCTCCGGAGATCAAAACCTTTCTTAGACCTGTAGGACATTTTTCTCACTTCCCTGGAGATATTGACAGGGTAGGTGTATGCATATAGCTAATCACCATGTCCTCATTTTATAATTTTCCATTATAGTGGAAAGAAATAAGCAGTTTTAGAGTGTGATTCACCTAATTATTCCTGATGTCTGGATTTGGACAAGGTGAATCGTGACCTAGAAGTGTCTGTTTCTCTCCACTGACCATAAAAGGTAAGTAGATTAGACACAGACTTAAATGTTCGTGCCTGCTTTTAAAGAGCTGAGGCATAGCTCTAGTACTGACTGGGATGTATCACTCTCCAGAGGTGGCTAAAAGTGCAGCTTACACAGTAAGACCCTGTCTACTGCCTTTAGTGATTGCCTGAAGAGTAATGGTGGGGTAATACAAGATCACTCTTACAAGGATTTTCCACACTACTGACATAGAATCTGTGGAATCATAGAGCAGTTTTTCTTGGAAGGGACTTTAAAAGTCATAGGGTCCAGTCCCCCTGCAATGAGCAGGGACATCTTCAACTAGACCAGGTTGCTCAGAGCCAAGTCCAGACTGATCTTGACAGTTTTCAGGGGTGGGACATCCACCACCGCTCTGGGCAACCTGTGACAGTGTTATACCACCCTCATGGTAAAAAATTTCTTCCTTTCATCTAGTCTGAAAGTGCCCTATTATAGTTTTAAACCATTACTCCTTTTCCTACTGGTAAAGGCCCTCTTAAAATGTATCTCCTGATTTTTCTTATAAGCCCCTTTTAAACATTGAAAGACTGCATGAAATCAGCTCATCTTGAACTGTCTCTGCTACAGGTTGTACAATTGCAACTTTCTCAGCCTTTCCTCATAGAAGAGGTATTCCAGCCCTCTGATTATTCTTGTGGCCTACCTCTGGACTCTCTCCAGTGTTGGGGCCCCAGACCTGGACACAGCACTCCAGGTGGGGTCTCATGAGACTAGAGCAAAGGGGCAGAATCCCTGCTGGCCACACTTCTTTTGGTGCATCACAGAATACATTGCTGGTTTGTTTTTCATTCACCAATACCACCAAGTCCTTTTCCACAATTCTTACGAAATCAAAATAATTTTTGCCCATTACATTATTCAGTGAAACTCTTCTTGGTCACACCAAGTAAGGAACAGCTTTGGGTAATAACACACATGAGAGGCAATATGGGATGTCTCATGCGGGGAAAAAAATAGACTTGTACAAAAGTATGAGTCCAATAATTGAAGATATATCTGGAGAGGTCCCAGTACCAGCTGAGGTACTCCAGCCAACAGCAATACAAAAATATTAGCAACACAATATTCAGAGCCCAAAAGTATGATCAGAGAGTGAATCCTCCAATACATTTTTATAACAGCCTTATTTCATGTTTCATTACTTTTGCTCTCTACTCCAAAATGTCCATTAATCAATGGGAACACATGCTGCCTCAAAGCTCTCATGTGACCCTTCTCCTCATCCAACACCTCTATGCATGGGCTGGTCTTCAAGTGACCACCAGACCAAGACCACTAGAGCACTACCCCCATTAAGCACATGCCTGAGTGACTGGCAGACAGCCTGTGACTCCCCCATGGCACAGCGAGCCCATTTCCTGCCTATCTCACAGCCCGCTTGGGAAGAACAACAGCAAACAGAAAGCAGCAGGTTTGCTGAGGGAGTGAGAACAGATAAGAAACCACCCCTGACATAGGAAGGAGCAAGATGGGGAAAGGAACAACAGCATTTCTCTGGGCTAGGGCAGAAGCTGGCCTGTGAAGGAAATATTCAGTCAGAAATCAGAGGAAGCTATTTTGCTCCCAAAGTAGGCCATTGTATTTTAATCCACCATCAGCTACTCATCGAGGTAACTTCAAAAACTTCTCCACAGCGCAGCATGATTTCCCCTAAGTCCACTACCCAGACTCAAATTGTGGATAAGGCTTTATGGTGAAGAAGGAAGCTAGCCATTAGAGATGTTGCATGATGCAAACATCCAAAAGATGTAAAGAAATGTGTCCCACAACACATGCTGCATTGATTTTGACAGTCTTCCAGGGGCAGCTCCTCCTTCTCCACCACACTTCCAATGCTGTTCTCAACCACTTGCTCCCGAGACACCAGACACAGCAGATACACCACGAGAAGGCAATGATAAACATATCATTTAAGCTTTTTTTTCATTTTAAGTTATTCTATCAAAAAACCACAAAGTAAAATCAGGCTTATACATTATCTTTTAAGCCTCTACTGCATATCAATACCTAAGCTTTTTTAACTCCAGTTGACTAGTACCTTAATATCTATGGCATGGAGCCTGGTTCTTCTGGTGTTTGAGCTAGAAAAGGAACTGCCACTGGTTTTGCAACAATATGTTGGTAGGTTTTGCTTTCAACTTTAAATGAAGCTCTGTAATAGCCCCTCTTCAGCTCTATTTGATGTTTTCTGGATAAATTACTGAGCACAATAATTTGTTCATGCATCCAGGCTATGTACTCCTTTTTTAAATGGAGGATGCCTAGAATATTTTCAAGGGATGGGGCATGCACAACTTTGTGAACCTTTTTACACAAACAAAGGAGAAACCCTTTCAAAGAGGAACCCAGGTGCTGCCCTCAGTGTGACAGTGGCAGATGGTTGCCATGTCTTGATACTCAGATTTTTGGCATATCCTGAGAGCAATATTGGGCTCTGGAACATTGCAACAGTGCCATTGAAGAAGAGGACAAGGCTAGTTTTGCCAGATGCACAAACAACATTTAATCCCTACCTCTAAGGAGACACGTCCATTTTAGGAATGCTTTAAACCCCAGCAGATATTCCAAGCCTACCTAATGAGATGCCCCGTACTTTCCAACAGACTTGTGTGGGAGGGCAGAAGGGACAATGAAATGGTGAGGGGGGGAAAACCCATATCAACTCTGATGATACCCTCATCTTCTGTGAATGAATGTAATGCACACACACACACTTTCCTTTTGCTTCTTTAATATTGTTTTCATTTTCCTCTGGCAGCTTGTGCTCTGGGATACCTCTGCAGACTCCACAAAGGCAGGACATGGTGGTCCACCTGCCCAGCACAGCTGTGGGGAGGGAAGGCCCTGCACACAAAGACTTTGTAGGCTGAAGTCACCCACAAAACCAAGTCAGATGGTTACATTTGGTTTAGACATGTCAGCACACAAGGAAGAACATACAAAATGCTCTTTGGTCCTGCCTCAGAGATGGAGGACAAGAAGCTTATGCCAATTTATCAGCTGTGTCTGTTCCCGAAGAGCAAACCTGAACCTCAGTTAAACATACCCTTTTATAAGCACCGTATTGAAAAACTATGACTGCCAGTAACCTTTCTTCTTCTACATGTACAAATCCAATGCAAATAACCACCTAGAATTTCCCCACAGATCCAACAGCAGATTTCCACTTTATAAAACTACCTACCCAAACATCAACTTCAGTGGCTGCTCCTGAGTTTGCATATGCAAACCCTGAGGGACAGGGGCAGGGGTGACTTAACTAAAGAAAGCACATGCACAAGGTTGAGAACATTAACCACAGGCATTAGCTCAAATTAGCCACAGGCATTCAGTCAGTAGCCACAAATTATGTTGAAATTTTGACTCTCTTGTCTAAAGCCTTCCCAAATTCCTGTGATATGTTGGGCCAGGATGACAGGGATGGTGACAACACCAAAATAAATTATCAGAATAGTTTGCGTTGAAAGGGACCTTTAGAGACCATCTAGTCTAACCTGCCATGAGCAGGGACACCTTCCACTAGACCAGGTTGACAACCTTTTCATGATGAGAGCCCCAGAGATGGATCCAACACTCCAGGTGGGGTCTCGTGGGAGTGGAGTAGAGGGGGAGAATCACCTCCCTTGTCCTGCTAGCCACAGTTTTTTGGTGCAGCCCAGGATATAATTGGGTTTCTGGACTGCGAGCTCACATTGCCAGGTCATGTCTAGCCTCTTAACAAGCCGAACCGCAAATCTTTCTCAGCAGGGCTGCTCTCAATATCTTCATCCCCCAGGCTGTGTTGACACTGGGGGCTGCCTCAACTCAAGTGCAGCATCTTGCACTTGGTCCTGTTGAAACTCTTCAGCTTCCCATGGGCCCACTTCTAAAGACTGTAAATAAATCATGGTTTTGTATAGTAGCAGAAAATGAGCATGTGAAGGATTTTTGAATTTTACATAATTCTGCTGGGAAGGTACAGTGGACAACCACACCAATTTGCAGCATTTATTCTCATTGCTGCGCATCACAACCACAATAGAAGGTTTTGCTCCTACTGATCTTAGGAAGTGATTTGAGCAGGCCTTAAGAAAGCAGTCTGTTTTGCTCACTCTTCTGATAGTTGGGCAGTTTCTCACCAGAGATATGGAAACATGGGAGAAACAGGCCAAGTGGCTGCATTTGTACCATCGTGTTTCTCCTCTACTACCCACAGAGGGACTGACCTGAGTGCATCAGCAGTCATGCTCTGGCTCACCCCCAAGCCAGCAGGGCTGACAAGTAATGCAAACACAGAGGAAGAAAATTTCTGCAAGAGTCACCAGTGCAAACCAAAACTCCTTGTCCTGAGCAAATGCAGGTGTCTGATTTTCGGAATGGCTCTGGTACCTTGGCCCCAGAGAGAGATGGGGTCCAGAGATGTTCCCATGACTTTCATGTCACCTTGATCCAGATCGAAAGACAACATCCCTCCTTTCCCACAGAGATATGACTGCATGTTGAAGATCAGGGCCTGGACTTTAGGCACAGAGATGCTGGTGTTTTGGGAAAGTTGTGGAAAACATTTAGGAATGTTTTGGGAGCACTGTGGAAGGTGGACACGTAGAGCTAGGAAGGGTGGCATGTAGACATGCCAGAACTCACTGCTCCTAGGGGGTTTCTGGTAATGTCCCCTTGGGGAAAGATGTAGAGGTTTGAGAGCTTCCTCTTACCTGCCCTTCCTCTTATGTGTGATGGAGAAACAAGCCTGTAGCAGGGAAATGTTTTCTTTCTCACTCCTACCTGAAAAAGCAGTCCAACAACAGCAAAATCTTTTCCTTATATGAACTAAATGTGCATGCGGGAAACCAGGGCTGTTTTACGCCATTGGGGGTCTTCTCTGGAAGAGGCTGATATTGCTGTGCAGCTCAGCTGTGGCTGGGGACATCCTGATGCTGTGGTTCAAGCACAAGAGGGAGGCACAGTTTGGCTGTGAGCCCAGGATAAAGAACCAGAATGGTCCTGCTGATTCCCCAGTAATTCAGCGCCAGACAACCACAAAGACTTGTTCTGATTCTGGAGCCGAATGACCCTCCCATGTAACCAGAGAGTCACTGCATCTCCTCCTAATTGTTTCCCCTGCCACATTTTATCCTCTTAGAGTTACAAGCTCTTTGGGGCAGATGTCTTAGTGAGTATTTGCACAGCACGACCTGAATCCCAAATGGGCCCCCCTGGCATTATGAAAATTCAATCAAGGGCTTCAGCCATAAAAATGTAAACGATGTAGCTACTTATCATTTGTGTGTACAGAGACACATAAACACACATATGCAGATACAAATGCATGGGGAAGCAGTGCCTAATGCAAAATTCTTTTAAAGTAGCTGCACTATGTTGTGCCTTAGACTCTTCCTCTGGATATGAATATACATTTTACTTGTCCCTTTTCTCTCTTGTAGAATAAAAGTCATATGACACTGAGGACAGACATCAACTGAACAGAAATCCCTTTTCGGGACAAAAAGCAACTGCTGCAAAAGTAATTGCAGCAATGCACAAAATCTTCTCAAGCAGTTTTTAAAATTTTTGTGATTTTCAGGAATCATTTTCTGCTGTACACAAGTTAGTAAGATTTTACTGCTGATTTGAAGACCATTCTCTAAGTATGCTTTTTATTTATACCTAATACCAATAGCACCTGAAGCTATTTAGATTTCTTTTTTGCCCCATGGAAAGTAGCTATATTTTACTGTGTGATAAATTATTATGTTGTTTACTAAAATGGATTTGGACGTGTGTTCAAGTGCAGGCTATTCAAGTCTGGGGTATTTGCTTGTGTAAATTTTGATGAAAATTTTGCTCTTAATATATTGGTATTTCAAGATTATTGAAATTGATTATTATTATTTCTCTAATGCAAAATTGAGTGTGTCTTACCATCCCAGAAGTTTAGGCTTATTCACATAAGAGAATACGAGAAACAGAACACGAGAAAGAATATTCTCACCTGACCTGGCTTAAATATATAATTCACGTTACATAGAACTGCATTGCTCTCCTAAGGTGACTATTTTTGACCTATGTACTATGAAGGACCTGGTCTTTTCTCCTCGGGGGGGTGGGGGGGTGGGGGGGAATTGTTTTTCAGTTATCCCATTTGTTTTATTTTAAATGTTCCTTTTTTTCCTCAGTAGTCATTCTGGTTAAAATGTCCTCAACCAACTCCAGCTAACATAAAGGCCCAGCTCTGAGATAGCTGTCTGAAGTATTTTTATAGTCAGTTGGCAGAACTGAGAGCTTGGAGGGACCAATTATTCCCCCACCAGGTGGGTCAGATGAAATGTGCCTTAGAAGTGCCTGCACAGGGAGTTAGTCATGTCCATGCTTCTGAGTTCAATGACGAGGGTTTGGCACAATGTTCATGGTCCACTGTGGCTCCTCTGCAGGTTGATTGTTATTTCCTATGAAAATTTGGCAAAAAGAAAAGGTGTAGGTTTTGATATTGTGACAATTTTTAGAAGTATTTGTGCAGGGCACTACTGTGAATTTTTAAAATGCTCTCTGGATCATCAACTTCAGGTAACCTTGTTTAAGAAGTCTGAATTATATTCAAGTCTCTTGCTAAGTGAGTTACACAGAAAAGAATACAGAACATACTATATTTGTCCTCTATATATATTCTGTGTATTGAGAGGATATATAATGAAACATATAGAACCATGAAGAAATAAAAATATATGTAAAAACTTTTAAGGACAAGACTCAGCTCAAATATGTGGTACATGAATGTTGGGGTACCCCAGGCTCTGCCCCCAGCCCTCAGGGAGCATCAACTACCCCCCTGCACAACATCCACAGGGAATTCACACCATTTAAAGGGCTGATGCTTTTGTGCAAGCCAGGTGCTGAAAGGACTCTGCTGCATGGGGAAGATCAGGTCGAGACAGGGGACTGTCCTAGGATTTGGTTTTGGACACCAAGGAAGAGCAACAAGAGAATTGGAAAGGATGACTGGAGCCCTTTCTACAGCTAGAGAGGAAGAGCCTGCTGAGTTATAAGGGGGAAAAAAGCTGGAGAAAAAAAACCCAAACCAGCTAAGAGGATTTGAAATTTTATTTTAAAAAAATAGACAGGGGGACATCACAAGGAAAGAAGAGAAAGACTCCTGTGTGTCAACACAGGTGCAGGTACACACACACACGCACAGAGTGAAACTGTTCAGAGGGTTATTATGCGCAAGTCCTGTTTGTGCACATTTGAAGTGTCACAGCTCTGTATCCCTCCAAACTTTTTGAATTTGCTGGAGAACTTTTCTGAATGGCCCTTAGAGTAGCTTGTCCAAAAACGATTTCTCATTAGACACCTTTAAATTGCCATAGCTCTGAGATGGGACACGCTGTGACTGACACACTAAATGGGTAATTTAAAAAAATAATAAGGAAATTCCGAAATACAATTTATAGTAGATTCCTCCCTGTAATGTAACCAAACTATTACATTTCTTCATGAAAATTCTGAAGCACATAATTTTCAGTACTGAAATTGAGGGGCTGCCAAGTGCCTGAGAAATATGGGTGACAGGGAGATTAAAGTGAGTGGCAGCCCGCAGGATGACAGCTGCTGGAGAGATATCTTCACCACCTGTGGAACCTGCTCCTGCTCTGACAAGCATTAATGCTCATTCCTAATACTTAGTAATCTCTAAGCTATATGTATAGTTAAAAACTGACACAGCTGAAAATCTGTCTCTGCTGTACCCAAGCAATGCCCACATCAAAGGATACAGCACAAAAATATCCTCTATGTACACAAGAATAATTGTTTACATATTAGTTTAACCAGACATTGTGACATGAACAGGGTGTAGAGAGCTATAGAGAGATGTATGTGGCTTATTCGTTGTGTCCTGAGTCTTTCACTGTATCTTGTTGATTCAGCTGTTTTTATTCTGTCCATTCAATATTATCTTGGACCTCTAAAATTCACAAAGACATACCTACCAACAACAGCAACAAATTAGGAGGAGATTAGAGAGTCCCTTGTCTGCTCACAGTATCTATGTTTAGGTAAGCTGCCCTAGCTTCTCATAATCTAAGTTTATTCAGACACCCGTAAGGGCTCATAAATACAGGTTATTCTCATAGTTTTTCCTGGCTTGTTTAGAGTGTTGTTTCCCTAAGAGAACTGTGCTTTTCTTCCATGCTGGGTGCTCTTGCAAGATCACAAGCTGGACAGTCCCCTGTAATCCAGCCCAGCAGATCATGGGATTCCTTGCAATGACAGAAGGAAATCCATCTGCTGATGATGGGACCTAAAATTTACCTACATCTCAGAGGATGGAAAATCAGTGGCCAAAACCTTACATCCCTCCATCAGCAAGAGCAAAAAGGCCTTGATGGCTGAGGGAGGAAGGACTGTCTCGTTATCCATCCACAGCTCTGACCCATGGTCTGAGCTCATCCACTCGGACCTGCTTCCAGTCAGTGGAATGAGGCAGGCACGCCTAAAGAGATTTGTTTCCTCCTAAGCCAGCTGGCATGAAGCACCTATGGAGTCTCTTACCCAAGCACCTGGATGTCCATTTACATATCTGTGCATGGACAACACCAGAGAATAATAGAATGATTGGGTTAGGAGGGAGTTTTGAAGATAGGCTCATGCAGTCTGGCTCTGAACATCCACAGCTTCTCTGGGCAACCTCTTCGAATGCATTATACATACAGGTGATCTGTATACATTCATCACCCTCAAAACACACTGGAAAGGCCAGACCTTGATCTCACTTTGGTGAGGCCAAAGGCATTTCAGCCTGAGTATCTCCTACAAACAGCCCCATCTCACAATCCATGCAGGGGAACAGGGTCTGAACTGCAATTTTGCCATGGCTAGGTGCTGTGACAGACACCAGTCATCTCCCTGCCAGTTTCATCATCTCTCCCTTCCCTGCAAAATTCATGTACTGGAAAACACTTTCCCCAGAGCCCTTTATTTTCAGATTTGCCTTCATCTTGTTTGCATACTCGTGTGATCCATTTTATTTTTCTTTTAAGATGAAGATTTGTTTCTTACTCAGCTTTCATTTCCAAGGCACTGGTCATTTGTCACAAAGCATGCACATCTGTAAATATTGCCACACCGTTGTCACCCTCACTTGTCTGGCAGATGGTTTTCTGACACAGACTAATGACACTGGAGCTGACTGGGATCACCATTGCCAGCTCTTGCCTCACCAGTGGGACAGTGTATTTGAGTGTAACTACTGCCTTGTTGACAAGGTCAGTGGAAAGAGAACCAGAGCAGTGAACACCAATACAGGATGGTTCCCAGTTGATGCCAGCATCCTTGATCATCCATTTAGTAGCTTCACCAGGACTTGCTCCTCCATGTGCTTTGCAGTCACCAGTGGCACTGGTTATCAGATGTGCTTCTCAGATGTGTAGAAAGTACCACGCCAGAAGCATCCCTCAGAGCAAGAGAGTTTTTTTACCTTATTCTAGGCAAATAAACGTTTTGTTGAATCTGGCTGCAGCTGTCATAGGATAATTAATGCACATATCTTCTATCCATGACTTATTTCAATAAGTATCTGTGTCTGCCCCCAAAATGGCATGTCAGTTACACAGATTTGTCACCAAGAGATAAGCTAACCCTGTCCTCAAATTTATGATTCATGTGCTACCCTAGAAAACTAAATGCTAAGTTTAATTAGCTCCTGGACTAATTACTTAATTTTATTAAAAATAAAATTCTCTAAAGCATTCCTAGCCAAGCGTTTGTGAAACTACTGCTGGTCTGAAAGGTAGTAATGAGCCACCAGCAGAAGATAAAGTCAACAGCAGATCCACTGCCTGGGCAAGCAGCCTTCCTCCAGCATTACTCTGGAGTACCATGGCCAGTGATGTTTATCAGATTGTGATAACTTGGAGATACACTATTAAATTATGACTAAATGCACTACTTTAATTTGAATGCTTCTTTTTTATCATTCCCAAAAGGACCTACGAGATGTTGGAACTTTGTAAGCCTCAACTTGTAAGTAGTCCAAAGCAAAAAACACACCAGAATCAAGACTGCATGCTCAAACCAGGAATGAACAACTAAGTGTACTTGCAGTGGTAATATTTATTTGATATTTTAATATTAATTGTAATTTTAATTAGCATTTCAGTCCTCTGCAGACTCCCAAAACATTTCACTGCAGGCTATTTCCAAAGTGTCAGGCACCTCTGATGAGAGTTATAGTTTTTCTCCCTCCTGACCTGAATCTTTAGGCTGAAACATGAGTGGTGTCTCAATAGCGGCTGGAGGGAAACCCTCCAAACAACTCCAGAATCACCTGACTCCAGAAGCAGAGGCTGAGAAGCAACCAGCAACCCTCTGGTTCCCAGGATCCCCCACTAAGCCTGGAGGGAGTATCTTCACTCAGGTCTCTGCAGAGGTGCCTGTGTCAAAGAGAGACCCTACACCAATGGCTTGCAGAAAAGCAGAGGACAGCTCCACCAATGTTGTGAAATCAGCTGGCCCTAAGATACAAACATCATCTGTCAACGTTTAAGGTAAGCTGCCATTTATAGACCCAATTCCAACCAGCACAAACCTTGCCAGCAGGGCTGCACAAAGCCTCAGAGCAAGACTGGGAGCATATTCACTCTCAGCAGTGTATTTCTTTCTGTAGCATACATTAACAGATCAGGATAGTAAGTGAATTCACGTGTCCACAGTAAAAGCCTGGTTTCACTCCTAGCTTGTTTGCTGGGATTACTTTTTGTAAAGTAATAAACATCACTCTAATTAAAAACCCTGGTTCCAGTCCTGGGCTGCACCCTGTGCACCTCCTCCTAATTGAGGACTGCAAGCACCCACCAGGTAGGTGCTTATTTGCTACATAATGCTTATTCATACACCTGCATGTTTATATCAAAACTCTAGTATTTAAATTGTAAAAGTGGGTTTAAATCCCTTTCAAAAGTGAGCAGTACAACAAAGCAGAGCAGAGAGAAAAAAGCAGAGCCGGTTCGTGCTGGCTCCATGTGTAAGCAGCCTGAACCTGCACAGCGCAAGAGCTAGAGCATTTTAATCCCATGGTATGTTCAGCTACGTATTGGACTCTGGCAGTTGTGAGTAACATTCAGCTCTTTGGAGTTGTGGAAATTATATAGTTTGTGGCTAACCCAGAGCCAGAGGATTTCAGGTGAAGGTGCTGTCTGAAAGATGAGGAATTTCATCAAGAAATTCCTGCCATAACTAATAAGCAAAAAATAAAATATCCCCCTATCCAACTCCTTCTGCCATTCTGCTCCTCACTGTCACTCTCATAATCTCCTTATCATCCGTCTTCTCACATCACAGGTATTTTGAATATTTATTTAGCCTGTGGAGAATTGGAGCGTAACAACATGAGAAGGAACACCACTATTTTTTGGTCAGTGATTCAGTTCCTTGAATCATCAGGATAAACTACATGGCCTTGAAGACTGTTCATCCACTCGAGAATTGGATTACAGTCTCATAAAACAGCACAGTGCTCCTATTATCACCCAAATAAAGCTGCCATAATTCTGGAACAAATAGGTGGAAGTAGTCAGCCACCAAGTATCCAGTGTTGAAGTGAAGAATAATAAGCTGACATACAGTTCTCAAGAAATTCCTCACAAGGAGGCAGATTTAAAGCCCTGAACACCAGGCTTTTACGCACACAAAAACATACACTCATCTTTTATATCACTGTCTTATCTAAGGCGCTGAGGGCTTAGAGGCAGGGTCCAGGTGCAATGCTTTCTGAATAGCTGATGATGACAAAGCATCCACCACATTATCCTCTCTCACAAGAGGGTACCTGACTAGTTTGTCAGCATTTATAAGCTAGGAAAGGAGCTGGTTTTGTTGCAGCTGCCCAAGATTTTACCCGGCTCAATACAAAATCCTGGTTGATTAAAAACATCTCACTGCAGGTTTCTGCAGCTTATGGTTGAAAAATGAGCTGGTAAAAGATAGGTTCTTCCACAGTGTCAGCTGGCCCCTGTTCTCAGTGGCTGAGACACTAAAAAAGTCATTTTAACTTCTGCATGTGTCTATAAATGGGGACAGGTTCATTTTTCCAAACATCTTTGCAGAAATAACTAACAACAGTGGTTTGTAAGTGTGATGTGCTGACACTATTTTTCTGTCGTCTGGATATGGTGATGGAACTGTTCACCCCATAGTCAGCATGGAGGACCATGCATGTACAAAATAAGGATGGAAAACACATTTAAAAGTATTTTTAACCAAAAGATCAGGCCCTTCCCTCTAGAAGTGCTCACATAGCTGTTTCACAAGAATCATTAGGAAAGACCTACCTTTCAGGACAAGGTCATGGTAGTAAAACCTATCATTTAAGACCTGGTCATCCCTCACAAGGACAATCTCGGCCAGTGCACAGGCACCAATAAGGCACACATCCACTTCTGCCTCCCCTCTGCCCTCTCCCTGCTCCCAGCCCTTTGCTCCTGCTGCTTGCCTTGTGCCACTGAGGGACAGATAGCCTGTGGGCCATCTTCTCTCAGATAACTGCAAAAAAACTACCTCAGAAAAACCCCTCAATTTATGAAGTTTCCCGCTGTTGGAGTCAATTGAAGCAGCTCAGCCAGGAGTTTGAAAAAAGCCAAACCTGTATAAGCTGACAGAGCATAGAGGGAGAGAACCAGACAAACACAGGAGCAGGGAATGGGCTAAAGTTTCCCCCCATCAACTTCAACAAGCAATAAAGAGTCATGAAATTGGCCTGTCTGCCTGCAGAGAGGGATGTCAGTGGGCTCTTACAATCCCCAGGCAAAGAATGGGCCTTCCTGCCATACACAAGGAGGCCGTGTCAATCCTGCAAGCAGCATTGTTGGGATTGGTACCAGCCAGTGGTATCCACTATGGATGCCTACACTTCAAATGGATGCTAAAGGCAGGTTTTAAAACACAGTTACAGGAGCAAATCTACTGAGAAAGCCCTGATGTTCAACCTGTTTGGCTTAACAGAGAAGGGGCTGTGTTGGGCTAGTCTGAAGTTAGGTGTATCTTCATGATGAAATCAGTGCCAATAGAAAATTCTTTAATCCCATGAACAAATGCATATCAAGCACAGCCTCTGGGCAGGGAGCAGAAACTGTATTAATTGAGATTCAAAATGAGATGCACAGACACGCTCAATTCCCCAGTACTTAAGATGTTTAAATCAAGGCTGGATGCCTTTTTAAAGGCCATGTCATAGCTTAACGAGGAGATATAGGCTTGATGCAGCAATCTCTTGATACAGTTTTATGGTGTGTAACACACAGTCCCTTCTTGCCTTTTAAATTTTGGAGGGCCAAAATCAACAACAAAAGTTGGATCTGTTTTTTGAACCAGTGTCCCCTGCAGCACACTGGGCTCCTACAGATCAAGCTGTGCTTGCTCCAGTATGCACCCAGCTCTGCTCCCCAGCAGAGGGAGGAAATTGCTTACTGGAACAAAAAATATGGTGGTAAATCTAGGGAGCTGCCTGGACAACCGTGTAGGCTGGTGCCACTACTGTAATGGGAAACACAAGCACAGATGGGGTCAGACCTCTCTGCCCTTGTCTCAGCAGGCATCTTGAGTCCCTCCCATAGCAGCAACCTGCTCCTCCATCTTCCCAGCATTCTCACCACTTGCTGGTTTTATGCCCTCGCTTAGGGCCTTTTTGGTTTTCAGCTATGGAAGAAATCCCTGCTCAGAATCTGAATTGTTAAGGTTTGCCCTGTGTGACACACACTGCTGGTCTACATGCACCATGATGCTGGGACTGTGTGTGAGACACAGGGGGGTGGAAAACACTGGGTATGGACAAGGCCAGTGCTGCCAAAGCATGAACAGTAGGAGATGGAAACCGCACCACAGAGTCCTTCTTGCAAGGTGTACACCATGCACATCTCCATCAGGAACAACAAACCCCTTTCTTTCCCAGCCCTTGCAAACACTTCCCCACACTCCAGACAGGATGGTGACTGTCCTTCAGTGCTCTACAGTCCTCTCGAGTCTCTCCAGCTGGCATATGTGAGGTCTGATCCTACTTTCAGTGTTAAAGCAGAATTTGAGGTGTTGGAGCAAGCAGAGGCGGTTTGCTGTGTGGTCACTGTGCGCTCTGAGGTGTAACGTGGCTGGCCTCGTCCAAGAGACTGTCCAGCAGTCTCCAGCTGCCAAAGGGGATAGGGGAGAGGTGGAGCAGCCTTGGAAGACAAGTGAGAGACCCTAAGAGTGGGCCCCATTCTACACATGATTTCTCTTCCCTGAAGCAAAAAGGGGGCCAGCAGAAGGCAGTCCTCTGTCTAGAGGCCACCCTGCCCTCCGCATCCATTGCAACAATGCCTGAGTGACAGGATTTCTTCACAGAACTCTAGTCATACTTCTCATACTTATCCCCATCCTATTTTAGGACCTGAAGTGCTCAGCTTACCCTTGCAGCTTTAACACAGTCATAGAAGCTCCAGCAGCAAGCTGCTTTTTCTTAATCACGTTTGCTCCTTTTGCTTGATGGAGAAGTCTGCGGAAGCAGTGTGGGGTATCATGACCTCCAGTGGTCACTCAGGTACATCACTGCTTCTTCCCAAGATCCCTCTCCCAAAATTAGAGCCACACAAGGGTGCAGGGGTGAACACAGCTTCCTTTGGGCTGGGGCAAGGTGAGTGCACAGTTGGCTTCCAATGATAATGCCGTACTGCAAGCAAGCAAACCTCAGCTCATTCCAAAACCTGTTTGTTCATAAGCATACCCAGCCAGCAAAGTGACAACTTGCTAAGCAAACAGCTATCCATTAATCATACCTCAGGAGACAGAGATGCTTTCTGAGAGCACCAATGAAAGCAGACTGGTGTGCCCTGTGAATACACACACTCTGAAAGGTTTCTCTCTTTTTTCTCTCTGTCCAGCTCCAGCAGAAGTGGATGGATTAGGGCAGCAGGGTACTAGGAGGCTTTAGGAGCATCAGTAAGCAAGACCCAATAAAGCTGCTTGCTGGAGCAACTGGAGTGACTGATCTTTTAGATTTCCATGGCTAATTCTAGGGAAGGTATTGGTGCTTAATTGAGCATAAATGGCAGATGAGCAATTAAAAAGCAAATTTAGGAGCAATGGTATCAGGATATATTTAGTTTTCCCCAGGGAGAGACAGTGACATAACCAGAATTATTACTCACTGTTTTGCAGAGGAACTGTTCTTTTAGAGCCTGTGAGGTGGTGGTTGCTTTCTCAAGTGCTGAACTCACTCCACTCCCACTCATGTCAGCAGATTGGTTCACAGATGATTTAAGTCTTTTAACCCAAATTACCTTTCCCCCCCTCATGAGTGTTCTTTCCAGGGAGTCTTCCTGAAAAGCACAGCAAGAACGAGATTGCTGAGGTTTAAAACATATTGGGAAAACTTGAAGTAGGAGCAACAAGGCAGCTGCTCCCCATCAAACATTGCAGTAAGGACCTGCCTGCTGAGAAGACATGAATTTCTCAACTCCTGGGGGATGATGGGGACTTCAAAAGGCTCTTTCTGGGGCAGATATAGTAATTCTTTTGTGATCAGTCTTTGCATAAGGTCTTTGTATGTGTTTTGTGAGGACAGATACTGAAGAACAATGTAATTTTACAAAAAGTGGAAAAACATCAAAAGATAAAGCTTTCATTTAAACAGCAGTCCTTACTTTTGGCACAAAGCTACTATTCCTCTATGCTAGCAGGACAGGGCTATGAAATTACCTCTTCCATATGATCATATACCACATGTCTATATGGCACACCACTGAACCCAGACTCTTGTTTTTCTTTAGTCACACTGCTGTCTATGACATCAACACTCCTTTCCCAGGCTGTGCCAACCCTCAACATGAGACTTGAAATCCTCATGTTCTCTGAGTTCAGAGTATACTTGACAAGAAAAACCTGCCTTCTGTCCACACAATGAAAGCAATGACATGGAGCAATGACAAAACTTAGGTGGAGATGTTGGGTGGCTACTGGGAATGTAATCCAAAGTTGGAGATAGCATACCTTGCACACAGGCCTTGCACACAGGTAATATGTGATGCCCAGGCATCTCCATTTCCAGTGGAGGAAGGGTTGGGCTGCTGTAATATCCAGAGGCTGATTCAGCAAGAGGAAATACTAGGCACCTCTCTCCTCTTCTGGTTTAGTTATCCCATGCATTTTTAAGCAGAAGCACCTAATGCAGCAGAGCCACCTTTTTGGAGGACAGATAGGATGGACAGTCAGGTAGTTATGACTTTCCCAAGAAGAGGTGAGGGGAAGCTGAGCTCTTTCAGTTTTAAAAATGCCAGTGGCCAGGAGGTAACCTGTCCCCTTGGCCCCAGGGTGTTCTGGGGAGGAGAACACTCTCCACACATCCTTTTGAATCTGAACATTGCTCAACCTGAAAGCCTAAAGCAGCTTCCTTCTCAGGTAGAGGTGGCTGCTGGGGCATGCATTTGGCATCAGATCTCCATTGAATTGGAGATGGTCCTGGTTGGAGGGACTCCTGGATGCCAGTGAAGGGCATGACACCTGATCTAAGCACTCCCTCCAGCATCTGTTCTTTTTGTTTGGGCTTTCCTTTAGCCAGTGCAGCAGACTGCAGTCAATCTCACTGATTTGTGAGTGGCTCAGACATCTTTGCCTCAGCAGCGGCCACCTCTGACAAGCCAGAGGACAAGGTGAATGGCCAGGAAAGGTAGGAAGAAGCTTCTGCTGCCAAATTTTGCAATTGCAAGGCTGTCAGATTCTACCTCAGTCTAGGCAGATTGACTTCTACCTTTAAAAAGAAGGGGTGAGGAAATGCCTCTTAAATTGTCTCTCATCCGTGTCTGGCTGTGACCATTTTTGTCCCATTGCACTGCAAAGTCAGATGTTAAGGGTGATTTATGCTAACATCTTGGATATTGCATGGAGAAAGCCTGGAATCAATGGCTGGATGGCTACCACAGAAAGCTGAGGGGCTTGAGAAGCTGTCCCTATTCTGGTGTGAAGTTCTTCCTTCCTCCTGTCAGTGTAAATACCCATCTTCTGTTTCAGCACAACAACAACAAAAAAGCATTCATTTAAGCTGTGCGAGGGTGGCCAGGAGAGGAGCCTTTACACAATTAGGCATGGCTCAGAGGCAGTCTAAGTGCTTTAATGCCTCTTTGCTGTTAGTAGCTCCTTCCCAGCTGAGACACGGGGTCTGGCTGTTAATTTGGATACAGCAATTACAGGCTGAGAGCTCTGCTGGGCCAAATCCCAGCCTCCATGTGTAATGTTGATATAGCTATAGCTGTGTTTCTGGCATTTGTGGTGAAAAAATCTTGCCTTTGGAAACACTAGGTTAAATTTTATGCACTTTATTTCTGTCAGGGCTCTCTTAGTAACATTTGCCCAGATGTGAGTTCCTGGTATTCCTCCAAACCCAAGGAGAACAACTACATTTGAGCTCTAACTAGAAGTTGGTGAGGGGTCACTTTTGTTTGGCTCACTTTGGAAACATTAACTTTTTGAAAAATCTCTGTCAGGTGAAGTGCTAGAAGAACTTGGGAGGAAAAGTTGTGGTAGAAAAAGTACACCGTGATACTTAAGAGTTCACCTCAGTCACATTAAATGAGGGAATGTTTTAGGGTTTAGTCTCTCAGCATTAAGTTGGCTGCACATCAACAGGGTGCAGGAACAAGCCTGACTTCCAGGAAGGGAAGTGGGAATTCAGAAAGCCCACGATGCCATTTTGTTGGGCAAAAAAATCTGTGGATGAGACCGCAAGAGCATGGCAGGACCCAGCAGCAGCGTATTGCTGGGAGAAGCAGGGGATCAGGCAGCAGGAACCTGCAGTCACCTCACCACATGAAACAGCATCCCCTCATCAAGCAGCCCACGTGTGTCCTTTGAAGATACCTTGTAAGCCAGTTTTCTTCTGGCATATTATCTTACTCTGTGATTACGTGCCTGTTTATCAAAAGCATAGTCTGCTTCCTAAATCCTTTCTAGCTCACTGCAAGCAGCTTCACCTGTTGTCTCAGCCTTTCACCCACTGGCTGCATGTGATTTTTCCCTTCCCAGCTTCTGCACAGCCCCCTCCTGCTCAGGATATAAGGGCTTGTTGTCGTTTTTGCATTTAAGCAAGCTTTTGCTAAGAAGACGTATCTAAGGCATGCATATACTGTTTTTTAATCCTTTACCTCCTACACACCCCTCTTTTCTTAAACCAAGCTGTTAATAAGAATACAGATTACTGTAGCCAGAATTTATAGTAAGAATTTGCAGCAGCGAAATATAAATTTGAAAAAGTGGCAGCAGCATGATCAAACCACAGCTCTGCTCATAAACATTTCTACAGTGTATATTTTCCACAGTTTGCCTACCACAGTTTATAGCCATAGATATAGTTTTAAATGAGTAGGCCTGTTTTTAAGGATTTCCTGCCTGACAACCATCAGAGACAGCATTTCATGTATCAGTGTCATTAAGTCTGCAGTAACTGTGAGGTCCCAATGTGATTATCATATGTAAATGGAGAAAAAAAGTAGGCAAATCGCCCTGAGAGTCCTGCTGAAAATGGAGAATGCAATTCTCCACATCCTACAGATTCTCTTTAGGGAGGAATTGAGCAACTAGGTGTCCCCCTGAAATGGCAAGCATAAGATGAAAAGACAGAAGAAGTGCCTCTCCTTCTTTGTCAAGAAAATTTTAACCCAGGTTTGAAAGGTGTGGTCTGGTTGCCCTTGGCTGTTTGTGGGAGAGGACACAGCCCCTCAACATCTTGCCTGGGTCATGGGGTGGGATGTGAAGGAGCACAGAGCTGCCTGACAAACAGACAGGCACAGAAACAGGAACAGCCTTGTGTGACACACAGGAGTAGGCACTGAGCACTGCAGACAGTGTCAGGACAGTTCAGGTTTAGGACATGGAGCTGGTAGCAGGTCAAGCTGAGTTGGTGCTTGATTGCTTTACAAACACTCAGTCAGCTTTTTGTACCTTCGGCTCCTGTGCAGATGTCTTTTACTCCCCTTTCTGTCACCTTTTTCCAGCTTAGATTCATGGTGGCACAAGTCCCACCAACAGCGGTCAGATTCAGACTGATGCCCAGGCACTCCCAGGATGCTCCCAAGGTTCTGTAGACCTCCAGTCACCCTGCTGGGATGGTTCAGGGTCAGATGCTCAGGGTTAGTCAGAGGAAAAGCACTCCATCATCACTGCGTGTCTCTCAGAGGGGGCATTTACCTCTCTCATTCTCCTCTTGTGGTGCAAGGCAGCAGCACAGCAGGAATCCTGTCACTGCAGGCAGTGCCAGCCTCAGGGCATGGAGGGGGTTTCTGCACAGCACCATGGTGGCTCTGCACACTCAGCCATCCACTTGTGCCAAATCTCATCTGGGATCACTTCAGGACAACCTTTACTCCTCACCCCAATAGTGAGTGGGAGCCACACACCCTGGAGTGTACTGTCCCTGACAGCTACTGCACAGCTGGGCCAGGTGGGACCATACTGCAGTTTCCTCTTATTTTAATGCAAAATACCACAGAAAGTATCTTTCAACAATACTTTACTAGAGCTACATTTCCAAAGGTTCCTTTCTGAGTCCATAACTTACATATATGCTATCCAAATACCTACCTGCCTCTCTTGCCTTTGACCAAACCTCATAATGGCTGCTGTTTTTGAGATGCTCTTGCATCCCCTGCTCAGCCCACGAGTCATGTCCCTGCCTTCTCTTTCTTGTGTGAAGTTCTACCAAAGGTTTGTCGGGATTTTTCTTCGTAAATTTTTTACGGCTTGTACCCAGCATAAAAACTGACAATTAGGCACGTTTCAAAGGTGTAGTTTAGCCTAAGTACATTAGTCTCAGCTGATTGCAGTACCACTTCTTCAAAAAGCAGTAACTCATCACCAAAAAGGCTTCTCCATTAGTAGCACTTACGCTAGTTGTGCGTATTTAATATAAAATTGCCCATGAGTAAAATGGCCATTATACCTCTGAATTAAATTGACATACACAGGTTATGCAGATCTCACATCACCTTTGTGCCTTCATTCACTATTTGCTGCAAACCTCCATAACACAGAGCCTGTCCTGATGGTTTTCCCTGCAAGGGACGACAGGGAAGGACATCCCAACACCCCTTGATTTCTACACCATGTGGTATTCAGCACAATTGCCCCTATTCAGATAGGGAAATTAATCACAGCCAATGCAAGTAATAGCAAATGAAAAGTAAAAACTTATTAGTCATGTTTCTTAGAGAGGATGTTTCACACTGCCACAGTCTCACACTTCATAGCTAAGAAAGCAGGAGGCGTTGCAGCACAGTCTTTATTTAAAGATCTCTTTCAGTCAGTGGATGACAATGCCTGTAAAGGCAGTGGAGACAAAGCAAGTTACATTCCTAAGTTCATTGCCAGGGGCGTGGATCACAATGTTTAGACAGCCCCCGACACTAGAAATTGACAGCCAGTCTCTCTAGACATGGGGCGGGCTGGTGGCTCTCAGTGGGGAGGTCTGGGTCTCAGACAGGGCACAGTCTGCAGAGTGAGACCCTGGGGAGCAGAGGAGCAAATGGAGAGCAGTGTACCTGATGCTCTCAGCTATGCCGCGGGACTGTGACCACAGACACTTTTAAACTTTCCTGCTTTATCACCTGCTCTAAGGAAATCTGAACTCCTCAAATGCAGCAGCCCCACTATGATCTAGTTAAACTATTTTTTCTGCTGGTCAGATGCGTGGTAGCTGAAGGAAGCTTTGCACTCTCTTCTTATCAAACTCTTTCATAGGGTTTTGACCCAGACTTCTCCATCACTGCTGCTCTTTGTATCTGTTGCTAAGCTATAGCTGCAGAAACTCCAGGAAAGAGTGGAAATCTTTGCCCTCAATTGCTGTCCTCTTCAGAATAGGCACCCGCTCAGCGTAATGAACACACATTTGGGCTTTTTATCACGAATTATTGACTGCTTCCACAAAGCTGTTCAAGGTCTCCGGCAAACATGTGTGGTGTCTGCCAGCCTGCTCCTGCCAGACTTGCCAAACATATGAGATGTTTTCTAATGGAGAATGCAGTTGGCTACACAAGTGATCCAAACTGAGCTGATCTTGATTTGTTAAGGTGCTCCTCAGCACAGGTTTGACCTGGCTTTCCCTCAGACACTGCCTGGGGATAGTTTAGGGGCTGGCACGTTACAGGGAAGGGTCCTAACAAGTTATGCAGGCAAACTTAGCCTGGTTTGGGAGGAGGGAACAGTGTCTGGTAATGCAGTCATGAGTTGGTGACTCTGCCTCCCACAGGCCTGAAGTGCAAGCCACAGCACAGGCACTACTGGCATCATTTACACCCACCCATCCTTCTCTTTTGTGACCATCTCAGGTCCTGCTGTAATGAAGCTTCAGCCTTGGACACAATGCTTTCCTCAGAGGAAATGTCCATCGAGTTCTCAGCCTGAAGTCTGAAGCTCAAATAAGTAGGGAAGGGAGTTCTCCCTCAGCTCGTCAGAAATCATGAATAGAATATGCAACCATGTCCTTACGTACTTACCATCATTTCAGCAGTGGGCCAATGAACTGAACAGCCAGGCCAGGAATAACTGCACGCAGGGTGCTGGCACTAGGGAAGGCCTTTTAGGCTCTTGGGTGAGGCATATTCAACAACAGCATAGCCTTTGTGTGTCTGTGTTTTCCAATGCATTGACCACCTAATGATGTGAACAGCACGACATCCCAGGTTTTAACTCACTATTCTGTTGCTATTCCCTGCACAGTTCTCCTTCAACAGGCTTTTCTTTCTTCAGAATTCTGGTCCCTAAAAGCACGATGTTTTTTATTCCTTAAGGCAGGTCCTACTAATTACAGTAGCTAAAGAATTCAACTTACTATAGTTCTCCCAGACACATCCTTGATATTCATTGCTTGCTTGGCAGATGGCATGAATTTGATTGCTGATTTACAGGATAGAGCTTAAAACCAGTGTGGTACACCAAGACAGTTGGAGAACAGGACACAAGGTCTCATTTCCAGTTTTAGTGAAATTAAATTAGAATTGAATTAAAAAAGGATTAAATACTCTGTTTTAATATAGCAGTTCTGATAAGAGGTCTTTCCTGCTAAATAACAGCTTCTGTTATAAATCAAGCATAGGTTTTGGAGGTCCTAAACTTTATGTGGCTTTCATTTCAACAGATCAGAAGCTGGAGTGAGCAATGTAGATTTAAAAAAACAAACCCTAACCACATCTTACTTTACCATCCTGTCCTCATCCCCACAACTTTTTCTATTTACCACAAACTCCCCCAAATCCCACAGCCTTGTTCCCACAAGGTCTTTCTCCCAAGCACCCAGTCAGCAGAATCATTAGATGATGGACCTCTCCAACCAGAATATATAGTTCCATTGCACTAGACCTGCCTGCCCACGAGCAGCTCTTGGCCTTTCTCAGTCCCGATGACAGATTTGTTTCTTCCTTGATTTAGTGGGTGGTTTAGGCTCAGCCAGCAGTGGGTTACATATGTGTGGTCTCAAGCATGTTTTTTATGCCTCAACAGGAACCCAAAGATGGGGATTGCAACAGATAGCTCCACACAGTAAATCTTCACCTGAGGTCAAGTGTGCAAACACAAGACAAAATGATTCAGACCTTAATATGTGGTACAGAAGGAGGAATAAAGCCCCTTCATATTCTCATGATTCTCATGGAACAGGAGGTGATGTTTTCATCCCTGTTTTCGAGATCTGTCTCATGTTAAGCTGATCCACCTGCAGGCCTAGTGCTTAAGGCACCAAAAAAAATGCTGAAGTGTGAGAGCTGCATACCAAACACTGACCTTGAAACAGCAGCTTGAGTGAAAGGAAACATGTCTCTGAGTACTAGATAATTGATTTAACTTTAAAGCAAATCACTATTAAATGCAAGATCTCTGTGGCCAAAAGAACATGAGGTCAAACCCAAAAAAACCCTCCACATGGAGATGAATTGAGGAAGGGCAATCCAAACAAACCTGGGGACCTCAGCCAACTACTCTCCCTTGGAAACTGGTGTACCCAGCTTCTCCTTGATGTGCACATAAGAGGCTATCATCTCCTTCACAGTCTCTCAGCTCAGATGAAATTGGAACAGAGAAGGCTGCTTACCTGCTATTCATCCTTCTCCTCCACCTTCAGCTCAACTCTGCCCTCAGCTGAACAAATGGGCATGCCAGGCTCTTAGGAAGAAAGGTCAGTAGGCTCAAACCTCCTTGGACCAGAAGTGTTTGCAGGTTACATTTATATATTTTAATCTCACTTCCACTTCCATCATTTATGCATAGAGAGGTGCAGAGCATCCACACACACTTGAACAAGATAGGCACAAGAGCACAGGGAGTGAAGCACCCTGGTGTGGCGGAGACGCCCCATTGGTGCTGAATGCCAAGGCAGAGGGAAGGCAGAGGCTCTGAGCATTGTCCACTCGTGAAATAGCATTTCAGACCATTTCAGGGCTCAGTGTTATGGGTCCCATTGAAACCCTCTGTGCTCCCCACCACCCCTTAACTCAGCACTCTAAGTGCCACTTAGGAGTTTAGTGCCAACTTTTAGGCATTTCCTTGTGAATATCACTGAACCTGTTGTGTCACTGGCTGGTAGCTGTGGAAATATTCTGTAGTTGACTAATACTACCTTGGCCATTGGCCTTTCCACAAGGTCTACTCCTCTGTCTTTAGGGTACAAAAGTCTACAAGGGCACCAGTGACTCATCTCTCAGTCATACAACCACATCCATTAAAAATCCTACAACTGAAATAATGATTTTCATCTCCTTTAAAAAGACATGTATAAAGGGGGAAAAAGAAAAAAAAAAAAGTAAAAGACACTCTGCTGTGGTATCTTTCTAAAGAAATCACGTAAGTTTTATTTCAGCTGAAGGCTTTCCCTTGTTCCACTTGTCTCAGACAATTCACTAGGGACAGGACTGGTTGCCTCTGGGAGGCTTCTATCCACCTCAGAGGCAGGAGAAGGGAAAACTGGGATTATTTCTCTTAAGCCTGGTGTCAATAAGAAGGCTGGAGGTCTTAGGGAAGCTGAGTAGTGAGCCTCTTCCCCTGGATGTGGCTACTCACAGCTGGCACTGATCCCACCAATCCAAACCTTGGAGTTTGTCTGTAAGAGAATGTGGGGTTTTTCCCCATAACCTTAGCCATGACGACACCCAAGTGTCTTTTTCTGTGCCAGGTTAGTTTGCCTCTGGCAGGAGATATTGTGGCCATGAGACACCCAAACTGTCGTAATTGTTCCTGGAGAGTGACAACCCACCTAAAAGCCCCCACCACATTCAATGTCCCACTCCCCCAGCCCACTGTGTGGCAAAGGGGCTGTTAATGGCCCCTCTATCTACATAACAGCAAAATATTAGCATTACCCAAACAGAAAAGATAAACTCTGGGAGTTTGCCAAAGACTTAATTAATAAGCTAAACTTCTTTCCCTCCTCACTGAGATCTCAGTGTTGTCAGAAGGGCATCAAGGATTTCTCTTTGTTTATTGGAATTAATTTACTTCTTCCCCCAAATGACAACCGCAGTTTGGTTAAAGCAGTCAGTCTCACACTAATTTATTTGTTCTGTGAGTACCTTTCAGTACCCACAGAAGTTATCAAATTAAAAACTGTCAGTTTCTGTAGTGGTCTGACCTTTTCAATCTGACAAAGTTCAAAGTGTGGCTCAACAGGTCCTGCCAAGAGCAGCTGCCCACATTGGAGGATCAATGTAAATGTTCCAGCAGGTAAATAGTCACTGGGAGAGCTTGAGAAAATATCTTGCTGGGTGAGCAAGAAAAAAAGGTGTCACGCGTAGAATGAATTGAAAAGGATATAGCATTTTAGCGATATATCCTAGGGAAAAGACAGAGCTCAGGTATCTATCTAATCAAACTCAGACACTGAAAGGTAATATACCTCCATACTCTGAATTCAAACAAGGGGAATAACCAAAAATCCAAGCTTGCTTGAACAGAAGCTATTAACCCTTTATTGCCTGCTTTTTCTTTTTAGTAAATGTCTTTATTCACCAGTTATCTTTAGCAAACTTGGACTTCATCAACACTGAGAGCCATTGTGACACAGTCCATACAAAAGAGTCCATACAAATGTATCCTTGGAGACTGGCAGGGCTTGTGCTTGCTGTTATCTTGCTGCAAGAACTTCTCAAATGCCACAGTGCTCCCTCTCCCCTTGCTCCCTCATGTCAGGTACTTGAGCATCCACAGAGGGAGTGGGGGTCAGCTTGAGCCCCTTCTCCAGGTCTTCCAGCATTTGCCATCTACACAATGGACACATGGCTGCTGGCTCTGGTGAGTGGGAGACTGTGGGTGAGAGACAGGCAGGGCAGAGCAAACCTGACCTCATGCCTGTTAGAGGGGTTCAAACATAACATAAATATACCCCAATGACCTGATCCTCTTTCATCTGACATATCTGAGTAACTCTTAACAGTGCCAAGGCTTATGTGGGGGCAGAATTAGTGCAGGGTTTTAGCCAGACACAGACGTGGTAAATCAGTGCAGGGAAGGATGGCAACTAGCTAAAGCAGCGTGTTAGGAGGCACACCTTGGCCTATTTGCTGCCATTAGTTCTAACAGGGAACTGCTGGAAGGGTCTGGGATTTTGTTTCTCTGTTTGTTTGCAGTGTTTGAAAGCAGCATACGGGATTCCTGTGACTCACAGAAACACATGACCTCTGATGTAAACTTACCAACACATCGTGGTGTATAATTTACTAGTGGTCTTCCCACTAATGATGCAGATTTAAAGCAATAACTGACACATCCTTGTCCAGAGGAACTGTTACAGCTCTCACAAGCTGGCAGGGTACAGAGACCAAATCTGAGGGAGGAATTGATGCAAAGGTTTCTGATTCCCATACAGCTGTAGCAATGATGGGGTTAATGCACGTGGTTCTTTGGGACTTATCTCACATCTGTGATGAGCAGGCAAAAAGAGATGGTGTCTCTTTTGCCCTTTCAAAGTCCTTGATAAATTCCTCAGGGACCAAAGGTTTTCTTCTGGCCTCCTGGCACGACAGTTACCACAGAATTTAAACAGTAATTGCTCCATGGGATGCACTCTGCATCAACAGAGAGCAGCTTTGATTCCTTGGATTTTATTTTTTTAATCAGAGATTCAGCCATTTTACTAATATCTAAGCGGCCAAATTGAAAGCTACATGACCATGCACTCCAGTTACATTATTTCTTACAGCAGTGGGGGTCTTTGCAGTTTCAAGTATTTGAACACAGATTTTGGGAATTTTAACAATGTTTGCCAGAGGAGGGAGGGCACTGAGAAGGGAGGATGAGCAGACAGCTTACTGGTTAATTACAGCTTAGAAAATACCACTCTTCATCCCTGAGATTACTCTGCTTTGATTACTGTACTTCAAGACTGTGTCCCTGGCTCTACAGACCCCTCAGAAATCATTTTTCCAGTGGAGTTAGGAAGCCAATAATAGATGTCACCAGGCCTCCAGCCATTCCTGCTGTCTATTTGGCTTTTTACCTCCATGTGGTTTAAAGTACTGAATACAGTTAGCTTTTGTTTACTGCAAATGCTTCCTTCATGAAGACTAATTCTCACTGCCACCCGTGCATTTGACTTGGTAATGCAAGCCCCTCCTGGCCTCCCTCCCCCCTGACTTGTGCCACTGTAACTTCCTTCCCAAAAGCAGGTCCAGACCCTTTTTGTTCCCTCTGCTGGGCTTGCTTCCCTTTGATGAACTGTAAAGTCAAAGCAGAAAGTAGGTGGCTTGCAGGGATGGATGGTCTATGGTAATTACAAGCATGTGAATGACACATGGCCCAAAGAAGTTTTTAGTGTGCAGGCAAGGCCATGGAAAAATGCCCCTGGGGTGCAATTTTCTTTCCAATAATGAGTTGCATAGGGGCAGATGTTGTCAGATGTGGTCTAGGTTTGGGAGGTTTTGCTTTAACAGGGTTTTATTTTCATTCTGAGTTTTCAGTGATACTTTGGGGTATACTCCAAAAAAAATCTCCAAGGTATTCCCTTGATGGATGGTGCACAGGCATGCATGGGGTTTTTTTTCAATGCTCAACTGACTCCTCATGGACACCTCCCCATGGAGGAGCAAGAAGGCTCCCTGGGTTTGAGGCAGGTTATCTTCCTTACAGCTGATTGACAGTCTTCTCCACTGAGAAGAAAAGTCAGATAATACTGCTGCAGAACTTAAGTCATCATCATCTTGAGGTTCCTTGCCTGGAGGTTTAGTAACAGCCAAAGTTCTGCACTAGATGTATGATGCAACTACAATTCAAAATTCCCACTGGGTGGAAGGACCTCCCTTGACTCTCCAACCCAATTCCAGAGTCACACCATACTGATGGGCAGGCAGCTTTTAAAAGAGAAATACCCGTTTTAAGCGAGAGTGTATCGATATTCACCACATCCTTACAGCCTTGGCATGGGAATGCATCTCCTCATACTGCCGTATTATTTATAGGTTAGGCCAAACACCAGGATATTGAAGCAAGGCTACAAGGCATTTTCAGTTTCAGAAACAGCTCATAAATAAGAAGTTAAGTCTTATATTTTAAGAAAAAACATTTAAGTTCCTGTCCTTGAGCTTTAGAGGAAAAAGCTGAAGAATATACGCTGCACAATGCTGCCAAAATCTATTAATCTGACTCTTCCCCAGCTCACTTCTGTTGTAAACCAACTTGATTGCATGACTACCCTGCCAGCAGAGGGGAACCAGATGGCTGCTGCCTCTGAAGTGGAAAGGGTAAAGCAAGAAGGATGATTTACCTAAAAAGTCTAGCTCGCTCTGCAACAGCTCCTTCCTCCAGCCTTCTCCTGCTCACCTCCATTTCTTGCCACTCTCCAGCAACTGACTGCAAGGAGAAAGGCATCCACCTCTCTTTCTTCCCCTATTTTCCTCCTCCTAATCTGTCAGTTTATGAAACCATGTTCTACTCAGAGTGAAGGCTTGCTTCCAACAAATGAGGAACTGGAGTTATTTACTTCATAATGGCTTTGGTATCTTTGAGCACCAACCTTGAGTCAGCTGCATGCTCCCAAAGAAAACACACCACAGACCCAGACCAGGCTGTAGGAAGGTATTGTGGTTGATCCCATTTTTTATGGCTTCTAGAGCGGGTGCCTTCTCACTTATGTATCCTCCTGCAGACACCAGAGAGCTAACCAAGCCTGAATTCCTGCATGCTATTGAAATACAAGTATTAAATCATTATAATTATAACTTTCTAGCACCTGTTAAGATGCTAAGTTTGATTTTTGAGCTTCCAAACCAAAACAAAATTAATGAGATTTTTGCAGTAGTAAAAATGCCTCCCCCCTTGTTGATAATCTCTGCATGTAGCTCAGCCTTGCTTCCTACTGTGTGCAAATAATAATGTGGCTATCGCTGCATTTCTGCTATAATTTCTAAACGCAATTGGAGCAAATGAAATCAGAAAAGGAAGTTTATAGCACTTCACATTTTTCTACATAAGGTTTCATGCTGTGTTATACACTGTTCATCACATTCTCTGTACTTTATTTGCTGTGAGATATCTGAAATTCTTTGTCTTATCTGATTTATGATTTAAAATTCTGACCTTTTCAGCTCTCTGTAATTTCACTGCCAGCTCACTCAATATGCCTTTGTTTATAGCCTTTCAGCAGGGAGACCAAGAGAAGATGGGAGTTGCTTATGCACTGGAAAGACAGAAATTTCTATTTGCTAAAAATTTGCGTGTGAAAGAAGGAAGCAGAGATATAATTTCAAGACTTTTTATAGAATCTGGAAATACAGATGAGAAAGGGGATTAGACACCCTTTCAAACAGGACTTTCTGCTAAAAGAACGAATGCAGAAGCAATACCTTTCTGTTAATGGCAACCTGTGTGAAAAGCAATTTCAACACTAATAAAACCTGATTTTTCAGCTCCATGGCGAGAGCAGCAGAATGGCAGCACACATCTCAGCACTTTCATCAGAATGGCTGGGAAGGCAAATGAAGCCTTTATATCTGCTACTGGGATGTTATATCAGCTTGCCTCAAGTTCTGCTCCCCCGCTGCCTAGGCAGGTTGCAGAACAAGCTCTAGGGATGCTAATTGGTGCTGGAGAATAGCTGCTAAATTATTCAGGGTACTAAAGACAAGGGCTGAGTGTGAATTGCAGAAGACCCTGATGACATAGAGTGACGGCAATAAAATGACAAATGAAATTCAGCGTAGATAAATTTAAAGTGAGGCACCTGGGGGGAAAAAAACCCCAATTTTGACTTTCCGTACTCTGTTCTGAGTTCTGAGTTGACTGATGATACTTGGAAATGAGATCTTGCCATTGGAATATATAATTTTATGGACATGTCAGATTTGTGCTCAGAACTATTCAGAAAAATCCCAAACTGAATTCTAGGAAATATTATGAAAATACAAGTAAGCAACACGTAACAACACCACTCATATTCACCTCATATGAATCCTCGGTGTATTGAGTACTGTGGACAGCTGTGGTCAGCCCATCTCCAAAGGAGGATGTAGCAGAATGAGAAATGCAGCAGGCAAGCTCAACCAGGATAATCCAAGACATGGGCACTTACTGAACAGTCTTATGCTCTTGCACCTGCTATGGACAGAGGGGAGAGAGACACAGAGAATACAGAGAATCACAAAATCGGGAGTTGCATGAAGATGAGCGGGGACTTGCTGTTCAGTATCTCTCCAAATTTAACAACCAGGTGTGCTTCAATGAACGTAGAAGACGTCCAACTTGAAGCAATCAAAAAGTGGTGGTTTTCTGTTGTCTTCATGAAAATTTCACCATAGTTAAGCTAAATGGTACTAGAAGTTAATATTTAAATTCAAGGAGGAACTGAAATTCAAAGAAGAAAAAAAAAGTCCATGAAAGCCTTTTAAATTCCAAGATGCTAAATTTGGTCAAGAAGTCTTTGACCTAAAATGATTGGCAGCTAGTAGACAGATCATCATATATATATAAACATATATATAAACATATATATATATATATATATATATATATATATATATACATACAGAGACATGTTTTCCTGCATATATAAAAATAAATACATATATTTACAAGAAGCCACTCAGGCCTCTATCAGAGAGAGGATGTGGGTCTAGTTAGCCTCAGTTGAACTCTTCCAGAAAGCAGAAAGTGCTTTTAAAGTAAATCTGTATTGTTTTGGTCATGGGATGATACTGGCAGAGGAAGACGAGCCAGGCAGATTTCTCAGTTACAGAAGTCACTGTAAGCTTCAGTTCATCTAGTGATCATGGTATCATATCAGATAAATTAGAGCCTACAACACAATCTGCTTTAGATTTCTTTAGTTTACCTTTCTTTGTAGTGTACAGAAATAAAAACACAGATTAATAAGTCTATGTTTAAGTAGGTGTTTCAGGAAATGAATCTGCCTCTACCTGTGCCTGTATTTCCCAAGTCTGGGACAATGATGAGTCAAAAGGAGAGCACATTTTGCCCAGGAGTACCAGAAATACATATTTCCTACGTATTAATTCCTTCAGATAGTTATTCTATTTTTGTGATTTATTTAAAGAGATTTAGATGTAGCATAAATAATGTTGACTGACAAATCCTGGTTGGAGTTTATAAATAAAGATGCATCTTTGAAACAAAATCTGGCAAAGACAAGCCTGTCTCAGACCTAGAAGTTTAAATTCAGCTCATGTTCTGCTGAGCTAGCTGCCCATTTGATCCAAATAGAAGATGAAACATGCCATGGTTGTTTATCTAAACTTTACATAAACTGCAATTCATTTATTTGCCTCTTAATTCCCATAAACACATAGCTGAGTAAACTTAGGGTTGTGTAATTTAGATGGTCAATGATGAATCCACAACCCAAAGTCTTGGTCACCATATGACTCACTACTGGGGTAGTAGGGTGGCAGTAGCTGCCATATGATCCATCTGCTCATGTCTCCTTTGCATGGAGAGCAGCAGGCTTGGAGCAGGCAAGGCTATCTTCCAGATCATGGATAGCACAGAAACTAGGTGCTTGTGTAAGCACATCAGAAGTCAAAGAAAGCCTTACATAAAAAACCCCTCAGCACAAGACCAGATGCATAGCTGGGCTCTCTCTGTCTGCACATCCACAGAACGTATGCCCAGCACGTAGGGGTCAATCCAAATTGTACATAAGTGGCCAGCACTGGCATTTTGACAGACATCAGGTGTTTGCACACAGGGGCATGCAGGCACAAGCACACACACAGACACACAAACCCCACTGCTCCCTGGGACCATACCTGGGCTGTGCAGCATTAAAGTTTTCCCAAACATTCATGCTGTATTGACAGTGTTTATTTTGCTGAAGTTCAACAAGGTCACATGTAAGGTTCTGCACTTAGATTGGGGCAATCCCAAGCACAAATACAGGTTGGGCAGAGAATGGATGAGTACAAGCCTGGAGGAGAGTGACTTTCCTTGTTGCCCTGAGGAGGCCTCTCCCTGAGGAGAAGGCTGATGGATGAGAAGCTCAACATGAGCTAGCAATGTGCCCACAAAGCCTTCCACATCCTGGGCTGCATCAAAGCAGTGTGGCCAGCAGGTCAAATGATGTGATTCGGCTTCTCTACTCCACTCTAATGAGACTCCACCTGCAGAGCCGCATCCAGTTCTGAGGTCCCCAACATAAAAAGGATGTGGACCTGCTGGAGCGGAGCCAGAGGAAGGCACAGCTAAGCAGATTTTTTTGAAGATCTTCACATCCATGCTTGCCCTTTGCAATGGGTATCTCTTTGGGTCTCTGATGCTCACAAGCTGCCCCACCCCCCTCTCCCCCCTTATTTCCTATTTCTTTGCTGACTCACTCATTACAGTGACTTTTATCATCACCTTTGTACAGAGGGTCCCCAGATCTTCTCTCAGTCCTTAAATCTTCCCCTTTGGGCTTTGAATGCATCTTCAAATGTTTCTAGACCTATCCCCTTGGAAGTTTTAATTCCGTTTCAAACACAGTCTTTTCAAAAGTGAACTGCTGCCCAATCATTCTCTGGCACAGCTGAGGTTCTACCTTCCCAAAGGTATATTTGGGGATTGTTTCCCCCTCTATGAACAAAGAGGGAAAAGACACATTTCTGGGATGAGACTATTCTTATCCATCATAAATGTCTGAAGCAGGCCAGATGCTAATGCCCCGAAAGGACATTTTCCCCCATCACCCATAAGGAGGTCCCCAGGGGTTGCCTGAGGACATCAGCTGCCAGCTGACCTCTACTTGTGTTAAAGAAGTCTCATTCAATGTATGTCACAGTAAAATGCTGAGCTGCTTACCCAGTGGAAAAATTCCTGCAGTAGCTTCCTCGTCAGAGAAGGGCAGCCCTTACGTCCTCTCACTGCTACACATTTACATCACTCTGGGCTCTTACAGAATGGAGAGATTTATAGGTCATTGACTTACCTCCATATTATCTAATCTCACTCGCTCATGTTCTGAATTTTATTCAGAATGTGAGCGGCATACTCACAAATTTCTTAGGAAATGTTGAAAGGTGTCATACCTTGGATGGAGTCTAGAGGTAAAATAGAAATAAATGTGAATGAAATCTTAAATTTCCCAGCCTTTCTCCAGTCATATGTAATACTGGCCACCAATGCTGAGTCTCAGTCTTGCTTTTAACTGTGACATAAACTGCACATAACAGCACAATAATCTGATGTACTTCTTGAAATGTAACCATGTATGTGGGAAAAAAATTATCTGCCTCCTGGTGGCAAAATCAATTTCTCCTTTGGCTATATAGTAGTATTTATCAGCAATACAGACATTTATCTTACTTATCATCTTGCTGCTCCTGCTTTATAACTGCTTTCACTAAAGTGCAGGACCCAGAAACACAGCAACATTCATTTCCCTCCTCCATCTCTCACCCTACCCAGCAGCACACGTAATTTTGTGCTCAGAACTGGTGAACATGATGGATTTTCAATCTGCAGATCACTTGTCTCAAGTGATGCCCTCAAATGCTACAAACACTGCGAGAGAAGTTTGGGTTCCTACCCATAACTCTCAAGGAGAGACTCTGTTGGTTGGAGATCTGCAAGTATCAGCACAGGGTTTACACATATGACAAAGCCTCTATTCTGAGATCTGTATCCTTCTGGAGCAGAAGCTGAAGGTCAGATAGGCAACTTCAGGACACTGTAAGCAGCACTGGATTATTCTGTTTAGCAGCCTGTATTGCTCCCCAGTAGTATGAACTCCCCATGCCATCTTGCCTTCCCTGTCAGGATCCAGCCTTTGGGCCCTCTCAGACAGCAGCTTCTGGGAGTTTGGTTTCAAGCAGTAGTGTGAGTTTGTGGAGGCTGACACCGGTCTTGCAGGAACTAAGTTAGTTCAAGAACCAAGCAAGCAGTGAGATACCACCACCACAATTTAGAGAAATCTGGAGATTACAAAGCCATTCAGCCCTTTTGTTTCCTCAAAGTGATATGAGTGGCAGGAAAATGGATACTTGCAGTGGGAATTTTATTGGTGACGCTGAAAGGAGCTGCAAAACAGTATCTAACACAATCCTGTTGCAAGGTATACATATAATTGTACATTATATTTTCCTAATTATTAATTCATAGCCTTTCCCTCATCCACTGTGTGGGTCACCTTTTCTTAAAAGTAGGTCAGGTTGGTCAGACAGGACCTGCCTTTCACAAATCCATGCTGGCTGGGCCTCATGCCTTGGCTGTCCTGTACATGCTGTAAAGTAGTACCAGAGGTGATCTCCTCCTAGACCTTCCCTGGCACCAAGGTCAGGCTGACAGGCCTGTAAGATCCTTCTTCCAGTCCTCCTTATAGATGGATGTCACAGCTGTCAACCTCCAGTCAACTGGGGCCTCCCTGGTTAGTCAGGACTGCAGATAAATGATGGAAAGTGGCCCAGTGAGTCCTTCTGCCAGCTCCCTCAGTACACTCAGGTGCATCCCACCCAGCCCCACAGACTTCTGTGTATCTGAGAGTGTAGCAGATTGCTGACCATTTACCCTTGGATTGTGGGGGCTACCTTCTGTTCCTGGTCCCTGTCTCTCAGCTCAGGGGGCTGGGTATCCTGAGGACAACTGGTCTTAAGTACCTCAGCCTTTTCCTCATCCTTTGTCACTGTTTTCTCTCACATCCAATAAGGGATTCTCCTTTGCCCTCCTTTTACTGATAATGTATTTAGAGAAACATTTTTATCGTATTTTATGGCAGTAGCCAGATAAGCTAGGCTCTCACCCTTCTAATTTTCTCCCTGTGTAGCCTCACAATATCCTTGTAGTCCTCCTGAGTCACCTGCCTTTTTTTCTAAAGGTCTCTACTTTACCCCAGGTTCCAGTCTGAGCTCTGTTCAGATAAGTTGGAGTTCTTCCCTGCTGGGTCATCTCCCAGTATGTGGGGACAGTCTGTTCCTGTGCCTTTAGAACTTCCCTCTTGAAGAATGTCCATCCTTCTTGGACTCCTTTGCCTTTCAGGACTGTTTCCCAAGGGACTTTGTAAACCAGGCTCCTAAACAACCCAAAGTCTGCTCTCCTTACCCAAGGTAACAGTTCTTCTGACTCACACCTTACTTCTTCAAGAATTGAAAATTCTATCATTCCGTCATTGTTGTGCCCAAGACAGTCTCCAACCATCACATCACCCACCAACCCTTCTCTGTTCACAAACAACAGGTCCAGTGAGGCCCTGGTTGGGCCATTCACCATATCAGGAAGTTCTCTTCCTCTCCACTGTATTGTATTTCCAGCAGACTGCTAAATTCAAGTCCCACATAAGAGCAAATACTAACAATTGTGAGTCTACCCCCAGCTGCCTATGGAATATTTTTTATGTGTTTCTTCAACCTGGTTGGCTGGTTTGGAACAGACCCCACCAAGATACCAGCCTTGTTGGCTTTTCCCATGATTCTTACCCATAACCACTTCTTACTCCTTTCCAAAGATTCTTACTCATAAACGCTCTTTTCATCACCATCAACAAACTCTGGAGAGTCAGAACACTCCCTACCATACAGGACCACCCCACAGCTTTTGTATAGGCAGACTTCAAGAGCAAACCAGCAGTACGAGGCTGACAGTGCAGCAACAGGCTTCAGCTTCTCATTACTCCCCACACAGCTCAAGAGATTATCCTGACATTTTGGACCGCTTCTTAGTGCTGTTGGAGCAGAAATGAAGTCCAACTGGAAGCAAAAGATTTGGTATTGGGCCCTAACATAATTAAATAATAAGTTATAGCAATATGATTTTCCTCCATGCACATTTTGTTAAAAACACACAGTAGATTTTTACCATGACTTGAAATATTTTCAGTCATTTTTATGGCTATGTAGATAAGATAGAATCTTTAGTGTTTCAAAAACACAATCAGTGTTTATTTGTTCTCATAAGTAATTCATGGACCCAACAATATTCAACAAAACTTCATTTTTAACAGATTTCTTAATGAGCATCATTTTACAGAAAATCACTAACAAATAAATATATGAAAACAATTGCTTTTGACTTCACAATGGTTAAACACATTAAATTATTCATTAAATTGTGCTTTACGTCAATGAAAATCCCTAGGTCTACAAACTATCTTTTAAATAGGAATGGAAGTATATATGATTACTCACAATACAATCTCTCAGTAGCAGAATTCACAAACATTATTGCACATAAACAGAAGGAAAATTCCTAAAGAATAAAGTAATTTACAGACTATTAATTTATTCTGTCATCTTAAATATGGCAACTGATGGGAATTCTTTATTATTTTTTTCTTCTCTTCCAACATTTATTTGAAATCGCAGAGCTAATGATACGGCCAAGAAGAAAGCCAAGGACATTGCAGGCTATGGAACCCATTTCCCTCCACAAAATGTAGACAAAGAAAGTATTAGAGGAACCAAACTGAAAGAAGTGTTATAGTGAAAATCGGGTGCCTTTTTCCCTTTTTCAAGTCTGCTTTTTTTTTTTTTTTTTCTCTTTTTTTCCCTCCTGCACACAGGGAAGATACAACCATCAACTCCAGCAGAATGACTTTATTGTGATTGTTCATCCTGTACTATTATATATACTATTATATATAATACTATTATTCCCCACCAGTCTGGAAACAAGATAATCCTTATCCCAGAACAAAAAAAGGAATAACTCCATATGTATCAGGGGAATAGCAACAGAGGGAAGAAAAAGTGAGATATGTTTTAAAACAGCAGTGCTCATAACTGATACAAGAGTGCAGGTGGGAAACAAGATCCCACTAGGGCAGAAGGACGCATGTGCTAACAAGAAGACCAACTTAAGAAACCTCCTGATTTAGTCATGGATGTCAAATCTGCAACATCTCCACACACAAAGGTGATGTGACCTGTCATTTGGTTGAAAGGGTATTAAACAGTTACAAAGTGTGGCTCTGGATCTGATTTCCATCAATTTTGTTCTGTATTTCTGTTTTTAGTGAACAGCAAGTAGCTGCTGCATATTGTGTAGAATCCCTAGCAAGGCTATGACAGACTCACTATTAACACAACAGCACTGGAAAATACCCAAAACAGTGTTTTTTTCTTGGTGATAAAAAATATTTTTACTGTCAGGACTGATGAGTGGGGAAGAGAGAACAAATTTTCATTCCTTAATGGAGCAACCTTAAGGCCATAAGGCCATGAGATGAGTGCTTGGACTAAAGATCAAATTATCAGGAACAATTATCAGGACACAGCATGTTTCTCTGTCCACTCCAAGCCTATAGTGAATTATAACTGGAAAAGGTAGTGCTGGGAATGTGATGGGAGAGATTAGCAAGTACATCTCCATTAGAAAAGAATGAGATTTCTTTCAGCAACACAGTAGCAGAAGCCAATTTGTCTTATTTAAGCAACAAAATAATGCCAGGAAGATGGACAGAAATCCTGCAGCATTGTTGCTCATGAAGCTTTAGAAAGAAACATGCTGCTCCCTGATCTTATATGGGTGAGTGTAATTATGTTGAAGTTTATGCTGTGAGAACAACAAAAATCTGGAATGACAGAGATATGAAGCAGGACCTTTATTTTGCTTTTGCATTACGTTTTTTCAGGCACGGTGCCCAAGAGGAAAAAAGCTGTGGGCCTTTGTCTTAGAAGTCAGCCTGAAGGCATTTCCAAACTGCTTTATTTGTCACGTGTAAGGAAACTCTGCTAAGAAAAACAGAATTGTTGGTGCAGTTAGTTTGCTGGATCTGCAGCTGGAGCTAGGGAAGACATGCAAGATCCTTCAGTCTCAGGGCTCTGGGCAAGGTCTTAGCTGCTAACTGCCCACCCCTCCCAAAAAAACCCCAAAACAACAAAAGCAACAAACCTACTCCTGCACAACCAGGGCTGTTACACAGGCTTCAGAGGAAAAAAAAATCCAACAAATCAGCTTCAATTTTAACTAAATCCCAAGCTCTAAGGCAAATCCTGTTAACATAGATGCCACAGCACACTAACAGCTCTTCAGGGCCCTTATCTTGACTCCTGGGAAATGACTGATGAAAAAGGTTAGGCATCGCATTAAGATGTTGCCAAACTATTCAAGCTAATGTAAACCACCTAAAAACGGCTTTGATTTTCCTCATTAGTCTTTGTTTTGTATCAGGCAGAAGGAACAGTCTGGAGAACATTTGGTGTGCTTAGACAGCTGAAACTGATACTTACAGTCACTGGTGAGGCTCCAGGGAAGTATTTCTGAGCACTGTCTCCTCTCCCTTGAAAAGAAAACACTGCATTTTCTAAATGAAAAATGGGGGCCCAGTTGCTGTGAGCAGCATGGAGAGGTGGCCTGCTGAGCAAAGAGGTATGGGAGGAAGGGACAACTTTTTTTGCACTAATGACAAAGAGGAAAGGATGCCCTACAGAACAAAAGACAAGTTGGAATTTTTCTTACTTCCTTGTTTACCTTGCATCTTAATGTGAATTTGACCTTGCATCTTTCCTTCCACATGGCTGGCTTCTCCCCTGCCCTCCAGGGTCTCCCCAGCACCCCGAGTTCCCTGTGCTCATGGAAACAAGAAGTGCACCCACAAACCCTGGAAACTGAGCATCAGGTGCCAAAAGCATCCTTCCCCTCTCATGCTGTTTGGCCTCCAGCAAGATTTGGCAATTCGTGCAGGAATGGGGATATGCAAAGTTCCCATCATCCCTGTGTCACTGACCAGAAAACTCCTTCCCTCCACAGGGCTAGGGCCTGCCCAGCCTAAAGCCCAGGTGCCAGCAGCTGTCAGATCACTGCGAATTACCTGCACTGTGCTAAAGGTGCAATAGTGCCAGTGAGCCTTAGCTCTTCATGGCCTCACTGTCCTGCAGCGAGGACACCCAGAGCGAGCTTCAGTCCTCAGCTGTAAAGATTGCAGTTCAAGTCTCAGAAGGTTGGTGTCCATACATGAACGAGGTGTCTGAGCGCCTCTTCCAGGCCATGGGGATCCAAGGAGCACTGCCCAGGAGCCCAGAGAGCTCCTCACTCTTCCGTAAGGCAGGCATCCCAGACAGGAGAACAGCAATCTTCCTTTTCCCTTCTGAATGAGGACGTGGGAGAAGATGCACATGAACCACGAGTGGAAGAGGTATTAGGGACCAAAACCCACCACTACTCACCCCAAAGTAACACATTGACAACCAGACGTAAAGCAGCATATTGTTAATGAACTACATTGATAATGAGGCATCATCCTGGTAGCTCTCTTCACTTCTTAATGCTATTATGATATTTCATGTTCAATGTATCATCATATGCATCAACTCTCAACAGGATCATTAGATTGTATTTTTTGATATTCTGCATAGATAAGTAGCAATAGCATTGTCAGAAGAAAAGAAGATCTATCATGCACAAAAAAAAATCCAACTTGGAAATGAAGGGACAAATTTTCAAATCGAGCCTCTTTTTTCTGTAACACATTGTTTTTTCAACCAACTGGATAGAAACCTTGAATTTTGAAACCAAGCGAGAAATGAGCATCCACATCAGGTACTCTAGTACTTCTAATTAGCAAATCTGTAAGGTAAAAGCCATTCATGCATGCAATAATATACTTTCAGCATCTTGATTTAGCAGCCACGTTGAGGCACTTAGAGAAATTTCCTCCTAATGCTTTACATTTATGCCAGAAGAAGAAGGAAAAAAACTCTCTCAGAAGATCTACGGTGCACAGGACCCTCTTTTTAAAATTTCACTATTACGAATGGAACAACATAAAATCATGGAATAAACAGATGCAGTTTAGCCACAAGAATGGAACACGTGGAGGAAGAACCCATTGAATCTTTGTCGAGACAAGGAAGAAAAACAGATACAGATCTCTCATCATGAAAACAATAAATTTACAAAGAATCCTCATATAGAGTAATAAATATCAAGACTTTCCACATATCCATTATGTATCCTATAAAAATGAAAGCTGATATTTTTTCTAGCCACTAGTGTAGTTAGAGAGAAAACCAATTTAAACTATGCACTCAGCATCAGTGTATTTTAACAGACAATATAATAAACCTGCCTACCTTCACAGACAATGTATCTCCAGGCTTTTACAGCAAATCTGGAAAATGTCACACTAATATTTAAGCTTTTCCTTCTCTCCCTTTCCTCTTCCCTGGAGTTTGTTTGACTCCTTTTGTGAATGTGAAGGCAGATTTCATTGCCCCCAGCCAGATAATCTCTGTGATGTGTGCTCAGCTGCCACGTGGACCTCATTTCTCAAAGCTTGCCTTTGCCACACAGACTTAGAAAGATGGTTCCTACCCAGCTGGGCTCAGTACTCCCAGCACCTGCAGGGAAATAAGCCAACCCCTCCACCACCTCACCTATAATAGATCTCTCACTGCTAGCCTTTGGAACAGAGCAAGAAGTGCCCCAATCCAACACTTCCTGTGTCTTTTTTAATCACCTCATCAAATTCCTCCCTTAATCAAAACACAGCATGTAGAAGTTTGAAGGGCAATGTGTGCGCCTTCTCAATTTCATTCACTAGAAAGTTATGCACTACAGTTGCAATGAACAGTACGAAATAAACCAGCTTTCATGTCACAAAGGAACCAAGCCAGGTATTTTTCCCCAATTTATCATTAATGTCTGCACAAGTTTTAGTAGCTCAGATAGTACAGGGTACATCTGTTAACACAAAGAATCTCTCTCTCTCTTCAACCCATCCTCATAGCTTAGGTGTTTGAAGGAAGTCTTTTCTGACAGGAATCTTATTCTACTGCCATTTAAGAATACTAATCAATACCTATTGAGGAAAAAAAATACATTCTCACTGGCAGAAACCAAGAAAAACTGAGACAAGGAGGGGGAGTTGTCAGACGAGGTCTCATTTACCAAAGCAGTAGGTCTCCCTTGGCTAATTCCCAGATAGCCACATTGCACAAACAATCTGATCCTCTCACTGGTTAGCCAAGATGGAGGAGCATCACCACCTTGCAACCTGACTATTATAATCTTCAGTAACAGCTACTCCTGCTGCCTCTTCCCTTGGCCACTGGTGAGCTCTCTGCTCCCTCAGCAGTCGCCGCTCCTCTCGCCTCTTTAGCCGGTTCTTCTGATGCTCCTCTTGCTTGGAGTACTGGAAGCGCTGCAGGAACAGGTCCTTTGCGTACTCATACAGCTGCATGTCCAAGAAATTCAGCTCCTCTATCCGCTGCCGCACATCCTCGCCGATGTCCACATTGGAGGCCCGTGTTACATTGAACTGGGTGAATGGGGAGATGAATTTCAGGTTGAATGTCCTCTCAAAGAGATACTGTGTTTTCCTCTGAAATTCCGTCAGCCCAAAGAAGGCCATGTTTTTCAGATTGTTCTTGGCGCTTTGGAGAAGAATCGTATTTCTCTCGCTCTCGTTCATGAAAGTCAGGTTGTAGCACCCCACCAGGCTGAGGTCTGCCAGCATGCGCACCTGGCGGTTGCTGGCCAAGTTGTAGCTACAATCCATGAATTCCCGTAAGCTGACTCCAGACCAGTCGTCTCCCTCATAACAGGTAGGCAGCTCGTCTGGTGTTGGGCTCCTTCCATCGCACATATGAAGGGAGGTTTTCCACGTCGCACCCCTCTGGACGTGTTTCCATTCACTCAAGTACCGTGACACTGGATCCCTCAGCATGGTGATGTAATAGAAATTCCTGAAACATATAATTAAACACAGTTTTAAGATTTCAGTAGATTTTCCTATCTATTCTCCAGTAAAACTATTACCCAACACTGGCACCACACCCTTCACTTTTTCCAGTGCAATGTAGGCACTTGAGGTGACTCCTTCTGAGAGAGTAAAATCTTCATAAATACTGTGAATAAAATAAAAGGTAAATTGGGGGAGAGAGAGAGATATGAAAGGAAATAAGCAGTTATCAGAGAAACAGAATTACTTTGACCTATCAAGTGTTCAGTGATAGTTACTTTATATAGAAACCAATTAACTGCAGTGTGCTCCCCTCCACACTGGAGTATTAACCGCCAGCAATATCAGAAACTCTGTGAAAAGTGATTGAAATCATCCTGTCCCTTCTCTTCTGGACCGAGACATGCACATCGGGACAAGATGTACAGGATGATAATCCCTACAGCACTTGGGCACAATCTAAGAAAAACATAAGCAATTTCATGTGGACGGTGCAAGTGCTAAAAAAACACCATGTAGAAGACTGGCATGAGCCACCTACTTAAGAAAACCCCTATTATTAAGTGGGTTGGAGTGAAGACAATAAGAGACCAAAATCCATTCGTATGACTTAATTTTAGACAAGTGCTTGATTGAAATTGGTTATAATTGTGTAGCATAAAAGCATTTGTTGGTGTAAAGATTATTATTAGTCAACCTCACCTGTCAAGAATACAAAAGAGAAACCAAGATATATTGATTTGAAATATAGAAAATAACTACAGAATTCACATTGTCAGTTCATCTTTTTGCTATTAAATTCAGTTTGCGTGCCTTATTTATGGCAATCTGAAAGGGACTGCAATTAAATATGCATCAAGGAGACTTTCACAGATTAATTTCTTTTACTGGCACAATGATGGGATGTTTTACTCAATAATAACTCACCTGAATTATAAGATGATATCATAAACACAAAGCAAAACTGAAATACTTATGATTTTTCTCTGCTAGAATAACCAGAAGAAGATTCATGACTAAAATTAACACATGATCTGATACAAAAATAGGCTCAGGAGTTTGCATGACTCATCTTACTGCAAACTATTTATTAATAAATCATGAGCCCTAAGATTTCTTATGAAAAGTCTGATCTCAGTACTTTTTCTTCACCCTGGAGAAGGATGAAGAGAGCAAGCAAGAAGCAGAGAAGGATGAAGGAAGTAAGCAGGAATCAAGCTTGCTGATGACAAGCTACAAACCAACGTTTTGGGAGCGTCATCTCATACAAGAGCTAACTCCAGTAAAATGAAAAATCTCAACATTTGTAACAACCTCCAAGGCAATTTCTTTGGTTTTTCAAGTATCACCCACTTTCTGCCACTAAAGATCCACCATCTCCATGAACCTTAGGTTAACCACAAAAATATTTATTTCCCCACATACTGCTAAATATGCAGATATATTTCCCAGAGCAGGCAAAGCAAAGGGAAACAGGTCTGAATGCTTCATTCTTATTCATTCTGAATTTTCCACCTACAGGACCTATAATATAGTTTCCAGAATAAGGTTATGAGAACAAACTATGGACTATGTTCCGCTGCAGGGTAATTTCCTGAGCTACTATCTAATGGAAACAGCTGTTTCAAGACTTATTTCACAGCAAAAGCTTTACAGGTGGAAGGATTTAAACTAGGGAGTATCATGGACATATTTGCACTATCACTTGCACTGGAAGCCATGATTTCTGTCAGCATCAGATGATACTTTGAAGGATGATATTTCCAGAATCATTTAGAGCTTGGGACTTCTGACTGCTGCTCACACATGGCCAAACTGCACGTCAGCTGTTTTGGTCCCCTTCAGTACTTACACAGCCCACATCAACAGGTGACTCAAGAATCACACAACCCTTCATACACAGGTATTTCTAAAACCCCTCTTCTGCAGAGCAGGAAGTACCAGAAATCCTCCTGTATGCTCTGCAGCATAGTTCCACTACGAAAAAGCAGTCTTTGGGCACTTCAGGCACAGCTTTCCCTTCTCAGATTGGATGCTCATCTCATCTTGGCTCCACACTGCATGTATGAGAGCACATTAAGAACTACTTTCCCTTTTACAGGGGAAAAAGGGCATTTCACAAGTGCTGTGCAGATAAAACAGCCCAACTCTTAAACACTCATCAACTCTGAGCATAAGAAGCTGTTGTTGCAACATCCAGCAGGCACTGATAGGGTTGTGACCAAAAATGGTTGAAACTCCAAGGGAGCAGAGATAAAAAAAAAAAAAAGAACAAAGATTTAGAGGCAGTAGCAAACATTTACATCAACAAAGATGGGACACTGGCTCAGTCCTCGTATTGCTGTCCCTCCTCTCTTCAGGTAATTTTGGATGTTAATATGTGGTAACAGACAGATTTAAAAGTTGCTCTTGACAGTTATTTATACTTCTAATAATAGTCCTGTCTTTCCTCACCCATCTCCAGCAGTCTCAGTCAGATATGACTCAGAGCAACAACAACAAACAAAAATACCTCCTTTGCATCAATCATTTCCATTTCATCCCTGGATATGTAAATGTGTTTGATGTGCAATAAACAGGAATACAAAGCAAATGCATGGAAATGAGAACAGCACATCTTTGTATAACATCTGCAGCTTCCCTTCTGCATACTGGGCCAGAAGCATTGGCCAGCCTGCTGCTGCTCCTCCTTGTGACCACCTGACTTCTGCAGCTGTCTTCAGTGCCCAGATAAATCTGCTGCTGGTTTCTGAGGTTCCAGAGAGTTGCCTTCTTGTGTTATCCACTAAATGGCTTCTTCATCTGGCAATCTGGTAGACAACCTTGAACAGCAGCTTGACACACATTTAGTTTCTGGGGGGCTGATAACTTCCGCTGCATTCAATCAGTTTACAACCTTCTGATTAACCTTGTGGCTGTGACACTCTGCCACCCTTTTAATCAATCTGAGGTTGGAAGACCTTAAGATTTTTTTCCCTAATCCTGGGCACTGTCCAGATGACACTGTTACATGCTATCCCTGGACTAGGGGGATGCTGCACTGAGGTTGTGCAGTTTTCTTTCAGAGAAAAGGGTGTCATGTCTCTAGAATAATGATACAAGTAAACACATGCAGGCCATGAACATTTGTTTCAGCTGGAAAATTATATAAACTATAAAATTATCTTAGGAAATTGTTTTCAAATTGTTTTCAAATGTTGACATTTATGGAATAATTAGAGAAGTATTTTGGAGCCCTCAGTGCCTCATATACAAGCATCCAATCACACTGGGAATAGCTGAGGAGGCAGCTCATAATAAAGACAAGAAGCGGGTTGTAAAAATATGAAACAGGGATGGCCTTTCTCCCCTGTTCAGTAAAATAGTGTAAAGGTAGCTAACTACTGAATATGCCTGAGCCACTCTGAATACAGATGTGCACTTGTTCTTGTTGGTGTAAATGACCCTCTTGCATCACCCATGCTCCCAGTTACGGCTACGTTGAGCTCCATGGCTACCCACTGTGGGAAACACTAAGCAAAGAATTAAGTAATGACTTATGTTACCCTGTTTGTCAAAGCAAACTCATCACACACATCTTGGCTTCATTTTAATAGACTTAGATCATCGATTACTGAAACTACTGTTGCAGACACCCTCAGTACTTAAAGGCTAGCCAAAAAGAATACACTAGTACGTCAGGGAAAAGATATCTTATAGAAAATATTCCAAACTAATTAAAACCCATAAAAGTTATATCTATATAACATATTTATGTAATCAATATCTATATCAGCATGTGCACGTGTGTGTATGCAAAAATTTACACTGAAATCAGGCCATAACCTGCATTTGTTAATGAGAGAAAAATGATAGTATATGCACAGCTGTGTGTTTGCCAACGTGTCTTGTGACTGTCTCTATGAACTCATGGACGTGTAAGAACAGTCTAGATTCCATTTCAAACACCAGCCCACTGGTCACGGTGTTAGCTCCTCCTGAAAGGAAATTTTATGCAGCTTCCCCAGATAAAGCAATCTCCTTTTGAGCATGATGTACTGAAACTAATGGATTACTGAAGTTGTCAGTATGGGATAGCTGATTTTTTGGACAGGTGATAGTCATGGCAAGGGCCTGATGATCCATTCAAGGGCTCAAAAAAGTAACAGTGTGAAGCCTGGGCTGCAAACTGCTGTTTACCATAGAATTATAAAGTACCTGGAAATTCCTAAGGCTCTAGTCCTACTTGCATGAAATCCAATCTCTTTATTAGCATTAGGCAAATAAAACCTTTAATTAATAGAACAGATAAAATGAGCTTCTAGTTATAACCTAAGAACATGTATTTTTTCCACATTATAAGGTATTTTAATATAAATACTCTAATCTTACAGTAATCCTTCAGTAGTATAGTTTAGAAATTAATTTCAGAGGAGCAGAGTCTGCCATAAGCAGAGGTGATCCCAAACCAGGGCATTTTGCCTCTTCTATCACCATGGAACAGATGTCCCAACTGAGGGAGATTTACTAAATACGAGACGGATCACTGCACACTGAGAACAGAAACATCCTATAGGGCCTCCTGGGGAAGAAGGATGAATGGCATCTTCATAAAAGGAGAACAGAGTGCTCATGGCAGCGGATGCAGAGACAGAAGAGTATCTGAGGTAGAGAAAAAGAGTCACCAGAGAATATTTTTGGAAAACACTAGCAGGCAGAAGAAAGAAAAACCAAAGTGACTGAAATATCCAGGTGCACCATAAAACCATCCACATTCGGATTGTTCCTGGTAGAAAAGAAAATAAAAGCCATGGTCAAGTTTATGTCCCAAGTGGAGATAAGAAGTTGGTAGCTTTAATTGTGGAAGTGAGCGTGCTCCTGAGGAATGGTCTGAAATACCCACCAAAAACCATCTTGTCAGCACACTTCTGCCACCAATGGAGGTTGTGGCAAGATGAAGGCTTTAGAAGGATGAGCATTATGTGAACAAAAGCCCTATACTTCCCAGTTTTATCCTGAAGCCCAGATTCTCACAGGCAGTAACAGCCCACAATCAGTAACCTCTCTTTCAGCAAAGTATCATCAGTATGGGTAATGGTGAAAGCAAAAGGGTAAACAAATGAAACAAAGATAAGTATAATGCAGCACATGTACAATTAGAACATGCAACAGGAATGATGGGGGAAGGCAGAAAGCAAAGAAACTTTGTCAGGCTGAACTGGTCAAAGTCACCCTCCTGAAATGCAGATGTATCAGCTCAAGGCTGGCAGCATTTCTGTGCAGAGTGTCTCTGCATCCATGGTGTGCTTAATTTACAGATAAACTGCCCAAAATAACAAGAGCAGACTGTATACTTATCCAGAACAATGGGACTATAACGAAAATCTATGAAACAGTGCACAAAATAAATGCATGCCCATCTGGCCGCAGGAAACATCATACGGCTTATCCACCAAGCCAGACAGATAAACCCTAGCTGTCCCACAAACTTTTGGAAAGATGATGTAGCAGGAGCACACAGGCTTCTTAAGCTTAGTGTCTGTCACAGGATGCTAGACACTGTGATGGAACAGTTTTCTAAGAAATCCTTTACATAAGTTTGTGACCTTAATACTATTAGCTGTCCTTTCAGGTTTTCATGGGTTTCTTTACAAGACTATTACTGAAAGAACAGCCACCACCATTAAAAAGTGAAGGTTTATCTACCCTTAGCACGTGCATCACCTCCTCAGCATGTAGCAAAAGCACTTAATTGGCTGCTTTCTCAGAGGATCTGAGCACTCACCATTTTTGCAGTTTTTTATCCGGGATGATGAGCACTTTACTTAAAACAGTGGCACATTTACTCCACATTAAAGGAGAACTTAGCAGAGTTAAATAAAAGAAAAATAAAGAAAGCTTGACCTTAATTTTGAGGTATAAAACTACAAAATTTTAGATGCATCTCATTATTCCTTTGAGATTTTGTCCCATGGCTCTGAATCCAACAGGAATAAAAGCTGACCATTGTTTCCTATTTCCGAGTTGGCCACAAGTCTCTGTTGGTTAAACTTATCCTTTTCATTACCCCAGTGGCATAAAGAGCTGCTAAATCCCTATAACATGCCTGCTCAGAGAAGGGACTGGATACTGCTTTCAGGGTAGGACATCTAATTGCAGTGGTCTACATGTAAGCTATGCATCGAGGCAAGCTCTGAAACCAGCAGGGAGCTGCTCAGCACAGGCAGTGGTGTGTGTCTGGCCATGGCAGGGGCCACCTCTGGCATGAGCTGCATCCCTTTAGAGGCTCCCTTTGCATCATACCGTGTACCTTGGCCACAGAAGGAGCTTTATTGCTGACCTGGAGGTGTCTATGTTGTACAGGTGTGTCTATCTGCGAGGTGAACCCTGCTCTTGGAGCCAAAGGGTCCTTGCCTGAAGGGACGTATTCACAGAATGCAAAGTTCAGGCCAACATCAAAAACCAGCCACTAACATAACATTTTGTAATGAGGGAGAAATAACCACAGAGAACCTCCGTTTTACAACTCTTTGTACTTATAATACATCTATCAGTCATGGTATAATGTCTCTTTCTAAACATGCTTATAAGCATTCCCCAAAGTAAAACGAAGTTTTAAAGTAAGTTCAGTATTGTTTCATACAAATCTCCAATGCAGCAGTCAGAAAAACAGTCCATTATAATTTTGTTGTCCTTGCTGATATATCAGTTTATCAGTGTGACAGAGGGAGGGCTGGGAGTCAGACAGCTGGGATTGTATTTCTGGTCCTGGTAAGAAGAGGCTGCTGCTTGGGAAGTTATTTGTGATGACACAGACTGTTATAGGCAAGAGAAATGTGGTGATTGGGCACTGGGAAGCACTTAAGAAATGTGAAACCTTTTATTTCCTTGCATGTTAAGAAGAATACTCCCTGTCACCAACTTCAGTTTCTTTTAGAGTAATTCACAGCTTTCATAACAAAACTCCCAATTTTTCTGTTTAGATATTGCAAGCCCTTTTTTCTTTAAAAATATCCTCTGAAATATCAGATTAAATTCTGTATCCATGCCATCAGAAAAACCTCAGGAAAGTTTTATAGCACTGGGGGTTTTTTTTGGTTTTTGGGGGCTTTTTTTGTGCTTTTTTGGGGGTTTTTTTGGGTTTTTTTGTCCTTTTGTACAGTTCTTGATCAGAAGATTAGTATCCTACACCTGATTAAAGAGTGATAGATGACAGGGAGTGTCTTTAGTGATCACTCACTCTTTGATATCAAACAACTTAACGGTAGTGATTTAGGTGATCCAGAAGGGTAGAAGAAAGGGAGTGAACTTTGGCAACACAAATGCTACACAAACAACATTAGGAATTCTTCCACCTAAAGAGTCCAATTTTCCTTGATGTGAAGCTAGAACAAATTCAATAATGGTGCAGAGCTATGCAAAGATATGAGAAGAATGAGATATTAGGTAAGCTATTTTAGCATAGCACTGGTTCACAGATTCATATAATACAGAAAAAAGATGAGTTTCAAAATTCAGCACTACATCTGTACTGAAAACAATGGTAAAAACCACATTTGTGGAGACTCCAAAATTTTATTTTTTCCTTAAATACTTCAGTAACGAAGACAACTGGTCTCGGGCTATGCAAAATGACTATTTCCTTTTAAAATGTTGTCTGCTTTTAGAGTTAGGACAAGCAATTTTGTACTTTTTTAAAGTAATGAATAATCATGACAATAATAATCACATTCTTGACATATCACATTGCCACATGCCTTTCAAACTTATCAGTGAAAATGTATCTTGGGACCTACTGCTGCAAAAGGATAGTGGGAGTGCTGAGAATTTTTTTCTTGACACAGGAGAACATAAATTTGTAAGGATACAGATTTTAGTGACATATTTCAAAGACGGGTCTAAGACATTAGGTGGAGATCAAACAGCAGCCTTCCAGCACCTAAGAAGAGGCCAGTGAAAAGATAAAGCAAGGCTTTTCACTCCTGTGCATGGTGGGATAGCTAATGAGGGACAATAGTCATAAACTGAAAAAGGTGAGAATAAAAGGGAAAAAAAATTCATTATGAGAATAATTAAGCATTGGAAAGTTTTGTCAGTAGCAGCTCTGCATCCTCCACCCTTGGAGATTTTGAAGATCCAACTGGACAGAGCTCTGAGCAGCCCCATCTATGCTCAGTGGTGGCCCTGCTCTGAGCAGGGGGTTGGCCTTCTCCTGAAGTCACTTCCCACCCCTGGGGCTCTGGGATTCTGAATGACCGAGTAAAGTCTGCTGTCACCAAATGTACAGTCCTGTCAGACAACACAACAAACAAAAACCAACTCGCCAACTGAATTATGCCCATTCTCCCTAGTTCTTTCCTGGCCGCCCTAGGAACAGTACAGAAGATTTTTAGTCTCTTTTAAGAGATTGTGGGGATTTTTAAGTATGTTTTTAACTAGGGCTATAACACTCCAAATCAGCACACCCTGAATTATTGAGCAACTTCATGAGTATTTATTTCAATGACACATTATTCAATACAGAGTCTCCAGATACTGGAGAGGACATGTCCCTAAAGAAATGAATTCTGTTCCCAGGTATCAAATCTGGATCTTGAGCAGCTCCTAGGCTAATAGAATGATGTAGTTACCCATGGTTTAATCCCAGTATTTTAGAAAATGCACATGAATGGCATTTGAATATGTGTGAACTCTCTGAGCTAATAGAGGTTTTTCCTGTGTGTTGCCTTCAGGATTTAGGCATAAATTTTCAAACACAGAGCATAATGTTGGGCATTTTACTCTATATTTAAATATATAGGTAAGCTCAACCTCGCTGGCAGTGAAGAAAATAGAGAGTAGTATGAACAGATATGAAGAAATTCGTTGGTTTATTTAGGAAAAAAAGCTCTCATCACAGTGTCCTACCTACCCTGCCAGCACAGATAACAGCACTCAATTATCCCTTTCCTAAAGCATCCTAGCTCCTTTTGAAATATCCTTTTCATGCCATTGCTCCTACTGAAAATATCTTGTGAAGGTTGCTGCTTACAGTTAGGAACACAAGTCTTATTCCCAGACAAAACCTGGTCTTGTTCTACTTAGATCCAGTTGTTCTTGAGTTAACACTGCAAATACATCAAGGAGATTTATAAATGTAACATCAGAGCAGGAGAAATAGCATTTAGGCTGAAGATCAGAGAGCAATCACACCTCTCAACTTTCAATTTACAAAGCTGAACTACTTTTTATTGTGTCCTCTGATAAAAAAGTCGTAAGAGACCAAACTGCAGACCCCAAAATTCTTGGGTCATGCTTAGATCCCTTCACTGAGTTTCTCAACATCTCAGCTTTTCATTCTAGCTTTTGATAGGGGGCTTGCAAAAGTAAGGAGCCCCTGAGATTTGTTCCAGGTTTTGATCATCACAGCAGTCATTTCCTGGCATTTGAATTTGCAAGACTTCAAATTTCACTAGAATTGTGCAAATTTCACATGAGGCTTTAGAGATGCCTTGTACAACAAACGTTTCTTACCTCCACTGGCAGGGTATTCTCTGATACGCCCACATCGCATTTTGGTATTTTATCAGTTTTCTGGAAAGTCATACTCATTGTGTCACTGGCTCAGATGGTCTCTACCCATGGCAGGGGGGTTGGAACCTGATGGTCTTTAAGGTCCCTTCCCACCCACACCATTCTGTGGTTCTAGGAAGACTCACCATTTTGGCTGGTAAGCACTCAGTTGATAGAAGACAGCTGTTTCTTCCAGCTTCAGATGCGTGAACCATGCACTTTGCACTACCAAACTTAATTTCCCTATTTTTATGAAACCCTCAAGATCATTAAGCAAATTCCAATAATATACTTAAGTTTTTAGTGACAACATCATTAATGGAAACATGAAATAGGGTCGGAGTTAAGACTAGCCCACTGGAAATTCATGGATAACTTTCCGTTAAGTTCCTCTTTCAGCACATCCTGTTTTGTTACCAGCTTCTAATTCATCAGAAAATTCTAATGCTCAGCCTCATGTTTTTGCCTTGTATAATAACTTTGCAGATGTTGGTCTATCAAATACTTTATTGAAGGTAAATTTCCATTCTGCTATCAGAGATGGATGCTGGATATTTACACGTCACAGCTCAGAGGCTGGTGGCCCCAGATTTGGTGCATGCGAGAACACAGAGGTTGGTTAAGATGGGGAAATGACAATTTGTTTCAGAGTGAAGTGGTCTGGAATAGAAATGGAATAGATGAGGCGATTTGATGGAAAAACAAACAAGCTTGATACAAATTGTAAATCATTTCTTGATGAGACACAAATCCAACAAAGTTCCCTCCAGTGATTTTTGTTCTTTGCCTAAATTATATCAAGCTCGGTTGTTCTAAGTATTCCTTAAATTGCTGAAAGGAGTGAAGTAGCAAGAACCTTGCTGAAAGAAATACAAATACAAAATGCAATAATAATTCAAACAATGAGAATTGCATTGTTCTATCAAGCACACGCATAAAACAACCCTCGTACCTCTTAAGAAACAGCACACACAGGAGGAAATACTCTTCAAAAGCAATAGATGTGTAGTGGCTTACAGAATTCTTTAAAGATATGCAAGGCATTTGTGCTCGGGAGAATAAGAAATCTTTTGTGGCCAGGACTAGCAAAGGAGGGATCCATTGCTCACATCACCCCCATTCTATCTCATTACTATTGTGCACAGGTGATTGCTCTGTCTCAAAAGAACCGTGTAAATGTGAGGTACATGTGACCTCTTTACTTACAATTGTTGTTTCTTTTTCGCTGCCTTTGCTATGCCACTGCACAGAAGGGAACATGAAATAAGGGTGCATTTGCACGGTTGTCCCACCCATCTCCTCCCTGAGCTGCCTCTAGCCCCAGTCAGGGGAGGAAGTTCTGAACTTGCTTTTCTTGGGAAGATCTTACAAGTACAGGGGAAATGAGCTATGGAGTTTCCACAGCAGAAGTGGCAGCAGAAAACAAGAGCTGGCCAGGGAAAAGAAAGGTGATGACAGGGGACAAGAGAAGAGCCAACCTGAAGACACTGCTGCACAAGGGACCTGCAGCTTGAGCTGGTTTTGCCAATGTAGCCTTAAAGGGTTACAGAAACCTGTTTGGGAAGAGACCCTCCTGAAGGAGTTTGATACCTACAGTCATGGGTAACAGCTTAGCATAACAGGATTCATAAAATATCCCTTATGCACACAGGACAAACAAAAAAAACCTCCTCACAATCAGGTGGCAGTCTCTCAGCAGCTGCCAAAAATGTTAGAGGAAGTCCTTGTTTCAGGAGTCTCATGGGGCAGGCTGCTGCCTGGGCGACCGAGCACTCCTCCAGCTCCAATACAAAAACGGTGGGGACACACAGCTCCTGCCTATTCAGTAACTTAAACAACATAAGGCCTTTCATAATGGTTCTAAAGGAAAAAAATCCCTACACACTTTCATGCAGAATTATAACAGATCTGTTATCACAAGGGTCCTGGATGCCTGCAGGAATACACTTGGTTGGTAAAACTCAGTTTCAAAGAGCCTCTGAAAAAACAAATCAAATGTAGCCAGATCCTTAAATCTTCTGACATTTACATTTCTTTAGTCAGATTTTGTTGGGTCTAAAACAAAGCAAAATTAGTTATTTTAAATTCAACTACAATGTTTATTTTCATCCTCTTCCTGTTTTTTGAAGGAGCTGTTGCTACCCCATTTTATTCTCTGGCTAGGTAACACTTGCAGCACCAGCATCACCAGTGTTGCTTTGTAACTGGCTTCACAGTTTGTGCCACAAGTGTGACAAGGTCCCTTCCCCAGCTGAGCTTTCTCTGATTTCCAACTAAGAGTTCAGTTGCAGGCACTCTTTTCCAAGTCTGAGACGCTCAGATAAAAGTTCTGTGGGATTCTTCACTGCAATGCATTTTGAATCAGTACAGTAATTCTGCTCAATTAATAAAGTAATTAACAATAAAAACGGCTCAATAATTGAAATCCCTTTGAAAGTATTCTAATTTATTCTCTCTAAGCTTTGCCTCAAATCTTTATTAATTCTGACATCAAGCAAAATGACCATAAATTATAAATGATCATCACAAAATCCAGGCATCACAATCATTTTCTTGTCCTACATGATGAGTTTTTAAAGCCTCCCATAAGGTAAACAACATGACAACACAGATACAAAAGAATTTCAGGTGATGGTACTAATGAATACATTGTAAGAGAAGTGTTCCCTATTCATACATTGAAAAAGTTCACAAAACCCAGGGAAATTACCCAACTGTAAAACAAAAATGCTGGGTTTTTTTTCCTCCTAAAATTCCTTTTCTTGTAATGCAGCTGTATGATTTCTACCTGTAAGCCGGTAAACAAGAAGATGATAGGGAATTTCAATTGAATACTTACATGACAGACTGCTGACTTTCCATTTTACACTGAACTTTGTGTTTTACTAAAATACTTCATAGCATCTGATCAGACCCAGAAATATTTGGTATGAACACATAACTCTAAGCAAACCTATAAATTTTTGGTAATAATAATGTAACTCAAATATAAGCAAAATCGCTATTTTTCTTCTCCATTGAGCTACAGGTATCTTTGTACATATATAAATAGCTGTATACACATACATACATAAGCTCTCCACAAGGGGGCGCTCTAATCTTCCCCAAATCTTCACGAAAGCTTAACTTGCTTTCCAAAAATTGATGTCATAAAGGTTTTGTCTACACATACTATGGTATCTTAGGAAAAAAAAAAAGCATTTTTCTTAGGGAAAAAAAGCTTCCTACCAACTACTTTGTGATAAATTTCATACAAGAAAAACTGTAGTTTGAAAGGGAATCACTTTTTATGCACAATTTCCACTAAATACTTGGCATGCAAAGAACTTTGATCAAGCTTTTCCAAGTTCACCGCTCGCAATATCCAGCCAAAATGAGACCTTTTACACAGACACAGACACAGACACAGACACAGACACAGACACAGACACAGACACAGACACAGACACAGACACAATCACAGAGCCAGCTCACACTGCCATGGTGAAGCAGCCTCCAGGATCAGCCTGGTTCTGTGTTGTACTTTTATTTGTAGGCAAAACCCAAAGTGAGTGACCATGAGTGATTTCAGCCCTGTAACAATGCATCCTGTAGGCATCACAGTTAAGGTACAAATGGTATTAAAGTTATTTGTCCTGTCCTCTCAACTCCCTGAAGATATGAAAAAAAAATCTTGTTTGTCATAGCTTGTTCAATCTGCTTTAATATTCTGAATGTCTTACAGACACAGCATTATAAGTCCTCATCTTAACTGAACTGTAGCTCTGTGATGTTTTTATTATTTACCATACCTTTGACCTTGGAATACCTAGAGGAAATGGGACCATCTCCTTCTTCTGACCTCAAATCTTAATTAATCAGGCTTAGTCACATATGCCAGGCTGTGGACTGCACTGTACCATCAGTTGTGGATGTTATGCTCTGAGAAAGAAGTTAATAAGATGAAATAAAGAAGTCTAGGCTTCTAAACAACTCCTACAAAGGATTCTTTACCTTTCAGGAAAATAAGATACAGGTTACATGAATTCAGTCCTGCAGATACAGCACAATCCTGCCAATCTGCTAACTCAATCAAATGAATCTCTGCACCTTGATCTGCAGCACAAACTTTAAGTAAAGTCTCCATGATTTCCCAGTGATAACACACTATGATACAGTCATGTTTAACCCATGTCCATTACAGAGTTCAGGCTGCCGCAAAACTTGTGCATTCACATAAAATAAAACACCCAAGAACCTGATGGGTCTCCATAAGAATACTGGCTCAAGCAAATCATCATGGATGCCTGTGGCTCTGTAACTTTCCTCTGAAATGGACAAATCCTAATCAATGAAGCACATCTGTACAGTGGCAAAAAGGCACTTCCAGTCCCTTCAGGCCATGAACTGACTACTTGAAGCATGACATTTGATTAGCCTTATTATCTCAACTCATTTATACATAAATGTTTTCAGGGGCCATGAAGCCATCCAGCCTTTATTAAAATCCAGCCACATTCTCTGAACTGAGGTTCCCTTCTCTTCCCTCTTTCCTTCAGCTTTTTGTCTGTAGAAACAAGGAAGAATTCATTTTTCTTTTTTTGAACTGCAGGTTATCATCTTTGCAATTTTATTATTGTCAAATAACCTTCTCCTCATACATTAGTGCAGCAGACTGTTGCCATACCCACTCACATATGCAAATAGGTCAGGGTTTCTAGTCTTTCCCCACAGAGATATTTGACATTGAGACTCAACATGATCTAGCATCTTTCTGAACTAAGGGCCGGGGGAATCATGTGTGGGACTTCATTTCCAAAAGTATTTCTCACAGAAATTAATGAACATCTGTGCAGATGCTGAATGTGAATTCAGGCAGCAGACAAAGCCTATCTGAAACTGAGATTAAGGTCCAGGAATACCTAATGGTAAGCATGTTTATCTTTGGATTTCTTCTTTTCTCTTTGAAGAGTCAGCGTGGTCTTCAGGTCACAAACTTTTCTTGCTTTAAAAGGAGTGGGATGATGACAGGGTTATAAAAGCTATTTTGGCATTAACAAGGAGCAAAGTTGTTGATGTGTATTCTAAGTAACACAAAGGTTTGAACATGAAACATTCATTAGGATTTCTTTAAAGACTGTCAATTCCTTTCTGCTTCATATGGAGTACTGCTGCCAATACAAGTATAGAAGTGATGCAAACAGGAAGGCAAATTTCAGGTTAAATATTATGTTATCATTAATATTTTTCTACAGTTCTAATGACTTCAATATTCCTGTCTTTTATCTAACAGAGATTATGTGTCTGGGTCAATCTAATTTGTGATACATATATTGAATATTATGTAATTTAACATCAATTAACACCTGTGAATTTAAAAAAGAAATCTCATCACAGTTGAGCAACTGAAGATATGCTACCTTCCTAGAAAAATTAGCTAAGAAAGGAGAAAACGCTGCAAACGAATCTGGTTTTGGGGGTTTTTTTGGGTTTTTTTGAAGATGCTCCTTTTAAATGGGCTTTTTCTAACGCAAATTTTTTGTTTACAACTGTATAATTTTTAATAAATGACAAAACCATATATCCCAGTAGTCTCACCAAGTGCTGTTTAGCACTTGTATCCCTGTTCTCCTGCTGGGGATAGAAGCTACTGTATGTTCAGGCTAAAGAACAGCTCTCCTTGGATGAAAAGGAAGTTTGCATGCACATAGACCTTTATTCATGACATATTAATTTGCTACATGGCCTTAATAAATACACCAGCACTAAGTATTCTCATGTAAACCATGACTCCAAAAATAACTCATTTCAGACATTTTTTCATGTTATTTCCAGTTACACTGCTCTTACTACAAGGAACAATAATTGGTACAAGCTGGGTTTTATCATCAAAAGCCCACACTTCTTTGGCACCACTTTGTTACCTTTCTCCTCTATTTCTGCTCTTCGTTTTCCCTCATTATTCGTGTCCTCACACAGCAGTAGCATCACTTTATGCCTAGTGGAGCTGCAGAGGAAATGGAACATTTCCACGTACCACAGAGTGTTGGGCTGATGCAGAAGAAATTCAGGTTTCTCCTAGCTAAGCTAAGGTTTAAGCCCATTTGCTCCTGCACCAAGCTTCTCTATACAGGGAGCAGGCTTCAGGGAAAATATGAGTGGCAGTGGGATGGTGTCACTCAAAGCCCTTGTCAGCCACAGAGCTGTGGTGCTGCTTGTCAGGGTGGGCACAGGAGCTGTGCAGCTGGCTCAGGAGGGCAGGCTGAAGGCTGGAGCATGGAGGACAGCTCTCACCTGGAGGTGTGTAGGTTTAGGTATGTGACTGATTCCCCACAGGCTATTTGCATGGCACTGCCCTCATCTCTGCCCTTCCTCTACAAGCTAACTTTTTTTAACTGAGATTTTTTAATTTTAGCTCATTGAAACTGGAACCCCCCTCTTTTTTACATCCCAGGCACACAGACTCTCTGAGGGCTCAGTTTAGATCCCTGTGCATTAGGTATTTTACTGTTAGCTCAGGTTTTCTTAACAAATCTGAGAGCCAAAAATTATTTTGAAAATCTTGGTATGTAGTCTTCTCCCTTCTGCAGGTTTGCCCCTGCTACTTAGAGTTATATATTGGCATTACCCTATCATTCAGCATATGGCATGTGGCATCAGTGTAACTTCCAATGCCAGACATCCTAAGGCAGTTATAATATTATAGTATTGCAATTGGACTTTGTTATTTTAACCTAGCCTGGACCTAGCTTTGCTTCCTAGAAAGGCTTTAAGACAATCGCGTTCTATAAAAACAGCTGAATTAAAGATGTCATATTAAAAAGGTTTTGAAGAAACTACTTGACATGGCAGATAAACCCACCAACAGCTATTAAATACAGAGAAATCTCCAATAAGCAAAAAATTCTCAAGCCCTGAATTTTTCAGCCAGGGGAGTATATTCAGGGGTATCATCATTACATGCTTGCCTTGTTCTTGTCCTCCTTGGACTCTCCATTTTTGGAGGCAAAGTGTTAGGTTAGATGGACCTTTGATGTGACTCAACTTAGCCATCCCTGTGCTACTTCAAGCCACCCACATAATGGTACTTTTTTCCCCCTGACACTGATGAGAGAAGTATCTCATGTTGACGAGTTAAGTCAAAGCAAAAAAAAAAATATAAATAAAAAAAAAATTAAAAATCTGTACTGTTTTAGTCATATGCATAAGGAAGAATCTGGATGTCATGCTTGCCATAGAAAATGTTCTCTCACCTTCAATAGGAAATCTGTTTTCTGTTTTCTTAAAAATGGATGTGGGTGTTTCAAATGGCAGTTCTTTACCGCTTTTAAAAATGAACACTTTCCATTCATTTAAGAAGAGATTATCAGAAAATATATTATTACCAAGGGTTGGTGGGAGGCAACATCAAACAGCATGTCAGCTCTGAAAGAGAAATGAACCATGGAAACAGACTGAATGCAGGAACCGACTGCTGAGGTTCAGCACACAGGACAGGAGCATCCCACGAGGCCATGGCACAGAATGGCTGCTGAGACATTCAGGTAGGCTGGGAAATGGCTCAGCCCCTCCTGACCACTCCACCACTGCTCCATTTCAGGTCTGCATGTGTCCATGGGGCCTGGCACGGGCGGCATGAACTGGCTAAAGTACATACCAGCCTCCACTGGTTTTATGTGTTCACGTGTGACACTGGACAACACAGGCAGATGCAGAACAAAACAGCCTGGTATGGCACAAAACCAACTTGCTGACTCCTTCTGGACAGCTTGAATTGGCACAGCGGTTTTATGTCAGAGGAGCAATTTGCATCATTGTTCTACCCTGCTTTTGAGCACATACTAGGATATCTAAAGCCATTTGACTGTATGGTCAAAGCAAAAAAAAATTGTGGCTTTTGTCCCTAACCTGTTACAGCCATGCAGAAGTTACTCTGGATTTATGAGTGTGCAAACACACCACGATGATCTGCTTTGTTTTGCTGCCCTGGGCACTTCTGTGTCTGTCCCAGCTTACCAAATCTCTGCCATGTAATACACATTTCCTTGTGTCAGTCTGCTAGAACTATATGAATGAAAGTAAATGACACAACTAAAATATTAAATTCCTTAAATGTTGAATATCACACATGAAATTCAAGGAGTACAGCATATTTAATTACAAAAGCCTATCAATTCCACGATATAAGTAAAGTATAAAAACCTCTGTTACAAAGTGAAATATTGTCCAGGGAGTTGAAAAATGCCAGAAAGAATATTATTTCTGCAGCTTTTATTTTGCCACTATAACACCCTACTTATTTGCAATAAAAAATATTATTTTTCCATAGAACCCCTGCTTTGTTCAGTGTACTGAACAAGCCGTGCTCAGTGAGATGCCTGTTCAATATTTCTTTTTATCATCATCTGAAAGCCCATAGTTCAGTGTTTTATTTACAGCAGATTGCACAGAGTCTGCTGAGGCACAGAATATTGCATCTCCTCATTGCTTTTGCTATCACAATCATCCTTGCACTATGGTGTACTAAATTTCTTTTTGATTAGTATTTCCCACAACTCCTATTACAGTCATATCCTTGCACTTTTGCACACCAAATCTTGATTTCTTTTGGGTCAAAAGGAAACATAACCAAAGACTGGGGACAAATTCCCTCCTTGAAGAGACAGGAAGTACACAGCTGGAATGATCTCATGAGCAATGGGAGAGGCAAGCTTGAGTCTCCTAGGCTCTAGAAGAAAATGAAGAAACATTCCCTAGATCCTACACACCACGACCAGCTTTTGACAAAAGCAGGCCTGACTGCCATTTGGTGTGGCACTCACATCTGCAGGTACCGTGTGTGCCACAAGGATCCTGAAGGAAGGTGTTTCCCACTTGTGCTCCCCAAGAGAGACCCATGGGGCTTTTCGGACTCCCCAAAGCAGGCAACAGTAATGCACATGCAAAGAGACTCCTCAGACACCTTACAGATCACAGCTGTGGCTTCCAATGACAGAATTGAGCAAGGTTTTGAGTATGAGATTCCCAGACTTGGTACTCACACCTTACAGCCTGGGGCCTCAGATGACTTCATCATTACCAACAACTTTTAAATCAGGCCACCCCTTTTCTGTTTCATCTGGAATTCTGAACTGGAACAATACTTTAAAATACCAGCATCTTGAAGATTTAGTAATTTATCTACCTCAGAGTCTTGTTGTGTGCACCTATTTCAAGTGTGCATGGCCCAGGACAATGAAATGGTTGTTGTTTTGAAAACCATTACTGCTAAACATTCCACTTCCTACAGAGATTCAATTCAACAGATAATTCAAACAGACATTTTGTGGATATTTTATGGACATTTTTCAGGGGTTCCCTCAGTCCATTTTTTCCATGGACTAAGGGAACGATACCTGATATTATATCAAAGGATGGGAAGTGGGGGGGTGGTGAGTAATGAAGTTCCGTAGGATAGTGTGGTACCTGGGTATGATGAAAATGGTATGGAGTACTGGGTGGAATGTGCTGGTTTCAGCTGCATAGAGCTAATTTTCTGCATGGTGGCTGCTACGGGGCTGTGTTTTGGACTTTTGCTGAACACAGAGTTGATAACATAGAGACGTTTTTGTTATTGCTGAGAAGGGCACACACACAGCCAAGGCCTTTTCTGCTTTTCCTACTGCCAAACTGGTGAGGAAGCTGGGGATGCATGTGAGGCTGGGAGGAGACATAGCCAGGACAGGTGACCGAAACTGGTCAAAGGGATATTCTAGACCATATGACATCATGCACAGTATGTAAACTGGGGGAAGGAGGAAGAAAAAGGCATTTGGAGTGATGGCATTTTTATTTCCCAAGCCACCCTTACCTGTGATGGAGCCCTGCTCTCCTGGAGGTGGCTGAATACTTGCCTGCACACGGCAAACAGTGAAATAATTCCTTGTTTTGTTTTGCTGGTGTGCGTGGCTTCTGCTTTCCCTGTTTATCTCAACCCATGAGTTCTCTTGCTTCTACCTTTCTGATTTTCCCCCTGAGACCACTGGTGGGGGAGTGAGTGAGCAGCCGCATGGGGCTTGGTTGATAGCTGGGGTTAAACCACGACACTCTCTCACTTTTTATTTGGAAATGGCTGTCTCTTATTCTTCATGGCGTCTTTCAGGCAGTACAAATCTTAATGAGGAAATGACTGACATTAATAAGGCTGTAATGTGTTTTCATAGCCACCACTTAGTGGCAGATGATCAGAATAACTAAGACACATATAATGGACAATTAACAGAAAGATGATTTGGTTTTGTCCACCTATTTCTCATGAAGAAATATATTCCTGAGTGCAAAAACTGTCTCCAAATAGTTGATAAGGAAAAAAATATCGAATTCACAAGGAATATTTAATACATCCATAAATAATACAAAGTTTTCCTTTTTTTAATCCAGAGGACATATGGATGAAATAATAGGTATTGTCAGTCAGCCAACAAGTAACATTAATATCCTTTAAAACATACTTCTAGGCTACACAGAAAACTTAATTTTAAATTCAGCCTTGCACTTTATACTCACTAATGGGCACAACTTAACAGGCAAAGTTACTTGGAGACAAAAATAACAGCTCAATTAGATGGGGACCAGTTGGCCATCTTGTCGCCATTACCACCTTGTACAAAGTTAAAGGCGTGTCTGTGCACTTTGCTGAACAAGGACAGCCTTTAACTGCCTTGCTGAACCAGGACATCAATTATTTGTGGACATTAAAAATGGTATTATCTAATCCATTATGTAGTGAGACAGTTGTTAGCACAGTAAATTAGCTGGATGATAGGTGGACTATACATGCTCGGAATTAAAGCAATCACGGCGTTTTGTTTTTTTTTGACAGGGGTTTGTTCACTCAAAGTGCAAGTAAATGATGCGAATATGAGTAAAAAAATAATTGTCACAATAATATTTAAATTCTGGAGATGTTTTGCATTCATCTGAGTTTGAAGCCTGACTGCTTCAGACCTCAAAAATCCAAAATAAGGAGACATCCCTCACAGGAGCAGAGAAACAAAGGTTACAGGAGACCTACTTCTGTCCAAACACCTGCAAGAGCCCAGGCTGAAATGCAGAGGTGAAAGGATGGGTAACCTCAGTGAGAGGCACTGCATCCCTGACTCATCAAGCAGCATCTGTGCAAAGGTAATCTAGGAGAGGGCAAGCCAGTGTCCTTTCAAGAAGATAGACTTCTTCAGTTTAATTTTTCAGATAAAATTAGTATTTTTGATCTTGAAAATACTGAAATATGCCCAAAATAAAATTATGTGACTCTGTGGGATACAGTATCAATGATTATAAACAAGATTATACCTGATATTTGAATTCTTCTTTTACAATGACTGGAGGTTTTTTTTCAGGCAGTCAAAATTTTGGAGATTCTTTAAATACAGTGGTCTTCTGGTATTTGAAGTCTGTAGGATACTACTGAAATTCTTGACATTCTCTTTCTTTCTTGAACTCCAGTAAATTGAAATACAGACTTTTGTGAGATCTCTTCTGAGATCTACTGACTCTCTGTTGGTCAAAGCTCCTCTCACTTTTCCCGGTTTTGAGCTAAGGATTACACTGTGCTTTGCTACAAACCACTGCAATAACTGATCTCTGTAAATGGTTTTTGCTTTAAATGTCCTTACTCTGGAATCTTGTGAGTGCACTCTGCTAGTGTACTAAGGAGTATCACAGATCTCCATGTTTTGAGAACAGCTGTGTCCAGTCTTCCTAACTCCTCTGACATTTTAATTTAATTTAATTATGTGGATAAAAAGCTTTCTCTGGGGAGTCTGGCACTGGGAATAGAAAACAGGTACCATAGATTCAAACACAGATATTCTTTATCTCTTATCTCTAAAATGTCAGCCTCCCCTATTTCTAATCTATATTGTAGGATGAAAATGGTTAGTGTAAACACATTCAAAGCATCCTCAATTTAACATACAGCCTTTTGACTTCTGTTCACACCTACTCCTTCCCACAGGACTTCTAGGGCAAGACCTACTCAACCTGCTGTCAGTCATTGTGAAGTTCTGAGTCTCAGGCAGTTCATCTGCAGTAAGCAGAGAGGGACAGGTACTTTCAGAGATGATTTATCCCCTCCTAAGACAGCTGTCTTCAAGGCATGGAATGAGTTTGTCTCTGAAAGTGTGTTCCAGTTGAGCTCTACACAGTTATATTCACTTTTGTTGGCAAACCCCTGCCACAGCCACCATCACAATTCTTGATGTCAGTGAGCTCAGATCAAGTGCAACTCAGTGACGGACAGTCAGCACACGGGTTGATGCCTGCACTTAGTAGATGCTTCTTTCCTTACAGCAATTGGTGAACAACGTGGCAACCAGTCACAGTCTTTGATGGCCAGCTGGAAAGGCATTTTCCCTTGGTAGCACACATTATATTACTGAAAAAATTACTAAGTTGCATCATTTCCTTTACAAAATACTGACTTTTAAAAGATATCTCTCTGAGTGCTGCTTGTGGTAGACTGAGTTAATTGTTGGACTGAGTTCCCCAGCTTTGTAAGTGTGGCTGCACAGCAGTCCATTGGTTTATCGCCTTATCATTCAAAACAAATGACGGCCCAATTAATTTTTCAAACTTTTGTGTCAGAGCTTTTGCCAAGACCTGCTCATGGCTGTCACTTGGCAGAGGACATTACGATGCCATTTGGCACGTGCTTGGTAGGTGTGGAGTTACTCAGTTCCTTCTGCTTCCAATAAGAACAAAAAACATTGAGGGGTTCCCTTGAGAAATGCAGCAGTGGGTTGCCTGGGCTTAGGGCTTGATGAGTGATACAATTTTCTCCATAAATTGTAAGCTCAGACACCATGAGTTTTATAAACAGGATGGAAATCAGGCTTTTAAATGGGCATCTATGATTCCAGTAGAAGGTGACTGGCTTCTTGCACAGTAAATAATAGGATGGATTTCGGTCACCACAGTTCAGGTATTAAAGGACTGCAATAAACGACACAAACTGCTGTAAAATCTAATATTGTCCCATAAAATCATGAAAAAAGGGCTACCATTTCTCACCTGTTGACATGGTTATACAGACTGGTAATTAAACAATAGGGAAAAAAATAGAAATTCAAGTCTGGGAATACTGCAAGGAAGAATTCATAATGGGTGCTATTATGATCAATGTTATTGGACGCACTGTTATCCAGTATAATAAATGATGATTAAATGCTTTAAGAATAAAGAGAGCAAGTGGACTAATTATGACAATGACAGTAGTTTGGAAGACAGTAGTTAACTTCATGAAAACAATACAAAGATACTTGAAAGAATTTAGTAAAATAAAAAAATATAGAAATTCACACAGAAAAATATACTCTGAAACAAGTATTTTAAGGGGTGGAAACATTTTAAGCCTTAAAAACATCCAGGCTAGATAGGGCCCTTAGCAACCTGACCTAGTGCATGGTATCCCTGCTCATGGCAGCAAGGTTGAAACTATATGATTTGTAGAGGAATCCTTGCAACTCAAACCATTCCATGATTCTACGAATATGGAATAATATGACAAGTGCTTTTTACACTTATATTTTTGGCAAAAAATGGGAAATTTGTCACTTCACACTGAGAAATATCCCACTGTATGGTATGACTTTGCTAACTTAAGGGTTTATATATCTCAATTAATAACAACATTTTGGGATAAGAAAAAATACTAAAAGATTTGAGGGTATGGCAGAGAAGTTTTGATAGGGCAAGAATAAATCTATGTAGCTGGGCTACATTAGCTTCTACTTCTTGAATTTTGAAATTCAGCTACTGCAGTTTTCTCAGGACAATGTCCAGTTGCATTTTGCGTGAGTGTCTCTGCAGATGGAGACTCTACAACCTCCCTGGGCAGCCTGTACCTGTGCTTGGTCACTCTCACAGTGAAAAGGTGTTTCCTGATGTTCAGAAAACACCTCCTGTGTTTCAGTTTGTGCCCATTGCCTCTGGTCCTGTTTCTGGGCATCACTGAGCAGAGCTTGGCTCTATCCTCTTTGCATCCTCCCCTGGCTCTGTCCTCTTTGCATCCACCCTTTGGGTATTGTACGTGTTGGAAAAATCACTCCTGAGTCATCACTGATCCAAGGCCAAACAGTCCCAGCTCTCTCAGCTTCTCCTTATACCCCCTGTCCTCCAAAACTTAATCATCTTAGTGACCCTTCACTAAACTTGCTCCAGTATGCCCATGTCTTATACTGGGGTGCTCAGGGATGGATACACCAACCCACCCCAGATGTGGTCCCACCAGTGCTGAGCAGAGGGGAAGAATCACCTTTCTTAATGCCAGCGGTTGTAGAATGGGGTCCCTTAAAAATGATGCAGTTTAAAACTTTATAGTTTATAGCACACAAACAAAGCAGCGGACGAAATCAATTAAGGATAAGTAAATGGCTAAACAGTAAGGAAAGACATGACAATAATCTATAACCCTTGTAAATTAAACAGAAAAAAAAGATACCTGGATGGTGGAAGCAGTGTTTGCTCTGAGAAATTATGGCAACTGTGCTAACTTAAGCCACTTGGATTTGTATTAAGCATAACCAGATCTAAGCACTGGGAATAAACGCTGGCAGTAGCAGAGGGAAAAACAATGTTAGAAAATGCAATATGTCTCTTCCATTTTTAACTTCTAGGAACATGTGCTGCTTCCTTTCTGAATGCTAGCAGATGTCAGCACCCTGCAGACTGGTTTCTCAGTGGAGGAGAAATCAGAGTGGATATACTCTAAACGCAAATTGAGTAATTTACATTTAGACACTCATCCTGGAGCGGAGATTGTCATAAATAACACGCAGGCGATCCCTTCTTTCAAGACACTCAGCCGAACGCCAATGCCCTGTTCCCAGGGAGCAACTTCAATCAAAGATATCGGCCGAAAGCAAACTCTGTGGCCTCTCACACAGCGATGGCCTCATCAGAAAGGTGTATTAAAATGTCAGCAGGAAAGAGATGCCAATCTCTGCCTTTCCTAGCACACAATGACATTTTGAAAGCAGTGCCACCTGGTGACACCTGCCAAACAACACTCTGCTGCTCAGCGGAGCATGCACCGCCTCAGAAATACCTCAAAGGAAGATCTGGAATTTAATGAAACCAAAAAGAAGAAATAAAAATTTTTTTTTTAAAAAGTGGCTTTTTAATTTATCTCCTTCTATAATTCCTTGTCAAGTTTCCACATGCAAAAATCTTTTCTCTTTTTCTGAATAGTGGTGAGAGTATGCGATGGTTTAATCACTGGCATCAGTTTCCTGCCTGCTGGCACTGTAATTTATCTCAGCAGAGCGCAGCCCTCCCCTGTGATAAACTGCCGTGCTACCACAAGTTATGAATCCTCTCACTAACAGTGAGGCTGACCCATAGCCAATGGTACCAGGTTTGGTACAGAACAGGTTTTGAGGGACAGTGAAGCTGATGCCAGAGTGATCACATAGCCTTTAAATGCTGCAAACACCCAACACAATCGGGAGTAGCATCTCCTCCTCAGAAGGCCAACGCAACAGTTTCGTTATGCTGGCCACCATGAGAGCCTGTCTGCTGCATCAGGAATGCGCCCCAGACAAATCTGTACATTGGGGTTTAGTTAGAGAAGGTGAGTCAGCCTTCTTCTGGTTCAGATACTACTGTGTCAGAGGAAATCCCACCCTCACTCACTGTATTCTTCCCTCTCCCTAAAACACCTCTTTTTTTTTTTTCTCTTTTTTTTTTTTTCCAGTTTCAGTTCCACATCAAACTATAAACTGTAAGTATAAGGAAGCCAAGAACTGGCAGGCGCAGAGGCAAGCCAAAGCAATACCTTCTCTGTAAGCATCTCAAAATATGGCAGGGCTGTTACACAAAGCAAAAGCCTATTGCTTTAAACTGTCATATCCTTCAGCTGCTGTAAACGTAGTCTTTTATCTGTCCTCTGGATCTATTTTTACCTGCCTATTCCCAAGTACCAAAATTCAGCCAGCAAAGAGAAATCTGTTGCTGCTGAAGGTCTGTGCAACTCTAATTCCCTTTAGGTCTTGCTATGCATGCCATCCTCAGTGTCCACTGAATGATTGACATTAATTACTTCAATCACAGCATGTACACTAGCTCTGTGGAAAAGGATTAAAGCAGGAGCAAGTAGAGGAAATTTTCTGTGGGAGGATGCAACACCTCCAGACTCAGAAGCAACTTCTGCTGATGCAGTGTGTGCTGCTAAAACTGATGCCCATGCTATGACCTACCCGGACACTTGTGTGCATCGAAACCATCACAAGTGATTAAGTCCAAAGAATGGACGTGTCATGCCATCCATGTAGGAATCAAAAGAAGCTGGCTAAATAAATGCTTCGTGTTGAAGGGGTATTTTTCTTCCTCTTCTCACTTGCAAATCAAAAGACTTGATCATAAAAAGATTAGGAGCAATTTCTGAAACACAGAACACCCAGTACACATGCAAATAATAAAAAAGATCAGAACAGGAAAATCACTTGTCAAATTTCCCTCAGACTTCTGGGTGGTTCTTGAGAAACAAAAGTTCATTGAACTGGATATGGGAAGTGGTTTGATATATTTAATCATCTAGTTGCTGAAGATGAGAACAAGCCAAGAGAAGCCAAAGCACCATCATGAGAGGTTCAAAGCTCTTTAGCCATTTTCTTGTTTCTCTTTAAAATGAGGTTTTTTCTTCCTATTTAAAGAGCTATTAAAACAAAGAGCTAATGTCAATTCATGCTCTGGATCTAAATATTTTAAAAGGCAAGCAATAACACTGAAAATATCTGGATGCATATATTCCACCATGAGTCATTATATTTTAATATTTCGGTGTCTGGCAAATCACCGAGTGCATCACTATCTACCCTGTGAGATAATTAAGTTTAAAAGTCATAACAAATGTAAAATAACACATAATGAAACAATCTAAAAGCTATGCATTCACATTTTCCTTGGAATATTTTCTGATTACCCTCTTGCAAATTGTCAGCTACCCAGTGATAGTAAAACTGTTTGAATAATTTTAAGAGAAAAATCAAACACATTAACTTTTAATAATATTTTATGAGACTCATAATTCTTTGGGATGTAATAACCTCTTATCCTACTGCGATTAGTCACTGGGATCCATCATGCGGATCCCCTGGCTACTCAAGACAATCTAAATTTTGGGTAATACTGGAAAAGGTAATAGAGATCCAAAATTATTTTGATCCTTTGTGCTTGTAACATTATCCCTAATGGAACCAGGTTTTTTATGAGAATTAAAATTTATCAAAGAGCAAATTGTGAAGATCCAGAAGATGACATAATTTATAGGAGATAACACTGTGACGGGACTCTGGTACAAGGATTTAATTATTATCTTGAATAACCTCCGTCCTAATGACAGTTGTCTGAAACGACACTAGAAACTGAAACTCCCTACTGTCAAGGCCAGCAGCAAGAGGCAGGAAGACAGTAAATCCCTCAACTTGATGGAGTGCAGGGAAATCTCACATTACTGTTAGCCAGCCCACAGCTCACCAAGCCCACCATCCCAGATGTGGGTGGTACTCCGTGTCTCACAGAAAACCACAACATTCCTCTCCCATTCTTGCCATCGGAACTGCTTGCAGCCGTGCTTATCAATTTAATGCCTTGGCTAATTTCACCCCAAAATAATGTTTGTGTACATAAATCTGTTCTCCGTGGTAAAACAGCTCATGCTTGAGTGTTTAAAATGTTACACTATTAATGGGAGACAGGATGGCAAGAGTAGATGTCCTATTGAAAATTAGCACACTCTCCAATTGCCTGTGTTAGTCCTGCCCGTCGGTAAGTGGTGATTAACACCCCGCTGGCTGCAGCTGTACTTCTCAATATAGCTTCTCCGAGTAGGAGGATGCACAGAGAGTACCTCATTACTATGTCTTTAAAGCTGTAAAGCAAGGAATAATGCAAAATAAATCCTTTAAACTAAAGGTCATAGACTAGAATATGTTGGCACGAACACCTGCTCACACTTTTTAAAGAAAAAATCACGAAGACAAGTGATTTATCTACTTTTATTTTGTTCCCTTTCATTGCAGGTATGCAGAGGCCACACAACTGGATGTTAATAATTCTCAGCCACAGCAGTATGTTTTTATATAATGCCAGAAGAAAAGCTTAGGAGCTTAGCTAACAGGCTGCCTTGCTGGCTGAGACAGTTGAGTTGTCATTAGCTATTTCTTCTCCTTGCCCCAAGCTTTTTGTTCACTGCAGACTGCAGAACAAACCAGTCATCCTGTTTCTTCCACACTTCCAACACTGCAAACTTTCTCCCAGTTCAAGCCCACTTTGTGTGCACATTTAATCTGTTAACTGATAGGTAAAACCTGGCTGTATTGCTAAGCTACAAATTCCAATAACTGCAGACTTATATGAGAGAAAATTACTGCCTGACAATGTAGAGAAATCTGCAGGGTCACCTCCTCAATAGATTTTGGTCTCCTTGCGGATAATGCTTCTGACCAGGGAGGATGTTGGTGGCTACCCTCAATCTTTATCTTTTGCTGGCACTCACACAAGCTCAGAGGCATTGCAGTTGCACAGACAAGGGCAGGCAACCCTGCTGTGTAAAATCTAACAGTGCTTTGTTGTGATTCCATCAATTCCCCTTCCCTTTGCCTTTGCCAGACACACCCTGGGCTCTGCAGGGTGCTGAGCAGGTGGAGGGGGCACTGCCAGGCTGAGAGCAGGCACCCAGTCCTTTTCCAGGAGGACCCAGCACTCCGTGGAAAATCTAGTCCCACATATGAGCAGTGAATGTATCTAAAAATATAACCACAAATGAGTTAGGAAGGGTCTTCTTGCCCTATTACCTGCTGTGGGCATGCTGAAATGGATGCAGCTTCCTCCACCACTCCATCTGTAACAGGTGAAGGTCAGTGTTGGGCAGATGTTGACAAAGGAAAATAATAAAAAAAGAAGAAAGAAAAGACAACTCTTGCTGGTGAAAGAGGTACTGGCTGGTTCGGAAGTACATGAATGGGAAAGGTTTTTATGCAACTGAACCATTGCAAAGCAAAGCAAAGCAAAGTGATCCCATCTCCCACTGCTTCAGGAACTGAGCACAGCACCCCTTCAGATCACAAATGCACTGTCAGGCAATAATTTTCTCTCATATAAATCTGCAGTTACTAGTTTTGTAGCTTAGCAATAAGGACTTTTTTACCTGTCATTTTATGGATTGAAAGTGAGCACAAGTAGACAGATATGCAGACTCAATTGTCCCCAGAAAACACCACCTCTCACTGCACTGAATTATCCTCCCAGGTGCAGGGTTCACCCATATCCAGACTGGCCAAGCAGACTGCAGAGAATCCTTTCAGGAGAATTGGGAAAACATTCACTTTGTGTTTCAGCGACTGAAAGAAACACTATGATGGAGACTGAGCAAGAACTCTGAGAGCTCTGCAGAGCTGTGAGATGATGTCTTAAGTCCTGGCTGGAGTGCTGCACTACTTAGAAGTTGAGGACAGATTTTTCTCTGGTTCCTTGTTGTCTTGCTGCTCAACCAAAAAGCTGTCAGTGATACTAGTCCTGACAGCCTCTGTGATCAACCAACATCTACAATCTACTCCGAAACACTTCACAGTATTATTATAATTTCAGAAACTATCATGTTTCTATAAAATTCACAAAGCACTGCTGAACATAGAACCTGTGCCTTCTGTTTGTTTCTGAGCTGGCTTGTTCAGAAAGCAGGCACAGGGACTCCTGCTGAGACTAGGGATTATCCTTTGTAAGGTCTCAGTTTGAATAATTCCAATGAGATGAAAGCTCTCCTTTCCACAGCAAAGGAAAAAACATCCTGCTGGACCCTGGAAGATCAGCTTCTTCCACCTCCCAAAGTTCCACTGGTACTGCATGAAGAACAGCCAGCGAAAGTCAAATTCAAGTAAGACTCTGGTATGGGCTGAAAGAAAATAGGCAGTGCTTTAAAGAATTCAAAGTTCTTTTGGAATTTGAAAGCTGCATGTGGGGCACCACCCCTTAATTCAGTAGGTTTACTGGCAGATCCTGGATCCCTCAAGATCTGCAGAAGCCAAGGACACCAAGTATCACTGGAGAATGGCAGACAACTCTGTACTGCCCACCCACTGGTGCTCCCTGTGCTGCCTTGAGGGCCTCTAGTGAAGGAGCTCTGCCTTCCCCTCATGTGAAACCTGGAAAAGACACAAGATGAAAAAGGTCAAGGATATGATGGAACCAACCACTTAGGCATATAGCCTGTCCTGGCAACTCACTGAGTGCGTGGCATAATTCAGCTTTCTGAACTGACATTTAATATTTGCATTTCCCTCTAGAGCACACGGGATTACCTGACAAGTCATCTTGCACTACATAATGACCACCACCCATCAGGATAATTAAATTGTCATTTAAGGGGGGTAAGATCATGAGTACAGAGGACAAACCTGATGCAAAAGCCAAGCCTGGACTATTGAACATTTTATTTATCTTTTTACATATTTTAAAAGAGATAAGAATAGTCATGAAACATGTGCCAAACTGCAAAAATTTAGCACAGCTTTCCCTCAACATGCCATTTACAGAAAGAAGGTCAGAAAAAAGGTCATAATTAGAAGAACTAATCACATTTCCAGAATTATACGAAAAAGAATATTTCTTCTTTTGAATATTCGGGAGACACTCAGCCTGGTTATGTCAGAAGGCTTTAGATTAGACTGATAATGCAAATATGCCAAACTTGCCCACCTTTAGAGATGCAGTACAACTAAGATTAAGAAACATGTCACCAAGAAAAGCTCATTTACCTGAGTCTGCAGATTTGCAACTGGAACTGTCAAGGAATTCTTGGGAAAAAAAGTCTTTATGGGAGAAAAAAAGTGAGATAAGTTCAGAAGAGAGAGTCCTGATTGCAGCAGTCCTTATTTAAACTCAGGAAGTATTTGGGGGGTGACACCCTCTGCTTCCCAGCATTGTTTTAAATCTGGAGATGCCACAGGGATCTCTGGGTTTTTTCCAGACAACTGAGTTTACCTTCACTGAAGACCTCTGTCCTCTGGAATGCAGAAATCTAAAGGAAGATCTAAAATATCTATGTTTTTGTATGTGTTTTGGCTGAAATGGTGACCAGAGAAAGCCCTCAGGCAGCAGCAAACTACCTCCCTTTGAAGAAGCTGCACAGTGAGATGGCAGAACCAAACCTGAGCCTCAGCCACTCACCATTAGGGTAATCCTGCAGGGTAACTGCAACTAGTGAAGAGCCAGCAGTGAGGAGGTGCCACTCCAGCCTGAGCCACACTGGCACAAACTTTGGGGAGATCCTGTTACACTTTTTAATATATATTAAGCATAATTGTACTGTCTTTGATCCCATGCAGAATTATTATTCTTCCTTATTGCATGGAAGGCATGGCTTGCCATGAGCCACCAAAAGTCATTAGGGAGATTAAACCTGGCCTGAAGATGAGACAAAGAACTCAAATCACACCTGAACCTGAATGGCATAATTGTGACTTTTCTCAATGAGAAAAATGTTTAATTAATAATTTTTTTTAATTTTTCAAAGATTATGGAGTTTTTTTAAGGTCTGTGATTACATTTTTAAATTAAAAATGGGAAAGGAGTGCAATTTTTTGAGTTCTTCCATAATTTCATCTAGACCCCAAAATAATTAATGCAGTAAGTTACTTGGGAGTATCAATACAGACTATCAAAACCAGTTTAACCTTTTTTAAATCTTCTTGATATTTTCATAGTCATTAACTATTGCACAACAGTACGCTTCTGGGAGCTCCACACCTAATTACCTTTCATGGGTAAGAAAAATTTTATTTAAACATTCATGCCAAATGCATTCTCTCATGAAAGAGTATGTCTCAAAGCTACATTAATGCAAAATCTGCACAAATAAATGCATCTGTGTGATCTGTGGTAACTTTATGATGCACTAGAATGAAGACGACAAAAACTATGAAAAAATCTGACATTTTTCTTAAAAAGAGGTGCTTACAGAATACATGCATAGTTAGCATTCTCCATACACAGAGCACTCAACAGAAAGATTTTCAGAAAGAGCCTCATTCTATGTCATGGCAAGAAACAATACACAACATATTGGTTATTGAACGGCTGGCATGAATTTTTACTGCATATAAAGAAGCATTAAATTTCATCATGTGAGCTACCCAGATGCCTTAGCAAGAAAAAGTGCAAATGATCACATTTTCTTAATTCTGCGGTATGGGTTCTTCATGGAGCCATTCTGCACAATATTTATTTATTTATGCCATATGAAACACAAAACTTCCCAAACAGAAGGAAAGCACCATTCAGAAATAATTAGGGTTCACAAAGTTTAAAGTGTACTTTAATCAGATTTTATATAAACATACAACATTTAGAATAGATGCTTATAACCTGTCTGAAAAATTTTGTGCCTGGGACTGAATGCCAGTCCTGCTAGGGATTGCCTTCAGGACCACACCTGCTGCCTTCTTGCTGTGACAGAGGGGGTCAGCCTGATCAATCCAGGAGATCAATACAGCTGCAATCCTAATGTTTGTTTTGAAGCACGCCTTGCTATTTGAGAACAAATACAAACAAAAAAATATAACTTTCACGCAATTCATTGTATAGAAGGGGCAAGCCACTCTCTTACTACTCTCTAACTAAATTTCAGAAGTTTCACTCCGTTACAACAGCACATTCATGAGCCCTACCAGAGATGTAAGAAAACAAAGATAAGCTGTGTGCAAGTTCAGCACTGGCTGCTGGGCCAGTGCAGCAAGCAGATTTTTGGGGGAAAGCCTGAAGGGAGAGGGAAGCACTCAGTAGCAGCTTGGTGCCGTCTAATTTATCACTCCACAGCCACAGGCTAGAACATATGGTGCTCTCAGTGAAGCACCCGAAGGCAGCTTGGTAGGGCTCTATGAAGATCAATGATACACCAAAGAATACCATTAAAAGACACATTCATCTTTCCCCAATCAATAACAGCCTCAAAATGATCTCTGTGACACACTATTTCTTACGAGCATTGCTGCTGGGCTTCTTCAGCTCACTTGTCATCCTCCAGCTCAAGTCTTATTACTGCCAACTACTCCACATGCTCCCCTTAGTGGAGGAATTTGGCTTCCCCTGAAACTTAACAGACAGAATGAGGAAATATGAAAGTGACATCAAGTTCAATGAAGATACTGAAATGCATTCAGTCTCTTCAATAGCCTCTGATACAAATGGTGCATGTGGCAAGCGATTTTTTTTGTGTCTTTTATCAGATCAAAAAGTCTACTCTTACACACCCTTCATAGATTTTAGCAAGCCATTGCCAAGGGGTGTCAGAACTAATAAAAAGTACCTCAGATCTGAAAAAAAAAGCAATTAAAAAGAAAGACACAGCTGACTAAAAATGCAAAGCACAATTTATCTATATGCGCGAGCAAAGCATCATGTGAATATGTGTTCTCTCCATCAACAGGAATTCTTTCCCTCCTGGGATAGGCTTTATCCTCTGCAGGGAAAACCAAGGGCTTTTCCTGATGCAAGGATGTACTGAAGCAGCATCTTGAGGATGCCAGAGTCCCCTAAGTTTCCTGATCAGGCTGGCTGGTGTCCTAACTCCTGCACAAATGGAACTGCTAGCGGCCTGTGTCCTTGCAGTTCAGCTGCCCTTACGGTAGCTCCTGGAGAGCACCCTGCAACCTCCTGGACCACAACAGGACAGGTCTCTCTGTGGTCAGGGGAACACAGAGAAGGGCCGTATGTCCTTTGCTTCATGGAAAAGTAGATGGGCAGTTTCCTTTTCCACACAGAGGCATCACTGAATCAGAGGATGCCTGTGGGTCCTCAACCCTCCCATCAGGAAATGGTCTTTCTAGGCAATTCAGTATTCGCTCCCTGAAAAAACAAATACTGTGGTTTTGCTTTGGTTGCGAGAAAACAGATGCTGCTGTTTGCCAGGGGCAAGGGGGCTAACACGAGTCCACACATCCTGGGGAAATCCCTTTTATTTTTATTGCTCAAGATACTAAGTCAAGATATCTTAAGCATTAATGCCAGAGTGACAGCGCTCATCTGCCTTATAATGAGCTTGGTCAGTGTGGTTACACAGGGTTTACCATCACAATCTTGAGGGCAGTAACTCAGAAGCCATTTAGGAAAGGCCTCCCACAGTCAACGTCCTGCAGTAGCTCTGAGAAGCTTCCCTCACCTATGACACACACTTGTCCCTAAATCCACACCTGATTTACTGCTCTTTAGCACCATGTGCAGCACGCATAGGAAGCCCTTTGCTTTCCTACCTAGCTGGAGTTTAGTTCTGCCTCATTAAAAGCATCACTGTAGCTATATGAATGAAACTTCATTAGGTTCTTGACAGATATTCATTTGGCAGAGGTCACAGTCATGACACTATGTAACTGTTTTTCCTGGACCTAAAACATAGTCCTGCCCAGCTATAAAGTTCGCATTTGAACCCACTGTGCTGGGAAATCCAAAACACAGGCATATATTTGAATTCAGAATTGCACATGAGGAAAGTCCCAGTGTGGACTGAGCTGAGAGGCTACACCCCGAGAGCATCCAGAATTACAGCGTCGTAACTGAGGCTTTGCCCAAGATGATTGTCCCATCTGATGCTAAAACTTGCAGCTGTGAAAAGGTTTATATATACTTAAGAAACAATTACAGCTAGTGATGCAAAAATAATTCCCACATCAGAAATATTTCAGAAATTAGGAGAAAATATAACTCGATTTTGATTATAATTAGGTTTCCTGTGGTTAGTTAAATGTTTTCTCATTTGCCCTTTCATTCTAGCAGGGTAATCAGTCACCTGGTTCTTTATGAACTGTGCACCATGGTGTACATGCAAAACTGGCTGGAGACAGTCTCAGGACCAGCTTCTGCAAATGTGATGCCCCAGGCAGGAAATAGGCATGGGGCACATACACATTAGAAAAAATAATAATAATAGTAATTAAGGAACAAAGCTTAGCTCCACTTTATTGCTTAAAACTAATGTAGTTATTATACTGAGCAACAGGACTTTTAATTTCTAATTGCTGTATTTATTTTCCTAAACAGATTTCAAAGTAGTTGCAAAAACCTGGATAATTGTTTCGCATGAGCAATTAAATATTAAGACTAAATAAACAATATTCATCAGACAGTTTTGTTAAACTATGCAATTATTTAGGAAAAAAAAATGAATAGTTGGCATTTCTAGCCTTTGGGAAAGGACTCACTTTTGGAGTTTCTTATTAAAAGTGGGAGGATTTTTCCTGTCTTGTGAAATTCAGTTTTACAGTTTAGAGAGCTAGTTAAGACAACTGCTTGTAAACCGAATCTGCATTTGCAGTGAACATGAAAACTCTAAAGAACGTTCATTCACTGCTTAAAACAAACTGCTTTTGAGCACAAGACTCCTCGTTGAGATTTTATCTTCCTTTAAAGGAAAAGGGGAAATTTAGCAGGAAGTTGAAATGGGACATACTGAAAAAAATTAACTTCTCCAAATTTTTCTGTACTTGGTTACATCCCACTGCAGCTCATCTGCTTTGCAGGATTAATCAATAAAACGTATTTCCACTTTTAACGGAACATAGAATTAGAGTTGTTTTAGCAAGTACCCCATTCACTACAAGGAGGTAAATTAAAATGGGTCTTTGTGATTAGACGCTTTGCATAGGTGCCCACTGAAGCTCACCAGCAACTCATTAGTGCTGCTCTAATTCCAAGATCACTGACTGCATTCCTATTTAAACACTGTATTTCACCTGTTTTGAAAATAAAGTTTAATATATGCTTTTGGTTTTGCTGTAATTTTTTTTTCCTACTGAAAGTTGCTCAGAAAAGGGAGGGGAGCATCTACCCTCAACTGCTGCTATGCCTCCCATTTTGCAGTTCAGTTCTAAGCACTTTTTCCTGTGCTGTTCTTAACTTCAAGCATCCAAATGACATTTTTAACTACAAGTGTTTCCTAGATCGAGACATTGATCTTTCATTGTGGTTTATCACTTTGAGACTGGAAGCAAATGAAACCTTTTTTTTAACCTTTAATTGTTAGTTGGCATGAGAGTAGCTTCCTAAAATCATGTCAACTATACCCTAGATAATTGTATGTATTAGTGCATCCACATGTGTTCATTTCAATGTATTATCAGTATTAACCAGCTGTTCCCTCTACTGAGTTCAGGGAATACAAGCAATACTCTAAATGTTGATGTTGTCATATCTAATTGCCCAAAATAAACCTGACAATATTCCAGGGAAAACCACTGCAGGTATCACTACATATGCTCACTGAGGGATATCTAATGAAGAGCCAAAACAGAGCATGGAATGCCAAAAAACACCAGTGCTCACACCCAGGTTTTAAATAACATGGGCTTTACCAAAGCTAGTGATTGCAAAATTTTGCCTTTATAGATATTCCTCTCTCTTGGCTGCATATGAAGTTGTGGCTTCATGTACGCACAAGCAAGCAGCTTGCCTGGTGCTTGCAATGATTTTTCATGAGGAAAAAAAAAAAATTAAGTACTGCAATATCTTTCAGAAAGCGAAAATTTTATTGGGGGCTTACAAAGCCACTCATACCCTAGAAATCCAGACATGTTTTACAACTAACAGTTTTGTAAAAAAAGAGGCAATTTCAGAGCCAGAAACCCATGAGCACAAACATTCACAGACAATTTATAATTCTGTACCATAAATAGCTGGTCCATAATTCATTGACGAAGAGTTAATGAGAATGTTTGTAACTAATACCCATAAGAAAGATAAGGGATGGTATAATGTGGTTTATACTTTCCTACAATACTTTTCAAGGACAGCAGGGAAAGGCTCCTGACAGCAAAAAGCAACAAGAAATATTGCACTGACCTACCAATTTCCTACAATCCCATCAAAGTAATCCATGTGTAGAGACATTAAAGAACAATTTGTCCCAACTGACAGTTTCCAAATAACTAGATGCCTTTTAATTGCTGGCATCATTAACCTTAATAGTATAATTGTATAGCTCCAAATAATAATAATAGTAATATAATTTCCTCTCACTTCCAAATTGTTCAGCAAAAACATGATGCACAGAATAAATTCTAAGAAGGAAGAGAAAAGGAAAAAAAAAAAGTTTCTAACAGATAAGAACAGGAACTCCATCAGTTTTATCTGTCAGCTCACAAGCTTTAAGGAATACCTTCACGTAAAGTTCCTTAGACAAGTAATAAATATTAATAATTGCCAACCACCTATAGGTTTTAAGTGACCTTTTCAAACAACATGTCAGCTCTCCCCATTCTGAGGACACACTGTGGAGCACTGTATAAAACCAGCCTTGTCTTGAATGATTCATTCCAGTGGAAACACAGGTTTCAGCAATGCTACCTGCTACAGCAGCCTCTGCTGAAGGCTTGCTGACATACTCTTTCATTGACAAGTTTAACTATGCATACATAAAAAGGAGGTATGTTCTCTCTCCCTACCTAGTCTGGAGCTCCTGAGACACTCAGGGTTGGATACTGGTCACCACAAGCTGTCTCTGCATTCAACAGAGAGGGAAAGACATCTCTAAAAGGCAATTCAGACTCAATGTTCTCAGCGACTCTCTGGGGGTAATAGGTGGGTTAGCCTGTACCTAGCTGGTGGTGAGATGCATTTGGATTAAAATTATCTACCATGTTTTACACTGAACAGCACATGTGAGGTGAAAGGAAAATTTTGTCAGATAAATCCGACAAATAATTGTAAATAGCCTGTATTATAAATAATTGTGAGTAATTTTATTATAAATAACCAAACAATTCTACTGGTTTTGGCATAGTCATGCTCATGGAAAGGGCATGGGAAGGGCCCAATACATTATTCTGCATTGGGGAGCATAATGTAGCAAATGTCTGATTCAGCACGTGAACCTCTGGGTAAGGAGCACTGGCCTTCAAGGGGAGGCACTTGCTCAGTGTTTCAATACACGCATAAGTGCTGTATTAAATAAAAACCCCATGTTATGCAGTTCTCTATGTCAGTGAAAAACACAATTATATAACCTGAATATTAATATTTGAGAGAAAACACCACTAGAAAGCAAGGCATGAGGAAGGACAGCCACCTGGGTAACGCATGAGGCTTGTCCTCATCTCTGCTCCTGTTCTGGCCATTGTTACACTCTTCCAGTCGTCCTTTGCCATCTTTTTCATCACCTTTTGACTCTTTCCTCACACATAAAACAGGAATAATAATTCTCAGCTCCTGTGGGTAGTGCTTTGAGACCCATTGATAAAAAGCTAATCATTACAATGCGGTTTCTACAGTAACTATAATTGTCCTGAAAGGCATTAAAGTATACAAGGAGGATAATCCTTACATTTTGAACTGTAAAATACTCATGGCAAAAGTAGTTATTTAATGAAAGCGTCACTTCCTAAACAAGTAGGAAGCTTACAAAATCTCTGACTCCTGTACCTTCAGTGCTGCATTAAGTACACTGATTTTTCAGAGGAACCACATCCAACAGCAGTGAACACTTATTCAGAATGTATATTCTGGATGAGCAGTACTGTTATACTACCATATATACTACTTATACATATATACTGTTATACTATACTGTTGCCTGAAAATGTATTGCCCGGGAAGAGTGCAGTGCTTGAAGCCCTCATCAATTCCTATAAAATCCTTATAGGATATCCTTATATGTTGTTGCTGAGTTTAGTCTGACCCATGCTGGGGTTTCTGTGTCTATCCCCTTCTGCTGCACTACAGCAGGCAATAGCTAATCTTCACAAACCTTTCCCCCCTGGAGTATAATGTGATCAGTAAAACCTAGATAGGCACTGGTCTACCTCCAGACAGGCTATTTTATTTCTAGGAACAAAGTCACTCAGCTTCAAAGACATACTTAATGCCCTAAATAGAAAAGTTATGGAGTCGTTGGAGACAGGTGTATGCACAACCTCTAGTACTTTTTAAATTTAGCACTTCTGTTGAATATTGCATTTTTCTCCCCACTCTGTGCTCTGAGTTGATGCTTACATAGGAATATCATATTGTGGGACAGATCTATCAAAAATCAAGAGGATTTGATTCTTGCCATGGTGTACACATATACGTACTCTGACTTTAAAATGAAGTAAGACAAAACAAAACTAAAACTTGATTAACAAATGTTTCTATAAAGGCTCAGCTCAAGCAAAGATATCTCCAGTGCACTATGAATATTCTTGTTAAAAGGGACATTTAAGCACTGTGGCTCTCTAGAGCAGCCTGGTTGAGATCTGTGTGGCAGGAGTGTTATGCACAATACTCCTAACAGAACAGTTGAAAGCTTGAGATATTCCATAGACAACCAGTAACAATCTTGTCATCAATCATCTCCAAATTTTATCCAATCCACTCTCCTAAACTGTTATTTGATATGATTTTGTCTGGAGAGGCTTCTAGGAGAGCTCCTGCTTCTAAACAGGCAAAGGAAAAAAGAGCTATTGTTAATCTTTCATGCTAAGAAAACAAAATTCAGCTAATAAAATACAATTAGCAAATCAGTTCAGTGTAGTGAAATACAGCCAAGCCTGCCGCCTGATTTTTTTTTTTTTGCACTTTGTTAATGCCAATTTTTGTCTTTTTCTTGCATTTTTGTAAATTCCAAATTATTCTCTTTTTAGTTGCATGGCTTAGGTATACTATTAGGACAGAGGCATTGGGGTATAAATGTTCCTCTGTAAAACACTCTGTAAAGCTGGGGCAGATTGTGTTTTTGCGTTGCCACTAAAAACCTCTTTTGTCTTAATCTTCTCTGTAGACACCCTTAAGGCTGTGTACGAGAAGAAAATCATCAAAGAGAAACATGCAGATTGTCCCTTATAAAATGCTGATATCAGCAGACCACAGGCTTTTTGTACACAGAGGTGATGTTTTCATCTATTAATACCTCAACCAAGTATTATTGCTTTTTGTCACCTATAAAATTATGTCTTATTTTTAGGCTGCAGACCAGCAGTCTACGTATTGGGTGATGGCTGTCTATACTGTATTTGCTACGTGCTGCACAGCAAAAGAGTTGACATTTCTTGGGAACAAGCCACAACACTTCATGTTACATTTGATATTCAGGGATGTTCTTCATTAGTTTGTGACAGCTGTTGCCAAGTTTTGGTTCAGAATGCACTGTAAGAGTGAAAGCATACGGAGATCAAAGGTAAGTTTTATAAAAAAAGACTGCTGTAGAAAAGTTAGAAGAGGAAAAAGTTTGCTACTAAAATCACATAAGACTGCAGGACCAGCTAACTGAATTTCCCCTCAAACAAGCTCATTCCCCCTGAGAAGAAGATGAACTAGAAAACTGACTTATTGGGACATCTGAACGGAAAAAGATTCTTCATTCAGATGTGATCACACAGAAGAAACTCTGTAAGGATAGTCATGATCAAAAACACCTTCTTTGTGCAAATAAAGGTGATACCATATGTTAGAAACGTATTTCTGACACTTACAATGAACAATGAGCAGTTCTGCTGTTGATGTACTTTAAGAAGCTACTAAAGACTGTGACTTTAAAAGGGAGGTGATGAACAAGATTAAACATTGAGGAAAAAATATATACACTTCCAGGAGCTCTCTCTTAATTTGATAAAAGGTCAGGAACAGTTTCTCTCTAAACCACAGCAACAGATGATTTGATTGGGGCAAGAGTAATCCCAAGAGCTATGTCTTTTGCCTTTGGGTTTTCTGTTAGCTCAATAAAGCTAGGAAGAGTTGCTCCACATTCCTGTTCAGACAGGCCTAAATAATTGTGCCCTTCTGCAAAGCACTTACGAGCAACAGCTGCAATTCATGAGGCCAGGGCCCTCACAGTGGTTCAGCTGGTGTGTTACTGCCATACTTCTCTTGACTAGAAACTAGTTTTCCAACTTCTTTTCTCCTTTGGCACATTTACCAGTTTACAGATACACGCATACACATTTAAACATTTGTGAAGAAGTACAGTTTAGATTTTGATACTTAGTGGATCAAAGCATTCTGCAAGCACAAAGTAGGTTTGTTGTAGGCTTCCTCACTTGAGCCGACCGGATGGCCACGTTATCCAGCTGGCTGGATTGTTCCTCTATGACACAGAAAGAGAGGACTGATAAAATGAATATGGAAAATTATGATGAAAGAAGAATTAAAAGGAGAAAAAAAAGCTTACTGCTTCAAGTTGTGCCCAAGCAGGAGCTATTACACCCATTTGCCTGCACACACAGTGTTAAACTGCACAGCTGTGATGTGGCTTGGTGGTCTCATTCTGTGTTGGCATTGTCTGGAACTTCAGGGAAGGTACATCACTTCCCCTCATCCAAGCTAGTGGGCCAGTAAATAGCAAACAGCTCATAGTAGAGTACTGTGATCTTTTTGAAAGAAGTATCTGTCTTTTCCTATGGAAATACTGGAATATCATTTCCCAAAAAACATATTAACTACTTATGTCCAGCTTACTATATTCAGCTAAAAGCTTATTATATCCAGCTCACAATTTCCTTCTCCCCCTCTCAACAAAATATACTTACTTCCCCTGAGGTGTTTTATAAACAACAAGCTGTTTGCAACAAAACTCCATGTCCCTTCTAAGTCTCAGCAAAATACCAGTCAACTTTCAAAATCAGTAAAGCCCCACCAAATGCAGTCAGCATGGAGCAAACTCAGTAGACTTCAACAACACTACCAGAGGTTTCCTTCTTGTAAGAGGCAGCAGGTCTCTAATATGGTAAATTCTAGAACTTAACAAGAATGAATTGCACTGAAAATTATGGCTCGAGTAGCAGTCAGACTCCTTAAGAAAAATGCTAGTAGGTCTAACAGCATGCATAAAAATTTCTCTGTCCAACATTCAAAGGATTCCTATAAAAGCATCTGCCAACCCCTGGAGTTCAGATCATTTAAAGAAATAATGTAAGTGAATATCCTCTTTTTAAATTCAGTTTACACTTTCACTCCAGTCTTCTGCTTCTGTTTCCTGATAGGAAATATATCTAAGCCAAAAGGAAAGAATTCACTTTTATGGGACAGCGCGATCTTATTTGGTTTAAAAGCTTCTGATCTATAAAAGACACGATAACAAAACACACAATGTGGTTCCTGTTTACTTAATGCACTATGTCCCCAGGAATTCTGGTACCATCATAAATATAACGTCTTGCTTTTATTCCTTTAGATATATTTCCCTTTTTCAGTAACTCTAACAGGACTAAATTGTTAACATATATTTTGCCTTCTTCCCAATCATATTACCAATCAAACCTATGGGATAGTGAGCAGAGTCAATGCTGTTATGAACATTTTTCCTCTAATAACTCAGTGTGGATGGCACTTTTGTCTTTTGAAAGAGGCCAAAAATAGACTGTTTAGGGAAGAAATATCCGGCACCTGGGTGGATGCTGCACTCCCACCACCCCAAAAGAGCAAAGGAAGGCGGAATGGCAGCAGCATGTGAATGACAGAGTTTAGAACCACTAAGGAACCACATCAAAACTACTGGGAGGAAGTCTAGGTATCCCCAACAGAAATTTAGTAAGTGGCAGCACAATGACACTTTTTTTCATTTTGAGAGCGAAGACAATAGAAGAAACGAGAACCGCAGTGCATCTTTTTCAATCTGACTAGGGATCACACTGCTTTTCTGTTTGCTTTTCCTAACTTTTAGACAAAGTCTGAAACCTGCATGAGAGTTCTTATCTACTTGGTTGAAAATCTGGAAAAAAAAATTACTTTACGCAACTGGAAATTTTTTTATTGAGCTTTTTCTAGGTAGGAAAACATTTTTAATGCCCCTCCAAAATATTAAGACAGCTTTCCATCTTTCTATCACAGGCAAAAATCCTTAACTCCTGCATCAGTGTGCTCAAACCTATGCACACCTGAGGTTACTCCTACAGCTATCCAGTGTCTTATCTAAGAGGTTTGCTTCTTCATAGTAAATACACTATATGTGTATAGTAGATATACAGTAGGTATACTTTACTTACTTCTGAGTCCTAAACAATATTTTTAGCAGAAGTTCACACTTGTATTCATTGATTGTGCTACAACTACAGACTCATGCTGCTTTCTGTGAATTCCTCCATTCCAAAAAACCAGTAGGAATGACGATCCTACTGTGCATGGGGCAGAGGGGGACTGGAGTATGTTCCTCCAAAAGATTTTAATTGCTTGGAAGAGGTCACAAGGAGAAATGGCTTTTCCTCCAGCTCACGGGTTCAAATACCACCACCAAAGTGGTGCAAATGCAGAGTTTAAAATTCTCATTTAGTTCCCTACATGAAGTCTCCTTATCCTTGACTTGAGAAGAGCAAGATGAATTTCACTGATGGAGAATTTCAGGACAGTGCTTGATACATACTGACTTTATAATTAAAAATATACAACTGAAGGAAAGATGGTCATAAAATGTTGCCTAGGGCTACATCTAATACATGATGTTGTTTTAGTTTCCTCCTTACATTATATTTTTATCATCAACCCAGGGAGTTCATTAAATCTGTAAAGCTGTTGGAGGTTATCTGACAGCAGATTGTATTACTAGAGAGAACTATCGATCTAGGGTACTCAGTCTCATTACAGCACACTTCCATAAAGCTTGCAAGAGGCAGCAATCTGTTGCTTCTGCACTGACTACAGTTATTTCTCATGGATGGAATAATGAAATGTTTTCTGATGTATAATCATGACAGATTTTATCTGGAATGAGTAAAACAAGTAAAAGTCAGTCATAAAATATAGCATGGCTGGAACCAAAGGAAGTAAACTCCTCTGCTTTTTCCATCAGATTGACAAATAACCAACATATTGTGCAGCTCCTTGTACATGACATTAAATCTCAATCAGTTGTTTTCCCACTGTGAAATTAAAATGGAATTTTTTTATCTGGAATATAAAAAAGGGCACTGCATCATGAACTCTTGTTTTGATGCACTATCCTTCCCAATAAAGACTAAGAAATGCCAAATGAACTCCCTTATCACTGAAAATGCAATAAATGAAACCTTCGGCAGTACAGGAAATTACCACTTGAATTTTTAAAACAATTATTAAACAGGGTTTACATCATAATATAATGCTTGTAATTGGGATTCATTAGCTTGAAATTTGTGAGGAGGAACTCAGCTTAAGCAAATCTGCAACCCAAAGGACTCGGAGGAACCCTTTCAGCAGGTTTATATAATGAAATACCAAATTATATGTACCAGTTTATGTTACTATATTGACAGCTGGCAGTACTACATTCTGCTAAAGCAGTGATATGGTAATTTCAGTACTCTCAATTTAATCAAATTTTGATATTTGGGGCTGAGGTTTTCAAAGACTAATACATGCACTATTTTTTTTTTTCCTCCAGGAAAAGTCAGAGATAAAAACATAAAAAACAAATAAACAAACCTCTTCTCTGTATTACCCAGTTAATATGTAAGAATTTACAATCCCTTTATGGAGCAGCCTGAACATGATTATGCTTTGGAATAGCAAAACACAGCTTGGCTGCTACCCTAGTGCCAGGAGCATATGCACATTGAGGTGTTACGCAAATGTGGCCATATCATACCACTTCCATAAAACAGTTCATACATGTTGATCCATGCAGGACTAGCTACCTTGGGGAGGGAAGACCAGTGGCAGAAAAGGGTCAAGAAAAGCCTGGGAGTACACTCTTACACAGAATTTAAGATTTAGGGACCTCTCAGCAATGTTTTGCTGGCAGGAGAGAGAGCTGGGTGAGAAAGTCACTGTTCTTCAGTCTGGCTGCTGCTCTGCTCTCTTGCCAAGAGTTACCTGCTACCTCATATACTGCAAAGGTCTGCTTCATGCTGTGGATGTAAAAGAGTCTCCTGCATGGCATATGAGTGAAATAGTTCACATTAAATGCTGTATCTTGGCACCTCAGCCCACTTTTTCCTTACCCGCAACCCGGCACACTTCTAAATATTTAAATTACAAATGCTAAGATGGCCCAGTACAGCTGGTGAATGAAGAATTCTGTATGCAACAGCTCAGCCACCTCATAACAAAGTTTTTGTCATTATGCACTATCTCAGTATAATTACAAAATCCACTTGTGTCAGGGTGAATATATATAACATGCAACTGTCACTCCAGAATCTGGATTATAAATCACATACATGAAAGAAGGAAATTAAAACAACATGAAACTGCTTTACTTCTGCCAATGCTTGACTTCCACATGCTTAATCTGACACAGTAACACTCTTCTGAAAAGAGGGGTTTTTGCCTGTCTACCTCTTATACTATTACCATGTACATTGTACTTTTGTTGCATCCTCTAAATGTCTGTTCAGCATTGGAGTGCTGCTTAGAAATAAATGAAAAAATGTAATTTAACCTGGAAAAGGATACCCTATAGATGAACTGTATGAAAGAAGTAAAAATGCAGCAGAAGATGCTCCATATGAGCTTGTGGCATCAACAAGCAGGAAGGAACAGGAATTGTGCACCTGGGCTAGGGCTTGAGCTCCAGTCACATAATTTCTTATGATTAGAACACACAAAATCTTCCCTGTGCTTTCACTGAGGAGAGCCCACAATAGAGACCTTCCAAGCAGAGCTCCTCCATCCAGTTACTTTGCTTTATGAAATGCATAGAGGTAATAATCTGAGACCTTTTCACCTCTATCAGATTTTTTACAGCAGATTCACTGAAGAAAAACAGGCAGACAGATATGGTACAATCACATAACCTAGAAAAGACTTTGCTAAAGTGCTGTTGAGAGCTGAACAGAACATAACCAGCAATCAATAACCCAAACGCTACAATTTGACAAGCGAAAGACAAGAAAATCTGACATGAAAGACAGCTTGTTGAAGAGACTGCACATATATGATGTACAGCATGGTCAGTTCTATAATTAGAGAAGCTTAGAAAACTCCTTTGTAGAGGTGTCCTTAGATGTTACCAAGTAATTTCATAAACGGTTCCTGGATGCTTTTGCACAGGGTGGTTTCGGAGTTTAGATCACTATATCAGAGCCTTATTTCTGAAAACTTGACCTCAAACTCAGTGGCTGCTTCCCACTGGACTTCAAAATTGGCTGAAGCACAAAAAAAATTCTATCAGGTCTCCTACTGGCAATAAAGCAAAAGCGTGTTACACAGTAGATTTCTTTCTGCCATTAAAAGTGTCCATTTCTTCCATAATCTCTGGACTGCCACATTAAGTTTTTATTTTCTTCTTTGGAATGTAGTGTCTTTGTTTAATAGAGACCACACAAAAGATAGGAAAGTTCCCTTCTTCAACAATGAATGATACAGTGTCTCTGTTCTCTGAAAAATGGCAAGTTGGACTGAGTGAAGAAGTGTCTCAGACAAATCAGAAAAAATATTAAATACAGCATTGGGTTGGATAAATGAAGCAACAATTAGAAGAAAGATAACCTTCCTTCTAACTATCCCATGGGTGGGGACAATATCAGAACATCATATAGCATTCTGCCATTTTCCTTTTACAAGAATTAAATAAAAGTGGAGAACCTATTTAACACTTCACTGAAAGCAGAGAAAAGGTGAAGGACTTCAGAAGTTAAAACTGTTTAGTTTTCAAAATAAGACCAAGAAGAGATTTGATTACAGCAAAGCTCTACCTTTTCAGGGGGAAAACGCCAATATTAAAGGCCTATTTAACCTAATGGGGAATGACTTAACAAGAACCAATGACTAGAAGCTGAAGCTAGATAAATTTAAATGAGAATTAATGCCTCTACTTCTAGCAGAGAAGGTGATTAACCTTTGAAACAAACTACCAGAGGAAGTGCCAGTTACTCCATTTATTGAAATTTCAGATGAAGGCTGTATGACTTTCTGGAAAATATCCTTCGGTCAAACGGGTCAGTGGGTTCCACATGCAAAGCTCTTCCTTGAGTGAAATTTACTTTACTTCTTGAATGCCAGCTGTCACAGCATTACAGCTGTCACAATCCACATCCACTCACATACACATACACATCAACACCTTCACTTTTGTAAGCTCTTTCCAAAGTAAGAAAAGCTCCAGTGTGGTCTACATAGACACTAAAGAAGCCAAGGCTAAATTGTGCCTTATCCCTTCTTTTTCCACATTAAAAGTGAGGCAGGATATGGCTCCCATTTAGCATTTTCACTTGGAGGGGACATTACTGGACTCGTAATACAAAGAGCACATGTTCTTGGTGGACCACATCTCTTAGATTCCAGCCCCATTTAGCTACACACCTTACTAATGGATAATTAGGCTCTCATTATAACAGTTGGAAAGCTACTCAGCGGTGTCAGTCATGCAAACTGCCCCATTGCCTAAACTCTTACCGATGTCTCCAAATGGGCACTCCTCTCCACCTGGAAGAGGCTGGGGGTGGTTTAGGAATAATGACAGTGCTCACCAGGGCGATGGTAAATGTTGCATCCATGTGCAGCCTCACTCCTCCAATCTGCCACAAGACCCAGAAGGACAGAGCAGCAGTCATGCGTTAAGTCACGTGTTTTCAAAAGTGCTTCATTAAATGATGTACATAGGGAGGGTTTCACTCTTGAATTACCACTGCATCACAGGAAATGACATTGTAATAAATGTATGTGTGCTTCTTAACAGGATGATTAACTGATTTTCTCTATTAGAAGAAGGTGGCATTTTATTTAGGTGCATATTTTATTACATTGTCATTGTAACCTCACTGTGAATAGTGTCCACATTTTGCCAGGTAATGCATAGAAATTGCCAAGTAATACAAACTAGATACATCACTACGCTGCAGTCATAATCAACTTTCCACCTGACCCCTCCTGAACCTTTTACTTTGTTTTCCCATGCTCCAGAGCCCAGAAAAGCTCTTTCCCCTTCTTTCCTCTGCTCTTTTATTATCGAATCATAGAAAGGTTTGGGTTGGAAAGGCACCTTCCACAGACCAGGTTGCTTAGAACCCCCATCCAGCCTGGCCTTGAACACTGCCAGGGATGGGACATCCACAAATTCTGAGGGCAACCTGCCCCAGTGTCTCACACCCAATTCACCCCAAAGTCATCCTTTTCTCACTTAGAGAGGTTTGCTCCATGGAAAGTTCATGTGAGGGAAAGAAAACTGTTAGATGACCCATTGCTGTTTGTTCTTGCTATCTGCTGTTTACTTGGGTGATTTTTACAGTAAAGTGGTATAAAACTGGCAATGGAGATTTCACCACGAGCCACATCTCTTCTCCCCTACAAGACACTGCACATGGCTTACAAAGTTGTGATGAGCCAGCCCAAGTGTATTTATTTCAAATACATCCCTTCACTGCTTGATTTTCTACTGCTGGCTGTGTTGCATCTAAAAAGTGCACCCTTTTCATGAACTATTTCTGACTGCAGTGATATCCCCTGTATTTCAAAGGGGGGATATTGTCATTCCACAAATCATACAAAGTATTCTGATTTTACTCACTGCAAAATGTCAACTCCACACTTTTCCCTGATTCCCCCCAAAAAACCCCAAACTTTAAGTTTCTCTTTGTTTTATGCTCATCTTAGTGCACTATGCTTTCCTCTATTTTGGCTCAGGCTTTTCAAATAAACTGTGGCAGGTGATTTTGCCAGGGTTAAAAAAACCACTTACCTGATCTGTCACTGGCAGTCCTAAAGACGGATCAGCGAAGTCTGTCTAAGTAGTGCCTCCCACCCAAATATTTAAATAGCAAGTAGTTTAATATGCTATAATAAAAACCTGCCTGATCCTGACAGCTCCAAATTTTGCAAAGCAGAATGCAGTTGATGGAAAAATAAGCATTAGGCCAAAATGTTCTGTCATTCCAGCATCAAATGACTGCACTACAGTTTTTACATGACCTCCATAACTCAGAAATAGAAATGCAAACTCTTAACTTCCCTTGTGACACAGGTGACTCATTGTATCTCCAAAAAGTAAATCATGATGTATCTTCTACCAGGTTTGAGTAAGTTTTCAAGGTGTTGCATTTAGAAACACTTTACATACTTTTGAGGTATTTATGACCACAGCAATACTTCCTTCTTGTATAAAAGGGAATATTGCTGGCAGGAATACCAAAATTGAATATTTTTACAAATTTATTCATTTACAAGGCCTTCTTCAGCTTGGCTAAAACATCAAAACACTGCTTGCGTTGTTGTCAAAGCTAATGTCTTTCAAATTTTCTGATTGTAACCAAAGAGTCAGATCCAAGTGCCCCTCCCTTAAACCACCAGGAACTGACCAGTGAATAAAAGATAGCTCACCAGAACAGCTCCTTTCTTAGCCACACTTCCAGCCTGAAGCAAACCCAGAAACATATTTCTCTGGGATCTCAACACCTCCTTCAAAGCTACAGCTTGAATAGGGTGCTCACTGAACATTCCCTAATAGGAGAACTCTATTCAAAAATTCCAGTGTAAAAATTTCAAATTATTTTTGTGAAGCTGTCAGTTTTAAAGAGGTTCCTAAAAGAAATGTGAGACTCCCCAGTCTGCTGAATTCTTGTATCCAGCTGGCTCATAGACCTTTCTGACTATCCCAGCATATGCATGGTCTTTCACTATGCATTATCTTAAATTACCTAAAAACCTATATAGCTCACCTACAATCAAAAGATGTCCTGAATGATCATTTTGACATCTGCAAGTTCCTACTGATCATGCACAAGTGTCTTGTCTAGGTACAATCTGCAACTGTAAAAGAGCAAAGAGACTTCCCCAAAAATCTGCTCAGCCCAGCAGGACTGATAGGGAGGGGAGTATATATACAGCAGAGTAGGGTAGCAGCTTAATTTCTGCCCTCTCAAACCTTTTACCAAAATGATAAAAAAATTCTCACCTGAAGGGTTGGTGTCATCACCTCAATTCAGAAACAGAGGAACAAACCCAGGAGATGTTAAGGGATCTAAAGAGCTTGTGTTACATCTTTTTATTCATTATGCATTTTTCCTAGTTATACTACCAGAAAATACAGCAAGGATATAAAAATATGCATTTTTTCCCCCTGAGTGTAAGTCAGACCAGAAGCCAGGTCCTCAGATTTATAATCCTGCCATCACTGAAATAAACTGATGACAGAACACACAAATACACAAAAAAACAAACAAGCAAACAAAAATCATAGTGTTCACTTTATCTCCTCACCTTCAAAGTGCACTCTTTAGGATGAGATGCATTAGAAAGGAGAGAATGCTCTTCTCTTTTTTAAGTACTAAAGCCCAGGAAAAAACCCCATCATTTAGATTTAGAGGAACCACTGATAAATAAATTATAATTCAGCTCTACAATTTTTTAATAAAAAAAACATGCATCCTAAAAAAAAAATTATTAAAATCAGCCTTTGAGCACCAAAATGAGAAATCACAGGAGATTAGACCTGTGTTTCTGCTGCACTGCTATGGCTCTGAAAATACAGGGCCCCTGATGATTTACAACACTGGCACTGTCAATTCCACCAACTGACTACTTACAGGCTCTGCTGCTGGTTTGAAATAGTGCTGAACTTTGGCCAGTGCAGGAGTTTGATTACGGAGGCAATGCCTCCTCGTCCTCTTCATTATGCTGATAAAACAGCAGCTAGCACTTCCCATTAGGCTGAGCTTCTACTTTAATTACAGGATTTTTACTAAAGCTTGTCTTTTGGTGTCACTTCAGGAAATGTGGAGTCTGCATGTGTAATGTAAAAACAACTAATTGATTCTGTACCACTGTGCCTGCATCACCACTTGTAATAGATTATGGCTCCTGGTATTAAAGTCTAGAGAAGTAATATAGTGATATCCACTTGCTATGTAAGTAAATATTCAGTACGAAGAAAGGCCTTTTCCTGAATGGTAATGCAAACATTGAATTAATTTCTTTTATTGTTTTAGATAAAACTTTATATTAACTATACAGAAGTTTGATATGAATAATATTTAGAAAAATGGCTATCTATAGATGGTGACAGATTACTCAAGTTTAAAAACTGAGTCAAATGCTGAATTTAATCAATATGTGATTCTGATGGCAAAGTCAGATTCATGGACATTATTAGAAGCAGACCTGCTGGGAATTAAAAATCCCAATTCCTAACTAGAAACAGGCAGTACCTCATATGAATGCTGATCTTTCCAACTTTATCAGAGATCAGAAAGAAAGAAAATCACGGCACTGCACTAAATTCTCTCATGGGCCATTGCATTCCTACAAAGTATTAATGAAGGTCACAGGCTACAGGACATTACAATGAGTTCAAAAATTAACTGATTTCTGTTTTCATTTCAGGCATCAGCCATTTTCAGGAATTATTAGTTTTCATTTCCCTTATCAGGCCTCCATGGGGTAATCTTGCTTACTTAGGACATCTACAGACACACCCACCAAGGGCCAAAGAAGCAGTTTCAAACTGGCCTTCAGGGCTACAAGTCATATGATTTCTGGATGCCTGATAGTTTTTGATGCAATGATATGTGCCCTAAAAGTCTGTATTGCTGTCAATAGACTGTAAGAGCCCAGATGAACAACTGGAGCAGATATCTCCAATTACAGAATCACAGAATATTCCGAGTTGGAAGGGACCCACAAGGATCATCGAGTACAACTCTTACACAAATGGCTCATAGAGGGATCAAACCCACAACCTTGGCATTATTAGCACCATGCTCTGACCAACTGAGCTGACCTAAGGGTCAGATGAATCCCACCCTCAGTACCACAGCACCTACTCGAGCCCAGAAACCTGGATGCATAATTCCCCTGAAAAGAGGACCAATATTTTCAGGTATAAGCACAAAACTTCTTTCCTAATACTACTACTTCCAATATAACACAGTTAAGTGCTCTGCTACAGCAAAATACATGTCACAACAAAGAGGAACCTCCATGTGCCTTTCTCCTCTGACGAGTGGGTGCAAATGTCTTGCAGCAAACAGGAACTTGAGCTCCTTTACCCTCAGGTTGAACAGTTACTCTCCTTACTGCTTTACAAGCAATACCACACACCAAACCTAGGGTAGCTGTGTTTGAGCTATCACGGTTCTAAACGCTGATGGATTTATTCAGCCACCATTCCCCACCCCATGGGGGATCACTATCATCTCAGCCAACATTTCTAGTATGAAAAACCAATCTATCCCAGAGAATTACTGATCTGAACACACTTTCGACAAATTACCAGTTCTGTTTTCAAAAGTGACCAGCCATACAGATAATGAATGTCCTGATATTGATAGCAACACTCAGCACCTGATTATAAATAAGTGAGGTCTAATTCAGTCCTCCCTTTCCTAAGTGTGACCCAAGTCTGCCCAGCTACTGCTGTGAGTAAAGCTGCAGTTGTCCAAGAAGACTTAAGCAAAATTATTTGTTTGCAGAGAGGGACTAGTAGGTGGCCCTTAAAACACTAAGCAAAACAAAATCCCAAACAAAAAATGGATATATTTTTGCAGAATTTTTGGGGAAAAGAAAAAAGTAAAAAATAATTAAAAGGTGAAAGGCAGCACTTCACTTCTCCTCACTCCCACAGCTTTTCCCATGCTTCAGTGGGCTCAGCAGAGGCTGCTGCATCACCAGCAAGGAGCATGCTGGATCATCACTTGAATGGGAGCCAGCCAGCCATGGCAAGGATAGACTCATGGGCACCAAGCAGAAGAAAAAGTCAGTTTTGAGGTAATTACATGTTGAATGCCCTTCTTCACCCGCAGCTGTTGGGGGCATTCAGCACATATGGTTAAGGTTGATGAAATTTTTAAAGTCACTGAAATTTATAAGGTTACCTTGGCAGGTCACTCAGCTTGAATTTTTTTCTTGCTAGAGTATGGAACAGCAGAGAGCGAGACCACACTGTTTACCGACTGTAGAAGGGGAATGCAGTCATGCTGCGTCAGGAACTGCTCAAGGACCAAAACTGAACCAGAACTCCTCAGTGCTCCAGTGAAAATGACTGAGGGAGGAGACAGACAGTAAAAATTATCAATTGCCTCCTGTAAAGCACCTTATCACTGTATTGGCTCTCTCCATCCCTTTCCTCCAACCTCAAAAGAGAGGGAAGCATTAATAAAGAAAGATGCTACTTCCCTTTCTGGCTGCTGCATGCTTGTGGATGTGGGTGCCTCCCGCAGTGAGCAGGGAACTTCTTATAGTGCTCAGACTAATTTTTAGCTCAGTGAGGAATGTTGAAATATTTTTTGAAGGAAAAGTCCTCTAGCAAGATTTCCTTTTTTTTTTTTTTTTATTTTTTGTTTTTTCCCCCCCCCCCCCAAAGAAACACATTCACAGGAAGGGACCGGCTCACAGAGACAGAGTCATGGCCACTTGCCACTTGCCATTCCCCTTAGATTCCCCAAATATTTTATGATCCCAGGTGTGTGGCTTTAAATATAGCTGAAGTAAGTAGCCTTAGAAAGACATTACTACTTAGAATAGACTGAAACCAGTTGGAGTTCTTATTTTTAGTCAGCTCTTTGGACCATTTCCCACCGTCACAGAACTGAACCCTTGTCTTTATGAGGAGCCAGGCACTTAAGAGCTGTCAAGACTAAATAAGGCTTTTTGGCCTTGGATGCTGCCAGGAGAATTCCTCCCTTACTTACCAATCCCTCTTCTGCTATTCTCTGTTAATAGAGGGGCCTCAGCCACAGCCTCCAATTAAAGTAGCCATGACCCTGCTCCAAAAAGTTCACTCTCAAAAGAAAAAATATATTCTACAAAGTTTCTTGCTTTTTATTTTGAGTCAGTCTAAAGCTGTGTCTGTCACGTATCTACAAGCAAGTTTCAAAACCAGACCTGTACACCATTACATGAGGCAGTAAGACATAAACTGAACAGTACACAAAGTGAGAAGTCATCTGATTTGGAGAATCTGAAATGATCTTTCCCAACAAAAGGATGGGGCTTCTTTTAATTTGTCGCTCGGTAGGAAGGCTCCAGTGTTCAGCCCTGTACAATACAAGTTCAGTGCTATTACAGAGTATTTCCATGCAAATCATTGTGGAATTGCATTGGCATTTTCAGAGAACTAATAATGATAAATGTGTTGCAAGGTTCTTTGCATTTTTTAACAAGTAAAAATGTAGATCTGGGTGACTCAGAAGAGGCAAGCTTTGGACATTCAACGTTTGTGTTAAAAGCAATTGTAACAGTAGGACAACCTTACTGAGTCCTTGCTACTAACATTCCTTCATGACCTGATACAAGAAGAGGTAAATAGACCTGCTCTGTGGAAATCTTATACCTTTTATCTAGAAATTAGTTGCAAATCCTTGATTGAGTATAGTCGTGAAGAACAAAGGTGTAAAGTGAAAAACAGCAATCTGCACTTAGGAGATCTGGTCAAAGTACATAAAAATCATCTGTAGAAGCCAGGATTATTGCAGGAGTTCAAGGAAAAAAGAGGCTATGCATATGCATGGCATTGATACTGAGGAATATTTACTGAAGACTCAAACACATTCATCTTTATATGCAGCTGATCCCAGTGAAGAGTTACATGACATTACAGACACTTAGAACAGCCACATACTGGCCAGGTGCCTGGTAAAATTGATAACTGAAGTATCATTAAACTGATATGTATGCATACTGTAATCTCGATTACTTATGTATTTTAGTATAACATAGAACTTGAAAGAATTAAGTGATGCTTTAAGCATGGCAAGTGAAAAATTGCCGATGTAATTTTTCCTTTTGCAAAACAAGACTTATTTGCAGTGCTAATCCGTCTTGCAACAGAGTAAGAACAAAAGCCAGCCATAATGGGCAAAGGCAGTCAGGTGTCTCGGCCATCTGAAGAGAGGCAAAAAAGATCTTCAACCTCAGGAATAGAGATTGAGCTACAATTTCTGCACATATAAAATTGTCAACTAGGATAGATGCAGGTCACCTCTATGAGATAATGAGCTGAGTCCCCAAGTATTAACCAGAAAGTGAATGGGAATCACCTTATGTTAATATTTTCTATGTAAAGATTATTACAAGATGCTCACCCTATACTATGACTATCAAGAAAAGCAGACTAATGTAAGTAATTTTGAAAAGGAAGCCAGACTTCAGATGTATAAACTGGATAATGGAGGTTAACAACTCTGGTGATTCTGCTGTAGGTTGCTGTATTGTGGTCCGTATTCTTAAGGAAGAAGGTAACAGCAAATCACTGCTGAGACAGAAGTCACAGTGTTTTCAAGAGACCAGCGAAAGTCTATTCAAAGTCCTTTCTTCCACAACAGCTGCAAGTGCGGTGTACTAGAGTACTTTAGATTACTACCCAAGAGTAATGATGGTGTCCACCAGCCATGTGCCTTAACACCACATCCTGTGAGGAACAATCAGACTGCACCATACAAACAGACTAGCTGAGGCTACTGGAAATATTTAGAGAGGTGCTGCTATTGTTGCATATAACTAAGAGGACCTAAAAATTCAACCAACTACATAGTCAAGCTTAATTCAAGTGAATCAATAGGGTTTCCTGACTCAAACGCTTGAAATAGTTATGAGGGACCTGCTCCAGCCTCTATAGCCAGTAAAAGTCTCATGACTGGAAGAGCTCGTTGACAAGCTTGTTGCTACAGCTCCTCCAAAAGGATTTGGGATCTACATTGTTGTGTTCTGCTGCTGGAAGTATTTCTGTTGAAAAAGGAAGAAGATGCCTCATAAGTGAGTGAGTCAACAGGATTAGAAGAAGTTAGTCAGTGATTTTGTCTGAGAGGGATCACGTCAGATACATCAAAGACAGAATTGATAGAAACTGGAAAGTCAGAATTGCATTCAGACAAAGTGGAGCCTAGAGACTAATGGAGCAGGCAAGCTTCATGGTTCAAACTTCTGTGACTTCTCTTGTGCCATCACTCAGTGTTGAGATACTGTGCTCACTTGGCCCAAATGCTGTGCTCTCAGAAAAGTCGGACTACAGCAGGTACTGATTTCTGCCGAAGAAACAGTTAACACCAAAGCACACGTAGTTCTAGTTTAAGTTCTCCTGCTGTCTACAGGAGCTAATTGCAATCACTTCTTCCTTTCCCAAAGTACCAGCAATAGGCGATGGAAACATTTGTCATAATTATCCTTTCTGAAGAAATAAAATCACCACAACACTGCCTGTCTTGAAAAGGTATCAAGATGATCTATTTATATAGAGAGTAAGATGAAGTATTGCTCACACTCACAATATAGTCATATTCACTAATCACACTGGGACACCTCCAGGACCTTCTCCTTTGGAGAACTGGGCAGAGGGAAATCAAAGGAAAGAAGCAGGCTGAAAACTCCTCCCTGCAGTGCTCTTATGTAGGGGCACTATATTTGTGTTCTGTATGAGGAGCTTCAGCAGACCCATATGTTGTTACTATTCCTTTAGCCATCTTAAAGTGTTTAAACTTCGCTGCTAGTGTGGGAAGTGTGTGACAGATACACAGTATTCCCAGTAATGATACAAATGAATGACATTCTATTCAAACAGTTTAGACAACAGTAATAAAAATAAAAAAGCACATTAAAAAGAAAGGGGAGTGTGTATGTCAAATAAACTACCTGTAGGCTTGAAAGATGGAGGGATAATTTAAAGTGTGCTATTAGAGTAGCAGAATTGAAATAAATGTCAGCCAAGTTTCAGGCTAACATGCTCATTATTCCTTTGATTGCAGTGTTTCACAGTATTTAGCATGTGATGGAAAGCTTTCACTTATTTATGGTAAGAAAAGTAGAGTACAAATTATTAATAGCTCATCTCATTCACTAAGTGTTAAAAAGTAGCAGGAGGAGTGCAATGGCTGCTTCAAAAGCTCTTGTTTAGGAAGTTTCAAAGGAAGTTCCACATACAACCCAAGCTAATAAAATATCTTTGAAAGATAATACAGCTTAGTGGCACCACTTTAGGGCAATCTCTCAGAACCTGTCCAGTGATGCAAAAGGAACTAAGGCAGCATCCCAGCCAGTGCTCTTCCATTTCAGTGGCTGTCAGTAGCATACCAGATTTCCAGCCCAACACATATGAGTTCTCAAACTTGATTCCCAAGACAAACCACCCAGAAGAAAGATCAATCTGCTCTTGCTGAACCACAGCTGGAATCTTCAAGTAGCCTGAAAAACTACTAAAGATCTGAGGCTGGCAGAAGGAAGGAGCCAACTGGGAAATAGAGACCAAGCAAAACCAATCAAACCCCAAAAACACCTCAAAACTAAAGCAAAGGTATGTAAGGTATCTCTGTAAAATACATACCCCAGGAACTGCCTGGGAAGCCAAAACACCGGAGCAAAACCACACACGTATTTCCACTACCTGCCCAGAGGGGCAAATTCCCCAACTGTAAGAATCAGGCCATCACCATCCATTTGTGTGCCGTCCTGAGGGGCTGATTAGAAAACCTGTTAGGTTAGGAATTGGATGCGAGTTCTGGTGGAGGTACCCCAGGCAGTCATTCATTGCACCCCCCATACTTAAACTATTCCTGACAGATGTTTGTCCAATCAATTCCTAAAGAGCTCTACAAGCTCCATCTCTTTCTTCATTACTCCTACTGTTGAAAAGTTTTCCTAGTATAACCTGCAGCTGGCACAAAATGCCAATTTTTTCCCCTGAACAGAGACAAAGCTTGTTCAAAACCTCCACAGGTGCACTTAGATACCTGTGTTTTCTTGTATTTTTAGAAACACACCTACTGCTAAGCTTGTGTAAACTAAAATGAGCAATAAGTAACCATGACACATATTTTGAGACTCTCTAAATAACAACGCGGACTGCCAAAGAACCTCAAGTCACACTTTAACTAACTGTATAGAAAAATCACTTCATCCACAAGCAATAAGCAGACACCACTGAGAGAAAAAGCACCATCTGCTTAGCAGAACTCCATGACACTACACAAGAGTTTATGACAAAAAGTGAAATGCCAGGAGGAAAGCAAACTGATTTTTAAAAGTTCTGTGTCTATTACTCGATAGCTCTTCTCCCAGTACGTAATTCTAGTAACAACTGCTCTCCTCAGTGTCTAACATCTCCTTTTATCCTTTTACTCCTTTTAGTTCTGCCTAGCCAAGAGATTTATGGCAGTGTGTTGTGTCCCACCTCAAAGCAAAAAGGGAGTACCCAAGATTCATAGATGCTCGTGGTGGAAGAAGTGACAAAAGTCAGAAAGTCTACGAAAACTTAAAAAGTTTTATTAGTAAATTATACACTTGGCATGGAGATTGGTATAAGTTGGTCCCTTATCCTCTAGTATAAACACACACATGTGGATTTCGAATATGGGGTAGAACAAAAAAGGTAGAAAGAGAAGAAAGACACAAAATGAGAGAAAGGGAAGAAAGAAAAAAAATGAGAGAAGAAAGGAAGGGAGGGAGGGAGGGAGGGAGGGAGGGAGGGAGGGAGGGAGGGAGGGAGGGAGGGAGGGAGGGAGCATATTTTGTGAAATCTGAGTGAGTTTTAGTATCAGTTTCAGAAGAATTGATGGCTTGGGTCAAGAAAGCTGCAATCTTCAGCACAACCTGGCAAAAGCATGCAAACTAAAACAAAATTTGTATCGGGGCTTCAGTTTAGAGCTTCAGAAAGCTGAACTGAACTAGCTTTGGTTTGACCAAACATAAAGTTGTAGCAATAAAATTAGGATAATTAATTCAGCTTGTACATATGTCATTCTATATACAGCTGGCAATTTCTGTTAGAAGGACGAAAACAAAATTGTGTAAGACACTTTGATAGAAATTAGCAGTCATATTGGAAAGACATACTGGTTCACACATACCCATAACTGAAAAAGCTATATCAGTACAGAAACCTGTCCTTAGATTGCAGTATGAAAGAATAATTTTTTTCCTCCACACAAATGATGCTTCATAGTTCTTACAACAAAGCACAGTTTTAGCAGGAAAGATTGAGAAAAAGTCATGCAGCATTTTTACACCACAGTGGTTAAGGCCACTGTTGCAAAGTCAAATCCTTTCCCTGTCTAATTCAGTGTAAAGACATAACCTAAACCTTCTCCATCCTCTTCCTGTTCATAGCTGTCATTCTAGGGCAGCTCACCACATCCTTCCTGCTGAATTTGCCTTATTTTATAAGACCAGTTGAGAGCTTGTATATGCAGAAAGGAAATTGACCTTTAGGCAAGTGGAGTATTCATTTAGAGTTTGCAAGGGTCAAATTGCTACACCAAAGAATTTAATATGCAGTGAAAGAGTCTGGCTAGTCTCCCACTGTGTGGAAGACCAGAGGTAGGAAGACCTGACGAATGAATTCATGCACTTACATGGTGAGGACATTAGGTACCATTTTATAACACATACCTTGGATTGCTTCTCTTGTTTTGGCCTAAACAGTTTGTTTTGTTAAGGTATTATTTGGACCGCTATTTTCTCTTGAAAACAGTCATTTTTGATGAGCAAATACTTTCTTGTAAATCACTTTCCAGCATATTCCCAGTCCCATTTTAGATGGATACCTGTCACATTCTGAACAGCCTTTACACCCTCAGACATTTTCCCATCTAAATGCTAACTAGAGGTGATACTGCCTACTTAGAAAAGTCATATGAAGTCATAGCCCACATTACTATAACAGTAATAAAAGGGCAAGAAAATGAGGAGCTGTGCTATTAAACATGATGAAAATAATAAATGTTGTAGCGTTTGCAAATGGGCTGGGGAGCATTTTGAAGTGCAAGCATTTTTCTTCCCAGTCTAGAACAGAGCTTGGTAATGAGGACCAAGGTGCCAGCAGCAGACTCATTGCACTGAGACGTGCTGGAATTGGTGGATCTTTCCAGCCTGCTTACTGCAGATTAGGCAAAGAGAGTAATGAACTCTCTGCAGTGCACTCGGGCTGAAAAAACTACCACCTGCTAGAGGACAAGACAGATTTCAAGGAGAGACTGGCGCTTTACAAGGAAGATACTGGGATTTTGCTATACCAATAACTTTTATAGGAACGGTTGAGAGTGGGTATCAAGGTCTTTTATAGTCAGGCAATAAAATACTAGAACTATGTGAGAAAATCTTCCACTGTAGCTGAAAAATATATCTGAAGCTGGGGGGGGGGAGGAATCAAAACTTTTTAAAACAAAATGAAAAAATGTCTATTTTCTTCTTGGAGATTTATATATCTTTTTAAACAAAAGAAGCCCTCTCAATTTTCATAGTCTCCTTGTTCAGGTACATCCTTATGGTTCAGATTCATCCTCCTACAACGGACTCCTTCCCGGTACTCAGCATCAGGTTGATAAGTATTGTTTACAACCTGACCTTGCTGTGCATTACTCTGAGCTAATCCACTTAGGTCCCAGCTATCTATCTGCTGGCCTCAATCTGCCCCATCAGCCCCTTCTCAAAACAGGAGATGGAACCTCTCTATGTAAACTCAGGCTAATCCCACATTAATCATGGGAGCTCTAGTAGGTGGGGTGTTTTTTCCCTCCTCCCATCTTCAAAATGTGGAATGATATAGATTAGAATTAATGAGTCCTTGAGGGATGGCAGGTGCAACTCTTCTCTGATAACCAGCTCTTGTGGCTTCCAAGTGGGGACCACACCTTGGGCAGAACATCTCCTGCAGAGGCAGTTTGCTCCCTGGCTGAAGGAAAAGAATATGTCAGACACAAAATAAAGGCCAGTCTATGTGCCAGATATTCATCCATTTAAATAACACCGGGGGGAGAAAAGCCCCAGCAAACCAAAAACATTTACCTGCAATGGTGTAAGATTCTGTGCAGACAATCCCTAACCTTGATAAAGTCAACAAAGGAGGAGAGGAGCACTCACTTGCACTGAAAATAACCATCAGCTAGTACTCTCTCTCTCTACAGTTTTCTACAGTTACTTTCAACTAATTTACTTAGAAACCATAGTCACCCATCTTGTCATGGCAGACATTAATTAACTACAACATTTACGGAACTACAGCAGTCAGTCAAGTATCTCAGTTTTGACAAGCAATGCAGCCAAGGCAAAGCCGACTGATGCAAGCCACTGGATTTCCTTCAGAAGAAAGGCAAAGGCCGTGAAATAAACTTCAGGAAGATCCAAAACTGAATAAAACCTCCAGCACAAGGAGCAAAGCCTGCATTGCTGACACTGCTCTCAACTGCAGCACACTTCATTATTAAAGAAAACCAAGGCACTGTGAGCCTTAATTTCCCTCCAAGAAAAGGAACATGGGAGAGTGGGATTGACACAAGCAGCTTAGCACACTCTGGGTAATTAAGTCAGCATACTCTAGGGTGCCGTAATTCAGCTGCCATAACTTTGAAACACAGGAATTTCAACAGAGGAAAAGACAATTCAGTTTGTACAGTGCTTTATTTTTAATTTGCTGTCATGCAATGATTAGTTTATTCTAGAGTAAAACTTTTATGATTATAGTTTCTGGCTTCTCAGTCTTCACTCCCTTTCAATACATATATGTTTTCTGTTTTCTGGTTAGCTACATCAGTTTTCAAGAAAATGACACCATTATTCCATATGCTTCAGTTCCTTTCTAACAGGACAGGTTTTTTTGTTTCTTCTTCAATAGATTTGATGAATGGTGGCTTTAAAATCCCTCTCTCAATAATCGCTCACATTAATGGAACTCCCCACTCCTCCTAAGGTCATTGGTACACTCTGGTCATGTCATTTTTTCAACTCGGGCTTTGTCATTGTTGTAAACTTGCTTCTTGGGTACAAGACCAAAGCCTTTTTTGGCTTTCTGTAGGGATAGGTCCATACAAACAGATAATATGAGGCAGTGTGTTCCAAGACTACAGAGCTTTGAATATGTCACTCAAAAATTTAAGAGCCATCTTGCCTCATGGCATCTTTGGACCCCTGCACCTCAACCCCTTTACTTACTTTAGCTGAAAGAAGCTTCACTTCCTATTAGCTTTGATCCACTTCATAACAAATCAGAATTAATGCAGGCTAAGGAAGCCAGAAAAAAATCAGAAACGAATTTCCAGCATCCCAACATATAGCCTTTAGGGAAATTATTTGGCTTGGTCTCCAAGTCTGCTACAAGCTGCTAAGACTTCAGTGGACAAAATGCTGTGACCGTAACTAAAAGGAAACAACTGAAAGAACTCAAATACCCTGATGTGATTTAGGTTTAACCAAGGACATAGACATTAGGAAAGGATTTGATTTGTGGTAAACATGAAAAGAAATAAAACTAAGTGTGTGTTGCTATTTCACGACCCACTGTGCAAACATTGCTGTGGGCACAGTGGGTTTTATTGTTCATTAGTAAATAATCAAGTTAAAAATAAGATGGTTGGGAAACTGCTGATTGATGAGGAATAAAATAACATGACATAAACATCTGTCTCCTGGTCTAATATGTGTTAGTAGAGGAAGACATTGCTAAGGCACTTGAATGCTCAATGCCCTGATGAGATAGTGATTATATTGGGAAGAGTGTAATGCAACTACAGCTGCCATTCCCTTTCCCACATGGGGAACGTTACACAAATGTGGGTCTGGATTGTTTACTCCCAGAGTGTCTTGAATCCCGTAAGATTTCCACAGGGCACAAACTTTCCTGCCACATAAAACTCTGCTCCCAAGCAACAAAGCTCTTAGACTCTTGCCTGCAGCATGAATCCCTCCTTTACTGGAAAACACCTTCCCAGTTACAGACAATGACAGCTGACATGCCCTCTCACCTCAAGCAGTCCAAATCTACTGTGTCAAAAACACAGATAGATCTGTGCAACAAACAGCTTTTAAAACTTAAGCATTTAAGAAAAATATCCTGCACAGGTATCCCTACTTCATTAAAAGACTTTTCTGGCAGAGAAAGAGCAACACATAGACTCTTCCACTAAGGCATCTTCTTCAGTGATTTCCTCTATTAGGTTTCACACCTACAGAACTAAATTCGCTACAAATTTTACTAGTGAACACAACAATTTTTTTCAATTTCTACTGAACTCAATTTCTGTCCTCCAAAGAGGATAGAAATACTACCTCTCCCGGCTGCCACCGACACCCTGCTCCTTTGGCCTACCTTCAGAGTGAGAAGAAGACAGGCTGCATTTGCCATGACCATCTCTTTATATTTTTAAACCCATAATGATCACACACAAATAAAAAAATAGACTCTTTTCCCAATTAAACATTAAAATAGTGAGCAAGTACCTAGCACTGCCAAACAGCCTGTCCTCAGAGGTCAAACAGTATTTTGGGTTTTCCAAACTTGGAGAAATAAATATGAATAAAACTACAAACCTGAATAAATACATGCCATAAGAGATGCAAGTAATTTTCAAGATGTCAGCATTTACCTCAGATTATAATACACTTCATTCAGATTTTGATAGGCTGACTTCAGCCTATTTTTATTTATGAGAAAAAATATACAGATTTTGTATTTAAAGAATCTACCTGCCTTCCCTGGCCACAACACTAAAAATTTATTTATGTAAAAATTAGAAAAAAATACTAGTTATTATAAAAAATATTAAAAATTGGCTGAAAAGGAATCACCTTGATTTTGATTTTATATTTTAGTTGAAGAATCAGTAAGGGAATGAAACAGAAGCAGTATTTTCAGAATACAGAATGTAACATCATACCACACAATATTCCACCTGAAAAAAAATGCACACAGAGCAAAAACTCTCTTAAGAGAATATAAATTAAGACCTCTGACAGATAATAAGTGAAACCAGTATGAAACAAGGATAAATAAAGAAAAGTCCAGAATGGTACTGATGTCTTGGATTTATGTAACATCCTCATTAACAATTTAAAAACCAATAAACAGTAAATACCCTAAGCTTTAAATTGATGTATTAAATGGGGAGTAGGAAGCAGCTGCATCGAGAAGACTGAAAAGAATGGGCAGAAAACACTACCTAGGCAAAGCACAAGAGATCTGTGACAAAAATGCATGACTGGCATGTTGTTTTAACTTTGCTTGCTTTTCAGAGTTTGCATTTTGTTCTCAGGCAGCTTCAAGAAAACAATGTATATTTTTAGAATTTATCTTTTTGTTTACATATTTCTCCTCTGGGAGGAGAAAGGTGACTGATGGTGGTCTTAACCAACGAAGTCAAAGAGGTGGCAACCTATGTAGCCAATCCTGTGCCTTCTGAAAGAATTGTATATAAGACGGAGTCAGAAAATTAAATATAGAACTTTCCTGCTGACCTTCTTGCTGCCTGCCTCATTCTTTCGTGTCCCTACCGGCGGGGACACTGGCATACCAAGAGACAGACCACAAAACTGGGAATGAAAGTAGAGACAGGCAGAGAACAGCAAACTAAGATTAATCTGCTATGCAACACAGCTGTAGCAAAGGCACAACAAGGCTGCCAGTTTGCACAGACTGAGCAAACACCGTGAAGTCTGCAGCCAAGCCCATGTCTGGTAGACCACCAGCACAAATGGCTGCACCTTCCCCACGTCTGCTTGCCTTCTGTGAGCACCACCAAAACAAACATTTTACAGTCTTCATCACACACACGTTAAGCTTGAGGTGCATGCATTGACACAAGCTGTACATCACATTCCTGGTGTCCACATTAGGTCTGGTGGCTGTTCCCAGGGGGACTTACAGGACAGTTTCCCCTTAGGAGGCTTTTACCACATTACTAGTAGAGGTGTCCAGCCAAGGAGATGAAGCTATACCTAACCTAAAGCAATACTCCCAAAAGATACATATTGAAAAAAGGATGAGCAATATGGAATGCAATCAGAGCTGATGAAAACACCTCCAATTATGTAATTTAAATTACTTAGGAATATCTGCTGGGAAGTAATGTTGCATAAAGAAAGGAATTTGAAGAGATGACTTGAAAAGTTTCTTTTTCAATTTTCATCAGTCAATAGGCGAAACATTTCTCAAGCTGACTGGGACCTCTGCTGCAGCCAAGAACATCTGGAGGAATTACGTAAATCCCCTGTAACTATGCTGTAGAAAATTAAACTAGAAGATCCCAATAATTGCGAATGATAAAATACTTAGGCAGCTAAAATCTAGAGTGTGTTTTTATCAAATAGAAGAGTTTCTAGCTATACTTTCTCTGCGCAAGCTGAGACTTAAAATGGAGTCTATTCATCAACACTTTGGGAAGCTGAACATCTTGTCATTTGAGAGAAAAACCACAAAAGGTTTTCAAGAGCCACACAAGGGAAATTTCTCCTACTCCTACTGAAACTGAGTAAGTTCTACCCTCAACTTTCCCACTGGTTGGTTTCCCAAACTTTTAACTTTTTTAAATACATGAAGAAGCTTTGTCTATATTTGCTAGAAGTGTAGTATTTTGGGGAGCCAAAAGACTTAGAAGATCGTGGCCACACAAGACAGTCTTGCAGCGGTCACATCCTTATGTTCTAATGACCCTCGTTCTTTTACGATTCACTGTTTTCACATTTTATATTGCTGCATTTTGTTGCTATAGCTGAAGTCCTACTTTCTATATAGTGTGAATTACATATCTGTTTTTCCTGTTCCACACTTTATCATGCAGACAAAAGAAATACATTTCTGTCTACTTTGAGATTATCTTCTCAAGGTCAGTTTCCCAACTGCTCCTGTTGCCAGCCAGCCCAGAATGCACTTATGCACAATGTCTAACTTTGAGCATGATAATCATCCCACTGTATCGTAATTTCCATAATGAAGTCAGAGTAAAAACTCTCTCACCAGCTGCCTCAAAATTAAGAGACGTGGAAGGTCTCAAATCAACTGCCTAAGTTCATAAATCGATTACCACACTCTTTAAAAGCCTGTATTTACTGAAGTCTGTAAAACTACTGAAATCTTAGGAACCCTATTGTCAGCATCCTTCCCTTTTGATATTGCCATTTCCCCCCAGTGAATAAAGTCAAACCACCAGAAACTGAGCAGAGTGCTACTATTAGTGGTGGTTGTGCATATGCTCTGTATTAATAGAGTCAGTTGCCCCAAGGAATTAGCCATCTATATTCAGGGACTAAATGAAATTGTATTCACTGAACAGCTGATGACAGCACAGTTGAAGAACAGGTCAGTTCTTGTATTTAGGACTAAATCTTTGCTTTCTGTTGTAGATGAAGGATATTTTCTATGGGTTAAATAGTATTCAACCCAGACCCTTTTCTCCTTTCACCAATGCTTCAGTCTTCTTCTCTGTAACTGGGACTATGTACAGTGAGAACTGATTTAGGGAGAACTAGTCATTAGTAAGGCAAAATGCAAATAGCAGGTACTTTTGGAACCTATATCAGATCCCTTTCATATCTTAGATGGTATCTTAAAGCCAGGCTACTGCATCGTGACTATGTTATCAACAAGGGGTTCAGCAGTTAGCCTCCTCTCAGCTAAAAGATTCAATGTCCATTCACAGATCCATTTGAATTCAGTGACGTGCTCAGTACAAAGTGAAGGATCAAAATAAAAATGAACATGTACAGAACTGACCTGAAAATAATAAAGAAATGAAACAGCACTGTATGGTCAGATGCTAAGTACAGTCCTTCATTAATTATCTTTTTAAGGTGTTTACTTCCATTTTTATCTTGGCACTACATCTTTCCCCCCTTTTCAATGACACTACTGTGACCTACTTGAAACAGCTCCTACCATGAAAGGGGTTCAAGAGTTACCTTCCCTTTACTCTGAATGTTCACTACATGAAATAACCTCAACTGGAGAGAGCAATCAAAGGGGCAACAAGTACAGATATGTCATTTCCAGCACGAGAGATACAGTCATCAGATGTCACAGTCATATATGCAGCCTTGAAAGGCTACATGCACCAATTGGTCCAACAGATTTCCTTGGTCTGGATAAGCTCTACGACTTGGTCTTTCTCTGGCTCCTTCGGTTTATGTCTTGGGAGCAGGATCCCATCCTATGATTATTTTGCAAAAAATGAACCCATACCCTTTTTTCAGGATTTTTTCTGCCCTCCCTTTCCCTCTACCCAATAATTCTGACGAACACACTTTCCTTCTTGAATGTGAACACCTTTGTCTCTCTTGACTGAAAGTATAACATCTGTAGTGTCCTATAAAGTTCATTGTACACACAGACCTGGTGCAGGAAGCTGAAACATAAATCACTATATCCCACTTCCCTGGCCATTTGCAAGCATTTTACTGACAGATGTGAGCTCCTTCTGTATCTCCAAGGCATGACGGGGTTTGCTCCCACCTTCTGGCCCGGACAACACTCTTCTCCTTACCCGTTTTACACAACCCTGCCCAGGGAAGACCTGCTCCTGTTTCATCCTCTCTCGCTCAGATCCTCTGATCATTCTCTGCAAGTCTGAAGCATTCATATTCCCAGACACGAGTTCTCTTGTTCTGCAACTAGATACTTACACTGCTCCCAATCCCCTGCTTTGTATATCTTAACATGCTCATTGCTTATTCATCATTAACATCTTCATTCTTAACATCTCCTCAGCATTCCTCATCTACCAGTACATGTGGTAGAACTGGCAGGGAATCCACAGAGACCACGGCATTCTGTGAAAAAGTCGTTTCCAGAATGCAAGACTTTTGCACAGCTTTTTCATTGTTCAGTGGTCATGGCTGTAAATACAGAGAGGGTGCAAGATGATCCAGAAAAATATCTGTGGCATTACTTCAAGAAACACCAAAGCCTTCTCTGTTCCCTCAGCCCACAGAAACATTGTGTTCTATTTCCACATCACAGTTTTTTCTACATCTCTGGAGACAACATAACCCCTTTTTTTTCCTTTCAAGGTCTCAGCCCAGCATCACACACAGGCTAATACAGAAATTAAACATTTTTTGAGTAGCTTCACATAAGTTTAGAAATCAAGAAAATAAAGTAACTAGACTTACCCCAAGGAAATTATTATTAGAATAGTTTTCAACCTTGGCACTGAGGTTTTAAACAAAATAAAGTACAAGTAAGTCCTCCAGCAATGACTGTGCCTGCTAGGTAGGTAGGGAATATACCTATTCACTCTGGATCTAACACACTTCAATCTCATTTACAGTTTTCCATTTGATACTTAGATAACTTTATAACATTATTCATTATTAAGGCTGGATTCAAATCAGTAACCTTCAGAAGGGAAGTTACATATCCCATTTGTTACTCAGTTCTCCAGATAAGTGCTTCTGCCTCAAACTCATGCATCAGCTTTGAGAAGCAGTGCTCACTGAAGTGTTGCTAATGCATTCCTGAGTCTGGCTAATTACACACAATCAACTGATTCTCAAACATCAGGATGCCAAATATTGCCTTAAATCACTGCCACTTGATGGGAAACCTTCTACTGCTTGAAGAGGTGAAAACAGTTGAGTTAATAATGAAAATCACATCCAACTTTTTAAGACCAACCTCCTGAAGGTAGCTACATAGAAACTAAGGCCTTTAAGCCTCCTCCTGTTGCACAGAAAATAACTTTAGCTATTTTTTTTTACTTTCTTACAAAATTGAATAAGAACAAGCCTTAAAAAAAACCCCACACAAAGTATTTATATGTGTTCAGCAAGAGTATTGTTAAAACTCTCACCTGACTAAATTTGTATTGCAACACACTGCCTGGAAAACAAAGGTGCTAGCTCTTTCTCCAAGGAACATGATTCCACACGAAATTCCACATGCACTATGGAACAGAATCAGCCTTCTGCAGATAATCCACTAGGACCGTAATCTAAAATCAGCTGCTACCTTCACTCTGGATCAACTAAGTTCCCTTTTGATCTAGGGTCCTCTGTTTGATATTTGAATTAGCTAAAATATTGCTGGTAAAGGCACCCTGAAACTCAGGATAACTAAGAAAGGAATCCGGTTGTGGAAGACTGTTTCTGTGTTTGTTAACTTCTGCTGACGTGCAATAGCAACAGAAATAGCAAGATGACAAGGCCAAGGAAAATAGCAGCTAATAAAATAGACCAAGATGAAACCATCGATACAATAAATCAGACTGTACCACCAACTCAGCTTTGTTTCCCAGGCTAAAAGTAAAATTTAATTAGGTGCTACAAATCTAGATAACTAGCACTTGACCTATATCTGTCAATATAGTCTAATGCCGAAAAACATGGAAAGGATTCATGTACATGGAGTGAGGCATGCCAGGGTTTGATCACCCTTCCTCCAGGCACACACCTGTCCCTGCCCTGTCACCCAACACACATCAGTGCCATCCCCTACTTTACCACCAGGCTCTTGGTTGTGCTCCTCATCAAGGGGTTTAGGTATCTGTAGTGGGACTTCTGGGTAGGTCAACTACATATGCCTGAGTCAGGTCTTCAAAACACCCACATCTTTGTGTTTTATGCTGTTAACACAAAATACACCAGGCATCGTACCCCAGAATTTTTTGGGGGTGAGTAGCCTGATCAGTGTCCTTCAGAGTTATGACTGTTCACTCATTTGTAATCAACCTTTAATAAGGCACTATTGAAACATTTCATTTCATAACCAAAAAAAGGAGGGTGGAAAAAGAACCCCTAATCCCAAACAAGTCAATTCTCCATCAGGCTGGACATCCTTAGACTAAAATCAAGATTGCACCATTTATGTGTTTACAAAGAGCTACATTTGTATAAGACCCCTGGCGAAGATGAAGGAGGATCTTTCAAAGGTCCAAAGCAAACAATTAAACCTGAAAATGGTCAGAATTCAAGATATAGCCTGAACTGCAGTACATGACTTCCTTAGTTTAAGACATTGTTTTGCACTCCTGCATGTGTAACTCTCCCAACACCTTTAAACAGAAGTCAGGCACCAAGATCACAGGTGTACGTCTAGGGAAACACAGTGCCCCCAAGAAAAAAAAGCTTTATAGTTACAATGCAAATGCACATCATCATCGTCATCATCCATGCGTGTGCAGGATTTCCAAGTATTTTTTCGGACTTTCCTGAAATCAAATAAAAATGCAGCACTGGCTACCATTCCTATATGAAGCAGAGATGCCCCCTTGGAAAACAGGCATCTATATATTGACAAGCTGTCATCCCTGATGAAATCAGGAGTAAAGTGCTCTTAAATCATCCTTGGAAGATAAAACTTTTAATGGTAGCTTTGCATTGCTGTAACTGGAAATGGATCTGCAGCTTTGTATTTTAAAGGCTAAATCCTTTCTACTCCTTTGTTCCCTTCTTTATTTTCCTTACCCTTTTCCCTTCCCTTTTCTCCAAATTAACATTTGGAACACTTGAAAATGCTAATTGAGTTTCACTTCATTCAGACAGGAAATAATGACCTCAAGATAATAAGACAAGTTAATAGTCCCCTGCAGGTAAATTAACACAAGACCAAATGCTTGAAGACCTTGAGGATCACAACTGTTAAACTTAAGTATGCATTCAAAGCAATTCTGAGCACCTAAAAAAGCAGGTCACAGATCATCAGTCAAAGCTATTGAAAAAAAAAACCTCTTCAAAGAAACAACTGCAGAACACATGACAATAATTTCTTTTCAACATCTACTGTAACACAGCCAACTAAAAGATGCTTTTATGTAAATATAAAAAACCCCACAACCTGCATGCTCAATGTGTATGGAAAGGTGTGCTCAATGAAGTCATTAACTCATCCCCAAACTCAAACAAATACATTTCAGTAAGCCATCCATCAGAAACAGATACATTTCCATTGCAGTCACACGTATTTTCTTTTTGTAATCACTTTATAGGGTTCAAAATATGAATTTGATTACAGTATATCCATGAAGATGAAATGCTTACAGAAATCATAATGCTGCTTTAAGTCACAAAACAAACATTTCACAGCCCATAAACTGAAAAGTGGTATAAAAGTGCCCAAAGCACAATAGTCACTCCACAAATCACCTTCATGTCAGAATAGACAAAAATGTCTAACCTTAGAAAAATATCCTCTCTCTTTAAAATACAGCTGTTGACAAATAAATGGGTAATTTTTACAAACTATTCAAGTTTAAATTGCTAGCCCTCTATTAAAATAGCAGCAATGTGTTTTAAAAATTAAAATAAGTTGCTGAATCATGTAGAAATTAAAAAATCAAGTAACACTGGTTAAAAACCATAAATGATTACGAGAAATCCAGAATCTGTGTTCAATACAGTTTCAAAGATATTACTGTATCTTCTAATCCTTTAGCATACTAAATTATCTTAGTGTTTAGAAAGGAGAAAACCTGTTATTTACAATCTTCTATTTTTAATTTGAAGTTTTTCCCTTAATTACTTTTTGTTTCAGCACAACTAACAGGTGTCAAGAGCATATTTTCTTTGCTTGCACAAGTTCATCTACAGTTAAGACACCAACTCTGAATTGAAAAACCTGAAAAGCTCATTTTCCTCTTCCAACACATGAATATAAATTACACGGTAAGGAGGGGGACCTGGTAAATTGAAAATCTGCAGGACGTGCAGAGACATTCACGGCTACCCAACAGTACAGGTAGGCAGCAGAGACCTTTTTGACAGAACATTGTCTCCACTGCAGGACTGCTGCAAACATAATATCTTCTAGGACACACTGGTGAAGTTTTTGCACTGATAGCTGACTAGACACCAAGAAAATCCAGTCCAACAGTGACTAGAAACAATAATGAAATTTAGTAAATCTGTTGCTTCGAACTGGAAACCTGACATTGACAGAACTATGGTAATAAGGACATAATAAATGCAATCACTATAAATATGATGTAAAATTCAAGCTTTTCTTTTAAAGCACATATTTCCTTTCAAACAGGAAGGGCACAAATTATGAGAGAAATAATAAGCAAACATGAAATATATCAACATTATCTGTGTAATAAAAACTAAAGAGAATAATTTGATTGGAGCTCGTCAACGATTATATCACTTGAATTAATGTTCTGCATAAACAGTATGCTGGGTTTGCAAAGCGAGGTCTCAAAAACGAATGTGAAGATTGTTTCAATTAGAAAAAAACTATATATTAGTGAGTTTTCCTGTTCTTTGCTTCTTCTGGAAACAAATGCAAAATAAGATTTAAAAAAACCCACTTAAAACATATTTGTTTATTTTATCACTACTGTCATTAAATTAGGCTGTCATTAGAGACTTTAAACCTTCTGTTTAAGCTGGTTCACCCTTCTCACTTCTGTGCAATTCTCTAAGTGACTCAGTTCACTTTTCCAATGATTTTGGGTTTTATCGTTTCTGAACATTACAAAAAACACACTCCAATGAATTTTCTATATGGTTTTGTCTGTAGTGGTTACATGCATCACAGCAGTACTTTCCCAAACAGCCCTGATACTATCTTGTGGTTTCTGAACAAAGTTTTTCAATCTAAAGGCTGCATCATCCAGGTTTAGGATGGTCCCTGAGGAACCTGAAATGGCTTCCACAGAGACTTCATGCAACTACACACAGGTCACAGTTACAATGAATGACCCGAGGCAAAGAGAGCAAGGTGTTCCGGAAAAGACTTTGTATTTATCCCAACATTTTGCTGCCAGTGCCCCAATCTCACATACATGCATATGCATTGCATGCATACGTGCAAATGTATCCCACACCAGTAGAGCAGCAGTGGTACTAGTGCATGCATCATTCCAACCTAAATAGTTCAGTTGCTTTCTCCACAGTGTCATTCTCATTTTCAATAAAAAAATGATTCCCCAGAGTCCTGTACAACATCTCAGGGATCTGTTGCCTTCAAACTTAAGAAGAGTTCAGACTTTTATAAGATGTACAGTGGTGGACACCAGTTTTTAGTACCAACAGGGGATAAGGTTTAACCTGAACAAGGAAAAATTAGGCAACTGGACCACAATTAGAATAATACAGATCAAGCTAACTAGGTGTCTCTTCTACTAAACTAAAAGTATATATTGATTCTTTTTCAATCAGTTTAATAAAGTTAACACTTATGGTAGGTCTCATTCACATCTCAATCGAAGCCTCCAATTGGTTTGAGAAACCTAAATCCATGTATTTTGCAGACTTTGTGGCATCACCTGAAGGGTATTTACCTCACTGCCTAAAAATGAATGCCAAAAAGATCTGTGGAATACTTACAGAATGTTATGCTACCATATAAAGCACTTTCTATAAGCGCCCTTGTACAGAGATAGAGTGTATTAGAAAAACTCAGTTTCATAACTTGAACAAATTCCAACTCCAGATGTGGCATTATTTTTTTCATCCCGAGGTATCATAGTTGGAGCTGCTCTGATTTGCTGATTTATACCAAAGAAACACAGGTGCTGCAGTGACTTGTTTAGGCAAAGAGAAGAGAAAATAGTACAGCATTTCCATACGAAGTTCTGAGGAAATATGCATGACTCAACCCAAATTTAATACAGGTTCATATTGTTCTTGTTTAGATGCACATATGTAATAGCCAAATTTAATAACATCAGAGATCTGCTCACAGAATTCCAATGCTCAGTGGGCTTAGTCGAGTTGAAAAACTCATAAATCTGCGGGAATATATTAGACATTGTTACAACTAAATGATGTTACAACTACATGACAATGACTGAAACAAGGTAGTGAAAAAGGCAGTTAATTTTAGTATTTCCTTATGTAGTTTGTCAGTTCATCTTTCACAGTCATAAATATTCATGGGAGAGCAGAAAAAAAAAAGTTAAAAGGATTTTTTGTTTACTAAAAAAAAAAAAATTTGCCTTCTTACTGGGAACTCTCACCTTCTTCCTACTACCAGTAGCTTTGGCCACTCACTTTTTAAATTGGCTTTTTTAAAAAAAATTAACCCTTCTCCTTACATTCTTCTTCATCAGGGGAAGAAATGGAAATTACCAGCTCTTTAGGTTCCTTCTTTAACAGCAAGTGTTCTGTTGTTATGCACATGCATTACTAAATATGACTACTTTGACGTGAATTTATGAAGACTGACTTCTGTTTTTAGAGCCTATGTCTCTACCTACAATCTGTCCTTCTGCTCATCTGTTGCCTAGTCAAAACTGTCTGAACTTGAGCCAGTTTGTACATTGTTCTACAGTGCATGCCTGACTGAGACTTTTTACTTTAACTAATATTCTAAGACATTATTCCTTGCAGAACTGAATAAAAATATTCTTAAAAGGAACAGTATTGATTAAAAACTTATCCTACTGCCATGGAGAGAAAATGTCCAGGGACCAGATACACACTGGGCTCTTTCCCATAAATCTCCAAACACACTTCACCCTGTAGGTGTGATGGTCCCAACTAGAAGCTGTCAGCAGATTTTGAGAAAGTTTGTGGTTCTTGGTAACCTTTCAGATTATAACCCTCGCTGGAGCAAGGAGCGCAAAGTGAAACCAGGTGCCACTGGGAGATATTTGGGATGAGAAGACATCGAACACTTCAGATCCCTTATGCATCAGTCTGGATCACCATATCAATTTTTATCAGGTCTACTTGGTGTCTACCTGCAGCATGAAAGGACAGGACTTAGAGAAGGAAATTATTCTTCACCTAGCTTCTTTTCAAGTTGGCCAACTGAAGACCAAGCAGACAGCACTCATTTTTTTTCATACACGGACAGTTGGTATGTTTGCCTTTTGTCTCTCAGAAGTATAAGGCCGTCATTCCTAGTGACCATCAGCAGTTTCCTGAAGATTTGAACTTTTTGCACACACTGGAAATACATTTAATTCATAGTTTCACATCAGTTTTTTCCAGCTTTTGAAAAGCAAGTAACAGTATTCTTTTAAGAAATAGGGCTGAATCCAGCTCATAATAATTATGTGCATAACTTAGTCATGTAGACTACAGCAGGGGAGTAGGGAGCATCTTCTCAGACCACCATGATTACATCTCTTCTCCAGATCAAGTAAGTCCCTCTCAAGTATAACTGGAATATCTTCTTGACTCCATTAATGCACAAGAAATATGTACATTTTGAGAGGGAGACTAAGCCCGTTCAATTTGTTCAATTACTGTGAGAGAACATGGTACCAGCCTGGAAATGGAACCTTCAGTCAATCAGACCCAAGAATGGATTTTGCTTTTATCAGTAATGGTGCAGTTTACATCCATATTGTGAAGAACCCTGAGCTGGGAAGATCAGTTCAGCGTCCTCCTCACCTATTAAACCAGCTTTCTTGTTACCTGCTTTCTTACTCGGCCCAGCTTTCACAGCACAAAAGGTGAAAGCTCTGCTGAGGACATCTCAAAATCAATTCGCTTACCCGGGAGTTGGTCAGGCCAATTCCCTTACCAGGAGATGAGGTCATCCATCTCCAAGCTGCTCAGCAACCAGAACCTGCGTCCCTGACTCCCCAGCCAACAGTAAAAAACTAGCCTTCCACCAAAATCCATTTCAGATCTGCCTGTATCTTGTTTTCTGAACATCTTTTGGAGATTTATACGCTACCTATCTAAATCCATCTGATAACACACGCAGGGCCCGAATCTTCCATGGGCCACTGGAGTTAAGCATTTAGAGACCTTAGTGAATAAGCAACAAGTGCAAGAATGCAATTAAGTATCTCCTGAAATTCATCAGACTGGGTGTCTGTCTGGGCTTAAACTCTAGGTATTGAAATCTTAACACAGGGGTTAGGAGTCTAATCTCATCCATCATCATCCACAAATCATGAGAGCTGCAGCATAAACAGCTCATGATCCAGGCCTCAGCTGAATTTCTACAAAAGCAGAAGTTATCTGAAATCTATAGCTTCAACCAGCCTATGTAACCCTGAACTAGCTGTATATATAAAGTGTGGGAAGCAAAATCAATAAATAACTCAAAAGGTCACCCAGTCATGAGTATGCACAAATGCCTTCTTGACGGATACGCTTAACAACCTTCAGCACTGCCAATGGAAACTGTGGCATCACCTCATCCATTCCAGCATTTCACTCCTCTCACCATAAGATATTCCTAATATCTAATATGATTTCTTTTTTTTTGGTAGTGAAGTTTGTGATTTTGTTGTCCTGTCCTTTTCTCTATGTAGCAGAATTCATGCATAAAGACTATGTTTGAATACACAGATTTCCTCAATTCATTGAACATCCCTTCTTAAGTTTTCCAACTATCACTGACAACAAAATTATAAATCTCTACTTCATAATGTGTAATAGCTGCTTCATTAACTCAGATAGAATAATTACAATCATCTGAACAAACCTGAATTACACTCATCCAACTAAGCAAACCAGTATGATCCAGAATGCTCCCAGTTTCAATTAGCTATTAGTTATTTCCTATGCCTGAAAGTACTGTGACCATACTGACATAGTATTTGAGGGTTGCTGTTCAGTTCTCCAGACCAGTAACCACATTATAAAAAACATCATAGAATATGGAAGTCTCCTGGAAGAGACTGAAGGACTGAGGGTGGCTGGACACCTCATCGTGTTTGCTGGTTTGTTTGAATTAAAACTGAAGGCTTAGAATAAGAACCTGACATTTTCCCTAAGCCTAACTTAATATTAAATAATTGTGCAGAAGGCAAAACTTTCAGGACAGAAACATTCTCTAATCCAGGGGAAAGTAAGCAAAATGCAAAAATACTTTTTTCTCTCATTAGCATGAAACCTTAACTAATCAGGGCTTCTGATCATTACATTTTCTCATTTCTTTTAAATGAATAAAATATACCTTATGTAAAAAAGCATAGCTCTGTATCTTGTGTCTTGAGTCCGTCTGCCCTTAATCATCAATAAAGCCCAAAATTTTTTAAAAAATGCAGTATAATGAAGGAATGCCTATAAATTTAATCGACTATGACCGATTGCTCACCACTTTCCAAAAGCTAGGGAAAAAGGAATTGAGCTGTAAAATTTGTTCTGGGCAGGAACTTGGCATCTGCTATCAACTCAGAGTCCAGAGAAAATTAACATCATGAATTTCAAATATATTGGCTTATCTCGTGTAACTCAAAGCCCACAGATTTGATTTAAATCATCATGGACTAAATCCTGCCAGGCAGTCAGACCCATGCATGGGACAGGAAGGATTCTGGCAAAGAGGGAAAAGGGGGTAGAAAAGTTCCAAAAGATGTTGCCTTGGTAGGGTGAACTGTTTAACATCTATTTTCCAATGCTAGAAGTAGATGTAAATCCCATTTAATCCATTCCCATGTCTCTCCCACTAAGTACTATTTAATAAAAAGCATTTAAGTGCTGCATTCATCGATCCCATCCTTTTTGACTGCACAAAGTTTCAGACACGATGATAGGTGAACGCCTTTTGATGCTTCTCTTAAAATTCTATTTTCATTTTTGATTAGGACTCACCAGCAAACAGCAATCCTATTCTCTCATAACCAACTCCCAGCTTTAGAAGATATGCTTGAAGCTAAAAGAGCATGAACTCCCTACTCTCCAACAAAACACGTAAGCAACATTAGTAAAGAGAATCAGAACTGCAGAAGGAACACCCTGTAGCCCACACAGTCCCAAGGAAGATCATACTCTTCAAAGAGCAGGGCTGGAAAGGTTAGATTCCTCATATTTGATAGAACAACCTCATCATAAATCAGTAGCAAAATGGAGAGAAGTACTGGAATTCCTCATTAATAATTTTATCCCAAACTACAGACAAGTTTACTTTAGTTTAACAAGAAAATATCTGCTAAGGTAATAAAGTGTGTTTCATAACATTGTAAGATCGAAGAATTCACAGAATTTACAGTAACAATGAGAAGGTGAAATACCTTCTCATCAGTATTCTGCAGCATTTTGTTATCTGAAATGCTCTTTTCAAAACACTTCTATCAGTCATCAGAGATTATACTCTTTTGGGAAGAACGGAATTAATGTGGCATTTGCCTTACCTCTCTTCCAGCTAACTCATGCTAGAGCAGTTCTGATGTCTTCTGTGTTAACTTGCACACCTGCCATTGGCTTGGTATCAGAAGAAAACACTACTCGCTTCTACACAATGAAAAATATTTTGGTTTCCACATTTTCAAGGAGCAGTCAGAACCATTTCATCAAACCTGTGAAAGGGCTGGGATTTCCAGAGTGCGACAGGTTCTTTCATGACACAAGCCAGGTCTAAAAGACTGCTCAGTGCTCAACAGCTCAGAGGAAGATGCAAAAGTGGATGAAGTGCTTAGCCTATGGTTTTACTCATAATATTAGATACTGTTTTGGTAATCAAGTTTGTAGAATAGAGTCGTCACCTATTTTCAGTTTTGTCACCTTCCCCATAGTGTGTGTTGCCTTTTTCCTAACCTGGAAATTAAATTCAAGATAATTTTAGTAAGGAGGAAATACAAAAGGAGATCTTTATTTAAAGGCCTTCAGAGGCAGTTATGGGAAGATGTCCACAAAATCCCACCCCTCCCAAGGGTGAGTACATTTTCACAGGTTTTAGGAAATTAATATAATTGATAAAAATCACCAATTAGGAGGACAAGTTGTGGCGCAATTCCACCCAGGTCAAGTCTGTTCTCTGGAGCCCCACCTCGGCACTGGCTGTACTTTGTCCATGAGAAGGTATCTCAATGTACCTGAAGAGTTGTTCTTGGCCTTGGTTCACAGGAATAACCAAGATAGCACTGGGGCCTTGTACCTCCTGGGGCTTGGAGCTCTGGAATTTGCCTTGTCTTTCTGCTTAGAGAAAGGCCATGGAAAAGTACTGGGAAAACGACTCTAATACAATAGACTACAGAGCTACAAATACATGTGCAAAGAATATAGAAAACATAGGAAAAAAGACAAAACCCAAACCAGCATCATGTGTGTATAACTGCAATTATTTTGGCAGAATAATTCATAATTGAAATTTCCTGGCACCTCATGTTCCCTGTACAGCACCATTTGAGGAACATGACAGCAGTTTGAAGACAGTCTCCTTATCTACAGTATCTTTCTACTGCCTGTCTTGACCTGGGGAAAAGGTTACTCAGTCTTTTGGAAGAACAATTTGTAAGATGAGTCAAGGATGAAGGCAGGACTTGGAGATGGCAATTTCGTCTATAGCAAAGACGTAATGTTTTACTTATAATTGGATAGCCACTCCAAATAATTCAGAAGTCCCAAACAGTTCTTCTTATTCATACAAGTTTTAGGTGCAGTGATTTCAAAGACAGTTTAGTATGTGGTGCATATTTTGCACAGCAAACACCAACACATAATTATCTCCCATAATTATTTAAAATAGTTCTCAAACAATTTCTTTTCTAAATTACATTACTGTGCAACTGGAACCATTACAAATGATCATATTGTTTAATTAGCCGGTTTCTCCTAATTTCTTCTACATTTCAGATTTTTAATTAACATTTCATAGCTCTTAAACTGAGTGTAATTACTAACAGCTCACATGAACTCCAAACTAAAATTAAATCTTTTAATAAACTGCTATTCTGAAAACTGTAAGGAAATTTAATGTTTAATAATTAAGCATTTGTTTGGCTAAAATCCTTACCTATTCCAAATCAAGAATTAGTTCAACAGTTAACATAAAGATAGAGTAAAATGCCCAAGCACACGGCAGTCTGTTTCAGAAAATAAAATAACAACATAGAAAAATAAAGTGTATGCTGCATTGTATATAAAAAAAATGCATGTTCCCATTTTCAGCTTCTAAAAGAGAGGGAAGGCAGAGTTTTGACTTGGTTGAAGATAAAGGCCACAAAGAAGGTCTAAAATGGCAAAATTAATGGTGGGGAGCTACCATTTTGGCAGAAGGCAAGGCACATTGATTAGTATAATCAGTGAAAACGCTTAGGGTACAGTCCAAGGTTTGGGAGGTATAGCAGGAGACTGTTCCTAAAGATGAAAAAAAGATATTAAAGAAGCAAATATTTTAGATGTGATAGACATTATTGGGAAATTATGGGGAAAATGAAGTGAAAGTAAACTCAGCAAGGCTGAAAGGAAAGCAAAAGAACCTGCGATTTTAAAGAAAGGAATAAGTATAAAGGGCAATTGCCTTGAAAAGTGGAATTCAACCTGCCCAGGGAATAGGTTGAAAAGGTCTCCTGGGAGAGAAGCAGAAAGGATGGAAGTGTTCTGAAGAGCTAAAAGAATTTTATTAAATACAAAAGCAAGGAGCTATGCTATTGCAGAGGAAGGGTACAGAGTACAGTGATAAAACAATATGACTGCGTTTAGAACCCTTCAGCGACCTCAGAATAAAAAACCCTATATGGAAAGCTTAAATAAAGACACCTATTTATGGACAAGGACAGAGGAACAGCACCAGCATGTAGGAGTAACTCTGAAAAGGTTATGACACAGTACAAGTTATAGTTTGTAAGGGACTTAAGAAGCAACAAAAAAGGTTAATAGAAGGAATAGACAGTGAAACACTTTATTTCTGTAATAGGAAAAGAAAGCATACAATGGATGAAGCAGGGAAGTCTTAACTATACAACACCTACCTTCTTTCAGTCATTTATTCTCCTCCACCCCAAATTAATTAACCCTGCTTTAACAGCTGAACAGGATTGCAAAGAAACAAGCTGGGAATTACTGCGTAATAGTTATCTGAGTCAGGCCAGCATCTGAACTGTCCCCTACACTCCTTTAGGAAGTAGGTGAGGATGTCTCTGAACCTAATCCAGCTCAAAATATTGTCAACAATGTGAATTCGTTTAAAGGCAAAAAAGATTTGGACTGAAATTCCTTCTTTAATTAGTTCAGAGCAGGAATTTCTGCCAAAGTCTCCTTTTTTGGTAACGTTCATATAGCAGAGTATTACATGAAAGTCTAAAATAGTGTCCTTAATATTTTGTTGGAGCTGTTCCCTCTTGCACAGTGAGCTTTACCAGCAAATGAAACAGACAGCAAGAAGAAAAATACTCTCTAATTTAGATGACTGGGTCCTAGTCCTTGTCAATTATCCAAAGTGAAAGCATGCCGGTAGGAAAGGCAGAGGATGAGATCTAGTGCTTAGGTATATTTCAGATTTGGAAAATTTCTGTTTGTGCCGTTGAGATAGAGAGGGGAACTGCATAAAGTTCACCCACATCAAGGGTGAATGCTCTAATCACTAAATTAGTTATGGGATTAACAAATAGAAAACTTCCAATTTAGCCTTGGATTTTTTCCAGCCACAATTATTTGATGCATTCAAATGCTTCTGAGACTTTAAATCACACTTTCAGCAAATTTGCAGTTTCCTAGTAAATCTAAACATAAAGCCCTAATGAATATTGCCTGAAGGTGAACAGAGAAGGAAAGAAAATTTATAATTAGTTGAGCCAGGATACAATTTTCTGACAAAATGTTCAGCTGGCAGTTACAGCCTTCATTCCTGCCACCCCACTTCCCCCCAGCTTCTTCTACTGGAGCCTTTCTGCTTCCAGAGGAAACCTCCAGCTTGGAAAGCACTTTGCTTCCTGCATGGCATGGCAGAACTGCAGAGTAGTAGCAGCTACTTCACCATAATACCATTTACATTGCATAAATACAGAAAATCAGAGTGTATTATTTCATAAGAGATGCTTTTAAATTCTGTATGTTCCTAGCACTGTTCTCACCAACCTGTCTTCCTTCTCATGCTCACATTTGTAAAAATAACACCAAGTTATTACTCAGTCTTTGTGATAGAAGGCATATGTAGAGCACTAATTGGCAACAAAGTGTGAGAATAGTGTATTAACTAAGTCTTGAAAATATTTCTTATTCACACACTTATTTTTATCACTTTGATCAAGCTCACATCTGATTCAGCAATTTTGCCCAAGCTGTTGTTCAAGGAGCAATGCCATAGCCAGATGGCAATGGTAGCATCTACATCGTCTTCACATTCAGTGCTCACTGAGAAGGAGAGGAATGAAGCCACATTTAATTCTCAGAAAAGGTCTGGGGAAAGCAGTGCAACTGTTCATCAGATTTGGACTTCACCACTCCTCCTGACTGCAAACAATCAATGTATTGTAGGGGATTGCAGCCAACCATTCCAGAACTGCCAGTCTGTCCATTTTTGGTGTCTATAAAATACGTTGTCAAAGCCATCTCCACATCCTTTCCTTAAGGAGACTAGGAATTGATAGATTTTGGTGGAGTTACCTTTCTTCCACCTTTCTTAGAGTTTTGCATAAGGAAACAACTGTTACCAAGCTATCATTTAAACTGCTAAATTTATGTGTCAGGAATATTTTATTTTCTCCTTATGTTTTAAGTCAATAATCTTAAATGTTTCTGCTATGTGCCAGTTATGTTTTGCTGTTTGAAAGTGAAACCTAAACTACCAAATATCTTATTTTTCACTGTAGGACAAATCCATGTTTGTGGTAAGAGAAATAAGGTTCTGTGAGCAGCCGTCTAAAGTTTTAAATGTTTGTTTGTCATCTGGGGTAAATGTATAACCAAGATTCTCTGAAGAGCATCTTCAGTATCCTTCAGGCTCTAAGAGGTTTTCTCCCAAAAGGGGAATGTTGGCTTAGGAAAGCAGAAGTCTAGCTATTCCCTTCCAGTTAGAGCATGATGGGGTGCACTCTTCTACATGGCCACATTTTACACTCAGCAACCCCATTAAGACTCTTCCAGAAATGAAAGTATTTACATTATTGACATAGGAATGAGCAATAGGCACACAACAGAATCAAGCCAAACCTGAGGAGCAACAGTGACAACTCACTAAATAGCTCAGCCCCATACTGAATGCATGTGCTGCATTACTTGAATTGCAGCTCAATGTTACACAGCATGTGATAGAAAAAGGAACTCAAACAGGAATCTCCTTCTAAATGGAAAAAAAAAATCACATAGAACTAGATATATTTAAAGAATTCCTAAAGGAATTCCAATATAATTCAATTTTATTGGTTCATAAGCAGCAGCACATTACAGGCAGCCTGTGATTAATATCACCTACAGAAAATGAAAGGCTTGGAGAGAGCTGTAATAGTGGTTAATACAATAGAGACAGCAATTTGTTTTAATGAAAGTTACTCTTGGCCTTCAACTAGTTCGAGAGGCGAAAAAACCCCCTCAGGATCTGCACTGCCAAACTTGCAAACTTCATCTTAGGTGCCTAGAAAAGCACTCCTCAAAGCGGTGGGAAAGAGGCAGGTGTCCCTGAAGGCTTCCAGAAGGAAAACCTCTCTTTCCAACTTCCAGCCTTTTTGTCATCAGACAGATTTACCCAACATATTTTAGAAGATTCATCTCTAATCCCAGTAGCTAATGCTGTATTATTAAACATTTCACTTTCATTATGAAATAAGTATTTGTCAATCTTCCTTGCTTTCATTCTGGATATGATTACCCTTCCAAGTCTCTGCTGCCAAAAATTAATGGCTTGATTTCAGAGGTTGGTAGATGTTAAATTACTGTAGAATTTCTGCACAGGCAACGACCTACCACCAATAATAGAAGAAAAATATTGGAAACATACACAGAAAAGTTGCAAGAAAAACATTATACACTTGGGAAAAAATAGTAAATTTAGAATGTATGTTTTTTCTCTCATTATATATATATCTGCCGAATACCTTGATCAATTACTAAAGCTGAGAGAAACAGAATAAGCAAGTATTCCTGGCTGGCCTCAGTTATTGTAACCAAAATAAACCAAGTTACAGAAAAATGTATTTCCAATTTCATCTTGACAGAGAAAGAAAATGAGGTTCATCTGTGTGCTTCTCAAGTTCTTCCAAACCAAAAAGCTGTGTAAGAGTTATTATTAGTTACATAAATCTTGGAAGCTTGTTGCAATCCAGACGGTGATCACTAAGGACTATAGAGCAGAAATCACAGTAAAAATTTAGCAACAAAGTGGTTTATCTAGCTGAAGCAATAATGAGCTGCCCTACACTCCTCCTGATAAATTCAGCTTCCACCTGTCTGGTCTGTTTTAGTTCCTTGTTCCCATCACCATGAGATTACATTTGACCTGTGGGATCAAATGAACAATTCTGTGTTGGGTTTTTTTTGGTTGTTGTCGTGGGGTTTTTCGGTTTTGTTTTTTGTTTGGTTTGGTTTTTTTACAGAAAAGCCCATTCATCTTTACAGAAGCCCATTCACCTTCACCTGCTTCTCTCTCAGAAGCCTCTGTTGCTCCACTCTCCCTTTTCAGGCATCACCAGCCCTCCTTCTCTAGTTACCTTCTGGCATCCAGCTTGTATGGGATATATATTGCCACAGGAATGATGATGTTTCAGCAGAATTCAAGACCTTTTCATGTCTCTCCTGTGACAAAGCTGTTTGCAATTGCTCCCTTTACATAACCCACGCTGCTGGTCCCTGGGCCTGGATCATTCCAGTATTTCCTTCCCTTCCACCTGCTTTTACTCTACAAGACACCTTTGGAAAATACTGAAAAGTATCCCCAGTGACATTCACCACCACTGATTCATCTACTCTTCCTTTAGATCAACCACTCTCTACTTCCTTTTAATACCTTCATTTTAACTGCAAGAAATCTCACACTGACAGTCACTGAGACCTTTTAGATGTCCAGGATTTGGTCCTCAAAATCCCAAAGGGTTTCCTGTCTCTCCTTCTCTCTCCACATACAATACTGTTGATTTCTTTGAAAAAAAACAAATGAAAACTTTTTTTGGCCATTTTCTTTCTTTCAGTCCTACTTTCCATGGAGAGAAATGAGCCAACCTGGCTCTGCCATGGTCCCCATCTTTCTCTCCTATAAAGCCTGCACTTCCCACCTGTCTTAGCAGCTGGGATTCATCTCACCTCACTGTTGACACATCTGCACTGTAAATGTCTGTAATGCAGCCTGTTAGACTCACAAAGGTAATTTTTTTGCCTTTCCATCAACAGGGAAAAATGTCCCCTTATTGCACAATTCACCTTCCCCCAAGTCACCTTTCACAAAAAAGAACAAATGAGTTGTGCCCCCAAAGTCTCTGCTTTTCTGCATCACCCATAACAGGAACCCCAACAATGAAGTCAGATAGATATGGCTGGTTAAAATTAAACAACAAAACAAACCCCCAGCTTGCATCCATACCTGTCTTATAGTTGTCCATGCAAGTTCAACATGACTCAGAAGCTTGTCATGCCTCTTCTGATCATCACCACAGCACAGATCTTCGTCCTGCAACTCATACATCAGACTTAACTCTGATTTTTAAAAACTCTTTCTTTTAGTCAGGAGATCCCTAAGTTCTGCACATGTTTCCAACTTAAAGCGAAACTGCTCTTCAAATCTCTTCCCATGGGTCCCCATTGCCTCCAGCCTCCCAAAGACAGGCCAATGGTACTCTGTGCAAACGTTTATCACATCACCATTTAGAGCCAAGACTGACACGCAGCATTGTATCAGTAACTGCAACAACACTGTATTGCTCTACTCCTTCTTCTCCTGAAATAACTCATTCTCCCACCTTAAATTAAAATCACTAATTCTTAAGGACAGAGATAATATTTCTGCTCTGCATTTACCTATCCTGCAATGGGATACTGTCTCATGACAATGCCTTTGAGGTATTATAAATATAAGTAAATAACAAATACACACAATAACACAATTACATTGGTTTTGCTTACAGCTATGCAATTTTTCTTGGGCATTAAGCAAATGAAAAATTAGACCTAGAAAATGCTTCTGTGGGACTCCCTCAAATAAGAATATTTCCTCTATTAGAAACGCCACATAAAAAATAAGAGAAGAGTAATAGAAAAACATTAGCAGATTTACGGAAGGACCAAAAAGCACAGATATAATTATATCTAGTTTATTGCTAATTTGTAGGGCTCAGAATATTTCTGTACATTTTCTTTCCTGTGTTTTCCTGATTTGGTTTTAGTTTCTACGTTTTGCTGTAACTCACACACTTGAACTCGACAGCATTAGAAAAATAAGGCAAGACTACAAAGTTGTCTTCACAGATTTATCTAGCTCTAGGAAAAATATTACAAGAATGTCCTACTTATTTTGATATTCTGCAACTGTAAACCTCCCCAAGTTTACAAAAGCAAGGTTTTAAGAGCAGTTCTTTCCATTTGTAGGAGGTTATTAAGTTATTCCCAACTGTCAGTAAAAATCAGAAACTGCCTTTTTGGATGGCAGGCAAAAAACTATGCAAGGTCACCCCTGCAACCAGAAGTTTTTAGGATCTCCTAAGCTATTTTACAGCTCTGCTTATAAAAAATTACAATAATAGGTTTATTGTATACAATAAATAAAATCATTATATTAATGTTGAAGAAGCACAAAGATATAAATGATGCAATTTTAATACCTAGACTATCCACTACCATATTTAACCACATAGCTACTAGGTTATATATGTACACATACTTGCAGGCAGGGCAGGGGTCATTTGCAGATCTTTAATTTGATGACATTTTCTTTTCTTTAAGTGTTGTTGATTGAAATCAGTGTCTTATTGTTGCACAGCTCTATCTTTTGTTTACTGAAAGTGATTAAGGCAACCAGTGGCAGTAATTTTTCTCAGCCCTATAAAACAACACAAAATAACCCCTTCCAGTTCTTCATTTATTCATGTTGCATAAAATACAGCTGGAAATTCACTTAAATTCCAGTACTGCAGTTCATATGCAGACAACAGCCAGCTGTTGTCAAGGGAGTAAAACTTTTAACACACCTTGTCCACATTACAAGAGAATCCTGTGTTGCTTATGGGATATAAGGTTTTTTTGTGCTAAGGCATGTTCACTATGAATTGGCACTTGCTCCATGAGCTGCTGAGTTAGCCACTGGCATAATTCTTTGGTCAAGCAGACTGCATCAGCTTGACTAAAATTTTAGGTTTGTCAATAGGAAAACTAGACAAAACATACACATTCAAAAGTAAGAATGATCCTAAATGTGTTTTTTGTGATAGTCTCTATGTCACATTCAGCAAGGGGAGTTTTAGTTTCCTGAGATGTCTAATATTCTTCTCACATTTTATTTCCCAAGTAGTTACTGCACTCTTTAAATGACTTCTAACACTGAGAAAACTCAGAAAATATAGAGCAATTCATCCAATCTACATTTCACAAACTTAAAAAGGAATAAAAATGTTGTTAAAGCTGCATAAATGACAACTTAATCCCACATCAGGTAGAGGTAAACATAGCAAGAAGCCAAATTAAATGCCATCTCTTTCTCTGTTTTTCTTCTTGGACTGCCACACACCAAACATTTCATATGATCTATGAGGTTTCCAGGATAATAAAGCAAAAAAAAAACCACATTTGTATAATTCTTTTTGTATTTACAGCAAGACAAATTGTCTTGTTTTGAAACACCAGGGCTGATTGGAGTTGTACAACAGGGTATAAAATTGTCATTGCAGCAGTCTATGTTTGCATATAGGCAAATATCATACTGACAGTACAAGAGAAGTTCACTGTGCTTTGAAAGAACTGTATCTGTACATTGTTGTCTGAACTAAACCCCTGAAATCTTGCTTTACATTTCTAATTTTCTAATTTTACTCTGTTTCCAATGTGTACAGATTGATTCATGATGCGAATGCAAATCTGGAAAAACACCAGAAAGTTATTTTTACCTATGTTGTTTCGGCTCTACTAAGATGTTTTGGTATTTACACAAAACAAGTTTGCTGTTTGCAATTTTTCTTCTGTTTATTCTGTGCAAAACTGAAGTGATAGCCACCAGTGTTTTCAATGGTGGTGCCCAAAATCATCCTTCCTTATTTAAGCTTATGGCCTCTCTTAAAACCAGACATATTTTAGAAGACATTGGGAACGAAAGCATTTTCAACAATTTGATCATGTCCTGAAAATCTGGCATCTTATAGACCTAATAAGACCAGATGCTTTCACATGGCAGTGTACACAGTTCACTCCTGTTCCAACCAAATCCGAGGGCGCCCAGCATCTGCATGGAGAGAAATCTCCAGTGTGCTCACAGCTGCTCCCCCACACCCTGAGCTCTGGGCTGCTGCCTCAGTGCCCAAGACCAAGCAGCAGCTCCTTCTGCCACACTGTGCACTTGTGAGCAGCAGACAGGACTCATGAGTGGGACCTGTCCACTTCACAAGCAGCACAAGGAGAGACGTGGGGGCAGATCAAAGGGTCCACAGAGCTCAGTGCCAGGAGGCCACAAACACAGAAGGTTAAGGTGCAATCATGGATAAACCCCTAGCATGCACCAACTTTTCATCCATGCACATTCTAATCCAAAGGGGGCAACTTTCAACATGAGTGAATTTTTCTTTTGTTAATTTGTTCAATGTCTTTTTGAACCTCTGTAAACTTAGAGCATTCATTCACTGTCACCCAAGGGGAAAAAATTCTACAGCTCAAATAAACATTGCATGTGGAAATATTTCTCTGACAGAGTTCTGCTCATTTTCGTCATCTATCTCTAGAATTACAACTATTGACAAGATTTGCTCACTCTATCCAAAGCACTCTCTAAAATAAAAACTATCTATTTCTAAAAATCTCCTCCTCCCTGAAGTGAGAGACATGAACAGCAACTTATCATTCCTTTCCAATGCAGAGCAATGTAAGTCTAATACAAATAACTGGAAAAATTTCCCACCTTGCTTGGTGAAGGCATATAATGCCCTCCAACATCTGTATTCCATAAGGAATCTGAGTACAAAAATTTTCGAAAGTGGGACAGTCCTCTGGTATATCAACCATTCCTTTCAATTTATATTGTCTGTAAACGTGCTAAAGGTGTATCCTGTCCCTTCATCCAGGTCACTAACAAAGACGTTAAACAGTACTGGTCCCATTATCCTGCCTTGGGGCACACCACTGGTTACTGGTCCCTAGTTGGACTTTGTGCAACTGATCACAACAACCTTTTATCTGTTCAGCCAGTTTCTAATATACCTCAGCATCGACTTATCTAGCAAATTAAATCTCCAATAGACAATAACATAAACATTGCCTAGTAAACCAGATGTCTTGGTGCAAAGTGCATCACTTTGTAAGCCAAATACTTCAGTCCAGCTCTGTTCACTTTCAGATGCAAGGGGCCTGCTGTTCAGAAAGCAGTGGGATACCCAGTGCCATAGGCATTCTCGGTGGTGTTTAGACTTTCACTATAGATGACAGCACACTAATGATGCTAGTCTTTCCTTAGCTTTTCTCCCCTGAGATAAAAGATAAGGTCCTCAAGCAGGATGTAACATGTCCTAATATAATACTAAGGCTTTTATCAGTAGCATATAAAAAATTTGATTCCCTTTAGTAGATCATCCTATGGCCATATGGATTTTCTGGGACATACTGGTCATTGTGATGTCTGTCAGACATCACGTTCTTCGCAACTACACTAGGAGTGACAGAGCTTATAGCAGATCCTGAAAGAGGGTCTTCATGGTTCAGCTGCTTTGCAGGGAATATGCCCATGATCATGGTGTCTCCCTCTGAGCCCCGTATGCCCTGTCCAAAACCCACAAGATTTTTATAGAGCCTGACTGGGCCACTGGTCACGTCAATCTAAAACCTGAAGAGTATTCCATAGGCCTAGTCCGAGTCTGATACCTGCTGCTTAGAGCTCTGCTGAACCTGTGGGATCCACACAGTGGGACAGGATCCACAAACTGGCACACCACGCTGTCCATGCATCACACATCCATCTCGTGGCGGAAAGACTACAGCACCAGCATTTTACAAGTAGCCAAATTCAGAGGCTATATAAATGTGGGATCTAGAAGTTTTTAATCTGTTTAGTGTGTCTATGCTTTAATTTTTTCAGTGAAAATGGGATTTCAGTTAAGGAAAAAAATCAATAGCAGCTCTGCCTTTGAGCCCTGTTTCTGAGGGCTAAGTGACCCTTGAGCCTGGTAATCCATAAAGGGCCTGTTCCCCATTCTTCTCTATTTCTCATTTCATACCTTCGATCCTCCTAAAATCTCCTTTCCCCAGGCACTTAAGTCTGTGATTAATCTGGATATTTTACACTTTGCAGTGTGTGAAAGTCAGGTTTACTTACAATCATAAATGAACTAGGCTATAAATAAAGTCATCACTGTACACTCTGATTCACAGAGCTCCTTTTCAGGTCGGTTTTTTTCATATGTCTTAAGCAGCTGTATTACGAAATGGCAGTCTCAATTAAAACAGGCTGAAGAGACATACGTCTAACTTCACCTTGTGCAGTTATTTGCCACCAGACAAAATGAATATAAAACTGCCCCTATTCTCCTACAATACAATTCGAAAACTTTTGCACCCACAAGTCTCAAACAGCACACTTTCCTGCTAAAATCTTATAATTAATCTTTAAAAATGAACCCATAATTATACTTCATCTTTAATAAAGTCAAGTAAAATAAATAAAATCAGATAAAATGCAGATTCTTAACCAAAGGTATTGCCTGGTTTCCAAATTGAACAGTTGCAAATGTAAGATAACTACAAATATCTCTCTTCCTCATTGTTTCAATTCTAAAGGAATTACTGAAGAACTGCAAGTTCACTTCTGTTTTGCCAGGGATTATGGAGAATTTCACAATACGTTTCAGAAAATCCCAGAGTAGCACAGAATCCCAAAATATTAGCAGAGGATAAAGCAGTCTGACATTAGACTGCTGTCTGCTGATGGAGCATAAAAGCCACACAGGTGAGAAGTAACTGATAATTTGAGAAGACCTTGGAAAAGGATGATTTACATCTGTCATGTGAAATAAACTATATACTATGTAATATTATATTATACTACAATATATAATAAAAGATATTGTCTCTCCCTGAAAATCAAAGCTCTAAAATGCATGGGAAAAAGATTCAGATATGAAATGAAGGCCCACAGAAGAATGTACTAGGAGGAAGAAGCAAGGGGAAAAAGAATGTTCTGCTTAAAACACCAGGTTTGTGTAAATCTCTCATTGCAAACCAGAAATTAATCATTTAAAAGATGATTTCTACAGGTGCATAGGTGGGGGGCATTTCCTTTATTTTCTTTTTGCCAAGAGAGATTAAAGTTGATATGGGAGGAGGGTGCCAATACTGCTATCTCTTCACAGGCTCAGTTCAGGGATCACTTCAGAAACTCTGAAGAGTTGGTGGTACCTTGAGTTTCCTTAGCAGAAATCAATGGCATGTCCTACTTAAAGTTCTGAATGCAGGTAAAATATCCTTCAGTATAGGTATGTTCCTTCAGTGAGTGTCCTGATGTATCTCAATAATGAAGGACTACTTGTGCAGGAAGGTGAATGCAATGCTCACTGCAGAAATAATGCCTAATTTTTCCACATTCAGAAAGGTCTTATTCAATGTTGACATTAAGCCCATTGAACCACTAATTTCAGCTTGGAAGTCCATTAGGAAGTAAAGCCTTTTCCAACAGACAAAAAAGTAAAGTTATGCCCTCATTCAGGAAGGCAGATGGGAAATGAGGAAACTGCAGGGAAAAGCAAGAAAATGAAACTTTTTTTTTAAAAAAAAAAATCAGGAAAAAATAAAAGAAGCAAAAAAATTCAAAAGATCTTTTACATCAACTTTCTTCTGTTAAGAAAAATTCAGGAGAACTTCAGTAAAACAAATAAGTCCCACACACCGTCTGGAAACCCTCTGCAGTTGTAAGTTACAATGATGAAAAAAAGGAATAACGAGGTTAGTACAGACCTGGTTCCATCCTGCCATACTGGATGGATATTACCATAATGATTTATAACATATTCCAAGAGCACTCTAGGAAAAATTATTTAAAAATTAATTTTAATGTACCTTTAGACACAAAAGATTCACATCATAAATACAAATTATCCCAGGTTAATAACGCTCTTCTAATGTAAAACCCAAATGCATATCCCTTTATGTCCTGTTCAGCATTATTTTTTGGGGGGAGTGGGGATGGGTTTGGTTTGTTTTGGTTTTTCTTCTCTTAAATACAGTCATCCAATCTAAAGCTTTCATGTAAAACTTACACGGATGTTTATTATTGTGCTGGAAATAAAATAGCTGGAGCCATTTAGCTCAGTCTAGCATGTGGAAAGACAGCTGGGGGTAAAACAGCAGTCTCGGCTTTCCTGGGGCACTGACAGACACATCAAACACTAAGGGTCAAGGAAATCTTCACCTTTTCAAATTACATAGTGCCATTAAAATCTGCACAAAAACCTATTTGCAATCTATTAGGAAAACATAAGATGATTTCTTTCAAAGTTTTTAAATATTGTTTTTAATGTGTTTCTCTGGAAAGCACAGTAATTCATGGCAGTGCTCACAGAACCAGTCCAACACAGAAGGCTGGTCATCCATCTGATTTAACATGAGCCTGTAGTGGCCAAAGAGAAGTAAATCTTGACACATTTCATTTTTACACACTGAATTGTCCAATCACATCCTATCTACTAAAAATAAACCAACCCAAAGTCATATCTCCAGTGATAATAATTCCTTCATGCACTTTTTGGCTTTAGATACCGTGATTACAGATACAGGCACTGGAGGAAGTGTCCTTTTCTTTCAGTCCCACACGGAGTTTTGTAGTGTTGTCTATTAAAAACACAACTAACTTTTAACTGGACACAGTTCAGAAACAGAAGGTAAGCAGTAACAAATAAACACGTGCTCATGCTGTTTCAGTCAAGGGGACCAGACAATCTGGGAGAATAATGCTTTGGAGACCTTCTTCACATCCCACAAGGTTCTTCCAAGGAAGAAAGAAGGTCTTTGTTTTCTAAGACACTTTAGAGGCAGTCACTGCCATGCCAGTATCACCATACAGACTGGATCTGACACTGCTCCTAGCTCCTTGGCACACATCATGCTATGGATTGAACAAAAATGTAGGCATTGTCAAAAGAAGAATGTAACCTCTTGGACTATTAGATGCACTAGTCAGGAATACACAATCACTAGAAAAATTAAAAGGATTTTAAAGGAAAGCAACTATGTTTCAAGAAACAGACAATTCATAATACAACTGTCCTTTCATTGACTGTGTACTATGTGGATTAAGTCCTGTAAAAGAACAAAAACACGGGAAAGTAAGGAAAGTAATCTGTTAATTTTTTTCGATTACATAAGAAAATGAGTATGATTATTTTTCATGTTGCTCCAAAGAGGCACTTATTTTTCTCATTAGTGGGATAAATTAAGCTATACATTCTGATAACTGTAAAGTAGCTAATTTGTTTTCATAAGTTTTTACAAAATTTCAACATGATCAAATACCATTTATTCGTAACTAATGATTCGGGAAGCCTCTGTTGCCAGATCCTTTCAACAAGTCTGCTTTGGGCATGCTAATGACAAGTACTTTCCTATGCTTTTAATCTCTGCAGCATTATTCCCAGAAATTTGTATTGAACATCTTAATACTTTTCCAGTGAAACAAGCTGAGGAGTACTTAAACCACTTAAATGACACACTGATGTCAGCATGTCGACTCCTAGTACAAACGTCCCACTTTCCTCCATTTCAGGGCTCTGAGAGTCGATCAGGTTCACCAGCACTTGTCATTTTCTGTTCCTTGAAGCACAAATAGCTTTCTACACAGGAGACTCCCAACAAAGCAAACCAAATACACAAAACCAACCAAGCAAGCAGTCCCATCGTGTAACAGCCTATCTGCTGGGCTTGGAGGGAATTTGCACTTAAATTCCTTTTCTTCACATTTAGGAGTGGGAAAGCAGGAACTAGATGCAAGGAAACAAGAAGGAAAATTGCTGCTTATATCTAAATGCCCAGACTTTGTGGAAACATCACAGGAAATGCTCCTATTTTTTGTCACAAAACTTACCACACGGGGAAATTTCCTCAAATGTCCTTTTCTCAGGGCAAACTGAGAATCTCAGCCCTTATTTCTACACACACACATACTCTGATGTATAATTGCTTCTAGTTTCCATTAAGATCCAAGTTGTGTGGCTACTGCAAAACAAAAATGTATATTCATTACTAACCGAGCAGAGGTAATTCGTGCTTGAGGGTAAGTGACAGACACACCATCTCATGATAACAAGCCGGTTTGCATCGATCACAGCTGGATTATTGGGTTGGAAGGCAGATGCCTTGTGTGCTACCACTCCTACAAATCAGACCCCTTACAGTCCCTAATTTTTTCCCCTCAGATTAATTTTTTTTCTCAGACCTAAAACTTATTGGGATGGTCCTTCTTATTATACACCAAGAAAAAGCTGGTGCAGGGGTGGAACACCATAGGTTTTCAGAAGCCTCGCTTAATACCCACACTCTTCTTCAAATACAATGAACCTGTTCCTCTTGTCTTTTCTTTGTTCCTTTCCAGGCAAGCAGTGGCAGTATAACAAACTGAAAGTTTTGTAAAGTGGTGAGCAGAAGTTATAGAGTTCTAGAGTCATTAAAAAAAAAAAAAATTAAAAACCCTCAGAGTAATGTAGCTTGCAGCTGCCAGCTAAGAAGGCCACATGAGAAATCAACTCCTGCATTTTCCCAGCAAAAAGACTCACCCCACACTTTAGCACCTCACTAATAAGTCTATTTATGAAAAATAAAAACTAAAATTAAAAAAAAACCCACCAAAACAAACACAAGGAAGAAACCCAGAGACACAGCTTGAGAAGTTCTCAAAAGTGAGGTAATTAATCATGGACAAGCTGAAAAAAAATCTTTGGTGGTAAACTTTTAATCAGCACATTTAAAAAAAACCTCAAGCCTCTATTTGGAAATATGGATTGAGACTCACTTTCTCAGAGTAAAACATACCGTAGATAAGCCATCTCATAAAATGCATTTGAATCACTTTTCTATTTCATCACTCTGTTTTCAGAAGTTGCAGTACATGAACACGTTTTGATGACCCAATATCCTGATGTTTTGGCAAGAACTTTGCTTTACTGCCTGCCTGTTTAAAAGCCAGGCTGTCAAAATTATGCAGCATTTCAGCACTAAACCTGGTGTATCTTATTTAAATAATTTATTACATGTCCTCCTTGTGCTCCTCTAGCTTTCTCTGAGGCTCGTGTGGCAGATGGTTCAAATGGCGTGACACACGCTTGGTGTAGAGAAGGAAAGAGACAAGTTGGATGGGGCTTTGAGCAATCTGATCTAACGGAAGGTGTCCCTGTCTGTGGCAGGCTGTTGGGAACTAGATGATCTATAAGGTTCCTTCCAACCCAAACCATTCTGTGAAATCATTGCTGGAACCCTGGACACGGCCCCCCAGAGCCAAGACTCGTGTTGAGGAGAGCCATGTCTGAATATTAAGTTGTGTGGGTTTGGATGACTTTATGTACTTTGTGGTATCTTTTCTCTGTTATTTCTCAGACCTTTTCTTGCCCAGGCACTAGGAGAAACTAGGACTCTGGTAAAACAGTACTACAGAAACTGAGCTGCAAGTATATATTTTTTTCCTTTTCTTCCTTTTTTAAAAAACTTTTTTCATTCTTTTGAAATCCTTCTTCTAAGTTTTCTTCTTTAATGGAAGATTTTCAATTTTACATCCAGAAAAAGGAATTTGAAAATGACCAAATGAATTATACTTATAGGAAAGCTGACTGTTAGCAACAATATTTTAAGCAAATGCATTATATAATATTTTGGCTGAATTTGTGTGCATTCTGCACAAACCACCTAAAAGAGATTTCTGTTTCTCACCTCCCATGTTCATTGATCTGCATTTCTCTGAAACTTTAGGATTTCCAAAACAATTCACAAACAAACAAACTAAACAAAAGGAAAGACAATTGTTCAGGCTTCTACTGTACTTTCTGTGTTAACTTGTCACTTATAAAAAAAAAATTGAAAACACTATCAAGATATCTACACAAGCAATGTGTTGAAATGTGGAGAAGTCAGTAAAGTACAGAATTATGTAACCCCAGGACATGGGATATTTATTTTGCCCACCTCTGTGACTTTTATTTCTGTGTTAACACTATATTAACAAAACCTTTGCAGTACTCTGCCCTGCACAGTAAAATACTTTAGGGAATTGGCATCATTTTGCTCCACCAAGCATTTACATTAATTTTGCATTATGCATGCAACCCCACACTTTCCCATTTACTATTTACAGAGTAAACTTTAACTAAAGTCAATAATAAACATTAATAGCCTCCAGCTGTATGTTTACTAAGATATTCTCAAGTACTCAATGCATAGCAAGAATAGCATGATCATTTCACAAACCATTTCATCTCAATGTGAGGATATGTGTATGTCCCTGCTATTACAGGAGCAAGTCTACAATACCAATATCTAACATAACACTGAGAGGACATTCTTTGTTTTCTAAATCTTGTCAGCTCTCATATGCTGGAAGGCGTTGTGGGACTAACTGGATCATATTTTTCCATGAAAAATATCACCCAATGGAAGAAAAAGTGATGTTACTTTGGGGTTTTTTGTTTGGTTGGTTGGTTGGTTGGTTGGGTTTTTTGGGGGTTTTTTTTTTGGTTTTTTTTTTTTTTTTTTTTTTTTTTTTTTTTTTTTTTTTTTTTATTTATTTGATGGAAAGGCAAGGCTCCCCTGTTAAGCAACCTTTGCCAGAGACTAATTCACTGGAAAATTGCTTCTCTATTCCTAGCTCTTTCTCCTCTTGAATTGCATCTGATTGTCTCCACTGGCAGATTAATACACACACGACAGACGTAGCCAAGAATTACTTTGTCTTTTCTGATTTCAAATTACATATATTAATCATTGTTCTGATTACTATTTTCAATATTTGAAGTCTATTTTTCTAATGTTATAACTATCCCAAATCCTTATTGGAAATGTAAAATTTGTCAATGCACATTTTCTCCCAGCTTAGCCACGATTCTCTAAGGCCTTTACGCAGCCAAACACCGGGATAAGAAACAGCTCCACATAAAGAACCCAACACCTGAGAGGAAAAAAGTTCTTTCAATTACTCTAGGAACAAATGGTCAATTTCTTTGGATGGCCAGAGATGGGCGGGTATCAAATAACAGAAAAGTCTTTCCCAAATAATAACCAAATAACTGAGAGAAGAAACTCTGTTACGGTAGTAAAGTCTGTGATTTTTTCAAAAAACTTACAACCAAATTGACTGTGTGTTAAAATGCACTTCAGATGGAATAATCAGTAGGAATAGCTTACCTTTTAAATAACAAGGAAGCATCTAAATAAGAGCAGCTTAATAGAAATCATGTTAATAAATTCACTTCAGTGACATTGAAAAAAAAATAAAAACAAAAAAGTTCTTTTAGTGCAATTGATGTGCTGTCTCTTTCAATGAAATTTTCATTTGCCAGTCATTATCATTTTGGTGGAAGACTAAATTATTTGCTGCTTGTCAGTGAGGGGCAGAGTGTAGACGAAATGTAAGAAGTTGACAAGTTAGATGATAGAAATGAATAAAATTTATGTTCCTATGAACCTAATGGCAAGTAATTATCTCTGAACTGGCAGTACAAATGTGCTTTTTCATCATGAATATCTGACGTGCATTAGAAATTTCCAGAAGACATATTTTTTATACAGTAAAGCAACAGAGTGGAAAACTTGTTAAATATATAGCTTCTGCACCCAGCATTTAATAGAAAAGTTTAATTGAGTGGTGAACCTTACAGATACTTTTTAATGCCATGTTAAAAGGGAGGTGCTAAAAAAATCCAACAAAATACCCCATAAGTCCCTAAGCCAACATTCTAATTTTTTGGGGTTGTTGTTGTTGGGGTTTGTTTTTTTTGTTTTGTTTTGTTTGTTTGTTTTTTGTTTTTAATATTTACCAGAATCCCAGATATGGCTGCATTGTATGTTCTGCAGCACACATGCAGCATTTAGAAAGCTGGCTATAAGAGATTGAGTGTGTGTGTGTGTGTGTGCGTGCTTACATAATACAACAGCCAATATCATGAAATATAGCACCTACCAACAGTATTAAACTGTAACTCGGCAGCCAAAAAGTTGCATATATCAGAATTATGGCGGACTGTGCTATTGCTGTTCTTTCTCATGTGCTTATGTACACTTACGCTCCCAGCACAGCAGTCTTGATTCATACTTTTTCTAATCTAAGACACGGGCTGTGCCTCATTTGGATGCAGAGCGCTCTAGCCAGCGTTTTGTGCCTGACCCTGTCCCTTGATTAGCACACAATATTCGGATCCTGCTAGAAAGACAGAATGTTTAATTTCCTTGCAGACGCTACAACATTATTCATCCCTTAAGTACTTAAGTGGTTCACTAATAATTTATCCTCACAATATCCCTGAAAGATGAACAGTTGGTATTATCCAAACTTACAGATAAGAAAACAAAGCACAGGAAAATCAAGGTCAACCATACCCGTTAAAGGGAGATGGCTATTTTGAGCATCTAGACCAGGCCATTGCTGAATATGCAGACACAACACGGCTACAGCTGCGAACATTCATGAGCAGCTGGAAGGAGCCACCAGAAGAAAGCATAGTGAGCTCTTCCTAAGCGAATATTTTGCCATTTAAAGTTTGATTCTAGCAGTTTTGTATTAAAAAAAAAAGTAGTTTCCATATGTAGAAACATCAGGAATTCTTAACACACCTTGCGCATTATTACTAAAAAATTAAATGCATGTATCTTGGAAGTTTTAAGAAACAAATCAGGCCTACTCAATATATTTAGTTTCAAAGTACTTTTGCAGGAACTTAGTATTTTTAAGTTATGTAGGAGTACTACAAGTTCAACCTGTACAAAAATTATCTCAAAGAACATCTTATATACAAGTGGGCAGGATTTGCTAACTGATTTTTGGAGCCGATAAATCTAAAAGTGACTAAGCAAGTATGTCTGATACTTCAAAAGTGTTGTTTTTGTATAATTATACTTCATAGAAACCACTGAGGACCGCCTTGTAACAGAACAATGCGGAACAGGACAAACAGTCCTCCACAGAACTGACAACTCGAAGTGGATATAAAAAGCTACATTAGGCAGATTGCCTTGTGCTCTTCAACTACACTGTACTGAGACCTTCCTTCCCAGGAGGAAGGAGGGAGGTGTGATTTGAGAAAACAGCACTCTCAAAGGATAATGACTACTCTCACAGGTGCCATCCCAATGTTCTCTTCCCCAAAAGAAGCCCCTGTGCTCTCTCACAAGTGATTCTCTCAAGGTTCTTCCATCCAGGGGCCTAAGAAGAGGGTATAGCCTGCTTGGATTTTCTCCCATTTTAATACAGGCCCCCATGACAGGTAACATTAGCCTTAGGACACATAAGTGTCCTATTATTAAGTTGGCACCTCAGAGAGTACAAACAATGGAAGGAGTTCAGTTAAGTGAAAATCAACTTGGCTGAAGTTTTCAGTCAACAAAGAAGAAAATTAGGTTTTTTGCAGTATTTGTCTTCACTGCCTGTCCCATTATCAAAATTTGCTAAACTCTGCTTGAGAATATCAAACTCTATAGTACAGCAGTCCTGACAACTTCAGGGTTGAAAGGGAAGCATTTCAAAAAGCAGAACCCCCTCAGAGCTTGGTTCCTGAGGCTGGTACTCTGAATGAATTTTCCATTGCAGCAGATGAGAAACACAGAACTTTGAGAAAGTTTGCTTTCACTGCATTATTTCATGATTTACAGAAAAGGCATTTTATTGACAACAAAATTACAATATTTATGTCTTTAACCCACATAAGGCTACACGTTATTATCTGACATCCATCAAAGACCAACAGGTATCAAGAAATGTTAACTTATATTACTTGTGTGTGACAGAGGGACAGTGTCAGGAAATATGACAGGACAACAGCATTAGTGCACACACACCTCCTTCTGCTCACAGAAAAGTTAAATATAATATGTTTCCTAACCAGAAGTATCTAAGAAATCAGTCTGTACCTAACACACAACCTAAACTGCAAATTTTTCGCCGGGTTTATTGTACATGCGGTTTTCCCCACCAGCAGGAGGAGCTCCTTGCTTGGTCTTGTGCAAATCATTGTCCCCACAACATCTTTGTCTCTAAGTTGGAGAGACACGGATTTCACAGATGGGCCACTTGGCAAATAAGGAATTGGCTGGATGGTTGCACTAAAAGATTTGCAGTCAATGGCTCAATGCCCAAGTGGAGACCAATGAAGATTGGTGCTCCTCAGGGGTCTCTTTGGGACTTTTTTAACAGTATTATTTGGGTACAGTTTAACACTGGACAGTTGGGCGTAAGTGCAGGTTTTCCAATGATACCAAGCTATGTGATGAGGTCGACATGCTGCAGGCAAGAGAGGGACGTTGACAGGCTTAGGAGATGTCTGTGTGAAACTCATGAAGTTCAACGAGGCCTAAGTCCTTCACTAGGGTCAGGGCAATCCCAAGCACAAATGCAGACTGGGTGGCAAATGGATTGAGAGAAGCCCTGAGAAGGACTTGGGGTGTTGGTGGATGAAAAACTGCACATGACCTGTCAATGTATGCTCACAGCCCAGAAAGCAAATAACAAAAGAATGTGGCCACCACGTCAAGGGAGGGGATTCTGTCCTTTCCTCTGCTCTTGTGAGACTCCACCTGGAGTGCTGCATCCAGCTTTAAGGCCCCCAAGACAAGAAGGACACGGACTTGTTGGAGCAAGTCCAGAGAAAGGCCCTGAAGATGATCAGAGGGCTGGAGCACCTCTCCTGTGAAGACAGGTTGAGAGACTTGGGGTTGTTCAGCCTGGGAAAAAGAAGGCTCCGGGGAGACTTTAGGGCAGCCTTCCACTACCTTAGGGCAGCCTCTGCAAGAGAGCTGGACAGGTTGGGTTTTTTTAAAAGCATGTAGTGACAGGATAAGGGGGAATGGCTTTAAACTGAAAGACGACAGGTGTAGATGAAGTATTAGGAAAAAATTCTTCACTGTGAGGGTCTGAGACACTGGAACAGGCTGCACAGAGAAGTTGTGGATACCTCATCACTGAAAGTGTTCAAGGTCAGGCTGGATGGGGTAAGAGGACTGGGACTGGATGTCATTTAAGAACCCTTCCAACCCAAACCATCCTATGATTCTATTATTCACTAAACGAAATTTGTATTAATTCAGTTTGTTGGAGGTTTACAGCCTCCTTGGCTACCCCTGAACAGAGAGCAATTGGCAAAGAATTTAGAATGCATAAAGGCTTACCTGGAGGTGTGGGAGGGAGAAGGAGGAGAAAAAAGAGAAGAAAAGAGGAAGAGGAAGAGGAAGAGGAAGAGGAAGAGGAAGAGGAAGAGGAAGAGGAAGAGGAAGAGGAAGAGGAAGAGGAAGAGGAAGAGGAAGGGGAAGGGGAAGGGGAAGGGGAAGATGAAAAAGGAAAAGGAAAAGGAAGAGGAAGATGGAAAAGGAAAAGGAAAAGGAAAAGGAAAAGGAAAAGGAAAAGGAAAAGGAAAAAAGGAAAAGGAAAAGGTCCTCAAATCAACAAACGAAACCCAAGGAAAAACAGCAAAGGCACTATGGTTACTCCGTCAATTTCTGGATGGAAAAAACACAAAACAAAACAAAAATACCCCCAAACCCACCAAACCCAAAAAAACCAAAACAAAACAAAACAAAAAAAAAAAAAAAGGCAAAAGCAAAAACAAAACAACAAAAAACAAATAAAAAAGCCCCACAAAAACCACAAACAAACAAACTAAAACAAACACAAAAACCCCCCAAACAAACAAAAAATCCACCAGTAACCTAAACCACACATTTGGGACTACCAGTATGGGAAAAATGAAAAAAATAGTGAAGCAACTGCCTGATGTCAGTTACTGAGTTAACTGCCTGAAGTGACAGCACCTGGGTTTCCCCCCCTATATAGCAAAAAAGCCATAGAAAGTTAATTTTCTGAAGTTATAACACTTTATTGATTTAAAAAAAAATCAGTTTGGGTGTTCTAATAATAACATATTCAGTTAAAACATAAAGATCTCATGCCTGTTAATAAGCGTAGAAATATGGACAAAAGCAATGTTTGAGCTGGGCATTAAAAATGAATCCTCAATCATTGAGAAGTGAAAGGTTCCCTCAAGGTTTCTATTACTGTTTCTCAGCATGTCTACACATGCAGAAGCAATTTGGTGCTCCCAAGCAAAAATACTGAAGGTTTAAGGTCAGTCTCTATTGTCCTAGTAGGAGAGAGAAGATAAAGCACTGAACAGCAGCTCTCTTCAGTTATCTAGGATTACACAAACCTGAAGGATTCTTTTTATTTCAAACCCATGCTGGGCAAATTGGGTTAGCTCTTAAATCAGAAGACTCTGTTACACACCTTTCGGCAGATACATCATTACAGCTGTCACTGCAATTGTTTTCTTCTATTTTCTTTAGAAACCATAGGCAACTGTACAATTTTAGAAATTTCCTCTATTACATAGAGATACCTGTTTCTCTTCCCTCTACCTGATTTGAAGGACAATAGATAAACTCCCTTATTCAAGTGAATACATGATGCTTTCACCTTTTCCTTTATCTTCAAATTTCTCTTTTTTACCCTTACCTCCAATTTCTAAAAAAACTGTGCAGTGGGATGCCACCTGTGTCCCTTGAAGTATTTCAAAATCCACTAATTTTACTCCATATTTTGGGCACAGCACTTCCAACTACATCTGAACACTTGGTATTTACTAAGTCAGTCTGTGAAGATGGACAGAGACATGTTAATTTTTCTCTGTCACCTCTTACATCCACGTGAGGATGGACACAAAATGCCCTGTGGAAAGGTCATCCACTTACACTTTCCTATCCTGTATATCCACCTTTGGCAGGATCAGTCCTGTCCATCATTTTTGCACCAGAATACCAATAAGGAGGGCTTGTACAACAGCTTTTTGGACTTACCCTGCCAGTGTCCAAGTCATTACCTGACTCTCAATGAGTCACTGCCCCATGCCCATCCATCTCAGTAATTTTCATCTACTAAACTTTTCCTGACCCCAGAGTAAGCCACATTTTCATTCTGCCTAAGGACCCACCCTGTCATTTTCTCCCTGGCTGACTCTTAGGCAGGGAAGCAAAGTGCAATCAAAGCCTAGCACCCCCATCTTCCTTCAAATTCTTCATGAAAACACATCTTCTGTGGTCTTCTGCAAAACAAAACACCCTTGCACTAATGAGGCCACTGGTTACTCAGGACTACGCAGTAACTACTCAGCACTACTGATTTATACATGTGGTTCTTCCTAAAACACCCTCCTAAAAACAAGAAACTCCTTTGTCAGCAGGCTTCCTGAAGCTACTAAGCAAATTCATTTTACTTACCTGTTGAATCCCTCCATAATTCCAAAATTGAAGCTCTCTGGTTGGTTTAAACTTTATTTGTAAATACAGCCTCGATGATTGTATAAACCTCTGGCTACTGTCACGTACATTATTACAAATAGCTGTTGCAGCCTTCTGCTCCTGGGTTATAAACCTGATTCGTTTAAAGAGAAAATTATAGCATTTCTCAATTCTCTGAATAAACTCAAAGGATTATCAGAGAGAACATTTTGGTAACGGTATTAGCAAACCATGCCTAGTGTAACCACCACCTTGACAATTTTCCTGCAACTTCGGTAATTCTTTGAAGATTCCTTTTGGAGTTAAAATCATTAGCAGTGATCTTTCTTTTCACATGAAACAAAGCGCAAAGAACCAATTTAGCTCACTAAAGAGGTAAGGTGACTAATTTAGCACTAAAACTACCTCCAAAGTATCTTTTGCAACTCCATTACCTAATCGTGAAGGGGCCTATCTTCCCCTGTTGACTAGAAGGGAAGTATAAGCAATTGCATCACTAATGCTGGTATTGCACCAAGTGTGCGAAAGCAGGTAAGGTGAGTATATGCCTCATGCTTGTGCCATCAAGCTTAAACCCAAGGTCTATGTCCTTTGTAAATAAAAGGCAATTAAAATCTCAGCATTAACCACTTTTTAAAAATATTTTCATCATTTTAGAGGATGAGTAATAGCTTCAGACCCTACTCTATGATCACCAACCTACCACATTTTGGAGAAAAATAGTAAGTTACAGTGCTTTTGCAAAAAAGTGGAATAGGATAATTTAAGACTGATGACACATGCTGGAGACATGTTCATCTCCACATCAGCAGAGCACAGCCCACTTCAGCAGGTTGAGATACATGAAGAATGGAATCTGTGAGAGTTCGTGTTTTGAGTGTGAAGCTGAGCTCTTTAAGACGTGCCTGAAAAGTTCCAGTTTCTAACCATAATTCTAGCCTGGGCTTGTCACTTGTTTACATCAATCGAGCCCTTCGGCCTATTCCTTTCTCTGTGTATTTTATTTTATCACGCAGGGAATAGTCGCTGACCTCATTTGGACTACACTTTCCTCTCAATTGACTTTGAAGAAAAACCGTATCAGCATCAATAGGCAAATTTACTGGTATTCACCCAAGCATGACAAAAGGTAAGAGCTCATGTTCCCCTGCCCCGGCATTCATCAAAGCCAGAGAGACACACACAAAAGAAAGGGCACACTCCAATGACACACACCCAGTGACGGGAAACCTGCCACAGCATCAGCCCAGTGCTTCTTGGTCACAGCACATGGCAGTCATACCGGCTGCTTAGCATAAACCCCTGGAAAGCTGCTGATTTGCTGTAATGCATATTTAACAGCCAGTCACTGCAAAAAACAAATTTTGTCCAGTTGGTCATGCCCACCTTTTTTTTTTAACTGGCAAATATTTAATTTGATAAATACTATCAATATTCAAACGCTTGGTTTCAGGAGGGAAAAATACAAATAATTTCGATTATTTCAATTTTTTAGTAAAAAACAGACTAGAAAGCAGAATATAGAAAGACTAGAAAGGAGAAATAAGAGAATAGAAGGAGAAAGTGCTGAGTCTGTTGGTCCAACACAAGTGTTACTATTTTGGGGATTCTTCTTATCTGATTGAGGATTCAGAGAAGCTTCCTTTTTCATCTTTTCTTTTGCACTGTCAGTCGTGATAAAGGAATGAAGTGGGGGAAAAAAAGGTTACCCTGCAGTGTTGAGCACACCACTGACTTTACAGGAGAAAAAGGAAAAACTGTCACCTAAAATTGGGTGTCCTGCTCAGAAGCAAAGCCTCTGATCTGTGCCACCCTGCAGAACCAAAGAACAGACCTACCCAAATAACTCTGCGGAGTGCCGCTGATTAAAGGGAACCATCTTGAAATGGGTGGAGAAAGAACAGCAGAAAGAACAGAATAGTCAGAGCAGCCCAGGCAGCAGAAAAAAAAAAAAAAAAAAAAAAAAAAAATCCCTTCTGACTTGCAAGAGAAGAGATTTCTTCTCCCTCCCCTTCCCAAAATTAATTATTTTGTAGAAAGAAAAACAACAGCTGGATAAAGGAGAGAACAGTGATCTAATGTATGACAGGGAATCAAAAAATCAAGACAAGGCAAGGCATGAACGAAAGGATTAAATAGAAGGACTGTGCTGGATTAGGTATTTCTGTGTCTGGTGGGCTTGTTCAGCATTTGAATCTGCTGAAACACTTTTGGTATTTTTGGAGGGGTTGTGGGACTGAGCTGGGCTACCCTTCAGCCGGTTCAGGCCCTTAACTAAGATGTGTGTGGCCCCAAAAGGGTTCCTACCAGCATAGCACAGGGGGAATGAATGAGCAGAAACTGCTTTTTTTAATTGGTAGAGCTTCCTGAAACAGTTTGTACTGTGTATGGAAAATGTTCTGTTTCTGCAGCTGACAATGGCAATTTCAGACAAGGAACAGTGAGGATGTGGGTACTTAATGGCAAAATGTTGGTTCTGCAGACTTCAAGTTCAGCTGCTTCATAGCATGGCAATTTTAACTTCAGCTATTTTAACACTGTTGCTAACACCTTGAAATTTTACATACTACAAAACCTGCAACTTTTGTTTCCTGCCACACTTTCAAATCAGTATGAATTGAGGGAGTGCTCTGTAACACTGGAGCAATGACCTTCTGACATCTCATCTTTGTGTCCCTCTGCAGCATGCCTGTACAAGTCACACAGACCAATTCCATTCAGAGATCCTGCCACAAGCCCCCTTGTATTCCTAAACAGCAGTGTATGTTCCTCATGCATTAACCACCCACTACTGTGTCCTTTTATTTCTTTTTGCTTCACATGTTTGACGCGCCCGGCCAGCTCTAGTGATGCATGGGATGGTGGAGCAGGGACGAGGCTGTGGAATTCCTTGGCACTGTCCTGGCAGGAGCCTTTCTAGGAAGCATGAGCTCATGCTACACCCTTGCATCCACAGCTTTCTGTCATATGGCTGCCAGTGTATCTCACTGTATGGACTGATGCACGGGTACTCCATGAATTACAGAACTTTGATGTGGTATTTCTGAAAAATCATGAGATCTGCCACTTGGTTCTGTTTACCCCCTCATCACTGTAATTTTCAGTCCTAGTTTGTGACAAAGCACCAACTAGCAAATGCTGGGAAATATCATACTTTTACGGACTAAAATGTCATGCTTAACCCTATCTAGGAGAGCACCCAGCAGAAATTCCTTGAAAAGCGATCAGCCCAGCTCCAAAAGTACATCTGGAACAGCATGGTGCTGCATCTTTGTGAGTAACCAGAGATGAGGCCTGCAGAGAGCACATGTTGTTTCTGCTCTCTTTAACGGGAAGATCATTCATTTCATTTCATAATGACCACCACTATCAGAATGCATGTCAGTGTTCAGATGAAGAGGACATAAAATGGTAAAAATTATGGTGAGATGAGAACATTTTACTAGTTCTGAGAGGACAGACTTAGGTAGCTATTTTGTGTCATTTACATCACTCTCTTCTCAGTTGCATAGCCATGTGAAGCAAAAGGAAAGGATGAGTGTTTGTTCCAAATTCGTGGACAGATCTAAAATTAAAAGCCTAAAGTAAGACTGCAGCACCAGAGCTGACCATAAAAAGCATGCCTGGGGAACGGTGTGCCCAAAGCTCTGCTGCTCCCAGTTATGGCAGTATCCCGACTCCATTATCAGCTACAACTAGCTGATAATGCACTTGAACACAGGGACTAACCCAGTGAATTCTCTAGTTTATCACCTTATCTTTCAATAGATGGCAATCTACTGCGACCACACCCCTGCCTGACCCACAGTTCCCATCTCCGAGCACATTTCCCAACAACCGCATAGGAGTTTATGCCACTCAGGAAGATGGGACACTGCACAGCTCCAAGCTGAACTTTACTGCGCCAAATGATAAACCTGTCCATGTGTATTCCATATACTATCATTTTCCTAGATATTTCAAAACCATATTGCTTGATCCTATCCTCTGGTGATACCCATAATTGCAAAAATCTCAAGTGTACACTTCAGCTATCTTTATCTGTCTGTCGCTGAGTTTTTTTGGGGTTAGCGTTTCTATAGCACCATAGAAGTTGATGTGTAGGACCAGGTGCTCACACAAGCCTCAAGAAGAATTGTTTTATTCACTGATTGAGGAAATCGTACCTGATGTGTGTCAGGACAGGGTCCTATCTTTGTTCCAGGGGGTAACACCTAAATTCTCTGCCTCAGGAGAAGAAAGTAAATAAATCCACCATGCTATGCTGCTCTTCAATACGCAGAAAGCTGGCTGCTTACATAACCCTCAGTACTTGAGAAGCTCTTCATTTGTCCAGCTAAGTAAGCTTTTATTCTCAGATCATTCTTCACCCATCTCCCTCCAAGTGTGACACAACAAGCTACAACTTGCTGCTTTGCATATTAGCAGCACACAAAGACCCTGGGACGTTTCCTGCAGCATTTTTTGATTAGAGGAAAAGATTTTTTTAATCTCTTTTGGACTGAGCAATCATCCCAGGTACTAGGTTGACCCAAATCAGTAGCAGCAACAAGACCATCTAAAGTTATGCCTGACACAGCACTACTCCAACCAAGGGTGTAATTCTGTGCAATGCTCACTATGGCATGGTGCAGTGCTGGTCAGCATCTGGCTTGTAAACTGACCATAGGTCTGTAGATCAAATCAAACATTTTAATTATCTTGTATTTTGCATGAAATCATTACATCTCCTGTAATCACCACCTGTAAAATTACGGTAGAGATAGGGAACTTTATAACCGTCCCTGAGGCAGCCAGGCATTTTATTCTGCCTCCTTGGTATCATTCATGTCTTACATTCCTATTAAGCAGCCAGGTCTGACACCTGTCTCTTTAACCCACTCCCACAGATAACCACATACATCTGCATGTAAATGATTAACACTCCCCTCTCATGAAGCCACACATCTTTGCGCTCCAGTGAGAATAACTGCTTATACCACTGCAAATAATAAAATGTGTCATTCAATCCTTGTAATAAAAGCCTAAACTCCAATGTGAGGTGACGTGGGTGTAAGTCAACATCAGCAATTTGGACTCAAAGGCAGTTTAACGTTATTCATAGGTTCAAAGATGAGTAAATCATCTCTTCTGGCTCCTACACTCTACCATCATCCTAGTATTCAGACTTCTGCCAACAATAACCTATCACACAACACTCAAACCCCACAGGGATCATTCCTCATTGTCTACTTTCTCCTCTTAATTTTGGCACATAAATTACACTAGCTTTGGTTGACAGGGAAAAATGCAAAGCTGATGTGTAGAACAGTGTAAATAACCCATATATAATAGCTTTAAAAAAAGTTTACTTCTTTAGTCATCCTTACTGTGGGCCACATGTAACCTCACAAAGGAGTACAATATTCCAGAAGACATTTACCAGTGAACTCTCATCCAACTGTAGTGTATCTGTACTTCCATCTTTTAATACAGTGAAGGCTTCTAACATACTTTAGGCAAGTGTTCTGCCCTCTGCCACAGATTTCCAGCCCTGAATAACTGAGCTCCAGAGGTGCACTTTTCTCCTAACTGTATCCTACCATGAGATATTATTATAAGCAAGGGAGAAATACTGAGGAAACAGACATTGCTTTAAATTGGGCTGGAATTATTTAATTGGAAAACAGTTTTTCTTTGTATTTATTCATTCTCATAGGATAGTATGATTTGTTTCTAGTTTTAAAAATCTGTTCATAGATCCATGATGCATGACCTTCCCTTCTTCCACTGGAATATATTCTTAAACTGAGCTCATACTGTATTTTACACTTCACAACTGCTGCTAGAAATGTTCTTGCTCTTTTCCCAGGATCAAGCAAGCCTTCGATAGAGGGAATGCTTACAGGTAAAGAAACCAGATCTTCTACCCTCAAAGTGCTCCTAATGCTGGGTGAAGAGTAGTGACATATGGTTCTTGTACCTTTGTGATGCCATTTTTTTAAAGAAGAGAACTACGGTAATCAAATCAAACTGCTAAATTTATTGAAACAACAAAAGAAAAGGACATTCAGAAAGATAGGCGAGTATCCCCTCACAGGGAGGAAGTGCCATACCAAAGCATTTCAAGTGTTATCCAACTACTACTTACACAGACCTTTTTGCGAAAACACTCTCGTTGCCTGCAGTTTATCAGCCTTGCCCAACCCACCCAAAAGGTGATCTAAGGGCTCATATGCCATTTCCATGGGAGATGGGACATTAAAATAAAATATATTCCAGCTCTTTGATTCCCATTGATTTTGTGGGTAATACAATAACCAGAATGAGATAGCTGAAACCAATAAAAACTGATTTATAGCATTAAAGGCATTCTTTATAGCACTTATTTATGGTACATTACATCTGAAATCCAATTTCACAGGCTGCTGTTTGAAACTTTCTGTTCAATCATAAATACACTACATACAGCATAGCTCAGTGCCACAGAGTCAGATTACACAAATGCCTATGTTCCCAGAAGGAACTGCACTTCTGCTGTAAATGAGTTTGACAGTAATTTTTCCCAACCAACTTCCAACCAAAAAGTTCCAGGCAGCACTCAATAAATTTAGAATATATGGTTAGTCCTTAAGTCATAATAAACAACTATTTATTAACGTATTACAGTTATTGAAAAGGCGTTAACAGAAATCACAGAAAACAAACTTGGCATATGTTGTGTGATAAACTGCTGAGTACATTTAAGCATTGTAGCAGGGACTCTGTTTGAAAGGCACACACACAAGCAGGCACGTGTTCCTTTCCCATTTATGGAGACGGGAATGCTACAATCCTGCTCATCTAATTTTCAAAGAGTGAAAAAAAGGAGCCTCCTCAGTGTATCTCAAAGCTGCTCACTTCAAAGGCACATACCACATTCGGGTCACTTACTGTAATCCCTGTCAACAAAAGGGCAAAAAATCAGATCTGACTTTTACAGAGACACTGTCATTTGAATCTGGAGCAAGTTCTCATTTATTTGAAAAGACTTCTCCCTGAAAGTAAAATCATTGCAAACTATGTATGCCAGGCTTTACACAAATCTAAGTTGAAAGATGTTTTCTCTCTGTCTCTGATATGAAGGCAGACTTTGTCTTTGCGTGATGTTTCCTTTCTTGGTTATAAAAGATTATTTTTAAAGATGTAACTACATTGACATGTTACAAAACAGAGTACCTGTGGTGTTACTACTTTAAAAACTAATGGACAAAAAAAAAAGCATACTGTGCCATATGACATTTTGCTCCTCTAGAGACCCAACTCCACAGAGAAATAGAGCAAGACAAAATCATATCTCCAAACATATGGAAGGACTTCTGATCTTTGGCTCCTCAGCTATAAAGCCACAGACTCCTGCAGGGAATAGAAAAGATATTAATATTGAAGAAGCAGACAGAGGCTGGAGACCTAGTGAAAGTAACAAAAAAAAAAAAACAACTTTGACTTGGAATACGTTCTGGGGGCAGGGAGGGGAGGATGGGAAAGGAGAACCCAAGCCCCAGGTTACCAGCTGAGAGCAGACCTGACCTGACACATGTACTTTACTCAAACTTCTACTGGAAGCAGAAGGGAGGAGAGGACACTTTCAGTGAGGAAACCTGAGACTGCAAAGCATTAATAATTTAATCCAGACTTTCACATCCAGAACACCAATTCAAATCTGATCAATGTCAGCGGTGACCCAAACTTATTAAATGGCCTGCACATTGAAATAATCTGATAGACTTAATTGGCTTCTAGTGTATATGAAATAAACCTTTGACATTCATAGAAAACTTTACAATGATTGAAGGCAACAGATGAGAAACACTCCCCCAGAACTGTCTCCCCTCAGTGCATGCTGAACAGCTTCCAGGAGAGACACTCCCTCACACCATAAACAAAAGGAACCTACCCGGCGTTAAACCAATGTAAAATATATACCAATGCGAATTTGTCAGTGTGTGGTATTTTTCCAAAGAGCAATTACTGCATAACATGGATGTTTATTTAATTTTCTTTGGTTTTGTGTGGTTTTGCCACTGAAAGAAGGGTTTGGCCACTAAACCCATGTATTGAGTGAGACTGCACAGTTGGCTGACATGGATATGAGCAACCATTTGACATCTTGGATTCCCCTAGATTATAACCCAGATCCTACAGCTGTAGCATAGCGGAACCAGGGATGAAAAAGGGCAAAATGGATAAGAACTGCAGATTCTATTATCCAGGTCCTGGTCACAGGCAGAAAAACCTTCTGTTTTCCTTGACATCATTTAAAATGACTTGTACCTGACTAAATACATAACTTATGTGATCTTCAAAGACTTCTGGACCTAAAACACAGACTTTTTGAGCCTTGTGGAAAAAAAACATTTATATACACTTCACTGAATTGAAATAATACCCTATCACCTATTCTGAGTTTTCATAAAATAAAATTAACTAGACTAGATAACAAACTATTTATATCCAAATCAAGACTTCACTTCAAGATGACGTATCTAAGTATGTATTTGCGATTTTAATGACGTCTCCAGACCAAAGCCCCTTCCATAGTCTTCTGGCATAAAATGAGCAGTACTGGTACAGAAATTATTTTTTCAAATTTTCAGCAATCCAGTGTTTTGCTTACAACGCAGTTTAATTTGTAGAAGAATTTATGATGAGTCTGATCAGCATATTAAATGCAGCATGTTAGCACTGTGATGAGCTTTCCAATGGAAAAATATTCCCCTCCAGTCCCCCTCCAAATTACCCTAAAAATTCCGTGATCTATCTCAAGGACAGATTAGTAAGGGCACCAAAATTTTGCAAATGTTTTTTGAGAAAACATTTCAGCTAGTCAATCAAAATTTTGCAAATGTCACTAGAAATACTTAAATAAATACTTAAGTACTTAAAGAAATACTTAAATAATTGTACAACCTTAAACATATTATTGGATACAATGTATAAAGCTTAGAGAAGTACTTAGAATACTCTGATATTTCTGAATTCTGCACTAAACCATTCTAATGGGAAAAGAGTGAAATTTATATTGGATGGTTCAAGTCCCACTTTATGTAGAAGTTCAGTTAAGATGATGTAATGAATTTGAAAATTAATTAAAACAATAAATCTATTTTATATTACAGATTGCAAACATGCAAACATGATCAGTTCCGGTAAAGTACAGTCTTTGAAAAAGAATATACAAGTTGTTATAGGGATACAAAATTAGAGTGATAATGGTAAAAGACATGAGAATATTACTTAAGCAGATAAATTACTAAAACTGTAAATTATGTTATATTTTCATGCTTTTCCTATAAGACAAAATCAAATTCAAAGATAATACATTTAAGTCAAATTAAAGGAACTCTAAAAAAAGATTAAACACAATACATTCCCACAAGATAAAGAGCAAGTTAGGCTGCTATAAACACAAAAATACAATGCTAAACCACAATGGATTATGACAACACCTTGAAGTTACCCAAATGTCTTTTTGTTATTTTCTGTTAAATGAAATGCATAGCTCCTTACACACACAGAATATGACAAATGTAATGCTGATGCAGCTGTAATGCTTCACATTGACATTTGGCTTTTCTTACCTGAATAGGAAATTAAAAGCACAACAGACACCAAAGTTAACATCTCATGAAATCTAACTCTTCCCGCTTAACCAAAAAAAAGCAACAAAGAATCGCAAAACGGAGTCAGCTGCAGCAGAAATTCAAACTTCACTGACCTGCCTATGGGGTAGACAGATGAGTGGACAACAGAGCACACTAAACCTCTTCAGCAAATCTTTAGTCTTCAAAATAAGGGCAATTAAAATCCACAAGTCTTTTCCCCGTTTATCCTTTGTGTTCACTGTTGTCAGGGTTCAGAAAACTTACTAAAAAAGGCAGAAAAATAACTGAAATGGAAACATAATGCCTGGATAAGACCCCTTGAGTTCTCAGATTCACTTTCCTTGAATAACAGCTACCTCTCCCATGCCCCCTCTCATGAATGGATCATGCCCTGTTTCAAAAACAGCCAAGAGGGCAATTAGACATACAATAGGTGTACAGCCCAGGATAGATGTCAAAGATATGCTGTATGTGAAGCCAGTATCTCCCACAAGAGAAGTTCAAAGATGAAGGAAAGAGGCACATTGTATATTTTACACTGAAGGACGGCACATAAATCTCAGAGTACCCTACCTAGAATCCCACCAAACCTCTGAGATGCCAGAAGCCTTGTCGACACTGCAGAAGGAGGGCCAACATCTGATTCTCTGTCCCACCAGTAGCTCCATTTTCTTTTGCGTTCATCCCATCCAGCCTAGACTGGACGAAGCAAAATGATTTTGGGGGAATTTTCAAAGCACTTGAAATGGCTCTGTTGCAATAAACAAGAACAGGGCTTTATAGCAAGAAACTGAGCAGGCATGTGAATGCCACAGCAGGCAACAGGAGCCACGTGGCCATACTGGAGAAGGCCAAGTCTGCTCAGTGTCAGAGAACTGCTTGGAAGGAGGAAGATGAACCATGTGCCTTTTTGTCCACAACACTGTCTGAGAGCAGTTCCTACAGTAAACTATCCTCAAGCAAGGCAAACCTACACCTGGTAAAACCATCTGCCTCTAGGAATGTGATGCATACCCCAGGAATGCTTTCCTCGGGAAATGACGAGTGACTGCTACAATTGACTTTTATCATCAAAACTAGATGTCTTAGTAACTGGACAAAAGGTGGAGAGATGGCCCAGGGCCAGCACGAGAAGGGCAACAAAACCATTGGGAGGAACATTTTTATCTCTCTTATGTCAGCCCAGAATTGCACAGTCTCAAAATCCTCTGGGCCTGCAAGGAGGAAAGGGGCATGGACTCTGAAATAGCCCCACAGTGCCCTCCTGCTTCACACTGAGATAACTGGAGTCCGACAAGCCATTAGCTGGCAAAAACCCAGCCCAAATCTTTTCACTGCTATTTGGTTCTAACTTTCAGGGAAATCTAAAACGTATCTTTTCCTCAAGTTCTAAAAGACAACTAAAAGACCTTTGCCAATGTTTTCCCACTGGTATGTGGAGGAAAGTCTGAAAATCACAGTACTAAAAGTACACAGCACTCACAACCTGAATTGACAGTACTTCTACCTCCCATAAAAAGACCCTTCTTGCATTAAAGCAGAAGTGTAAGGAAAGAAGATATAATGCACCAATAAAAAGCAAATTTAAAATAGTATCCTAAATGCTCCAGAACAAACAATTTTTGATGCATATTATGCATTTTCCTAATTTTTCCATTTCATTAAAATCTCAGTTCAATACTGTGCAATCTACTACAATTCAGGGACTGAAAAAATGTCAGTCTCAGCAAATCAGGGTTAAGATTAAATAGAATAATGTTGAAGCACACAATAAACAATTACAATTAGTAAAGCAAACTAGACTTTGTGTTTCATTTTCATTTATTTCACGTCTAAAGACTTTATTTATTTTTTATTTTATTTTTAAAGATTTTATTTATTTAAGACTTTATGTTTTATTTACTAACTCATAAGATTGAAAAATTTGTAAGGCACTTTAAATCATTGATTACCCTCATAATCTAAAGCCTAGAGGCTCCGAATTTGTTCATGTAACTCCTATCCAGCTGTTAGAAAAAGAAAAGAAGGGAGACTCTCCAAATCAGCCACCATCATGCAACACAGAATCATCACAGAATCAGAGGATGGTTTGGGTTGGAAGGGACTTAAAAGATCATCAGGTTCCAACCTCCCTGACATGGTCAGGGACACCTTCCACTAAAGCAGGTTGCTCAGAGCCCCATCCTGCCTGGCCTTGAACATTTCCAGGCATGGGGTATCCACCTATATGAGACATGTGGAAATTTAACCTTGATTTTACACTCTAAAATTAGAAATCTCGATAGTAGCTGACAAGAGGAGCCATTCCCTACACAGTGAGTCTGGGATAGAGGATATTTCCTTTTGTTTCTGGAGTACAGGTAATCACAGAGGGCCATATGCTATAATTAGAAATCATGCATATTTGGAGGGCTTCACCACTTCTGCAAAATGTTATCAACTTTTAATGAAATAATCTCTACAGCAGAGTGATTTTTTTTCTTATTAACCATGACAATTAGACAAAACATACTTGCTTGTTAACTCTAAATCTTTCAGGGAACATGTGTCATATTGTGAAAATTTTAAATTCTCACTTTTAATTGACTTTTCCCTAATTAATAACCAAAGTGTTTCTTATGTGTTTCTATTAATGAAGTCCATGAACTCATTGCAATTGGGAAAGTTACTGCATGCCAAGAGTGCTTCATAGTTATTCTACGTTGATGAATAATTTTCATAGCCAGGTAGATCAAAGCCAATTCACTTAACTTTCAGTTAGAAGTATTTTTAAATGTTATTGTTTGCAGCAGTTGTACCAGGTGGCAACCAACATGCCCTGCTCTTTTATGAAAGTTCACAACATCCCTTTCACCAGTCACCTTCTCTACCACAATCCAGTATTAAATATTTCTGAGTTTCTCTGACTGACAAAACAAGTCATAACTACTCAGAGCAAATATCACCTAATATGCCCAGGCTTGCAAATATCATTAAACTGCATCAACATTTTTTCATATTTTAAAGCAAATTTTTAATGTTTATGTTGCCATTAGGCTCATAGAGGCTTGAAAGGATTAAAAGAATAAAAATAAGTATCTGACGTCAAGTAATGACCTGCAGAAATAGCACAGAGGTGTGTAATCAGTGCAAGTGAAGCCACTACTTGAGAAACAAATAGTAATCTGACAAAGCCTTCTGCTGAACAATGAAGCTCAGTGGAGCTGTCTGGCAGTTAGGAAAGTGAGATCACATTCCCACTGTTGACTCCACACTACTCACTAGGATTTATTTGAGTTATACTGCTTGAACTCTGACTGTAGGAGCAGCAGTGTACAACTGGTCAGGTATAAGCTCATTTTGACTGTGCCTTTCTAATGCGATAGGGTGGGTGTACAGCAACCTCTGGAATTTTCAAGGATGTTTGTATTGAAAATTCTCATCCCATGTACAAGCCCTTCAGATACTGATGATTTGTTGCCAAGAAGCTCCATTGGTTCCCACTCTATGCTTTGCAGTTTCTTGACTGCAGAACTGAAGATGCAGGCAGGAGACTGACCTTCTCTGATGATTTCCCTGCAGCCACAGGCTATAAAATGTTCCTACTGAAGTTCTCAGAGTCCAAGGAGAACTCATACTGCACTTTCTTCTCTTCCTAACAGATGGCCAGCAGAATAACCTGGACAGAGTTGACAGAAGGCTGACAAGGTGAACAGCAAGGCATGAGAGTGCCAATTTGTTTAAACTGGACAAAACACATTTTCAGGCAAGTCATTTTCCTAAACAAAACAAACGCTGAAAGTGCCCATTATGAAAGAGAAATGTTCTCAGACAGAGTAAGAAATCTAGGAAGAAGCATTTCAGCCCATGAATTTTTAAATATTCTTTTCTCCAAAACAAGAAGAGGAAAAGGGGAAGAGTTTGAGTTCCTGCAAAACTAAACTCAGAAGGAGGAATTGAAGGCTAAGTTCCTATTTTACAAATAGGTGCTAAAGTATGATGGTAAGACAGTTCAAACTGAATTGCACAATGGCAAACAGTCTGCCTCTGGGCAGAAGCACTGTGGAGCCTGCAATTTATGCTGTGAGGGAAGAGAACTGCAGAAGAAAAACCTCATGAAATCAAGTGATTAGTCAATAAAATGGCAAGTGAAGTTCAGTGTAAACAAGTGTGGTGCACATGGGGAAAACAGTAATCTGAACCATGCATTCAGCCTAGCAATGAGATCTTAATGGGCTGTTTCCACTCAGAAATGAGACTCTGAGATAACAGAATTTTTTATGAAAACATAAGCTCTGGACCAATCAACTGCATTTACTCCAGGGTTGGTGGGTCATCCCAACCAGATGCCTTTCTTTTCTAACAATGTATTCAAATGTCTTTCTCCAACATACTTCTGTTGCAAACATCAGATTCTAAGGCTTGGGCTGTAATTTGCTTTGTGTTTCTGCAATATAACCATAATCGCACTAGAAAGATTAAAATGCTTTATTAGGCCTATTTAGGTAAATCCTTCTATGCAATTTATTATCTTCTATTAATATAATGGTAAATTATTCTTCAGCCATCCTCACATCTTAAAAACAAAACCAGAACACTCAACATTACTTCTCCTTTTTTAAAAAAATACAAACATACCCAGGACTTACCATTCACTGAAAGGGTTTTCCCTACTACTCGAAATGCTTATTCATTTAAAAACCACTCCCTGGAAAACTTTCACAAAACAAAGGAACACTGCTTATTTGGTTAGGCAGAGGAGTAATGCATATTTACAGAACTGTGAGACTCAAATACTACTGTTGCAGCAAAGCACAAAATTGAGGTCTCAGAGCACACTGGCAACCACACACTGACTCCTTTTCCATTGCCCCTGCTTGGTACGAAAGGAGAGATAAAGAAAGAAATGAAAACACATTTTGCACAAGCTTCATGCTACTGAGCCTGTCAACTCTGTTAATCTCAGCAAAGAGAAGGGTCAGAGCAGCCTAGGAGCTATTTAAAGTGTTCAAAATCAGGTTGGACGGGGCCTTGAGCAACCTGATCTACTGGAAGATGTCCCTGAACATGGCAGGGGGGGGGTTGAACTAGATGAACTTTGAAGGTCCAACCTTCAAATGATTCCACAATTCCATGTTTCTGTTGAAATGAAGACTTAGGCAGCAACAACCCAGGAGTTCCATGCAAGCAGCCAGAGTGAGCAGAACACAGCACACCTTCCCCACTCTCCACCCTCACTCTCCTACTGTCAGGGCAGGGGATTGCCCAAAAGAACAGGAGGGAGGACAGAGATAGGACCCCACTCTTCATTCCTCCTCTGTGACTCCATAGCACCATTGGGACCATTGTTGAAAACTAAAACAAGTACCTGAAAAACTGGAATTAACATTCAACAGGAAAGGTGCAGCTCATGCCATTTATCATATTGTTTTGTCTTTTCCTCCTCCCAAACAACTGTCCTCTCCCTGCATAAAAAGGAAACCTTTTTCATGATAAGGTAGGTTTGTGCCATGAAAAATCTAATGAGTGGATGAAACAGCAATTCATTATCTATTTAAATATTGCAGACAGTTAATCCAGCAAAAAAAAATGGAGCATGAAGCAGATGGCCCTTTACAGTTCTCATGATTTCTTACATATCCCCTCCCAGTGCACAGTCATTCTTGTGTTTAACATGAAATGCACAGCTTTCACCATGTGCACATCATGCAACCACTTATACAACCTCATAAATGTTACATGTGATAAGACTAATTATTTTTTATGCCTTTTTTTAAAGGAAAAGCTGTATCAAGTCATGGCAAAGTATTCTCAGATGTCTTGAAATAACTTGAGGTAGCTGCCGATAGTAAATGATAAATCCACTAAATGCAAATATTTCTTCAACTTACTTTTTGGACATATAATAATATTCTGGGTTCAAGAAATGACACAGGAAAAACATTTTGATATTGGATTTGGGTGTAATATTTCAAGTGTTTAGTATCTTGCAGAACACGTGCCAGGAAAATAGGTATCTGAGCTCCTCTCTGCTTCATTAAAGCAATTACTGTTTATACTGAAAGAGCAACTGCGTATAGGCAACTGCTGCTTTGGATTTCACAAAAACATATTCTCTGCCACTGAAAAAAAAGAGAAGGTAAAAATCAGTGATTGTGATATTCTCTTAGTTGTTTGCATATGTGACAATCCAGTCCAAAGAGGTCCATATTCCTTGCAAAAAACAGACTATGCAAATATCTTAAAAAATACACTTCCTCAATTCTGTGACCCAAACAAAGTGAAAAATTTCTAAAAATAATTTTTGTTATTAAAATGCACTAAGATGCTAACACACCAAATGCAATTAATATGCCACAAATTATATCCGCTGTGTGCGAAAAGCCAACATGAGTCTCATACACCAACTAATCACAATTACAAGTAAAGCAGCACTTATATACATATTTTGCAATGAGGCATTGCCCTCTGGATAAAAACCAGAATGTAACCATTATCAAGTTTTATATTTTTGTTCCTTTTTTAACTGCTATATTGGTACTAAACACCACAGTGTAATCCAATGTTCAAACCGTGCAGCACCCAGGAACAGACAGGAATGCCTAGACAGAGCCTGAAGAGCCTCCATGGAGAGGAAGCTGGGAGAAGCAAGAAAAAAATCTGAAAAACTACCTGAGCAGAAAGAAAGGATAAAGCAGGACAGGTCAGAAGTGTTTGGTGATAGAAAGCAGGGACATGGGCACCCAGAAATACACTTTGTTCCAAAGCTGGAATTAACCCCAGGACTTCCAGCATGGTAAGCCGGTTTGTATGAAGCTATTGAAAAAAGTCTTTCAGAGAAAGCAGCTACTGACTGCTAAATTAAGTTTAGCAGCAAAGCTCTGAACTGTGCAGCCGTTCTAAGTTGTAGTATAGGATGTGCACAAAATATTCTATCACCTTCTTCATGAACTGTTGAATCCAGGTGGGGCAGTGCTCTTCCCAGGCCCCCTCCCTCAGGGCTATCTTCTGTTAATGGCCCATCAGATGCCTTGCCCATGACTCCTAGGTAACTCCCTCCGGGAGTTATCTCTGTTTAATGGGCCATCAAGGACCCGCTGCATGACTCATCACCCCATTGTGAGATGCTCCGCCCAGGGGGAGGAACCAAGCATTCTCATCTGGATATAATCTGGGGTTTGGGACAGTACAAGCAGCCCCTACCCACTGGATTCCCAGAGGACCAGAGCTACCAGACCTTTCTATGGGATCACTGCTTCAGGAAGACCACCTCATCTGAACTGCTTCCATCACTCCGCTCAGGTTGTATTCCGACTCTGTCAGTGGTCTTTTATATTATTGCATCTATTTTATTTTACTTTTCTTCCTTTCTTCCTATTCAATTGTATCTCTGACTTGGAGCCTCTCATTTGTTTTGCTTTCAAACTACTACAGCATCTCAAATTTTTTAATCCTTATGATGATCTATTTCTGTACTGAATTATTTGCTGCTTTCTTCCTAATGGATCTTCTAAAACTACTGGAAAGTGCAGGCACAAAACTGTGTTGAAACAACCTTGTGGTGACTCTAAGTCAAGCACTCCAGAGATATGACAGCAGGAATCTGGTTTCATCTGCCAATTTAAATTACTCCCCTCCATGCACACAAACTACAATTTGGTCTTTAATTGTCCCATCAGAGTAGTTCATGGATGTTGGATTCAAATGGTGGGATCTGTTTGCAGACTGATGCCCAACAGATTCCTGCTGCAGCAGTCTGGCTGTTCATGACAGTTTCTGACAGGCACAGGAGGAGGTATGTGGCTTTTTAGGCAGACGTTATGCAGTGATTGAAAACCATAAATGTCAGCTGAAAACATCCTTAGGATAGGTGAAACCACCTGACAGGCACAACAACTGGACCACGCTGATACCTGCCCGAATACACCTCTTTACTACACCGTTTGCAAGAAAACCTGATGCGCTGGAAAGTAAGTTGTTGCAAATGTTTTGTACCAAAGGCATATAATGACAAAAATAGTAATAGCAAGGTGTAAAAAGAAACCATTGTGGGGGGTACAAAGAGACATTACACTGATCCTCCTATCACGATTACATGTTTTTCAGATAGCATGAGTCCATATGACGAAGCCCCCAGGCTAAGTCGACTCCTGAAGCACCTGAAGGTTGAGTTTGAAATAAGTAAAAAGCTCTTAGAGTGCTCATAAGATTGCTTAGCATTAAATGGTATTTTACAAAGCAAAGAATTTAAAAACCCAGGTCCTACTTGCCCAATTGTGATCAACTCAAGCATAATAATTTCCCCTGTAAGTTCCTCAATGGCTCGCACCAGGCAAAACATCACTGAGGCACCAACCAAACTCACAAATTTGTGAGGCAAACAAGTCTTACTGTAGGAAAAGAATTTTTTTTTTCACATGGCCAAGATTATAAAAATATACTAAAGTAAGTATAGAGAATAGGATGAAGAAGACTATCATAGCAGGTTATTATATTTGAGGGAATGCCGTGCTATCTAGTGAAAAAGCAAGGAAGAGATTCTGTATAAAAAAAATAGTAAGAGATCATTTAATTGGAGGCTGTGTCACAGGCACAAAAATTAAGTTTGCATGCTGCTTTTGCAAGCTTATTATGGTCTTATTACAATTTCTGTGTTTGCAGCAAATTTTTATTAATATTTCATGCTATACTGAAGTAAGATAGATGCATTTAAACTGAAAATAATTGGTCCTCTGCTGTATTTATTTATATTCAGCAGTTTATGTTTGTTTTTCGATTTCATATATTTAATTTGCATTTATTTTGGCTAGCATAGAATATTTAAAATGGGTATTATAAAGTCAAAGATATTCTTACAGTATGAAAGAGATTTAGAGAGGAAAATTTTGTCACTTTAAAATTGGAGCAAGCACAATTGAATAATGAGGAGAAATCGGAACCATCTAAAAGAATTATAATTAGAGCCCAAGTCAAAGATGACAAATTTCACCATTTAGAGAGATCATGATGAAAATGGTAAATATGAGTTGTCATGCTTTAATTAAAAAGGAGTGAAAATGGCATGAAAGCATTCATTGTTAAAATGTTCTTAGCACTGAAATTATTTTTATTGATTAAAGTAATTATTAATTCATGAACAGGCTCTAAAATGTTGATACTGTAATTCACGAAATGAAGAAAGGAATATGCCATCTCATTTATTCATTAAACTCTTGTACTTCCAAAAATAGATTTTTATAAATGCATGATAGCGAAAAAGAAAAAAAAACACCCATAGCCCAACCTGAGACAAACTCCTGAACACATCCAAACTTACAGACTGCAGAGCCTCACTGAGAATTCTACCCTTTGCTGTTTGCCCAGCATTAAATTACACCATTGCTGAACTACTCACTGCATCTGAATGGCTTTTCAGCAGAATTGCCTTCAATGTATTAGCCTGGTGACAGGAATAATACTGATACATTACAGAAAAGGTCTCTCTTCCCTCAGATCTGTCCTATTCTTCCTCCTGGAGCTTTTTTGTGCTTGGGTGGTAGGAAAAAAAGAAGTGTCCATATTTCTAAAATGCGTAAGACATTTTAGATCTACGTGCACAAGTTGGTGTGGATGACAGGGACCCCCTGAAAAAAAACCTGCCTTGACACACACGAGCACGGCAGCTCCCACCTGTATCAGCCTTGCTGTGCATATCGTGTTATTGAACAGTAAATGGCAGCTTCACTGGAAGCACCAGCCTGACAAAGTCCAGGAAGCATTTGGACAATGTTCTCAGGCACATGGGTGTGATTTTTGGGGTATCCTGTGCAGGGCCAGGAGTTGGACTTGATGATCCTTGTAGGTCTCTTCCAGCTCAAGAGATTCTGTGATTCTGATTTTATGAGTTTGTTTTTTGTACGGAGGGTCAGGAGCCATAATTCTTACCCCCTGCTGATGGTAGCTCAAAAGACCTTATTCTCAAAAGGGCAAAGTTCCAGAATTCCTGGGAACTGAGTGTGGTGGGAGGTAAGAACTCTATGAGCATCTCTCTGGCTTGCTGTTGGCAACAACCTACACACACCAGAGACAACAGCCATCCTCAAGAGAACTGTTCTGGCATCTTCTAGAACACTTTCCCTGTGCTAAGAATTTCAGGGTTGGCTGCTGACACCTGAGTGGGCAAAAGCAGGCACTGGGGGAAGCCCCTGCAGGTGCCCAGAATGGGAATTCACAGTCAGGTCAGCAGCTGGGCTGACTGAGTGACATGGGGAGCTCTGCACAGGGGGAGTGGGGCTGGGAAGAGGTGTTTATAATGCCCTGCAAGGCAGCCTAGGACAATGTCAAAGCCTTTTCTGCCTGGCTGCTGTACCCTTCAGACACAGTTGCAGGGCAGAGGTGTCATAAAACTGGCCTTCTGGTCTGTACTTTGTGTCATCTGACATGCTCTGAAAAGAACCTTGCAAGCCAGACTCCACATCAGCCTGGACAGGGTCTGCTGTACTCAGCCAGTGTGACTTCAGGTGTATTCCAAGGGTGGCCTTCCCCTTTGCTGACAGTCTGCAATGCTTAAACTCTTTCTTTTTACATTCGTTATTACTACTTTTTTTCTATTTATTGTTATTACTTTTAACTCTGTTTCATTTTTCATGCCACCCTTATGATATAGGATTATATCACAATAGCACATTGCTTTCACTCTCCTCTCCCACCCAGCCCTGCTCCAATTTTCCACTTATTTCTCATCTCTGAGCTCTGGGGTGGGGGACACTGCTGCACCTGCAGCCTCTGTCACCCCATCAGCCCTCCTTGATGTGCTCAGCACTGGGTACTCATCCTTCCCAGCACCTCCTCCCCTCCCTACCCAGACAATCCTGATTCAGGGCAACATCTCAAGTAAGCTCATGGACAAGCCTTTGTACCTCGTGTCTCACCAGCAAGTCCCCTTTCTGGTGGAGGAAAGCCTTGATGATGGCCCCAGTGGGAAAAACAGGCTGATGCTGAAACAAAGGTGTTCCACATTGCAGTGCAGGTCTCTGACAGCCTCTCTCACAGATAAAGTCCTACTCCCAGCTCAGTGCATTTTACCCAAACAGAAACATCCAAAACAGGCAAGAACTCACTGCTTTTTGGAAAAAAAAAAAAAAAATTAAATGTATTATTCATTGAAAAAATGACAATCTTCTGAGGCACAATATCCCTGTTGGTACTGGTTACAGGGACACTGGGATGATGTGGGGTGACGTGAATCCACAGATACCCAGTTGTCCTGTGAAGAGGCACGATCAGCAAGAGAGTAGCTGAAACAAGTGGATGGAGTTGGGAGATCTGCATCCTGGTCCTTCTCCAGACTCTGCTTCACCTCTACCTCTAGTTTGATCTTTGCTTTTTCAGTCAGTCAGTATCAGTTTGTCCCAGTGCTGCTCCATGTCTCTGAGGCACCCTGTGCAAATGCATTTCAGAAATGACTACTCATTGATATTAATTAAGAGGACAGTTAAAGGACTGCACTGGGGAAATCTCAACCGAGTACTGCCAGCAGTTGCTTTGTCAAGCCAGCAACAAATAACTGCAGCAAAAAGCCAACTCACGTGTCTTTCTTCAGCCATGACATGCCTATGCAACATACAATTATCCAAAGCAGCTGCATACACAAGACTACAGTAAACCCTAGAAGATAGTACATGCTCAGCAATTCAGAATCCCAAGGCTTGGCCTCTTCTTCAACCTCTTGCCCTGCAGAAGAGAAAACAGCACACATTACTGTGCTCTGTGCTACAAATAATCTCACAAGTGGCCTCATTCCCAAAAGAGGAAAGTTCTGAAATTCCTGGGAACTGGGTGTGGTGGGAGGTGAGCAATCTCTCCTCTTATCTAGACATGACTATGAGCATCTCTATGGCACACTGGTCACAGTAACCTCCACACGCTAGAGACAAGAGTTATCCTCAAAGAGCTGCTCCTCTTTCTTTCCCAACACTGCCTGCAGCCCTGACAAAGCCTGCTGGTCCCTGCAAACCAAAACTGCCTGCGCCTTCTTTCCAGCAGCCATGGGCCCTCTCTCCTCTAGTGCCTGGCAGGGTGCTCTCCCTCCTCTCCTGGCTCAAGAGCAGTTAGTTCCTCTGCACATCCTTCACACGCTCCAGAAGCACCACCAACGGTCACACTCATCCCACCACAGCTATCAGTCTGCAGGCTGAAAATCCATCACAAGCAGAAAGTGCCTGCAGAATCTCTCATGGGTTGTCATTCTTGCCTTGAAGCTGGGCTGTGCATGAGCTGAAGACAAATTCAGCACGCACCTGTTCCTGACATCTGGATATTCACATCTGCACAAAGCAACTCTGACCAGTAATTGCACTGTGGCAGCAACTGCCCCCAAGACTCATCTAGGAGCTCAGCTGGTAGCAGACACAGTGCTGGACCACCTCTGTGGCTCTGTAGCCCATGCAAGATAAAATCAAGTGTCCCTGCAGTGAGGCTCTGACCAATCCCTTCCTGCTGCACAGGCTACAGGAAGTTAAAAGCTCAGCTCCCCAGGTTCCCAACAGTTAACAGAGTAAGTTATACTAATGTTTTTCAGTTTCCTCTGAGTCTTTCAGGACCTTCTTTGTAACTTCAGGTGTCTGCTGGGAATCATTTCCTGGTTTAGCTTTATATGAGGACATTAACAGAAATTATGAAGTTACATTTCACACAAATAACGTGGAAAAGGAAAGCTTGCTCGGTGAAGTCAGTGGAGACTCACAGATACTCACACATGGGATACAAGCTGGGAACCAGCACAGAATCCACCTGAAGAGCTGGAAAAGCCACATCTCTGGCCACATCTACAACCAAACACCCATGAGACGTACCCATTACACGTTACGTGTACAGAGGCACACACCTGAGGCTGGCTAACCGTGGCCAAGTGCTGAAGAACCCACTGCCAAGTTTCTGGCCCTACACTGTCACTCCCCACCTCTCTGCTTGTTAGGAACTGCCCACAGCTGGCACAGAACAAGTCAGAGGGGCTCTGTGACCTCACAGCCCTGTGGAGCCATGCCCTCCACCAGGGCTCCCCAAGGTCCGTGAATTCCCGAATCTGCCCACTGTTGAATTCCCTGTTTCTGCATGAGCATGGAAGGAGCAGAAGTGGAGAAGGGTGGACCTATTTTGGGAGGCAGCACTGTGCATGGGAGTGCAGAGCCACTCAGGTCTTTCTTCTCAGAAATCTATATCAAAAGCTCCTATAAAGACTGCATAAAAGAGCCAACTGCAAGTGCCTTCCGACTATTTTTGTCAGGCGGCATTCTATCAAAAAAAATAGCTTTTCCCCTCTCCTTTTGCTACAGTTTCATTACCACTTAAAACACCATTTCCAATCTCTGCTACTGCCCTTCTGAAATCAGCATGCCATCCCTAGGCTTATCCCTAGTGAGCCAGGCTTATCCTCTTCCCCCTTCAAATCTAGTTTACAGCTCTCTCAACAAAGCCATGTCAACTCTTGAGCAGAGATCCCTTTCCTCTCTGAGACAGGTGTACCCCACTGCAGCCACCAGGCCTTTAAGCTGACCTGTGATCAAAACCCTCAAAATTCTGCTGGTAACACATGTCAGATTCTGCACTTGCAACAGGGAAGCCCTGGAGGTAGGTACAGGCTGAGGAATGAGAGGCTGGAGAGTGGAAAGAGACTGCTCTGCTCTGTGCTGGTGTGGCCTCACCCTCAAGTCTATGTGCAGTTTAGGGCACCACAACAGAAGATACAAAGCTATTACAAAGCATCCAAAGGAGGGCTAAAAAGATGGTGAAGGGTCTGGAGACGACACAATATGGTGTGGCTGAGGTGACTTACCCTACTCAGTCTGGAGAAGAGTAGTTTGAGGGGAGACCTCACAGTGGTCTGCAGCTCCCCCATGGGGGGGAAGTGGAGGAGCTGGCAGTGATCTCTTCTCTGTGCTGACCAGTGACAGGAGCCAAGGGAATGGCATGAAGCTCTGTCAGGAGAGGTTTAGGGTGAATATTAGGAAAAGTTTCTTCACCCAGGTCAGGCACTGGAACAGGCTCCCCAGGGAAGTTAACATGACACTAAGCCTGATAGAGTTCAAGAAGTGTTTGGACAACGCCCTTGGGCACATGGTATAATTTCTAGGATTGGATTATTCTTGTGGGTCACTTCCAAGTCAGGAGATTCTATTATTACTCTTGGTAGGGGGGTTAAAAAATATATCTGTGGTGATATTTAAGGCCATGGGTTCTCAAGTGGTGTCTGATGTGAGGAGAGTGGGTTTGTATAAAGATCCATCAGCTGTGAGCCAGATGGATACCAATCCTGCAACAGGATATGACTGTAAGCAGGATGTCAAAGAGATTTTAATTATGCAACAACTTAAACCTAAGTAAGAAGAAAAAAAAGATGGGGGGGAGAAGCTCATTTTGGAGATGTCAAGAACACTTTGTGTGACAGATTGCTAGATTCTTTTGTTTAGGAGGCTAGGCAAGGGTCATAAGTGAGAAATAGAGGGAGCACAGCAGCTACTCATTTGTTTTTAATACTCACAATTTTTCTTGCAGATTAGCTTTTCATCACACTGTAGTCCTCAAGGAAAGAGCTACAGGGGTATTGGGTATGGCACACCATCCTCAAATCACTTTTGTTTATTTAACTCCTTCCATAACACAAGCACCCCAAGCACAAACTTGAAAAAGAGAGTAAAAGTTTGGTGAATTTTGAGTTTGTCAATGTATTTTAAGAGTTCTTCTCCCAATGCACTTCTCTGACATAAGACTGTAACTACAAGCCATAAAACACTATGAATGGACAAGAAACACAAGCACCGTTCCCAGTTCACAGGCACACAGTAACTTTGCAAACTGGCACTTTGGGGCACTGGAAACAGAAATGGAAAATACTCCACTAAATGGTAAAAAGAATGCCTGACCACTTAGGAAGGATATCCTCACTGTGCATATTCTGGACACATTTAGGTACTGTACCTACACCTCTGAGCTTGTAGCAAGTCAGCCACATACCACACACTGTCAGGTCCACAGCACACTACCCAGCCTACAACTACTAATACTGATAAAAATAAGGAGTTCAAAGAGTGCTAAAAGCAGTGAAATACAAGAAACAGATGGCCTGTAATGGAACATATTTGCAAAGACAACACTTGAACTCCAGCAAAGAGTACTGTCAGAGATTGCCAAGAAGCCACCTGATGCCCAGTGTGATGCTATCATGCACACGAATGGAAGACACAGTAATCCCAACGTCCAACCTTTGTCCCTTCCTGAGGCCAACAATCTCCCAACCATACAATTTTGACTTTCTCTATAAGATTTGCCTTAAAAAAGACACATAGGACATGAATAAGCCCTATGATCCTCAAGTTCCCACAACACAATGGGAATAATCTCTGTCATGTGAAATAGACACTTAGGAAATCCTGCAGAGCCCTGTTTCATTGAGGACCATTAATACAGCTGAGTAAAATCCTGCCTAGCAAGTTCTCTGGAATCTGGAATGCTTTGGATCCTCTAGAAGGCTAGACATCAGAGAGGCTTTTAAAGCTACAACTGCCAGCCCTGGGGAAGAAATTTTGCACTGAAAGTTGCTTCATGACAAACAGGACAACTCAAATAATTTCCAAAAGCTTCTTTAGCCCCACTGAGTTTCTGTAGACATAATGATGAAGAATAGAGACAGTCATGTCTTCCCATATGTTTTTACAGGAAATTATGACACAGCCTTAGTAAATGGATATGATTAATCATTTATAGAAAGTCTCATTCCTGACAGCACAGGAAAAGAAAAAGGCGTAAGTAAAGTAAAGATTCTCACATCTTTTCCACACCAGGAAAAAGACTACCAAAATCAAGACACACAGAGAAGGCTGTTCCTCCTCCTGAAGATGGGAAATTGGTTCTGCTAGAACTGAAGAAACTAAGAAAATCTAGAAATCGTCAGCATTTGGGCTACAACCAGTTTTCAGAAGCATTACTGCAAGGGAGAAGACCTGCACACCTGCATTACTGAGAGAGAGAAGACTAAGCAAACAAAGGAGAGAGTGGCCAGAAGAACTTCATTTCACACATGGCTCTGGCTGTCAGATGAGAAAATCTCACCCTTTACTGCCTGACCTGTCCTGCTGCTATCTAAGGTACTTTGCTTTGCACTGTAATTTTTTAACACTGTTTTTAACTACTGGAACTATAATACCCGTCACCATATTTATTTCTTCTGGACAAAATTTTTCCAGGTAACTCACCCAAAGAGACACAAACTTTGAAGAAAGAAAAAGAAATCTTAAGATAAAATGCTTATGTACAACTCATTTCTCTAAAAGTGTTGGCAGCTATTTGAGTTTGCATTTGGGATAAACACTCGATTGCCTACAGTTTCACAAAAGAGAAGAAAAATATTAAGGAAGTATAGTTTACTATTTTGAATTGAATTGCCCCATAAACAGAAAATATTGTTCTATTTGTTCTCTGTCCAACATGTCATTTTTGCAGACTTTTGTTTTAGTTGAAAATATAATCTCATGTGACATTTATACTACAGATTTTAAATACAGGTACCTGCCAGGCCTTGAATCTCTTCAATGAGAACAGGTGAATAAATCCAAAGTCTTTAAAACTGCATTTACTAACTTTTCATTGTCACACTGGAAAATCTCAGTGAATAAAGTATTCTTCAAAGAAGCTGCTAGATCATTACATTTAAAACATCCCAAACCATTTCCTCAATCATACATTATAAAGTGCATTTCTGGAATTCAGTGATGTCCACACTAAATAGAAATGTTTAATCATTTGTAGAAACATTCTCACTTCTGACAGTGCAGGAGAAGAAAGGGTCATCAGTGAGGCTGGGGTTCTCTCTTTTGAAAAACATCATTGGAAATGCACGTGATTCCATAAGCCTAGGCATACCCTGGATAAGATACACTTATCATTAGCATGCACTCAAGCAGCTCCATAGGCTGCCAGGAAAGCATCCTTGCACAGACTTGGTGTGCACAGGAGACAGCAGAACAGAGAAATGGTGTGCTCCTGCCATCATGGTTAGGACTGGTACTAACAAAGCACTTCTTTAATTGCTATTTTGGCACTGTGGAGTAAATGGTCTTAAGCAAGGAGGATTTTTTGAGTGTGTGCATCCCATCGCTCTTCTTCCAGCTCTATCCAGAGTTACTCAACCTATCACACATAGGAGAGTTTACCCTTACATAGTTCTAACTCATTGGACAATTCATTATATTTGAAAAGTGAAGGGCACTTACTTTGCAAACTTCATTAAGTCTCTCAGGAAGGAGGTGCTACCAGGACTCCAAAGTCTTTGGAAGTTAGAAGCCTTGACTTCTGCATGAACCCTCTTATCAGAACAGAAATCAGATTCATGATCTTTCAAGAACAGAAACATGAAGCAAACTGAATGATCCTACAGAATTAAACACTGCTATGAAAAGCTGTTGAAAATAAAGCAAGTAGATGCTGTAATCACAGACCTGCAAGCATGAGATAGCAGTGAGTTAGTCTTTGCATCTTACTTTTACAATACATATAAAACCCAAACCATTTCCTTCTAAACTGCAAAAGCAGATTCCTCTGTTGATAGGGATGCTAAAAAAACACCTTCTATGACAACAGAAGTAAATTTTAAATACACCAAACTATAAATGTACTAATCTTTAATTTGGCATTGAAATATGATTAAGATTCCTGATTGAAATTAAACAAGAAAAAAGAATTGCAGTCTTACATGTCTTCACTGATAAAAACCAAGGAAACCTCAGAGCACCTTCTCACCACAAGAATATTTCGTCTTCCTCTCCTCCCTTGCTTAATTACTGAAATCTTGAGGTACAACCTGTACAACAGACACAATGCAAAATAAAACTGCTCTACCATGTATCATCAGAACAAGAAACCTCATCTGTTTCTAAAAGTATGTGCTATTTCTTCACAGTTACTAATTATTAGGTAAGATAAGGAAGAATTCAGAAAAAAGAACATAAAAAGTCCAGAGCAGTTTAGCACTGGAACAGCAAATTAAAAAGTATCTCTCATTAATTTCTTCTCCCAGTTTTACCAGCAAAAAACCCATACCAATTAATTTAAAGCATAAAAACTGTCATATTGTGCATCAATTCAAGTTCCATAGCATCTATATGCATCGAAAACAAATTTCCATACAGTGTGGCAAAACATACATTTGCAAGTCTCAGTAGGCAATCACATGGCTGAAGGGAAATGCAAATGTATTTTGAGTCCTGCTCACAATCTACTGATCTTTTGATGAGAAGAGAGGCCAGGATCAACCAAAAGAAGGCATGTAAGAAAGTTTAAAAAACTTTTTTTTTTTTTTTAATCTCTGTATCTTTCAGAAGTTTGGTATTGATTTCTTTGATGGAAAACTCAAAACTAGCAAGAACATCAGACCCATTTCCTTGCTTCCTGATAACAGGAGGGTTGATGTAGTCATATTTATGGACATAATGTTGAGTGCTCATATGTGTCTTTTTATTCAGAGGAACACACAGATTATTCACTTAAATGCATTTAAAATGTGTATTTCCTTTTTATAAGATGCTTTCAGAAGCCTGAAAACTTTAGCAGCAGAAAAACACATAGACTTACCATAATTTAGGGTTGTTTAGGAACCATGCATCTCTTGTAAATCCTACAGAGCTCAAACACAATCTGAATAAATAGTCACTAAAGAGATTTAATTTATAGACCTCAAAGACCCTTGATTATCAGATACTTCACAGACTTACTAGCAAGCCTACTACATTGTATTTAAATAGCAGATAAAGAAATAGGAATGAAAAGGAAATAACCTACTGGTTCTTTTGTTCTAAATATTGTTGGCTTATATTCAGTATACAGTCGAATTTCTTTGGAACAGAACTGCAGGTTTTGCACTGCAATGTAAAAATCCAAACAAAGTAAGACCAAGCCAAGCAAAATCTCCAGCCTCACGGAGTCCTTGTTGAATTTGCAACTAAACCCACTTTTAAAGGAGAAGGGACAAAGTTCAGGCTGCGGCCCTTTGAGCACATCTAAGTATGTGGCCAGAGCTGCTGCTCTACAGAACCCTTGCATCACTAGAGATAATTCTGCACATGCCTTTGATGACTTCTGCTTACTCTCCTTACCTGAGCAAACTCCAAGCACGGATGCAAATGGCAGGGAGGCCTTTGTGTGTTTGGTTCTTTGTTTCTGAAGTAAGACCACAAGACATAAGGGGAAGTGCTTAGAAAAAGAGATATTCTCATTGATTGATGTGTAATACACTGCACGTTCCCTGCTCAGCAGGAGCATTGCATTTTTCTCCTAGATGGTGTCTCCAACCACAAGGAAATGCTAGGAGCAGCCAAGATCCTTTCAAACAGTGTCATCTGCACCAGTCAAAAATATTTGCCCTTTTCTTCCTTGCTGCTACAAAATGGGGAGAAATTGCATTTTTCAAAACCCAAGTAGAGTGTATATAAATAAGGAAAAAATAAGCAAGCGGATTCTGGACCTTGAAACTTCTGAACTCCATCTGCACCCTCATTCACTTTCCAGCATGCACCCCAGGTGGAAAATGAATGCACTGGAAACGTTCTTAAGGACTGCAAAATACGGTTGTGAGAAAAGGAAAGAGAAGTAAAGTGAAGCAGAGAATTCTGGTTTTATATTTACAGCTTTCTAAGCTTTTCATCACTACACTAACTGTATGTTTGCTGGTAAGTTTCCTATGCAGTTCAAGTAGAAAAATTGAAAAACTGAGAAAAAGAAATCCCACTGCATTCAACAGTGTATCAGACAGTGGCAACACTTACATGACAGACGCATTCCTGGTGAAAGAAAAGGCTGACTTTGTATTAATTTTTCTGCCTAAAGACTAACAAGGGAAACAAAATAGGGAAATATCCCTCCAGCTTGCTGTACCAGGAACATTTTGTTTAGAAGAACGGACTAAACTGTTCCCATTAACTGGCTCATTCAACAATGCATAACTTGGGAAAAGTGCTTAAAAACAAAAGCACTGGACAAAATCAAGGGAATAATTTCTGTTTTCATCCAGTTTTGAATGCAAATATAACTTAATGAAAAGCCTATGTTAAAAGCATGATGATCACAGGATTTCGGAATCCTCCCTGAGCTGTTTCTGAACCCCCTTTCTGCTCACTCTCTAAAAAGCCATGACCAGATTGCTAGTCCAAGTAACCCACAAGCTGACAGTTAGCAGGTAAGAATCTTCCCTTCTTTCCAGCTTTGAAACTGCCTGCTACAAAAATGACCATGATTCCTTACCATCTTAGGACTGAGCATCATATTTTCTACTTATAAAGAATATTTTTAGGAAGAAATTAAATTAAAAAACCAGTGAAGAGTTCATGAAAATGAAAGATCCCATGAAAATAAACAAGGAAATATTTCTTTTCCTATGACTGCAAAATATATTAGGGCTGTGGAAAAATTTCAAATTCATACCTGGGTAGGCAATAGAGCTGGTAAAGTGAGTCCCAAAGGCACTAAACTTTAGAAATTGTAGGCTGGTGAAGAAGAACCTCGAGACTGAGGAATGCTCGTTTAGCCTCACCTCTACCTTGCACCAGAGCCTTCACTGAAGTCAACGTGCTTTGCACAGCACAGAACGAGACACACAGCAACATCTGTACATTTTTATTGCCTAAACTAGGGTCTGACATTTTTTGAAAATAATTATGATTATCTTTTAGCAAGACATACTTAGTGGAGATTGAAGTAATTTAAATGATTTCTTGAGAAAGTGTAGCGAATAAAGTAAATAAAATCCTACCGTGAAATTCCATCTTTGGAATTGAACCTGTTATTCTCAAGCCTGCAGAGGTTATGAAAACATGCTCTGTATCCCCACAGTAACTTGAAAAAAGCAATTTAATTACTTCCATCCTATATAATGAAGTTTTATCTTTATCTTTGCATCAAATCCAGATGTACCCTTCATTTTCATTTGCTATTTTGATGGACTTACTTCATCTGGAAGTCTCTTTTGTCTTCTTAAGAAGTATCAACTAAGAGCTCTTCCCATAAAAAGTTTTTTGATTGATGAACAGATGCTTAGTTCCTAATGATATTTCTGAGGTTAGTCTACTCTAAATGAAACAGATTAGTGAATTTTTAGCTGCTGAAGAATCTTCTTAAATAAAGGTCACAGAACATCTCACTATGCAATTAATAAAGATTCAGCTAGTAATTCCTTGATCAAATATTAGTATTTTTGATTGGTCCCAGAAGAACTATCCTTTTTTAATGCAAACCTGGCACATGAATCAGAGCCACAGCTGCTGCCTGATATAATCAGTGTACAATATTCTAATCCCATGAACTCTGACTCAGCAAGCATCTGCTTTCCAAATAAACTTTATCAAACAACGTTTTTTGCTTCAGAATTTTGTCAGCCAAGATTTAAGAGGAAACAAATTTAAAACCCTTTTGCAGATACACTTTTAAGTCAAGTAATATATTTTACCTCCTTTCCAGAAGATATTCCCTGGGAATTTAAATGGTTATGACACTAAGATAGACTGTTTAATTAGTAAAGAGGACACTGCTAAGTTTTTTTTACTGACATTTCATCCAGGCTACAGTTAGAGGATTTGTTGGATCCATAAAGCTTGATGTGAAAGTTTTAATTGTTAGTGTTTTACTGTACCAATAGTCCCTTGAGTAGTAGGAATTAAGTAAATTTAAAACATCTATGTTTAAGTCTGTACATTGATTACCTGTCTGCTTCTAAGCACACATAGAAAGACATAAATTGTGGAGGTCCAGAACTACCATTCTCTCCTACTACCTTGCAATTAAAATCACAATTTTGTGATTGCAAATTTCCCATGTAGTTTATATAGACTGAGAACTTTCCTACCGCTGACAGAAATAAATTTCAGTTGCAGATTCTTTCAGAAATGAACAATATTAATACCAAAACACATGGACCTTTCAGGAGAGGCAGAATGCCAGTTTCTTCTCATCTTTTTGCCTTAATGCTTTTTGAAGTGCAATCATTTGGATGAAAACAAGCAGTAAAATCATTCTACATAGCTGAGGGTGAGCCAGAAAGAAGGAACATCACAGCAACATCATCTTGTAAAAGGAAAAGCACAAAACTGTAGAAACGATGACATGGAACATTGTAACTTTGAGGTCCATCTAGCCCTCCACTCAAACCAAGACTATCACCAACAGCGTGCCATTAGGTCACCTGGAGTTTTATCAAACCAAGTCTTGAAAAACCTTCAAGAATGGGGATGTTGGATGACCTGTCCCAGTGCCACATGATCCACCTACTCAAGTTCTTTTTCTAATGTGCAGCCTAAACAGCCTCCTACACCATCTGCTGTTGCCTCTTGTTATATTCTCCATCACTACTTAGAAGACCTTGCCGTATCTGTAAATGCTTTTCAAGGCATTTCTTCACTATTGGAAAAGCCCAGTTCCTCCAACATCGCTCACACAGGATGCAAATTCTAGCTCCTGCTCATTGCAGTAGCCCTCCTTCAACATCTGTCCAGTTTCTCAACATCCTTACAACACCCAAGTCTTATGTGCTGCCTCACAGAGTGACATAGAGACGAATAAAAGCTCCTCTCAAACAGTTGATCTCATTCCTTTGTATACACCAGTGAAGAACTGTAGAAGAGAGATGGTGTAAGGATGTAATTAATAAAAAGGAGCCTTAGCACAGCACACACATTCACACACCACTGACAGATGCAGGTGCACAGGTAAAACAAAACACAGAATACAGGGATGCATGCTCCATTGCTTTTTCTCCCAAATTTGAGGCAGGCCTAGTTTTCAAACAATATTGCTCTGCCATGAGGAATATACTTTCTCTTCACCTCCTTTATGTGTTCACTTTTACTGCTAAGGGTTTGCTATGCTATCTTTGCCAGTTATAACACGACTTAGTACGTATGGCTTATACGGCTGCCTATTTCAGGGTGGATTAATTCCCCCTTGAAAATATCTCCCTTAGTCAAGTGAAAGTTGAGGGAATCTAGAGTTCAGATTCACTATGTCAGAGCTCTACAGTGTAGGTGTCTACAAATGAATGAGTCATTTGGGGTGGATGCATACAGCCAAACACTTTCACGATCTTTTTTTTTAAACCAATAAAAGAATCACTTTCAAAACAATCTTACATCAAACCCTCTAAGTTATTGACAGGTTTGAAGATAAACTACTACAAAATAAAACAGCTTAAAGACAAATTAGTCCTATAATTGGTTAACTACTGCTCTTTACCCAACACATATTAAGAACGTTCCATATGCATTCAATCATTATGGATTCATTAAAGATAATTGCCACATTGATATAATCTAAAGCTATTTTCTAAAAGGAAACAAACACAAACAAACCTACATTGTAAGATTCCGTCTTTCTCCAAGTGTTACACAATTAAAATAAACCCTCTGTATTTAAAACTAAATGTTAGAATTAGCATAAGCAATCATAACTGAGGTAACAGCATAAGAAATATTATTTCCTATTATTTCTAAAAATTGCTAGTAAGTTTAGAGTACTACTGTCCTAGTTGAAAACAAAGATATGATTAACTAGTACAAAAATAAAATAGCTAATTTTGGTGGAGGAAAGCTTTATAGAAGTCTGTTTTAATGCCATGGGAATGAGAAATCCCACAGTCCTAGGACTGACTTTTTAAGCTTATTTAAGTTTTACATTCTCATTTTCCAAAAGCTACTTGTACAGCTCAAATCAGCTCCCAGTTTTATGTCATACTAGTTTTACTAATTCTGGACTTTTCAGGGTTTAACTCCAGCCAGCAACTAATTAAATATCATGCAGCTGCTGACTCACCCATCTCATCCTCTGTGGGGTGTGGATTGAGGTAAAACCAGTTTAATAATTGAAATAAAATTGTTATTGTTATTATTGTTGATCACATCCATTGGAACCTCATGAGATTGATCTTGCCAATTTATTCTTAAAAACTGGATCTCCTCTTCAGTCTCTTGACCTTGCTTTGCTTTAGGGCAAAACAGATTTTCTGAGGGATTTGGACTATTTTCTTCCACTTCTCAAAACTTCCTCTTCTGTTACGTCGCGTGATGATGCCATCACTGTACTGCAGGTTTTCCCAGCTTCACCCTGTTCCAGTGCAGTCTGGATCAGTCCATGGTAGAGGGCAGGGCTGTGTGTCCACCCCTGGGAATGCTGATTCCCAGTGTACTGGACACACCCACAAGTGAAAGCAAACTGTGGTCTGCACTCTGCCACCAAAAGGGATTGAGAAAAATCCATTAGTGATTTCAGCTGTGTTTTACCACTTGGCTGCCTTTGCCTCAAGTTCCTGTTGAAGGGAGTAGGACGTAGCCACTTTGAATTGCTGGAACTAAGTACTTGTCCCTATTATCCCACACACTCTGCCACTCCTGACTATCCAGTCTCAGGACAGATTTCTGGGTGGCATTCTTAAATAGTTTTTTAACCTTAAATAAGACCTGAAACACATTCAGAAGACATAGCAATAGGAACAAGCTGGTTTGAACATCTCAAGGATATTCAAAATTCTGAAGAGCTATTGTTATTATCCTGGAGGAGAACGAAAAGAGAAAGGGAAGTCTCTCTGCCATGATTTGGATCTCAGAGGAGAAAAGGTAAAAGAAACTTATTTATAGCTTCCTGGAGTACGGATATGACTGCAATGCTGAGTACAAATACCAGATTAGTTTCATGACCAACAATTCTATCACATCATAAACCAGTATTTGTTACAAAGTACAAAGTGACAGCCTTAGTCCAGTTCCCACACGTATTGAACAACACAACAGGGAACATGTACTGCAAGTAAGGGATTACATAACGCAACTTTAAGAACAGCCACATTGACTTTGAGAGCAAAGAAATCATTGTGACCAGTAACTGTTAAGTATAATGAATTCTTGTAACAAATTTGTTCTAACACATTCTAGGCTGATTTGTCCTTAACTCAATCCACTGAGCCCCACCTTGGGCATCCAAAGGACTGTCCTGGCTCAACCCAGTTGGCAACTAAATATCACACACTCACTCACAGTCTACACAACCCCCATGGGATGGGGAGGAAAATCAGAAAAAAACGTAAAACCTGTGGGTTGAGATAAGAACAATTTAATAATTGAAATAAAATCAAATATAATTATAATAACAGAATGAAAAGAGAGATTTATAAAAAGAGAGCGTAATAAACCCCACGCAGAACAAGCAAAGCACAGCACAGTTTCCCACCACTCACTGATGGGTGCCCAGCCCATCCCCAATCAACCATCAGTCACTCCCAACCCACTCTCCCAGCTTCCATACTGAGTGTGGCATTCCACAGTATGGAGTGACCCTTTGGCCACTTCAGGTCGGCTTCTCCTGGCCATGCTCCTCCCAGCTTCTTGTGCACCTCTGTGCTGCCAGAGCAGGGGAAACTGAAAAGTCCTTGACTCAGGGTAAGCACCACTTAGCCACAACTAAAACTTCAGTGTGTTACCAACATTATTTTCACTCCAAATTCAAACCACAGCACTGCAGCAACTACTAGGAAGAAATGTAACTCTACTTCAGCCAAAGGCAGGAAAGCCTACATTATTACTTTTAATCTACTACACACTCAAAAGCTCCTACACTTCTATAATTATTAATAACAAGTTATTAGCTTTGGTTTCAGGCCTCATTTAATGATCCCCAACTAGAAGGTCACACTCATCATCCTGCCATCATTCTCACTGAGGATTTAAATTTCATGCAGATACTACAGGCAGAGATTCAAGTACTGTAGAAATCCATATGACCTCATGCCCTTGGAATTGCAAAACAAAACAGAACATCTTCACAGGGTTCCCAAAACATTGCCCTCACAGGGGAACAAAAGGAGCAGTTGGAGAGAGAGCCTTGAAAATCCCTAGTCTTCCTTCCGCCAAAGAGGTATGAAATGGCAGGCAGTGTGGGAGCCAATGTGACTGCCCTGGAGATGCATGCTCCAGCACACAGCCCCAGAAAAACAGAGAAGATGCAGATAAGGCAGGGCAAAGGAAGTGTCCAAGAAGTATGTGGCCCGCAAAAGAAAGGGGAAGCAAGAGTTCCCTGGCCATCAAAAGAACGAGCAGAACAGGTGAAAAGGGAAGACAAATATCAGCACTGGATACTCATTAATAACATGAAAACGTTATAATGATAAAGACTAACTGTATGCTGACATCACAAGGCAGGTGTGGGTATCAGGGAGGTGAGAGACTATAGAAAATAACTGACAAGTCCAGGAAAGAAAGTAAACACTCAAGTCACAACATTTTATTTATTTCAGATTTGTGTTTTGATATTCATTTGTTGAAGGCAAGACTTTTTTTGAAGCATCAATCATTTTTACAAGATGTGAGAAGTAGTTTTTCATCCAGACTCTCTTTTCCCATTTCCTTTCTCCTTGCCTTTTGGAAGACCAACAGATCACTTCACTAAGCTATCTATTGCTAGCACTGTACAGCAAGACAGCAATTTGGGGTGTACAGGCATGCCCTGCACACTCTTCCACAACAGCAAAGCAGAGAGAGGAAGGGGAGAGAACCTTTCTTCTGAGGAACTGAGCATAGCAAGAAGGACCTACCTTACAGAGACTGCAGTGTCTGCAGAGAGAAAGTCACAGCTCAGGCTGCAGACGCTGCAGCTTCACAGAGACTGCCCAGAGCCAGCAGCCAACATTCAGACCCCAGAAAGCCAGACATTAGGAAAATTACTCAGCATCAAAGGAGTCAGTGCAGCATTCACTGCTATTTAGAGCCATTAAACTGCCTAGAAGCAAACACCTTTTGAAGAGACACAGTGGTTTGAAATGTACAAAACTGCTATATACTTTCTTTTCATTTCCTCTTATCTACGTGCTCTAGGTTTTTTGGATTTAAGAAGTTACTTATTCTAGCTTTGACTCAGATAAAATCAGCCTTGAGTTCAAAAGCTTTTTGTCTCCTTCAGAGATCTTATTATAGGATAAAGATCTATGTACATCTACCTCAAAGGTCTGACTCAAAGCTTTGTTCACAGAGCAAATGAGGAAAGCAGGAGTAAGCCTTCATCTGGAGAAGACCTTGTTTTGCCATGAACAGGTTCACATTTAGGATCTCCCAGAAATTAACTCTGCTACTCTTGACCTTGCCAGAGCAAACTACTGCCTAAGCATGCACAAGGACATGTCAACATTCTTGGAATATAGAGATGGAAATCAACCTCACTTCAGTCTAGAAATTCATGGGAGACTGCCTGTGCTTAAGACAGAGCAGTAAACAAGAGTGTAATTGTCCAGTGCAATTTATTCCTATCCCACGGCTTCCCTTCCCAGGAAATGCTTGTAGTTTCCAGCAGCTGTGTAGGAAAATAGGGCTCAAGCCTGACTTAATTGAATTCCCTTGAAAAGAGCAGATACTGGCTGTATGAGGCAAAAAATGGCAGCAGCTGGAACAGGAAGAGATCTTCCCTGTGATTTGGGTATTCCAGGCAATTCACAGCACAGTAGGTCTGATTAGGTTGATGGTTACTGATGAGATGTTCCTTCACAGAGCCTACTCAAGTGACCTAACGTAGAGTGATCCCGTATGGAAGAGTTCACAGAAATGTCTGTGACTTTCTGTGTTTAGCAGAAGGAAAAAAGTCAAGTGTAGATGGTGCCTGTATGATATGCTGTAACTGAGGAGAAACTCTAGGCAGGAACTTCTGTGGGAAATACAGAGACAGCTTTTAAGGCAGAGGTAGAACACCATGTACAGTACCAGACTCGTCACACACTGGTTTACTGGAAACACAGTGAAGTCCAGTACCTTTCCTTCAAATTAAATCACTTGTGAGGAAAGGATGAGTTGGAAGCTGATTTTGACTGCATTAACCTGCCAACTCATGGCACATGTCATGTAACCCAATTCTCTTTCCTCTGTAATTCCCTGAAGACACTCCAAGACAAGTGAGAATGACTTTGAAATGAGTCCTCTACAGTCAGGAATCACTTGCATGAGAGAAAACAACCAGACAGAGCCCAAGCTTCTGAAGCACAAGGGTCTGTAATTACTCAAACAAAAATTGAAGAAAGGTTGTTTTTTTCTTTAGAGACAGTTGATAACACAGGTCATACTACACTTAGGTCACTGTTTATATTAAAATCTTGTTCCTCAACTCCACAACAGATGTGTGCTTTCATCAAAGTTTTCCACCTTTTTTCCCATGTTGACAACAGAAAAAGCTTAAACTGACAAAGAAAGTGTATCCTGCTTTCTTAAAAACACAAGCTTCCATGAGCAATCAAGCAGTTATTTCCAATCCCAGATCTCCATGCCCCTAGGTTTCCCCAGCATCTTTTCTTCCAGAACTGTGTGCTCTAAATTGTATTTGCTACAATTATGAGATTGTCGCTGGAGCAAATCGGGATGCCTTGGTCTTTAAAATGCATTTAGCCAAGTGATAATCGGCAAGCACTGGCTTGTAAATGTTTACTGCTGTTTCGTGCATTATTCCTCCCTTGTTAAACTGCTGCAAAAAGATTACACGCAATTTAAAACTTGATGGATGTATACACACCAGAGCAAGAGGCATACGAAATTGTTACATTACTGCTAAAATTATTGAGACCATGTGAATACAGAAAGCTCCATAAAATCCTGGAAAAGCCTTTGATTCAGCAAAGTGGAGTAAAATCCAAACAAGGTGCCAACATCATGTTGTTCAACTGGACACAAGTTTCCATACTCAATGAAAAGACTATAAGAAAGACCAGTATTTTTGCTTTGTTCAGAACACCAACTTAGCCCATTCCTCTTTTTGCACTACATATAAAGCAGTTATCAAATCTAAAACACCACCTTCTAGTTTTTTCCTTAGCTATATTAATAAATCTGTTGTGAAACTTTAGCTTCATGAATTTAATAGTCTGGGGACACTGCAATAGAAAAGGTCTGGAAATTTTGCAATAAAAATGTAAGAAAATGTTATTTGTTTTAAAATAAGCCAGAATAAAGTTATTTATCATTACAATTCTGCTACATTCTGTTTGTTTTATTCCATTATTCAAAAATTTGAAGCAGCACTATTACTTTTTTGTTAGACTGGGTGGCTACAATCAAAATGAATTTTCTGCCTCAATTCACCCTTTTATTCCAGACAACTCTAATTAGGCTGTTCTCAGGAATGGAAATGAATGAAGTAAACAAACTAAAAGATATTTTCTGTCCTATCAAAAACCCCATAAATCCCTGGTCTCAATGAAATGAATATGCAGTAACCCCAAGCACATGGGTCCATTGCCATTCCAGACAAATTGGAGGCACTATTGCTCAGATGGAGGTTCAGAGACCACATTAAAAAGTTGCTTCAGCATCCAAGAACAGGCTTGTTCTGAAAATCCCATGGAAATTCTCTGCTGGCATGAAGTAAGATAATACATACACTGAACAGTTTCTCCTCACTGGTCTTTTCCAAAGCAGCAGCCTAGCACTCAATTCAGGCATATGCAGATAGACAAACAAATAGTCACAATGGGCAAGATCAGGAGGAACACAAACTGGGTCAGCTGAAAGTGGAAGCTATGGCGAGGGATGAAAAGTCATACTGTGCTTGGCTATCCCAGTCCATACTTCACCCGTTATTCATGATCAAACAGCAACACAGCTAAACTTCATCACAGCTAATTTAGGTGTCAGAATTCAGGTCTCAATATTTTGAGGTTTTGTCACCCTGAGTGCACCCTTAAGTTTTAAGATCTACACAGAAGACAGTGGATCAACAAGCAAGACCTGTTGCCCAGTGGATGTTTATCAATCCACTCAGATAACAGAAAGGCCAGTGACAATTAACTACAAATTTCACTGGCTATTGACATGAGAAACTCTTGTCTGAAAAGGACAACCTGATAGCTAGCATAGAAGTATCAATCATGCAGACCAGCATATCAGACAGCAGAAAAGTCATAAATCTTGAACACCACCCAGCCTTTGGGAAAAAAACACCTTTTGGTGTTGAAAGGTAAGCTGTACTTCATCAGCTTTATATTTTTCTAAGAAAAACAAAAATAAACCAGTTTGACAGAGACAAAACTGTTGTACCCTTAGGGATTGATTAGTTCTTGTATATATTCAGCTGCCACTCTACACAAGTGTCCCTGATACAGATGTCCAACTGCAGATAAAACAAAATTCAGAGTACATCTGGTGGGCAACTACCTGGCAGAGTAAGGGACAAGTTCTGGCATGTGGGTCTTTAAATACACAATTTGTTTGTGCAGCATTTGTGCAGCATCAGCTCAAATCACAGAACCAGCACCACCCAATCACTCCTTACAGCTTTCCAAGTGGCAGCTGTGTGACACATCTGCACTGGCAGTGCTGGCAATGCATCTGTGTTGTGGCATCTATCAAAAAGGCAGTGCTTGTTTGGCTTGTTTACTCCTCAAATTCTGCTTATTGCTCAACAATCCCAGGATATGCTACTCACTCCTTGCACCTTCCACAATCAAGAGAGAATAATACCTCCACAAGGTGACTTACCTTAAGCAAAGAGGCAAAGGAGCATCTTCAGGCATTTGATTCAAAATCTTGATACACTAATAGCAACACTATAAAGGAAAGCAATTTTGAAATTTTATTTTAAGTACAAAATCCTTATAAACAGCTGAATGCGCTGAGGAAACAAAAAACACAATAAGCATTATTCTTTGAACTCAAACGTCCTACCAGCAGGGTATTTTTGAGCAGTGCTGTAAATGAACAATAATTTTCAGAAGATCTATTAGCTCCTTTCCCTTGATGACATTAATTCTGAGGACATTAGAAGAGACAGTACAAGACCCGAGACAATCTGAAAGAATCAAAGCTCAATTAGTAGGAATTAGAAAAATTGTACTGTTATCTTCAAGTCTGAAAAAAAAAGGCTTTAGGCTCAGTTATGGAGGCATTAACACACCAAATTAAAATTAAACGTGAATTAAACGTGACAATGGTATTACAAAACAAATGCCTGGACATTCTAAATGGAAGCAGAAGTAGGGGAAAAAAAGATCCCTCCCAAAAGAAGCATTAGCTTTTAAAATGGTGTCATTTCAGCGTCTATGATAAATTAATGGAACTCAAAACTTTTAAAAGTAAAATTTGCAGGACTAATATTTACAAGGTTTTTAAACACTTCATGTATGTCTGGACACTTTAAATTTCTCTGCCACACTTGAGGCATGAACAAAGCAACTGGTTGCATCTTCCTGTATATTCTGTATTGTTTTACTCCTTAAGTTATCTAGAGATTTCTTTTAATGAAATTTGCTGTCCTGATATCCATGAGGGTAGAAAGAGATGCATTAATGTGAATTTTGGAGAAAAACACAGAATGAACTACAGTATGTAACTGAGCTGGCCACTAAAATGCAGGTAAAAGCAGGCAGCCAGGCAGATCTGGGATTTCCAAGAACAACAAACAGAAAGCAGTTGTCTAATCTGCAAAGGCAATATCCAAATGCCTATCCCACATCAGGAGGAGTGACTCAAAGCCAAATGGAGTAACACCTTGCTTCTAGATAAAAAGCTATTGGGGATTACTTTAATAGAGAACACTTAAGTAATCATGTTTGATGGGTAAGACTGCATCATTTATCAAAAATCTATGCTAAAATTTAATTTTCCATGTGAGTCAAAGACAGCAGTGGCAGCACTGCTTGCTGTTGCTGATCTGTGGCTGCTGATGCCTTCTGAAGTGGAAATGATGGATGCCACATGTTCTAGCTGTGATTAAATTTGCTTTGACAAAGCAGCATGGAAATCTGATTTTCAATAGACTCTTGCATTTCACCCAGTGCTGAGTAAACAGATACACAACGTAATGCTATATGGTTGTCAAGCTGATGGCTAATTCATTCTGCCAGTCCAATCAATCTACCCATTAAAATATTACCTGTCAATATCAAGTAGGTTCAGCTTGGAAATTGCATGGAAACGGGAAGCTGTTTAGAAGTAAACAATGCCAAAGCCAAATGTGTCATAAAGCTATTTCTCCAGGTCCTCTCAACAGCTTCAGTCAGCCCAGTAAAAGGTCAGCAGAAGTCTCTTGCTTCAGCATGCTCAATGCTTCTCAAACTTTTTACCGTGCCACAGGACAAAGGTACAATGTACCAAAACCCACTCTTGCTGCGCTGCTGCTTGAAGAGAAGGAAGCAGAAAATCACATAAGAATACAACTTACCTAAATACTTTAATCCCAATACTAGGAAAACCTGCCCCCAAACTGCTGTGAGTGGGAGACATCCTGCATACCTTGACTGATAGGGGATAGGATTTGGCAAAACACAGTGCTGAGATTTTTCACTGCACTGAGCACAGGCACCCTCACATAACCTTTTAGTTTTACCTTTCATTTGGAGGAAATTAGGATATCACCCACTAATCTTCATCGGCAGCAGTTCTGTGGACATTCCTGCCCTCTCCGCAGTGCCTGAGTGCTCCTGCCAGCTGTCATAACCACATGCGTGATGCTCCCGATATAATCTCTGCTTTCAGCATTCAGCTCCTCACCACACAGCAAATCAACATGGCAAGTACTCTGAGTATATGCTGAGTATATCCTCTAAAAGTCCCCTCAAAAATATCTGTGTAATGATTTTTTTTGTCCCTTTCTTCTTTTTTAACACAAGGATGTTTAGAATCACACTATGGTTATTAAATTGTAAAACAACTCCTAGCCCTTTGACAGTGTAAAACAAAGCAGTAATTAGTAAGCTTAATTGAATCAGGATGAAAAATAAAAATGTTCCAATAAGAACTAGCAACCATTTCCTATTCTTCCCATTCCTCCGCTATTTGGACCTTTAGAACTTGAAATAACAAGTTGATCTAATATAATCTCCTTTCTAAAAGAAAGAAGAAAGATTTAATTCAAATTATACCATAAGAAAGCTGAAAGCTCTTTGTTCATGGTCACATAATATGACGGGAATTGCTTGACTTTGACAGAAAATAATAACTGAATAATGTTTGTTATTTACAGAAAATTAAAATATACTCTAACAGAAAATTAAAATATACTCTAAGTTCTTTTAAGTTTTTTAGGAAACTTGTTTTGTTTTCAGATAGTTCTGTTGAAAACCATCTTTATGCAAAGTATTAATTTACCACATCCAAAGTAGGCAACACAGCCACAAACAACTGTAAGAAACAAAGTGAGGAACTAAAGGAGAAAGGATTTAGCCTACCTACACCAAGGTCAAATCTGAAAGCTTTCTTTCACTTTCCTCCAGGTGAGTACAACACACACTGAGGTCTTCTGCATGCCCTATCCTAAGAGACAGTCCTAACTACAGAGAGCCCATGCCTAGCAGCATGCTTTCACATTCACAGGCATTGTCCTCTTTGCACTGCCCTGGGGCTTCAAACAGAATTATGTCCCTTGAAATATATTTACAATCTCTTCTCTTCTTCATAATTTCATTACTTCTCCTTTATTCAGAAGAGATCTTGTCACTCCTCTTTTTCCTTCCTCAGGTATGTAGAAATTCCATGTTCGACAAGGAATCATCTCTCGAGTAGCCAAAATCAACTGCTACACCAGATAACAGAATAAATGCACTTCAGAAATAATGTCTTGGGAGGCAAACCTGAGAGCTTGTGTTTTTCCTTACTGGAATTACAAAGTCTTACTGCTTTGAAGAAAGAACTAAAAATCCCTACCCACTCACCCTAGATCAGCAAGCAGGTCATTTCTGCTGCGTTCTTGCTGACATTCCTTGCCGGAAGACTATGAAAACTGAGCAGTCCGAGGCATGGTTACATTAAGTATTTGTGGTGGATGATATCTTCATGGCTAAATGATACACTAGGCAAATAAGAAGAAACATCACACAAGGCATGTGGCAAGTTTCCACCAGGAAGAACACAGAAGGGGCAGTTGGCCGGTGTAGACCAGCTCAATGCTCCAAGGAAGAGACACAACATGTTCAAAGGTCTAAAATCAGAAGTCCTGGAACACTTGAATCTGCTGTATAATTTTTAATGGGACACGAGATAGAAACTAATCTCTACAGGGCCCGTCACAAAGACTGTTACAAAGTTTCTAAGAGAAAAAAATGGCGTGAGACAGCAGAATAGAGGCGAGAAGCTCTAACTGGCACGAGAGTCATGGTCTGAATACTGCATAGTTCTGATTCACAATTAAAGTATTAGATTGGCTCTCTCTTAGTTTATTTTACTGTAAAGGTCTAAGACTTTGGCCCAATAAATTAGGGCTGGAACCTGAGGCACCTTCATCAGCAGTTACTCAATTATATACTGTACAACTAAAAACTCCAACGAAAAACTTCACTCTGATGTGCTTCAAAAATGGTTCTTAAACTCATGTGTGATTACTTTAAGCAGTTTCAAGAGCATTTTCCTAATTAACTCCTCCGTGTGCCTAGATTTCTCTGAAAATTTTTGATTTTTAATTATTGAAAATAATTTTTGAAGAACCAAACCCACTGCCAGAGCGTAGAAAAACATCAAACATATGCTCTGGGTAAATATATAGCAAATAGGAAAGCATTAATTTGAGTGTCAAAAGAGACTGGACAGGGAAAAAAATGAGGCCCACTGAATAACAGTTAATCATGTCTTAACTAGATTAGCATTACCACTAAGAGATAAATTAATCAGAAGACATGAAGTAGTACTGTCCCTCTCAACACCAACACAAACAGAACCAGCAAATCTATCTTTGACAAAACAGAAACACCTCTTGTAATTAAAGAAAAAGCAAGGTAATATTTAATGAAAGTGGAACAAAACACTATCACCAATAGCAGATGGAAGGAGAGATGGATGAAAGGCACAGAAAGAATAAAATTGAGATGTGAAAAAAACCTATAGTTAAAACAAAAACTTCTGATAAGAAAACACCTCAACATGTCAACCCCAAACACTTTTCTTAAGGAAACTTTATAGGAATTAACTCACTACAAGTAAACTGAAAGACTCGGGAGTGAATTAGCAAGATGTTCACTAGTTTTATCATGGAACCAGCTACTAAATATTTGTTTTGGTTTTTAATTATTTTTAAGACACTTATTTGCATTCTAATACTTTCGCAGCTATGGATACTTCAAAATGAACGAATAGGCTTTAGCATGTAGACTGTACCAGAAAACATTTGGTATGTTCATTTTTCAGTGAAAACTAAGTGTAATTTCTCATCAGTTCGTATCCTACTGCTACTAATTGATTAGGCAACATTTCAGAAAGCAGCCACACCGAAGGAACTTGGGACTTGAATTTCAGAAGGGAGAGGAAGTGAGAAATGGGCCATTCAGTGTTTCTATCTTGAAAAAATACAGTGTAATTTTCAAGCAAGCATCTTTAGAGGTTTTTGCTCTGTTCAACACAGATCTACTGTCATGGGTAGCTGACGTTATTCTTGCAGAATTGTGTACCATTAAGGTGTTGAACAGTGCAACAAATTTCTTGTTATCTTGGTTCTAGATAGTATGATGTGTTTCTCTAGGACAATAACAGACTTGCTGCATTGTGTACTATACTTGTTTTGTTTCCATTTTTTGATTCTACAAGCAACCTTTCTGCTCATCTGGGCAGACTTCGCAATTTACCATTATTATTGGTTTCCCATTTCAAAAAAAAAGCTGTAAATTTAAATTGCTTTTATCATGATGCAGTGGTAAACCAATGCTTTGAAACCATCTATAAATTCAGAAAGCAGTTTTCCAGCCAAAGAAAATCAGACATTTGAAGAAATGAACATAATTGAATCCAGAAAACATGCAGGTTCACTCTTCCACAAATATTCACTTGATTCTAGATTATACATTCCTTGGAGAAAAAAACCCAAACCCCAAGTCAAAATAATTTATTGATTAGCAACAGACTATGAAGGAGGATGAGCCAACATTAATGCATTACCAGTGATAAGGACACCTAGGAAATATTTTATGCCACTCACTAAGATAACAAAATAAAATAACTTTTATATCAATTTTTTCTTTGACTGAGAGCATTTTGATGCGTGGCATTGATTAATACATTGGTTATAGCTCTAAGTTTTCATCTGACCACCCAAAATCAACAGAATTTTTATTGCTATTCAACCACTGCCAGGCAAAAACACAGGTAAATATAAATCACTATGTTATCAAAAGCCCACAGAAGTCAGAAACTGGATATAGAAAAAAAAATTTAAAGTTTTATCCAGGAACAGTTTATCAGTGATAAATAAGCAATATGCTACTGAGTCTTGCAACATAAATCAGGAAAGAACTGGCTGAGACAACGTTAGTCTGACTAACACCTTAGTTAACAGTCCACATCAGAGACCTCACTTCACCCTCAGTGCTCATAGCTAAATATTTAGTCCTTCTAACTCTGCAAGCCTCTGTCAAGGTCAGGACAGCTCTCCTGGCCACCGCCAGTGCCAGAGGCAGAGGAATGAGGGAATTGTCACACACGTATCATTACCAGCCGCTGTGTAATCTGTTGGCTGCACACATCATTATCTTCCACATTAAAAGCATCATAAGGTTAAACAATATAGCACATACAGCTTCCCTACCAACTGATACACACAGGAACACACTCACACATAAGACACAGATGGATAACGCTGGGCTGTAAGTGCTGGGCAAGCTCCGATAGCTCTATCATCAGGTATTTTGCATACACAGTTTCAGATTACAGTGAATTAATATTACGATTTTTATCAGCAGATAAAATTAATTCTTTCATTGTCACATATTAGCTCTCTCTTTCATCGTGAAATTCATGCATGAAGTACTGAGGACACAAGCAAGATGTACAGCCATAGCAAGAGTATGTTAATTCCCTCAGACACTATTAATGTTTCAAAATTTCAAAAATGCACAAATCTTTTGCACAGTACTTTCTTTTCCACTACTTGTTCACTCAGAACACTCAGACTTGAATTCCAGCTGACAAAACATTTGGATTTAAAGTTGTTTAGTTAAATTTTATCTAAGTCTCTGATCTGGAATATAAGTGATCACTCTTAAGTTTGTCTCAATTTTTAAGTGACTTAATCAAATTAAGGCCATTGCAATTCTAAAGCAGAAAGGTTGAACAAGGATTTGATCTAATTTAGCCAACTCAAACTTGGCCACTTAGTGAAAGAGATGGAAACTAATTTAATTAATCTACTTTAAAAATCAATTTGGATTAGTTTTCCTGAATGACCCTGTGTAGACAACCCACCAATCTCCTAACACGGATAAAAGTATTACTCTGCTAGCCTGCACATATCAATATGAAATGATTAGTTCTCAAATAATAAGCTGCAGAATCAGCTAACAAATACACCAGCTGACAGCAAAATTATTTACTTCTCCAGGCCCAGCATGGAGAAGAGAAGGCTCTGGGAGACCTTCCAGCAGCTTTCTAGTATCCAAAAGAGGTCTACAGGAAAGCGGGAGAGCAAGTTTTTATAAGCTGATAAGACAAATTGTAATGGATTCAAAACATAAGAGGGCAGGTTTAGAATAGATATTAGGAGGAAGTTCTTTAATTCTTTACTGTGAGGCCCTGGAACAGGTTGCCCAGAGAAGCTGTGGATGGGCCATCCCCTGAAGTGTTTGAGGCCAGGTTGAGCAGTTTGAGCAACCAAGTGTAATGAAAGACGTCCCTCCCCATGGCAGGGGGTTTGGGACTAGATGGTCTTTAAGTAAAGATCCCTTCCAACCCATTCTATAAGCCTATGATTCTGGCTAAGTACTGATAACTGTTTCTGAACAAGCAATGGAGCAATACCAACCAGCCAACATCAGCCAAGCACACTGTTCACTTAATTCCAGGTCAGCATCAGTGACAACTTTCAAGAGAGTCAAACAAAGAGGTCAGATGGGGTAAGGCCAAGTGTGGCTGTGTCCTGTCATCCTCAGGTGCTGGATGGATATTCCCAGATCTGCATCACCTCCTACATGCCCTATACTCAACAGAAGTAAACAAGATAGCAGGTAATAACTGGGGAGAGGGACATCGAGAAATCTGTCTACCCTGTTGTTGCTTGGCATCTGCCTTGTGGTGTACATTGAGTTTTCAGTGAAGGCCAGATTCACAGTTTGCATCCACATTTGCATGGCTTTATCTGTTGGAGTACAGAGAACTGAGATTTTCTACGTTTTTCAGAACCCTATAATGACCCTATAGTTCTCCATTGCCTACTGTAAACCACGAAATTATCAGTTATGGGTAGGTAAGCCATTTCTGTTAAATGTTAGACTTTCAGATCACTCTACAGCAGGTTCTTGCTCATTTCCTTAAAATTTCTCTCAAAAGTTTTCAAATGAAAATACTGACAAGTTGTTTTAATTGGAAGCAAGCATAAAGTAATTTGGTGCCCATACACAAGTTTGCCCAGTATCATCACATTTGGAGTTCCCATTTTTCCTGCTCTGTTTGGGGATCCTAATTTTTAACACACACATTTGAGAAAACACAGATGAATACAGACATCACTCAAATTTTCTTCCTCCTCTTTAAATTCAGCAGATATAAATATACAGCTAACAAGTAAATATTTAACAACTAATAAGCATTCAGCCATTAGAATGATTCTTGTCTCCTTTTGCCTTGTGGCCTTTATGCCCTGCGATGCCCCCTTTGCCCGTTGTGCACAAGGAGGGGAAGGCATTTTTCTACTCTACTATTAACTGAAACATTATCATAGATTAAACATCAATAGCTTTGGCAGGGGCAATAAAGCCACAGAGAAGCACCAGCACCAAATGCTGCTGGTAGAGAGTAAAAAAGACTTAAGGGAAAGGAATATAGTCTCCTTCATACCTACTCCCCTTGGGTATGGACTGAAAAAAAGCTGTATTTGACTTACATGCAGCTCTTTTGTGACATCCTAACAGTAAAATGCAGAAAAACCCACCAATTTTTATATGCATTCTTTTATATACTAACACTCCTAATCAAATACATGCCTCGTAATTATTTGACTCCCTGCCTTTCAGTTTTTATTGTTTCCCTGAATATTTTGACTGCATTAATCAAATAATAAAGTCAACAGGAAATGATATTTTCCTCATAAGGAAAATACATTTTTTAGTGAATCAGATCACATTTGTCTTTCTAAAATTTACATTCAGATGCTTTTCTGAGAGTAATTTATATTTTAAAAAAGGATGCCAAAACAAATGTGTTTTAATGTATCCTCAAAAGATCCCAAGTTTAATCCAGGGTCCATACTGCTCTTTAACTACCTATAGCCTTTGCAGTGCAGTATTTTACAATATGCTCATGCCTAGACACAAAGCAGAATTTTAAAATGGGATTTCAAAGTGTGACATGAACCCAAGAGGTTTTTCTTCCATTTAAAACCTGTAGCATTTTAGGAGCTCCCATCATCTCTTGACTCTCTAATGTTTGTATATTGTAATGAGCATTTCCAAATAGGTGATGACACACTTCTGAACAAATTATATTCAGGAGAATCATGTAAATGGACTGAGGATAGAAAATTCCTGAGTAATTTGAAGAGTTAGCCCCCATACTGCCCATTTAAGCTCCAGTGTTAACAAGCAGCAGCTCTACAACTTTCTCATACATTAGAAAATCACCACCCTCTGCCATCATTACTCTCTTAAATCAACTGTGTAAGGTTCTGCACATTAGATATCTGTCTGCAGGTGCAACTGTACACACTCACATCTAAGAATAGCTGTTTGACCTGAAGACAAATCCAACTGCGAACCACAAACTTTTTTATTACTGAAACAAAAACATAAATGGATGGAATAAGGATGCCCAAGTGGCTGTTTCATTAAACTGGATTCTCTTGCACCTCTTCAGAGTATTGTAATGGCAGTCACCAATTCTGGCATTCAAGGACAGCAAATGATTTATAGCCAACTATACTAGACTAATTAAAAGCATCTTGCATAGTGCAAGATGAAAACACCATCATCTGCTCGAAGCAGGGCACAGGTGAAAACCACACTGCAGAAATATTTACAAGCAAGTTTCTTACTTGTTACAACTGAATACACAGCAATCCAAATCAGTATTCCCAGTGCTCACATGGATGACAGATTTGTCATTCAGAACAATCAGAACAAAGGGAAAACAAGATGAAAATAAATCAAGAGCTCTATATTCAATAATACTATCTACACTCCCACGTAGTTCTTTTCCTGAGTAAATATAAAAGCCCTTGATTATAATTACAAAAAGCTAACAATTAACCTATTTCAGGGTAAAATTTACCAGGTGTTTTTACAATTCTCTATGCTGAAAAGAACGGCTGACTTCTAATGAGACTAGTGCAAATAAATTTAAACTTTTACCACCACTTTATAGAAACACCATGGGGAAAGCATTGAGGATATTGATGGCAGTGTATTTTTCCTTTCATTCTATACACTTTAGGTATAATTTAAGGATTCTCTTTTCTTTGGCACAGCAAGTTGCCACTACCTCTCTTTTGAAAGTTGCAATCTTCCCCAGGTATTGCTAGATGCAATCAGCAGGAGTTACAGCCAAAGGCAACAGGCAGAGTTCATATACTGTCTGTCCTGGCCAAAAAAGGAGGCACACAAACAATAGGAACAGTAACCTTGTTTTCCTAGAAGCAGTGTACAACCAGGCTTGCAATTAAGACAGAAAAAGGTGTGTGCAATGCTAGAGTAATACCTTATGTGCTGCCTAACTTCCTTGGGAATGCTTATGAGACAAAGCAACACCTGTTCTTGGTCAGTAGTACCCCTAAAAGTGCATAAAGGAGGCTCAGCAAGACCACTCTGTTATTGGGAGAGACTGCCGAGTAGATGTGGGTAACAAGTGTCCCTTACCTGTGAAGCACCAGATTTTCTAAATTGATCAAAATTTGTGCCATGTGTTATTATTATTTCTTCTACAGAACTTGCCTGGGGTTTTCAGCTCAACTTGAAAACAGATAAACAACTTCAATAAAAATCTCAACAAAGAATCTACATTTCTGCAGTAAACTCTCTAGTTTGTTGTTTATTTTTCTCCCAAGCTTTTGAGTAATGCAGCACACAGCTTCTGTTCACTTACAACTATATATAAATATACCAAGCACTTCATCATACTTGGCAAATAAACAGAATCTAATTACGTATTTGGTTTTCATCATGCTATAACACATGCTAACAAGGAATAAATGATTGGTACTTCTTGTCATCTATCTCAAAAGCAAAAGCTACAGCAAGTAATATGCAAAATTTAAAAGTGGGCAAGTGGAAAAAACACAGAAGTATTTAAGGTGCCTCATAAGGTAGAGAAAACTAAGATAGGGAGGACAGAAGTATGTAAAGTACATAGGGCTCACAATCAACCATTGAAGACATATTACATTGACTGCTTTCCTTTTATTATCCAGAAAAACAAGGCAATAAAGAATGAAACTGAATGACAAAAGTTGTATATATAGAATTAATAAAGACAGAATTTTAACATATTTTTCATTTAATAAATTATTAAGGGTGGGGTTTTTCAAATTTCTAAATCATGTATAATGAACCATGGAGGTTGCTGCATGTATATATGTGCAGAAAAGATATTGACATATGTACGTGCGTTATCCATGAAATGAGATTACATACTCAAAGGAACACTTGATTACAACAATAAGATAAAAAGATCATAAACCCCTGCAGTGCTTCACAAAATAATCCATGACAGACGCTCACTGTGCAGTACCACCAGATGTGGGATATTGGAAAGAAGATGTTACTGGTTTGTTCTAACACAGCTGCTCCTGATTTTCTGGAAAAATCTGACCTCTTCAGAAATTATTCCAAAGCTGAAAAGGGTTTTGAAATGAACAAAGGAAAGGGTAATACTGTGTTGAAGCAACCAAACATAACTACTTTTTTAGGCCACAGAAACAAGATCTACATAGAAAAAAATTCTTCACAATAATAACTTTAGACTAATAGAGAAAAGGACAGTCGCTCATATGAATGCTAGGGATGTTCATGGATAACACGGGAAAGGCTTTTAAGCCAGCTATTTACAATTGAAAATCTGTTAATTAATAGAAAGCCTGAAGGGATAACAAAGGATTGATGGCACTCTAGTAAAGGATGAAAGGCAGCACCTCCCTCTCAAGGAAGACTTTTTAGAGGTGTCATCAGCAGAGGACAATTGCCCAAAATTCACCATCACCCTGCCTGCCCCCATTTTCTCCAGTGCCGCTACAAATCAGGCCACTATTATTCCCTGGGGAATGCTGCCAGCTTTCAGCCCAACTAGATGGCAGAGAACAGATGAAAAAGACCCAGAAGGTAATGGGAGGCTGTTGTGCCAGGGAGGGACCAAGTCAGAGTCTTAAAATCCCCCTTTAGTCATGGATCCTGGCCCTGTGAGGCAGTTCATTTCTTGAAAGCACATCCCATGAGTTGAAGGGAAAACATGTGACGGTAGTGAGACGGGATTTTGGTTCCATTATGCCCCCTCCAGAAGTTCACTGAGAAGGAAATGCAGCTGGTGCTCCCAACCAAATCCCAAGGTCAGTGAAGATGTGAGTTCTTCCCTCGCAGCGCTGGCCAACTGCTCTTTGGCCAAGAAAACACCAACCAGCACCCATCGGGATCCCACAGGTCACCCAGAGGAGTTGGGGACAGAAATCACAGGGACACCATGGCTGCATGAAATTGCCACCTTTAAGGGCAGTTTTTCTTCCAGCACAGAAAGGTGGCCCCAGGAGGAGACCTTCCAGCTGTCTGCATGTGTGTGTGAGTTAAAAGGTACTGTAGAAAACACTCCAGCTGTCACCCAGCTGCACAGCCCTCCATCCCCTTCTCTGCAAATTCATGCAGTGGTTGCATCTCCATCAGGAGTAGCCAAAATGTCATTTAACAGGTGAGAGGGGTAGCTTCTCAGCCAAGCCAGTATGGGCAAATCTAATGTTTTATTTGGGAACCCAACATATATTCCCCTCTAGTGCTGAATTACAGCTTCAGTCTCTAAAATCTACAGCATGGACAGCAAACTGCCCCTATTTCACTACTTGCCCTGCAATAGCCTCTACACAAGCCCCTGCCTACATTTTCAGCAGTGAAATTGCCTGCTTGCAGCTTTCTCACACACACGTCACAGCCCTCCAGCTCTGCGACACTCAGACAAAGGTGACTACACTACCAGCCCCTCACATCTACATTTGTTGCTCATTTTTGTTTAATGCACAACTGAAAATTGCCTTCTCCTTCTTTTTGAACTCATTTTTCGGTGTGAGGCAACCAACCTCGGACTGTGCTGCTCTTTGAATCAGCCCTTCTCTTGACTCAGCATTGACCATCGAAGATTCAGCACGCGTGAAAGGTCACATCATCAGATCTCCTTATCTTTAATCAGACATCCATATCCCCCTCTGCTTTAATCACTTTACATATTATTTTTGATCTCAGTAGACTTTTTACGCCCTCCTTAATTTTTCTTTTCCTTCCTTCTGTTCCCTTATTTGACAGAAAGCTCATCTGCACACACAGAGCTATTACTATTTATTTCTGTACCTATGTTATTTAGGCCTGCACAGGGTTCTCAGAGAATAAAATCCATGGAAAATTAAATTAAATTAATGAAATAAAATAATTAAAATTTTAAAAAGTATGTCATGTACTCTGCAACCTCTTACACTACATTTTTGAGGACAAGCAAAGGAAGCTGAGACTAATTTCAGATAATGAACAGAAAAGAAGCAGGAGATGAGAAGGGTGCAGTCAATAATCCTTGATGGGCTGGTATACTGTAAAGATTGTTCAACTGTCTTTTACAACTGAGTGAACCTTTTACAACTGACCACACTGCTCTTTTGAACTCTAGCCTCCCACACACAGCAAAAGAAATGGAAGAGCAGTCTCACTGAGACCAAACAGTCTTTTAGCTCAGGATCTTCAGCAACAGGACAAAGTGATCACACAGAAACACATTCCAGGGATATGATCCCAGCTGGATGCAGATCAGCACTGTACTGAATCACAGGTATATCACCTGTGTGCTTTAACAGAGATTTTTCTGTGTTCAGTGACACATTTTTATTCCATTTTACTCAATTTCACTTTCTTTTCTGAACCCATGTAAATGTCTGGAGCATGCAATATCCTCGACCACACAACACAGGAGGCATCCCCCTTTGCTCTGGATCTGACATCCATTAGCTTGCTTTGTTGCCTCTGACATCTGGTGAGAGACATCCTGAAACTGTTCACCTTTTCCATCTGTGCTTATTATATTCATTGCTCAATCCTCTCATTCCAAGGATGGTAAGTCCAGCTGTATTTAATAATTTACTTGTGCAGAATGCACACCATTTTTTTCTCTTTATTATCTGTATTGTACTTTCTGCAGTTCTATTTACTCATTGTCAAGATGGAGGGGGGACAGAACCATACGAGTTAGAGGTTTCTGCAGCTCTGCATGCTTTGTTTTTTATTCTCCACACAATCACCCCCAATATTCTGTTTCTTGGACTACCACTGAGCACAGAGGCAATGTTTTTATGGAATTACCTGTTATAATTTCAAGATTTTTTTTTTTCCTTAATGGAAACAGAATGTTCAAGAAATCGCTGCCACTCACACAAAGTTAGGATAATTCTTCCTTTTCAATGAACTCTTCAACATTTCATCTGCCATCCATCATCCAGTCACACAATACTTTTAATCACATATTTCAAATTAGCATTAAATTGAGTAAACATCCTTTTTACCTGTTAGCATCACTTAGTGAGCTTGCATAACTTTGGTTATATTAAGCAGAAAATAAGCTTTCAAAACAAACAACAACTACCTCTTAGCTCAAGTAGCATTATTCCACCCTCCAGTAAGAGTTTACTCAGATGATTTATTACTCACACACCGCTGTTACACAGTGCTGTAATGCCTTGGTGTGTTCCATTCTGCCTGGGTGCAATCCAGATAGATTTTCCTTTCTCCTCTCCAGGTAAATTTGATCAGACAGGCTCAAAACAACATTAACAACGTACTATTTTTACACTATCCAACAAAGCTAAGAAGCATTTCACGGGAATGATTTCAAGTACTCGTAGATGCTTTGTTTTCCTTGTAATTAATTCAACTCTCTGCCTGCAATACACATCAGCAGCTGACACACCAGAAGATACAGCAAAGCAGCAGCATGTATAGGTCACAAAATAATACATTAGTGAAGAGAAAGGTGAGGTGAGTTAATGGATAGTTTTCCCTTCTGTGATCCTCAAAAAAGAAATATTTACCCTTCTAGAGAAATAAAAAGGGATCTAAAAATCTGCAACTGACGAGAATTTCTACTAGCTCACTCATGAAATTTAAACTTTTTTTACATAGCCCCCATTTTTTCCTGCTCCAAAGGCTGGGGGGATAAGGGTTTTATTTACCTGTTTATTTTCTTTTCCACACCTAGGAGCTTCTGGGAGTATTACAGGTTTAAAAGTAATAGAACCACGCCTAAGGTGCTGGCAGCACAAGGCCAAGCTATGGGCCCCTGGAATGCAAGCTGCCAGGCTGGGTTGGTGCCACAGCCATGCAGTGGGGTGCAGCACAGGAGCAGCTGGGCACCTGGCAGTGGGTGCACCCACTTTTTGGTGGGTGGAAAACACCCTTTTTGGGCAATTCTTAAACCACCCAAAGAAGTAACTGCAAAGTAGAAGCAGAGAGCCACAGAATGGTAAGAAAAATCAGTCAACACTCAGTCTTGAGCAGGTTAGAAAAGATGATAAATTTCAACTGAGTGAAAAATTAACTCAGGAAGCAGAGCACTGTTTTATGTGCAGGATTGGTTTATCCATCCAAACAGCAAATCAAAGTCCCAACAAAACAAATCCCCACTTGCTCTTTCTGGATGCACAAACTGGGCACCACATGATTGCAGCAGAGCATTCAAGATCCCAAGTCTGGAAGCCGATTCCCAAAGGCAGACAGAGCTAAAAGATGTTTCATAAAAGTGCAAAGTCACAGGCTGACTGTCCAGGCACAGAAACTAAACACAGGCACACCATTCTCTGCCACTCCTTGCTCACCACTGCACATAAAGACACACCACAGGCAGGTGCCCAGAAAGGAGCACTTGACAGGCAGCACCTGGCTGGTACCCAGCCAGCTCTTCAGCTTGAAGTACACATCTTCTAAAAATAACAGTGGGCATTTATTTTTTTAAAAAATTGTACGTTCATGCATCACCAGATATTTTAGTTGCCGGACAAAAGCCAAACTGCCCTGCTGCTAGCAGGCTGTGTCAAAATGGAAATGTATTATACAAATTATTGAAGTGTTAAGTCATGCAGTATGTATGCTGCCCAAAATATTAAAGGGTCAGAAAACTGTAGAGTACAAATATATGCATCTTTAATTTCAGGTTAAGATGCACACTTCCAAACTTAGGGAACAAGTTTACATATTTCTTACTAGACTTTTCTAAATTCCTGAATCCATGTGCCAGGTGCCACCCCAGTGGCTGCTATGGGTCATGTAACAGGTCTAGTTTGCTGCACATGGTCCAGCTTCCATGGTGAGGAAAAGGAAGGGAGTCCTTAGAGAGGAGCTCTGGGCAGGCACACCCTGTGAGTGCCTCTGGCTGTAACCATGACATCTGTGTATATAATAAATGCAATTTATGTCATAGCATATATAATAGTTTATATAGCAATATGTCTGTACTCACAACAGAAGCAATGATAGTAAGCAGATCTTGTCGAACTAAGACATCTGAAACTCAGCTGAAAACTAGATGTCTGATGCTAGTGGTGTCTATTTGTCACTAACAAAATTTTTATTCATAAGTTGACATTACAATGTTTATTCTATCTCTTCGTCCATTTGTGTACACTCCTAGGAAAAGACAAGTCAGCATTGCCTTCTAACCAATTTCCCTTTCTTCACACAGCACTGTAGAAAAGCAGAAGACAAAAGGATTGCAGAGTTGTGGCAATTTTTGTATAGGCCGTCCAAATGTTACCTACTGCAACAGATGTAACATAACATCACAAAATAAATTTTAGGGTTTCTTTTCTTGATCTTAAAATGCTAATCATGGAAAACAGCCATCATGGATATTCAGGGACTACACCCATACAGGCAATGTTAGGTGTACACAAGAATAAAAGAGATTAGACTCCTAGAGGTGTGGATCAGATTCTGCTGTGGAGTACCTTTAAGAAATTTCCCATATTCTTTTTATGCTCGGTGTTCCTGTTCTCATAAAACCTAGATTAGGGCAGTCTAACGGAGGCATGTTCTTACTTCAGAAACAAAGTGATTTGTGGTGTTTCACTTCAAAGGAAGACTAGTTCTAAACACTGGAATATGGCATTCAACCCCTGAAATCCAGCTACCACATCTTTTACAGACTCATTTAACTTTTTGCTTCTGATAGGCAAGAAACTACTATTTAAACAGAAAATAAAGGAAAAAGAAAGAAGGCATTTCACCTAAAGGTGGGAGAGATTGATTGGAATTAAATACCACAAAGATCCAAGAAAAATAGTTTTCCTTAATATAAGGTTGAACTGCTACAAGTGACCTTGTAAGCTAAAGTACACCTTGATTTTAGTATAGTTGTTCCTTAAAAGGCTGCGCAAATCAAAAGCAATGAATCGTTTTTCCCCACAGCTATTATAAGGTAGCACTCTCAAAATAAAATTTTTTAAAAGGCAGGAAAATGAACTATCTGCAAGTGAACAGGAAAAATACCCATTAATGGGACAGTGACGGTGAAATATCAGTAAGCCAAAATTGTGTACCCAAACCAATTTATTACTTTTAATTGCTTCATTTAACCCTCCTCAAAAAAAAACCTAAAAGCAAACCAAAACCTAATGTATAAGGTTAAAAGGCAGGCAATATTTTGCAGGTTGGTTACTAGAGAGGAAATCTGGAAACTGGAATTTAAATCGAGCTGAGCAATGACTAGCAGGGCACGAGGACAACCTGAAGAGCTTCTTGCTGCTCTGCACTTGTTCTCAGGACTGAAATTCCTTCTCTGCTTTCCCTCTGGGTAATAAATATGTAAATACAACCTGGTGGAAGAAGTATAGAGTGTGGGAATTAAATAAGACTCATGGTGAGAGCTGAAGGAGCTGGTTACAGAGCAGCCAGGCTATGCTAAATAACCTTTGCTCTCCCTGGGTACGGTCTACTGCAGAACACTTTCTGATAGAAACCTACTAAAATAGTATGTGCAGCCACGGCTTCACTCCTAATGTCCCAGCATAGATCAAAAAGAAGGATTCAACTAAGTCAACGATGGAGAAAAACTAATTTCATGGTAAAATAATTCTAAAATATATTTAAGGTACATTGGCAAGGCTACTTTAAAGGGAATCTGCATTACAAAACATGTAAAGGAATTGAAGACTATATTCTCATGTTCTTCTGCTGCTAAAAAAACAGTTATTCTTTATCACTTTCTGACAACGGCATTTTATGTAAACAGTTTTTTGAGAAGAATACTTCTTCCTTTCTTCACTGTTTTGGTATGGGTTGTTTTTTTCTTTTTTTAGACAGAATAGAAAGCACTGCTGCTTTTCTATCACCCAGAATTTCTCTTTTCCTCTTAAGAGGTCACAGAAAAGTAGAATGAAGAGAAAAATTGAAACTTATGAAGAAGCAACTGCTAAATATGAATCCCTAACATCTGCCTACGAGAAATTACTTAGAACAAATGTAAAACTCTGTTTTCACTTTTACAGATGACAATACCAGGGGTCACTGCAGAAAACCTGTCAAAGCAGCTGCAGCTAAATTTTGCACATTTAGAAAGTGAGAAATGGAGGGTAGTTCTGCACTCCCTGCTGCAGCAAAAACATCTCCTGGAAACACAGCTCATTTGTTAACAAAAATGAAACAGCCAGGTTTTCAAACCTGTGCTTTTCCAAGCACAGCATATTCAATGTTTGAACAACACCTGTGATCCCGAAATGAGGGACTTAACTTTTGACTAGAAAATACAATACCTGAAAATAAATAACACTTCAGATCCTGATCGCTGGTGTATTCACTACCAGGTGAAAAAATCCCAACAATCTATCAAATTGGTAGTACATGAGTATTTTAAACAGAAGTGCAGCATATTTAGTTTTCAAAAAACAGAATTTTTGGGGAAAAAAGTGCTAAGACCAATAGACAAGAAACGTACATACATTTAACAAAGAATTTATTGAGGCCTAACAGTGCCATTTGAAGTCCAAATTTCTGATAGTGCTCTTTTATGTTTGCAATGCCAAATTGCCTTACAAAAATTACTTATCAAAAAACCCCATTTGAAATATAGTATTTTTCTCTCATTTATGTATCTTGTAACTAGAGAAGCAAGTCCTTTAGCCAGAGAAAGTTATATTATTTAAATCGTATCACTTTTCTGTAATTGTGTTGTTTTGTTTTTATTAAATATGATGCTACTAGATTTATCATAACTTAGAAGTAACATTGAATTTTCATATTAGAGCAAAAAAGGAATATTAATTTAATTTTCATCATTAAAAAGAAAAACAAAAGAAAAGCTGAAATGGATCACACGTGTAAATAAATTGGTTCATTTTCATTTCATGCATATTGAGAAATTAAATGGTAAAAAATGATGAACTATGACACCACTCGATTATAATTTCTTTAACACTTGTTACTGGCATGATGCATTTCTTTGTATGAATTTCAAAATTATTTACCAACCCTGTGGTCACTTGCCCTACCAAGCCTCTGTTTGTTTAGGAAAAAAGCTATGGAAGAAGACCATAACTGAAGAAGCATTTTTCTTCCCTTTCTTTTTAAAACCAGTTTCACACCACCAATCTCTTTTATAGACACAAGTCTATAACAACAACTTTGCTGGTTGCTTTCTGTGTAATGTTTCTCATCCCATCAGATGCTGGAAAAATGAAGGAAATCCCATAAATGCCAGGTTGTAGGGGATCTTGACACGTGCGATGTGATCTGCACTGCAGCCAAGTCAACCCTTATTTGATTCCTGATACTGATCCATGTTACCTGTCCAGGGAGCACCACTGGCCACTACAGCAATGCTGCTGAGATCAAGCACTACCTACACTCCACAGCAGTAAAATGCAATCATCTCTGCCTGCAGTACTCCCCACCTAGCAACAGACTTTTTTCTGCCATGTTTCTCAGAAGAAAATTTTAAGATTATGGTTATTTTCACACTTATAGTTAGGATTATTATTAGCTCCTTGGTTTTCTCGCCTTGAGCGGATTTCCCAGGTGATAACAGAGCCTTGCTCAAGCACTGTCTTAAGCCACAGACTGTGCTGCTTCTGCCTATGTTCTGTATTCATTTCACCAGCTCCCCCTCTAGCCCCCTGTTTGTTTTGCTAATGGACTTGCTGCCACAGCCTACATAAAAGTAATGCTAATATGATCAGGAAAATTCAAGTCCCCAAAATGCAATCTCAAAAAAGTTTTGCTTTCTGTAATGGCTTACAGAAAGCAAAGTCAGAAAGCAAGTCAGAAAGTTTGCAGCTGAGAAAATTCCCAGAGCCAACAAAGAAACCCAAAAGACAAGATTGCACACTGTAGCTTGAACACCAGACATATCTGTGTGGGAATCTAAGGTGTTTGTTAAAAAAGAAGCAAACTATGCTGCATTATTGTTTATTCTGAATTTTAATAATTTGCTTCAGATAATGAGAACACACTGATGACCTTTTATAATTAGACTAACAGACTCCCCATGCAAAGCACTTGAGTCCTATCCGTTGTGGAGCGTTACTTTTGGACCACATGACTGAGCTCAAATGTGGCTCTAGACAAAGCAATTAATCTCAATTTATCCCAATTTCTCTCTATGAAGTTATATTGTTACTCTTTTATCTCACAGACACTATGAGTAGTGTTGGTAAATATTCTGAAGGTGAAATTTTCCATCAGTGGTCTTCCAAACACTAATCAACTGTTGGCCCAGGATGGCTGTTTTCAGTTCTCCCTGTCACACAGGAGGGATGACACAAGGCTCTTGCTGAAAACAGATGTGTTTCAGACAAAATGCTTGCAAAGAGAAAATCACTACGTGCAGCCAAAGAAAGGAGGGTAAAACTTGCCAAAATTAATATTACAAAAAATATTAAGCTCTTCTAAAAAAGTAATTGGGGAAATTTAAGAGACTAGGATAGCCTTGTACATATTTTACCAAAACTCGTTTTCTATGGTACCTCAGAGGCACATGATGATGATGATATTTCCACGGCTGAATTAACATGGCCAACATTCCGCAAAGCAAATAGGCTCCTATTGATTGAATTAAGCATGGGATGAACTTAAGCTGTTTTATCTGACCCTCAGTGAATGTTTTGCTGGCTGGGAATGTCCTGAAAGAGGAACAGAAGTGCTTGGAATCGATATTGTCCAAACCATTTTTTTTTTCACTGTTATCAAGGACAACCCTGTAATTAAGAAGCAACTCCCTTAAACTGTCCAGCACAGTACACAAGGATGACTGCCCAAGACAACTTCTCAGAGGTACAGTTTGCACCTTGCCTCATGGGTTTGAATAATGCTATCACCCAAGCAGACTCTCAAGTGTATGTACAGAGCTTCACTACAAATAAATTTTTGGTCCAAAGAAAAATGCCTTTCATACTTACATGACGTCATCCTGATGAACTCAGGGCATAAGCAGGCATCATCTTGAAGAAGTCAGGACATATTAGATAAATTACATAAAGCCAAGTTAGTCTTGAGGTGTTAGGTTTCTAATAACCTTAATAACAAGCAAGTCCTAGCTACATCACAGAACTATAAGTAATTTACTTTAATCCACAGAAATATAGATTTACCTAATAACCACTGCAATATTCTGGCCTGAGAGATGATGTCTCAACACATTCCAAATGCATATTCACTAATTTCTTCACATCAGTAACTGTGACACATTGCCACAATGTACCTGTTCCAACACAGACCTCCTTTCCTAGATATGAGTTTTGCAAAACATTGTGTATGTGCTTGGCCTTATTGTACCTTCGCACTCTTTCTGTATTTATATCAAGGAGGGAAACAGTTTTCCCTGCCCAGAATTCCTAAGAATTCAAAAAAACACCCAAAAAACAAACAACCTCCTGAAATTTAAATTACAATAAGATGTACAAATGGTTACTAACCAAAAGAAGAATCAAAATGTTTACCTTGAATTTCTAAAAGAGAACTAATTAATTGCAACACCTCAACACAGGTTTTCTCTTTTTTTGTTGTAATTTTTTTCCTTTGTTTGTTTGTTTGTCTGGGGTTTTTTGCTTGTTTCAGATCTAGGTTATCCCTATGAAATATGAACTTACTATAAGCCGGCCCTAAATTTATGGGAATTTGGAGTTACAAGTCATTTTATAAGAAATAAGCATTATAGTAGGATGTAAATAAGTTACAATGATGTTCAGCTAAACAGGTAAACAATGCTAAATAGTAAAGTAAAATTATATAAAGTGCTTGAAAACAAGTCCATGACAAATGTTTGAATCTAACAAGCTTGTTCACATGAGCTGTTTATCAGAATTGCCACCTGTCTTGGCGAAGACTATTGATTATTTAGTAATTCTAGTAATTAAATGGTTTAATTTCTAACAGTAACTGGCAAATGATTTGCAAATCATTTTTGGCTCGTGTGCTCCTTACTGAGAACCTCTTCAAAAAATTAGATAAATTGAAATAAAAATGTATTTTAGAGGAGACATTTACCTATAAACCTGATGCATTTCTGTTGTGTATCTCACACCCTGGAAGGGTGCACAGAAAGGACTTCTCAGAATGAGTAATAGAGCACAGCAGCTTGGAAGAAATGAAGCACTGTAATTTTGCCTTTTTATTCATACTACTTCAATGCCCTGCAGACCCACTGCTACTCACCAAGCATTTGAATAATGTGTGGTTCCTCAAGTCCTGCAGCTTCTTCATGGAACATCATCAACTTCATAAAAAGGAAAAGTGTTTCGGGTAAAAAGCAACTGCCCAGGTTAGATGGCGCATTAAAAGTTATTTCAACTGCAAGACAGAAAGGGTAAACTGTGGAAATGTTTTTTAACAAAGGAGATTGAACATCATGAAATTACATGAGACCTGTGAGATTGAGATGTTTACCATTTATCAGGCAAGATAAACCAGGCAAAGCAAACATTAGTTAGAGATCAGAACAGAAGACAAAGTTCCTCCAAGTTCAGAAAGCATTTTATGTGAACACTGTTCCCCACCAATATTCAATCAGCTCCAGGGCAGACCCCCAGCAAAGTAACACTAAACAAAAGCAGTGACAAGAGACAAATAAACCTAAGCCAGTATTTATGGTTTATACAAGGCCTAATGATCATTTAATACTACAGTTTGGCTAGGAATTGATGCAATGTGAGGAGTAGAGCAATACAAAATGGTTTTTTAGACTAAGAGTATATTCATTGCTGTAATTTCAGGATAATATCAAAGACATCAATCTTAAGGAAAAATACTTTGTAAGCTTGGTTCCCTTCTTGTTTTAATATTTGCTTTATAAGTAAGTACAGGATCAGAAACTTGGGTTAAGATTAGGTAGAGCCTGCTTGGAGCTGATGATGTGCATGTTAATGAAGATGCGTTAGAGGATGTGACTTCTTCTACCCTGCATTCCAAAGATGGTTTAACAGAGGACCACCAGCATCTATCTCTAAAATATACATGCACAGACCCTACAGAAAACCCCTCATGTATGCACAGGCACAGGAAAGAAAACAAAGTGCCTTCTGCTCCTAAGGCAGAAAAGTAAGCTAGGCTTAAAAAACAGAAGAGCAAGTCCAGGAAGCAGCATTGTGAGGAGAAGTTAATGGAATTCCTGCTCCTGAACTGCCCTGATTTGTCACCCTGCAGCTACCTTATTAGGGAAGGGACAAAACAATTTGGACCAGAATACGGGAAAGCACAAGTGTTCTGTTCTGTTTTAGTGATCCTAAACACTATAGTCCCCTGTGAGACTACTGTGCTGAGACACTCAGGGCAGTGTCTGTGCTGCCCAGGAGTCATGGGGAATGCATTATGCACATCATTCATTCTGTCACTTGCATACAGAGTGATCTGTATACACTTCAGAGGTTCCTCAAGAGTGGGATACTCAGAAATATTCAAAATTTGTGTATGATGTACAGACATCTCTCTGCTAAGACTGCTTGTACTGCTAAAGTGTGCATAAGCAGACTTTCAGGCAATAAAGAAATTTAATTGGAGTTACATTAGTTAAAAGTGCTTATATATTTGGGACTTGATGAAAATTTGGGAAAGGTTAGTATGACACAAGGAGACTTCAACAGTGAAATTCTTTGCAGGCACCCCTTCACATCTATCAGCTTCGTTTGGATCGAGCTCTTAGCTTTTTAAAGAGAAGAGAATCAACTTAAAATCAGGTTAGGATTAGAACCCAATGGCTGTATGGAAGAAGAGGCAATTCTTTTAGCAAGCTTAGCAGGACAACCAGGAATTAAAGAGAACACTTTACTCAACCTAGGAAGATGCTATAGAGTCCTGGGGAGGAGAATCCATGAACTACTTGCATTCAAGAAAGGGAAATATTTTTAGAGTAACCCAGTAGACCAAAACATCATAAAGAAATGGACAAAGGCAACAAAGAATAAAATAGATATCCTTAGAACAAGGTGGATTTTGCTTTTACCTTTAAACTCTGTATTTGAAACAAGTAAAAGGAAACTGAAATAGCAACGATGAAACTTTTGAAGCAAGTATGTGAGGGCAGAAGCAAGGACCCTACACTGAGAATGTTCCATGCATAATTTTCTGATGCGGAAAAAATAAGCAGTAAATCAATATGAAAAATCCAAATAAATAATTTTTAGCAACCATAATGCCAATCTTGCCCTTCTGAAACCTTATGCAGCTATTCTTCAACCAAAGGAAGATACTCTCTAAGACCAAAGATTTTTTAAATCTGCTTTTCTGTTCCTGACAGTGTCCAGTAATGAAGACTGAAAGATCATAAAAATAGGCCAAGCTTGTAATGCTTTTTTCTTAGCACAGTGGAGATTTCAGTTCAGGGATTTCCTGATACAGAAATGGTATCTTTGTGTTTAATAACCCTCAACAATTTTTTTCTTTCTTTACCTTTTATTTTTTTTCAACACATGAAGATTTTTAGCATTACAGAAACAGTCTCTTGCCAAAAAAAAAAAAATCAATATTTCATTAATTAATGTGAAAAACTGTCTTAATGTGTTTATGTTGAACCTGTCACCTGCTGACATTTAATAACTCCAAGCTCTTATACTACAAAAGGTAATGACAATCATGCCTCATTATTCAGCCAGAACTTGGTTTTGCAAATGCCCAAAAGATCCCTTTTCCTTGAAAACCTAGACAAAAAAAAATTGGTGCAAGACAAGTAACAGTAGATTTTTTAATATATTGATTTCTTTCTTGTGCCTTACTCTAGGTGATTGCTCGGAACACAATCTTAAGTGTTTCTTGCATATTATGTTCAGAGTCATGCTGAGGCTTACATATATATTGGCTGCATCATAACTCTATACCACTATACTAGGTTTATCATTCTGCAAGCAATAAACAAAAATGGTAAGACATCCATGACTGCACGAACAAGAAAGGACAGGACAGCATGAGCAGCCCCAAAACTCCCATCAGAGAGATAATGATCATGGGGAGCTTGCAGAAAAGGAGAAAAAGCATGCCATAGATGCTACCAGTTAATTTTTAATTCTTCCTGTACAAACAAAAAGCTAATGAAGTTCCCCTGCTTGAACAGCATTTATAGTTACAGTAACTTGTGAGACTTTCTTTTTTAAGACAGAAAATACAGCCTTTGTGAAGTCAGAGCATTTGTTGAAGTTGTCAGGTTTGTCCTGTGGTATCTTTATATTCCTTTTCCAAATTTTGAAAGGCTACAAAAATAGCATTTGTCAGAGACCCTACACTCTGTGTTACTGTAAAACCATAGCCAAGTGTTAAGTAGTTAATATGATCAAGTAGTTTTCCGTTTACAGTTTCATATGACAACTCGCTTTTTAGTTCTCTCTCTATAACAAACACAAAAAAGGTCATAAAAAATGTTACGCAAAATAAATACCCATTCTCTCTGTAGTGGAATATCTTAGACTCCAATTTCTGATGGCTTCAAAGTTCTCAAATGCAAATCATAGCTTTCCTTTTTTTCTATTTTTTTCCCTGAAATATTAAGCATTTTTTATCCCTTGATGAAAAGTGTAAAAACACAAAACCCACAGGGGAAAACACCCATGAGACTTTCTCAACAATAAAATATATACAAATGGCAGACTTACGCAACATTTCAAAATGTCAACAATCCTTTTAGATACTTAAGGAACTAAAAACAAGTGCAAATAAAGCAATTCATTTCTCAAACACGTCTAGATTAAATATTCCTCTCGGAACAATATTTTTCTATATGATTGTGGCAAAGTGATAATTAATCCAGCACAATGGATCATCTATTGCAGCATCACAAAAGTATCTTACACAATCATACTGCACACATGCAAACGTCTATGTTTCTTTTACAGGAGGAAAAACAGCACTGTCTAGATTTCTCAAATTCATATTAGGAAAATGAAATCAATTAGAACCTACCCACTCAGCTCTGGTACAGCCACACCCGCAGCACTGGTTCCAGTACTGGAGAGAGACCAGCAAAGATAAGCACTGATAAGATGAAGGGCCTGGAGCAGCTCTTCTCTGATGAGAGGCTGTGAGAGCTGGGACTGTTCAGCTCTAGAGAAGAGAAGGCTTGGAAGGTTTGGAGGATCTCATCAGTGTACATAAATAAGGGGAAGGTACAAATAGGAGGGAGCTATCACTCCCTTCCCTGCTACTTCCATCCCTACTAGTGGTTGGTACTGGATACTCAGCAAAAGAATGTACCATCCCCTTTCATAGAGCAATTCTTTCCCCAAACCTCCAGCAACCCCGGTCATCTTTCTGAAGATTGTGGTTCAGGGATCCCCATCATCATGCTTAATAGCCTTAGAAGGAAGTATCTGTCATGAATTTGTCTAATTGCTTTTGAACACATTCACTTTAAGCCTCCACAACACTCTTGCAGCAATGAACCCTGCAATATATATGTGCAATATAATTATGCACATAATGATGAACTACTTCCCTTCATTTGTCTTAAAGCTACTGCTTGATCATTTCACTGGATATGGCCTTGGTTTTGTACTATGAGAAAGAGAAAATAATAACTCCTTCTTCACCTTCTCCATGATATCAATGATTTTGTATGCTACACTCTTAATTATTCTGAGTCATTCTTTTTATAAACTGAAAAATTCTTTAAAGTCTCTTTACACAGAAATTGTTCCTTCTCTCTGATGCAAGACCTCTTGGACTTATACAAGAACATGATGCTTTTCATTTATGCTTTCTCCTCCTCTCATGATCATTTCCAAACATTATCAAAACCCTCCTACATTTCCTCCTTTTCAAGCTGAAGAATGCAATTTACTCTTTCTGTGTGCAGAATCTGTTCCATCCTTTATATAATGCTATTGCATCCATCTTGAGGGTGGGAGACCAGACCTGCATCCAAGTAAAAGCCATGCACTGTAACAAAATGGCATTTTACTTTTTCAAATGCTGATGCCACCTGAACAATCCTATTTTTATCTTAGATTTTAAAATCTAAACTGTTTCTAGATGAAGGTAGAAAATGGTTATGAGAAACGGCCCAGACCAAGAGAGAACATATTTGAATTTCAATCCAATCAATAGACAGCTTTTTAAACAAACCTCAAAACGGTGTGAAGATGTTCCTCTGACAAATACCAGCCAAAAGGATCATAGAAGCTAATAAAAAGTCAATACCACCTTGAAGAAACGTATGTTTGTGCTGGACCATTTATTACCATTAAATGGGGTGCTGCCAGATAGCTTGTTTTAAGCCAGCCATTAGCCTTGCCACACACAAGCCTAGTTTTCCTCAGTCTCTTGACTTCACCCATGTTCCACACACAAAGAAACTGTTTTCTGGATGCCGAAACTAGCACTGCAACAACAGACACTACAAATAAAGCATGGCAGTATTATTCCATCAACACTCATCTGTGGAGTATCATGTTCTGCGGCCAAACTCAGGCCATGAGTTTTAGAAGGATTTTTCTTTTCTTGAAGGCTTCAGTCTTACTCTGCTGCACCAAAGTGCATAACCGTCATGTTTGGAATGGATCATTCTAGCAGGCAGTTATTTTCTACTTCCAAGGATATTTCTTCAGCCCCTTGCTCCAGATGGCTTCACTACAGGTCTCAGAAAAATTCCTCCTGAACTTGTTCAAGCCTGGTCCAGAGATAATGATCAGAGCAGTTCCATCCTCGACACATCTCATGAGCACTGTCTCCCAGAACTCCTGTGAGCTCATGGCACACTGCAGTCACCATCTGCACAGAATTAAGACAGCTCTACGCTAAGATAGAGCAGTATATTTTGCAAGCACTCCTCCTGCTTCTTTGAAGTCTCCAGCACTCTCCTTTTCTCAGACCATAGAAGGAAGACTGTACTGCCCCTTGAGACAGCAGGAAAAAGGACAAGTAAGCACTTCTGACAAGAACTCCAAAGAATGAGGAATGTGAAAAAAATAAATACATAGGATAGAGAGGAAAGAAAAAATAACAGGATGGAAGGGAATGCAAAATGACAGTGGAAAGAGAGTATGAAGAGAACTAGAGCAGAGAAGGTGGGATATAGGATGACAAGCTTCCAAAAAAACTATAGAAAAAAGACATGGATATGAACGTTTATAGTTCAGAGTATAATATCAGGGAGAAAAAAAGAAAGCTATCATTAGCCCTGAAAAAAGGGTTATGAGTGGGAATATACTGACTGGACAGTAATTCTTCATGAAGTCAGCTCTGTTCTACCAGGTTTGCATTCTTCTTTGATCTCTCTGGAATGATTTATCATTTTTCAGCATTAGTATCCAAATAAGGGAGATTCTCCTGATTTGGCTACAGTAAGTAAATGCCTGAGTGAAGTCACTGTAAACACCGCTCTGTTGTCAGTTTAGCTCTCTACCATCTTCTAGGAGAAAGTCTAAATGACATGGCATTCTCTACATCCTGATACATGCCTGCTGCAAAAAAACCCTGAAACAGCACAAATGATCCATCAAGGGGAAGGAAATAAGAATCCACAGAGAATCAGCATATTCAGACTTTTTAAATTTGGAAATCTAGAATGCTAAAACAGAAAAAGCATGCTAAAGTTACAAGTTCACCACTCAAAGATCAAATATGAGAAAAGAAACCCTACTTAAGTAATGTTGTCATCTCTGTTAAATGCACTATGTAATTACATGATCATGTGCTCTCCTTTTCCATTAAATTACATAAAGGATAGATGAATCTGAGAATGTCAGTGATATTTGTCTACAAAATCAGCCATATGGATCTCTTTATTTCTGCTGTCACACAAGTTAGATAGTGAGTAATGACTGAGACAGCAGACTTGAGAAGAAAAGTAGATTCAGGGTGACTTATACTCTCCAGAACTGGAAAACTGTGGTCTCTAGCATTGGTGTGCAATCCCTGTATGATGTTGATCAAGGCTTCTCTTTAAAGATAATCGTGAAGATCCAAGCTCTCCTCCACCAGTTAAGTCAGGTCTCTACATCAGATGATCCAGTAGTCTCTATAAGATGCCTTTCTACATCTTTACTACACCCAGTATGACTGTTTGAGGTCTGATGCATTATTTAACAAATCCAGATAGCTGTAACTGCCATTGATACAAAAACACAGCAAGATATTACTAAATAAAAATGTTCAGCTACAGAGTTCCCAAATTCCTCTGGCCAAAATTATTTATTAAAATCTCTGTGCCTTACTTCCTCATATGTGTGCTGGGATGCCAGCACCACTTCACTGCACAGGGATGCTCTAAAGATTGTTTGCAAAGATCTAAGAGGTTGCTGTAATCAGGGAGGAGATGGTGTTTTTTCTAATGTGCCTTTGATAACCTGACATCTTACAGCAAGGGCTACAAAGAACAGCTCAGGGAAATGAAAAGATTGCATCTGCTGTAGGATGCGTCTGTCGTACATAAATGACGCACAAGAATGCACAATGAACATTGAGCATATAGCAAGTGCCTGTTCACTCAACACGACTAATCCTTTGGGATAAATGAGATGGGAATTTTTGCCGTTGACAACATGTTTGGGGAGTCTTCATATTTTCAAGAATGATTTCTTAAAATGTTTTAAAACTTCTTTTCCATTAAAAAGAATGATAAAGATTCATATCTGTGCTTCTAAATACCCACTAAAAACAAGGTAAAAAGTAAAAAAAAAAAAAACCAATACATCATTTCTGATAAGAAGAAAAATATAATTCCTTACCTATGGGGAGCTAAGAAACAAAGGGGAGAAAAAAAAAAACAAAATGGATTTTTAAACATGAGCAATTCAGACTGATTTTGTCTCTCTCTAACCCACAGAAGTCATCCACAAGTCAAAAAAGTCTGTTATAAAAGCAAATGACCTATGAACGGCTCTTTAAATAGAATGCTGCATGGCTTAAGCACTTAGGTATTGTGAAAATAAATAGTTCCTTCAGTTGATTGCAGACTTTTTATTACTTTCTGAAAACTACAGATACAAAACTCCACAGAAGTGAATACGCAACACAGTGAGTCATCTGAAAAACAAATTAGTTCCATTTAATTCGTCAAGGTTACTTTATAAATTAAGTCTAATGAAATGTCTGAGTCATTAATGCTAGAAACGTCAGAGGAATACATTCTGTTTATAAATTTTTGTGATTTTGAGTTATATGAAAGTGTGTCCAGTTTTCTGGGTTTTTTCCAAAAAAAAAGATCACAGAAGCAGGTGATCACAGAAGCGTGTATACTGTATGTAGAAAGACATTAATAATTCCAATGCTCTGACTAGGATACAGAAACAGTCACATAATTTTGTGTTTATTAGGGCAGCAAGAGCGCAACCAATGACAGATCTAAGAAGAGAGATCTTAAACATCATGTGTGGGTGAGTGCTGTGTAACTTTATCAATAACTGTACTTGAAAAACAGATTATCTGAAGATGGTTTTCTCTACTGTTGCTTTCTGAGGAGTGTCATGATCTTTCTCAAACCTGGGCTACACAGCGTTTGCACAGGGGAAGGGGAGAATACACTCCCCAACTTCCAAATCACGGTTCTCATTTGGAAATGCGCATCGCCTCCGCTGCTCCATATGGAAGTAAGAGCGACTCAAAGCACTCGTGCCACATGTAGCTAGGTCAGATGGTTGGTTACGATTAAATTCTGCCTCAGCTTAGTGACCTGAATAAATTCTAAGACATACGGAACAAGATGATAAATTCTCACCCAAGAATCCCAACCACTTTCTCTAATAGCTGGATGATGTAGAGTGATTCAGTGTTACTCGGGGGACTCTCTTAAAAGATAATCTTAGTCATGGCTTGTATGTTGATTTGGACAGAATAACTCACAAATTTACCACTGGGATTGTGAAAGGCACCAGAAATATTTGTGATAAATGACTGTAAAGGAAAAGTAACCTCAGAAAACCTTGAGAAGTATTCTCTCCCATTCAAAACTATCTTGTTAATTTTACTTTAAAATATTTTACTCAATGTCATGGACAATTTGTTTTATGCCCTAGAGAATGTACCAGTGATGCTGACTAATTCCCCTGTAAATATCAGGTGATCCTGGTTCAGCACTTCACAGCACAGAATTATTCTGAAGACTAGAAAAATAGGCTTTCCAGACTTTTATTCCTTAATCTATTTCTTTACAATATGTACTATACCATCTGCCATCACTAAAGCACAGTAATTCACTTTTGAATACATAAAGAAGTTTGAGCCGAGCACGTATCCAGAACATTATCCATTTTTTCATTTATTCTTATTTGATGAATCTATTTTTAGATCTTCCTGCTGAAGATATCCTGATTTCTGCTTAGGCATACTATTATCGGGCTCTCTTTAAGGAGAATTAGGGTGCAACTTAGTGGAATCTAACACTTTTTCCTTCAGTCTACTAACACATATTACACAAAAAATCAGTCTCATTCATACCCTTTTTACTCATTTCAAATGAATATATATATATTTCAAAAGTGGCATAGAATCCCAGGGATACTGGGATGTAAAGATGAAATGTTGATACCCACATAAAAGATTTCAATACAAAATTTGAGCTGATTTGTAGTATGCCCACTTCCACTTAATCTATTCAATTACTTCCATAAGGTAGTTATGAACACAAGCTACTAAAATAATTTGAAGATGGCATCTTCTATTATATACTACTGGCTAGATAAATTAGCACTAAATATCAGTAAATAATACTGCCGGGACAAACTTCGTAATTAAAAGGATATAAAGGATTGAAAAACTGAAGCATTAGTATTTCCTGTATTCTGGTATTCATGCGATTGTTAATATACTTTTGCTTTACATGCAAGTCTGTTTCTTTGAGAATAATGAGTCAGCAGTACCCTGGCAGCCAGGAGGGCCAACCATGTCCTGGCGGACATCAGGCACAGACATCAGCAGCTGGGCAAGGGATGGGATTGTCCCACTCTGCTCTGCACTCACCTTGAGAGCTGGGGGTAGTTTTGGGTGCCACAATATTAGCAAGATATGAACCTATCAGACAGCATCCAGAAGAGGGCAATAAGGATGCTGGAGGGGATGGGGCTGGAGGGGAAGCAGTATGAGGACTGACTGAGGTCACTTGGTCTGTTCAGTCTGGAGAAGAAAAGCCTGAGGGGAGAGTTCACTGTGGTCTTCAACATCTTCATGAGGGGAAGAGAAAGGGCAGACATTGATGTCTTCTCTGTGATGAGCAGTGACAGGACTCAAGGAGAGAGCATCAAGCTGAGTCAGGGGACGTTTATCTTGGATATCAGGAGAAAGTTTTTCACCCAAACAGTTTCTGAGCACCGGAACAGGCTCCCCAGGCAAGTGGTCGCAGCACCAAGCCTGTCTGAGTTCAAGAAGTTTGGAACATGTTCCCAGATATGGGGTGATTCTTGGAGTGTCTGGCAAAGGGCCAAGAGTCAGACTTGATGATCCTTCCAACTCAGCACATTCTATGAGTCTATGAACACTAAACGCAATATACACCGATTAGGAAAATAATCAGAAATTCTGTAGCAGGTAGATCCAAAGAACCATTTAGTGGACCTTGGTGCACATATCAAGTGTGATGCCACCTCCACTCTTCATCCTCTCCCTGTAACACAGTTCCTAAATTCACTATTCCTACGATCTTTCAACATACCAGTTTCCTAAGTATCTTTAGGGTATGTTGAACATGGGTTCAGTTGTTTCTAGAACTGAGCAACTGCCTACCCACCTGATTACACCAGATTGGAAGCCAGGAAACTACAGAAAGCAATACAAGAGCTCCCTGAGAAGTCAGTTACAACATCATACTAAGTACCAAATTCACATGACCATCCCCAAACCAGAACTAATAATTTTCTTTTTAAAACAGAGCTGCTAGAAGAGAAGTTCCCTCACTCACTAGCTTCCCATGCTCACCTCTACCCACAGGCTGCAGAATTGAAACTCATGCATTTACTGCTCTGAACAGCTCTGCACAACACCAGGTTAGACTGAAAAGGCCAACTTTTCTCTGTATTCTTGAAACTTGGCTAATAAAGCCAAGAACTAGGGAAGGAGGGGCTGTTTTGGGCCGAACAGGCTGGGGCAGGGTAGGTCCTGCAAGAGTGACCTGTGAAAGAAGGTCACAGCCACATCAGCAGCTGACAAAACAGACCCGTCACCTACCATAACTACTCATCTTATTTCATGATACTGGTACCAGAAATTACAAGTTAATATAAATCAGCAATAATTTCCCAGTTCATGACTGGTTTTGCTCATGATGAGGAGGCAAAGGCTCTCCTTTAGTGCGTTCATCTGCACCTTGGAGGATGTTCAGCTTCTGTGCTTGCAGAATTGTATGAACAAGTGAGATGAGAAGAAAGCTTTTTTTTCAAGGCCTTGATGGATCACATTAGGTTATGGAGTCAGAACACCAAAAGTGCCATCCATTTCTGAATTAATTTAGATACTCTTGTAAGTTTCTTCATATAAATTACATACTTTTGGATAGTAAGAAATACAGCAACCAGCCTGTGGAACAGTGGCACAGCAATTTACTGTGCTGTTACATGAAAGGTGCTGAGGATATCAATTCCTCAGGCTTCTGGGCACAGAGTGAATCTCCATTTAAGATCCATAAGAAACCACAGGGACCCATAACCTTCCACATAACATGTCATACACGAAATTTTCCACTCAGCTACAGTTCTCTACAGCTGGTCTTCCAATTTTATCCTTTCAAGACAAGTTGAAAAATATGAATTCAGTGTAATGAAAGTCCAAAGCTCTCCACCTCCTGGTTTAACATTTCTATCAAATAACAAGCACTGTATTCCTTTCCACGTTTTTTTTTCCATAAGTCTTCCACTTCTATGTTTCCTGTATGTCATTTTTGAAGCTTTATTTTCCACAAACTTTCTTTTACAATGTATTTGGGTAGAGAGGCTGGAGATTAAACTCACCTCCTCTCCTAACCAATTTTAACATTGTTCTGACTGGTACTAAGCACAGCACCAGCATTTTCAGGCTCCTATCACAATGATTTCCAGATCTCTTTTCTGAGTGCTAATGGATAACTTACAGCCCATCACTGTGTTAGCAGCAACGTTTTTATCCCCTTTACGCTACTTTGAATTTATCGCTACAATTTTATTTCTTGCATTATTGCACAGTCACTGAGTATCATGAGATTCTTCAGTAATTCCTTGGTTTTAATTTAATGCTTTAATTATTTGATACTACAGAATTATGTCTTTTTTATGACTCTGTCATTTTTCCAGATTCAGAAATATGTTGAATAGTATATATTCAGTGAGATTCCAGTTAGATCCCAACCATAATCTGCTGCCAGATTTGTGGCAACCTCCCCTGAGCAAAGAAATATCATGTTAACTCCATACACTGTCTCACTGCCAAACTGAGTTTACTAACAAAACTCAGCTCAACATACTCCTACTCAATGAAATAATGATGCTATCTCCAACATCCCAAAGCCTCAAAGAAATTAATGAGTGGAAAAATGGGAATCAGAATGTCTAAAAGATGAGGGAAGACAAGGGATGACGGTATTCTCGGGATTGCCGTGACACCGCAGAGCTCTTCAGTTGATCCTCCTGCTTTCTCCAAGCACTTTCTCAAACAGGAGTTAAAACTCCAGACAGCACCCATGTGAACAACTGGGTATTGCTTTGAGAAATATTCACACTGAAATACTTGGGTTAAACTGGAATGCCATGACTAGCATCTAACCCAGCAGCAAGAGCAATGATTTTCCTCTACTCCTACTCACACAATCCTTTGGCATCAGTTCCAGCATGTCTTTTCATACACTGACTCAACTCACTAGCCAGAAAGAGGTTTTATTTATTTTGCTAGCCTAGTTTCTTTCCAAGCCACTGAGTTTAACCTTTAGGCAAAGCAGTGTGGTGAACATCAGAGACACTGAGTGGGAGCACAGCTCCTACTTCCTTTGAGATGAATTCTTCCCATCCCATACAGCCCCACACCATCAGGGCAGGGGATAGAGCAAGTTACAAGAGCAAGGCTCTCTCTCCTTCTCCCATGACATATTAGATTTTACCTCCAATTTAAGAGACAAACATACTCACTCAAAACCAAAAGTTTCCTTTTTAAACTGAATCTTCACTGGGTTACCAGAAAATAAATGAGAAATGTTTTTTAAATCGTACTAACAAATGTCAAGATCACATCTAGAATTACTGCATCAAATTTGTCATCACCAAATTATCATTTATTCCTCTAGGAAATATTAAGATTAATTGCCCGCAAATTCCCAAAGGCACAGAATACTAATAATATTACTACTAATGTGCATTTACTTTAATTAATGTGTAAACAAATCTGTGGTCTTGAGACTGAAATGTCCACTCAGTGTTCCAGGGAAACTCTCACAGGGTATTGTGATCAGAATATTATTTTTCTATCGATATTATAACAATTCTTGGCCATTACTTAGTGCTTAAGATCTGGGCATTTCAAAGAGAATTCCTACTCATTGTACAATCTGATCATAGTAAGAGTTAGATGGAGGCAAAGTTTAGAGTGATTAAGGCTGCTAGAAGTAATTTTTTTCACTTGAGTGAATGCAATCAACATCTAATTCCTCTCCAGAACCATCATCTGATGCTTATCAGCTGAAACTATGATATCAGATACCCAATCCCAACTTCATCGCATCCTCATCAGACAAATCTGCTCAAAACCAGTGAGACTGTGCTCCAACTTTCTAGTCCAAGCATTAGCTGCCTTCTGCTACTCCATGACATTCTGTTAGTCACATTCAGTGGCTGATACTGCTCCAAGGTGTGCGAGTTAAGTAACCACTAATTCATCCTCCTCTCAGCGACCAGGCACTGGTGCAGCTAAATCCCCCAGAAACGTGCAGTCAATTGTTATTAGATTATTAGTAGAGCCTGCCTGACCTTTGCTATCTTGAAATTAAGCTGCTCAGGGACTGAAATAAGCATCTCATTTAGGTGCACAGTAGTAATTTCATCTTAAAGTATAATGCCTGTAAGCCATTTATAAGTATTTTCTAAGGTATCTGAGACTGTTACTTAGTAGCTGACATTTCCAAATTACACACTTTCTGAACTGTTCCATATGGGGTAAAATGGCATCTAATTCAGCTTTTCATGCTCTTAGCTACATGGAACTTACCTTCCTTAATGTTATAAAACTTTGTGCACATGTTATTCAATCCACCTTGGAGGGAGTTAAAGTGTTTCCCTCAAATGCCTAGAACAACTGTTTTGTCTACAGGCAGTAGTGCTCAAAATAAAAATTATTAAACTGCTGAAGCACATTAAGTTGTCTCTCATCTGTGCATATGCAGATTTGTTGGAAGTAGGAATTGTTTACCCTTTTTCTAAAGCTTTAAATTTGCAGGAGGTAGCTTTTAGCATCCCATTGCATCTGATCATCAGGGTATTAAGACTCATTAATTCTGGTGATAACACTTGATTCCCTATATTTTGTTCACCTATGTAAGTAAAAAAGTTACAGAATTGATGTAGTTAGACCTAATTTTTACCAATTTTTTACAGAAATAGAGTAAAAAACTTCCAAATCCCTGCAATAGACATTAGGGACTGTATGAAGGAAAAAAATAATTGCCTGCTTCACCTATAAAATGATAAAATACTACTAACCACATACTATATAAAATATATTAATATAAAACTTGGTTTATGACGTGCCTACTTGAATTATACCATCATTCTGTGTTTTCATTTTGTGTTGCCAACACTGTTATACGAGAATCTTTAAAATAAAAAGAGGAGTCTAAGGAATGATGCAACATCTTAGGAAGGCCACCATTACTCCAGTTGTGAAATCTCTTTTAGGGATCTGAAGCAGTAAGTGGTACGATGCTGTAAAGTGAACTCTACTAGAAAGAGACTTGGTTCCCCATTTCTCTTGCTTAGAGGAAGGAGGACATAAAGGCTGTTTTCCTGATGTTCTCTAATGACTGCTTCATCCTTTGGCAAGTATAGTCAACAACTGAGCTTCACTGATACTGGAGAGACCACAACAGTCTCCTTTACCTCTCATCATGAGCTCTGATGCTGGTAACTGATAACATGCAAACAGACTGTGCAGCACTCAACCAGAAGATGACAGTAACATGCCCAAGCTCAGTTATGGACAAATACTTAGATCTTAAAGTCCTTCAACAGAAAAACTAGGGGTGAAAGAGTAAAGAAAAATACAAATATTTTTTGTTTTTTTACAGGAGATCAAAATGGAGACCTACACAGCTGCTATTCCACAGAACATAAGGAAGGTAAGAGGAAAACAAGTATCTGTAGGTGCTGAATAACTGGCCTCCCTCTCACAGAAAACAATGAAAATAAGTCTCAACTGCCTTGCTTCCTCCTTCTGCATGTCCCAGGAAGGAATTTGATGGGGTGGCATGGACAGCAGAAGAGTTTTGAAGCCTGTACTTACATGAACCCAGACCACCTCATCCAGACCCAAACCAGAACAGGAATTGCACCCAGCCATCTGTACTCTCTACTGAGTTGCAACAATCTCTGACATGCCAGTACAGCATCCTGTTGTTCGTACTAACAAGATCAGCAAGTAATTTGCCTTGTAGCTGAGACCAAAAGAGATGAAAATGCTTTTCTGCTCTCACAATAAACCAGTCAGTAACTCCAAGGCTTGTATGTAACAATTGCCAAGGGTAGATGGCCAAAGGTTTCAACGGATATGAAACTTGGCAGAAGGCAAACAAACATGGTCCCAGCCAAGGGCAAACTGCAGGAAGAAAAAATAAAATCAGGAGGACTAGTGGACCTGGGCTTTGGAAGAACAGTAAGAGAGTAAAATCAGATCATCTTTGCCTGACATGCTCCCTAATTGAGATTTAGATGTATGCACAACAGGTGTGTAGTTAAATATACATGAATTAATAAAGATGCTGCCTGCCATTTGAAGTGGCACTACAGCATCTGTCCCATCTCCTGCCTGAGGCTCGAGAGTGACCTACAACCATTACACACACTGGACTGTGGGGAAGAATACTCAGCTCTACAGTTTGCTTGGCAGACATTTCCAAGTATCTCTCTTGTTGATAAACCAGTAAAATGTACTTGATGTAAGTAATTAACTATTTCTCCCTGGTGTCTCTGCAGTGTAACCATAATGCAGAGATGGTAGCAAACAGATGTCACAGGAACCAACAAATGCAGGGGCTTAAATAAGTGTTCGGTACTATTTTCATACTCAACTACAGCAGAACAAAGAAATCTATGAACTGCCTATGCCCAACAGGACAACTCCTATAAATGCATTTCCAGAACCAAGACAGAGAATTCATGAAGCCTGCAAGGACACTGAGGCCAAGGAAGTAGGAAGACGTTTCCCTACAGTCTAGAGATCATGTCTTTATGGTCACTAAACCAACAGTATCGAGCCAAATCTACCCTACTGCTCTAACAGAAAAAAATAATCAGAAAACAAAACTGAAACTTTACCTAGAATAGAACCGTAACATTATTTAGGCTGGGAAAGACTTTTAAGATTGAATCCAACTGCAGTGATCCCGCACAAAACTGCAAAGTGTCCAAAACTGTTTTGAAAGGTTATCAAATCATGCCAAAACTGCAATTCTTTTGGATCCTCCCTTCAAATTTTTTGCCACTTTTACTTGTTTACATCAGGGGCAAATATATGACCTGTAAGCATTGAATAAAGTAGGGTTTAATCCAAACTTCCATCACAGTTCAATCAAGCATTTATTGAACAGCAGTTGTTATTAGCTTTTGATATTAGGTATCCTACAAGTTAGTGTCCAGCCTGAAGTTTGGATTCTATTTTCTAAAAAAATATAATAAGCAAGGTGTGTGTCACAAAGCAATAAGACAAGCCTATGTGTTACCTTTTAACCTCCATGTTTTGTACTAATTAGTCAATGTTATGACTTGAGATTGTTTTTCCTATGAGAACCTAAAAAGAGAGTATGAAACACCATTTGCAGAATTAAACCGTTCTGATTAGAAGTATCATAGCTACTTTTATAAATATTCTGTTTCAGACAGTGTAAGAACCAAGTGATCACTGCGTATACATCATACTTCTCAGAAAACCTTTGAAAAATGTTGTCCCTCAAAAATAAAGTACTCTAATTAGCTTCCATCCTTAGGTAGCCTACCCAGAGAAAAAGAAAACTTTTTATACACAGCAAAGATGATCTTCCCTGTGGCAGAAGGAAAGGGGAAGGGAGGATTTTTACCAGCTTGAGCCAGAGAAACTTTATTTATCTTGTTGATAAGTTTAGCATGGTAAAACTCATATCACTGAAGTGATTGTCCTATCATTGCGTCATCATATTCTGAACCAGCCAGTTGTAAGAACATGACAGGACTTCAAATACTTTGACAGGATTGCAGACAAGCAAAATTTAAATATGCATGAGGTGAATCAAGCACTCATTTACAGGATCACTTGGAAACACAGATCAGTGACACAGCTCTCTTGCAGTTTTGGGGTTTATTTTATTTGAACAAGTTGGATTAAACTTCACATAAAAATATATGTACTCTTCTCCTGCATTAATTTTGAAGGTTGGAAGGATAAGAAAAATTAGCATTGGTAATCACATGCAAACAGATCTGACATAATTTCATTTGAACAAAAAATAGGTTATTTAAAATAGCACAAGCAGCAGGTCTGAGATGGATTAGCAGTAAGTAATCCTCCCAACACTTCCTTGTAACAGCTGATTATATTGTTTGCAAAACTGCAGGAAAGTTGTCCTCTATTTTTCTAAGAAATACTCATTTTAATTAAATTTGTAACCATCTTATCAGACTGATGATCTTATTGCCCCCATTAGAGCCATCATTAACATCTTACAAGAAGATTCTTTGCACTTTTTATTCCTTCTGCTGAAGGGACCACCACCTTCAGCTACTGTGACATTAGAGATGGGCCTGCATTACCCAGCCTAACAAAAAATAAAAGATTCCAGCATTTATGATTATGGAATGTATTATATTTGGAAGATACCTACAGATGATAACTGCATTACAGTGCAGAGAGGTGCTTTCTGGGAGAATATAGCCATTTCAGGATTTTCTTTGATGGAGTAAAAGCTCAACAGTCTGCATTTGTTCACAGCTGGCCAAGCTGAACTGATTCAACAAAATACTAGCAGTGATTTATTTTATGCTAATATCAATTTTTTAATCCATAGCATAGCTACAGACCTTCAATATGGGGGTCCTATGAGTCCCATAAAGGCTTTCAGCAAACTGTGTTGCCTTTGCAATATTTTCCTCCAAAAACAGTGTAGTTTGTAAAGACAGGTAAGATACTAAGGTGCAACCTTTAGAGTGATTAAATGCCTCTTCATGAGTCCAATAACCAACTGCAACAATTTTCTGCAGGTTTGCTCAATCTCTTGTGGCGCAGGTGTAATAGCAGTTCTCATTCCATAAGTCTGTGTTATTTATCACTGCTGTCCTTTGTTCCTGAAAGAACTGAAAAGATGAGGGATTTCTACAATCTCATTGGTACAACCTGTGATACACACTTTAAAATGCAGAAAGAAAATTATTTATCATTTTTTCCCTTTTTTCCCCTAAATCAACATTAAGATTTTTCTACGTCTTTCTAGTAATAAGCCTGTAACACAGTACTAATTTCTCTTGATCCGAATGTTTTTTAGAATAAAAACCTCACTGCTTCCCTCCACCTCCTAGCTATAGATGCTTTCCTTGGTGCCCTTTCCCTTAGTCTTTCTAAAGGAACTCCCAATTTTCTGTCTATATCTTCCTCCCAGACAATTTAAAATACAGCTTTCCTCAGTTCTGGGAAATTAGCCTTTTTGATATAAGCTTGTGATTGGACTTGTGCTCTATTTTCCTACACTAAATATAATCGGATTGGAATTACTGGTCCCTAGGCAACCATCAGCTTCTAATCCAGTGGTTATTTCATCTTTATCCATCAAAATGAAACCCAAAATTGACTTATCATATATTCAATGCAATACCTTTTTGCTTTAGTGAATTATCCTCTATTTTCTAGCAACAATAGCTTGTTTTATGTCCAACTGCACAGATCTTCCACTAAATGTCTCTTAAATTGAAGTTCCCCCATAAGACCAGCATTTTATTAACTGTGAATTACAGAGGTACTTAAAGTAGCTTTTCTCTAGTATCATTTGATGGTTGGTACAGATCCCTCTGGCAGCATATCGATCCACACACATTCAACACCTCACAGTTACTTTCTCAGTAACACTCAGAAAGGTAATGAAGTCCTTAAAAAACAGAGTGCTACCTGACATGTTATTCCCTCTATCCTTCATACAGTGACTCTAATTCAGTTCAAATGATCCTGATGGTTATATAAAACTTCTTATCACACCTTTTGCTTCTTAATATAGCTACCATCATTGACCAAGGAACCAAAAGATATATTCTCCATATTATTTGGAGCTTCACAGTAACTTTCTTAGATGCAACAAGTTGCAGTCTGTATGTATTTGCCGTCCTTACCAACTGCACATAAAAATGGTAACTGAAAACTCTCCTGGCTATTTGTATTAATTTTTCAATCAAGGTCATTGATCTTCTTCCTGCAAGCTGCAGATCACCTTGTTTCTGTCGCTTTTCTGACTGTAGATACAACATAGACTTCCACAGAAATGGACTTTCAGCTTAACCTCCCCAGGTTAATACCTCCTGCTTAACCTTCAGAACTTGCTGGAGTAACAAAAGAAGGACTGCATAAAGGCTCCCAAATTATATCTTAAATTCACAGGATGATTTTGGTCTCTCTCGCTCTTTTTTTTTTTTTTTTTTTTTTTTTTTTTTTTTTTTTTTTTTAATATAAAGCATACATTTATCTTCCTAGGACAATCCCTTTGGGAACAATTAAGAACATGCCTGGTGCATACCTTTGACTTTGTTAAGCATCAGTGACAAAAGATCAGCAATACTCTTTTTTCCTAAATCAAATAGGTCATGCTCATTTAAAAAGAGAGAGAGTTTAAAATCAAGTCATAATATAGTGGTTTATTAAAAGGCATGGGTTTTCTGATAAATTAGTCTTCCCCTGTATTCAAACTGAGTGTTCATACGCAAACAAATAAATCCCTCCTTCTATGCAAAACTGCGTTACATGGTTTTATTTGAAAATTAAACTTAAATACTGCCCAATAAAAATTGTTTTGTAATCCTAATTATTATTAGCTAGTGTTATGGATTTTTTAAAAGTTCAAAATACAGTTGTCTCCGGTTTTAATAAGAAAATATCTAGCTTGATTCCCAGCTTTTATCTCCTTGACTTTGGTGTTCTCTGAAAGGAAGTTGGCTATTGTCCATCTTAACTCATGTAACATTTTGTTGCTTATGTTTAATATAATTGCAAACATGACATGCATTCATAATTAAGCCCAAAGGGTAAGCCAAGAGCCTGAGACATGCTGGAAAATGCTAAAATCAGAGTGGCTAATCTCTTCAAGAGCAAGAAGTGGAAAATACACTACTAATGAAAATAAACCAATAAAAAAATCTATTATAGTGCAAACATGCTGTGACACCATTGTCCATGACATTGAAAAGTATATAGCCACTTTACTAATGAAATTAAATTATACTGGTTATAAGAGACATGAGTCTGCACAGCCTGCTTAATGAGTCTAAACCTAATCAGAGGAACCTGTGATAGTCTGGCCCTGTCTGGACAGACCTGAAAAGCTGGAAGGCTTTCACTGCTACACAGCAATAAATCTTCAAAACCTTGCAACACCACTTCTGCTCCTTCCTCTTCCTTCATTCAATCTGCTGAAAATATAGTATCGAACATTACCCCAGGAAGCCTTTCCAAAAAAATCCCCAAGCACTTGAATAACTGTGGATGCATCTCAGAGACCTTCTTTGGCACTATGACCTTGTCACAGACAAATTATATATAGCAGTCTTTACAGCTCTGGGCTGTGAGAAGGGGGAACTAAGAGAGAGTATGTGCATGACTGATTGAAGGGGAGTAAACGTTTGCCTGGAAATTACAGCATCCCAAAAGTAACATGAAGAAATAACCCTAAAAACCAATGCCCAAAAGCACCATGAGGAAATAAACCAAAAAGGGAAATAACCAAAAAATGGGACATGAGATGAAATTATTCAAAGCCGTGCAAGTTTCAGAGATTCATGTACTGAACAGGCCAAGAGACTGGTAATATCTCCTGGCATGGTGGAACAATTTTCTTGGAGGAAAGGGGGAAGATCCTCTAAAGACCTGGAAGAATATCAGCCAACAAGACTGACAACAGTGCAGAAGCACTGGAGCCCTTTTCCTCATCACTGGACCTGGGACAAAACTCCGTGTTGGTCCCTGACTTGGACCATGGTCGGAACAACTCCATCCAGCTCAGTGGTTGAAACCCAGCCCAAGAAGCCTCCATCAGCCAGGGATGAAAGAGCAGGGGCAAGATCCCTCTGGATAGCCACAGTGTGGGCAGCACAGCAGGTAACTGGAATAGGTCTTAGGTAGTGCTGTAATCTGCTAATGCTTTATGTAGTGTTTTCTTCAGTTTTACTGCTTTGCTAACCTTGGGTACTTTAACCAGCTAACAGAAGAAGTATTTCAATTAAGCAAGGGTTTGTCTCTTTGGTTGGCACTACCACATGCACACTCATTGATCGGCTGTCACCGCTCCACCGGGACAAAGCTCAGCAGGCAGGAGGCACTGCAGGTATCCAACGCTGCACATCAATCCCTGTGCTCCAGTGCCACAGCTGCCCCCTGACAAACTGGGAGAGCACACAGGCAGCGTGAGGCTGCCCCTGCAGTGCATAAATACCTGCATTACTAACTCAGTAGAAAGCAACTTCTTCTCGGTAATTCCCCCCCCCACTGCACAAAAGACCACGATACTAACTCTGTATTTATTTTACAAACGCAATGTGATGCTGGCACAGATGACCATGGTCACTTTTAGAATACAGCATGTTATGCCTTGTTTCCTTCTCATAGAACATAGATAACCAAGAGAAACTGTGCTAATAGGCACCAACAATCACGAATAATAAAAAAGGAGACGAAACAAAAGTAAACATCTGGCTGACTGAAGGAAAAAAATATTAAAAACACTCACAATCCTATAGAAGAAAATTCCTAGATTTCTTATAGGGCAATGGGTGACTAATTACCAGGAAAGCATTACCAAGCTAAGGAATACGAGGATGTAGCAACTTCAGGGAAAAAAAAAAAAAAATCTTCAATATTTGGTATCCCAGAGGATACAGAACAAACCGGAACAGCATACAGTATTATGAACTTATAAATCCACTGTAGTAAAAATATCAAAAGAAATCCTGCCCTTATGAATTATGAAAAAAATCATATTTAAATGCAATGGTATAAGCATAATAAGCATTATACTGGATTTTACTGATCATTCTCATCCATATCTAAAGGAAAACAACAATGGACGTAGACAATTTTGACGGGGGACAGATTCTGAGAAAGAACCTAATAAAAGTGCAATACGCAGAGGAAATACTTGACAGCAACTGGTATCAGTCTATCCAGGCAATAATAGGAGAAGAGACTGTAATAAGTGCACAAAGTCCCTTTTCCCATAACATGTTTCATCCTTTCCCCACTTCTATAGCTCGAGGTCTACAAAATCTACCATTTTACAGCAAATACAAAGGACTTAAGAGTTGTTCTGAGACTGAAACTAGAAACTGGAAATCCGAAAACAAGACCAACCCTCACACAAGAGCACAATCTTTTATATTGTGAAGACTATGAACTGCAAGAAGCACTGGAGCTGAATAAGACAGTCTGAATGAATTAACAAAATGTTACCAAAAATGGACAAAAGAAAATGAAGCTAAAACTATCAGACACAGCAAACTACCAGTAGAAGGGCTGATTACATGGGAACTGCATTAACTTAAATACTAAGTTGCCCTAAGACCAGCATGAAAGGTGACAGAATTATGTTCTCACACGCTAAACCTTGCTTGTGCGAACATTGAACTCAGAAAAATCCACTAGTGAGCAGGAGTACTAACCTTTGTATTTTGATAATAGAGTGAGAAGTCTCATCCTACACATATGATCACCAATTATTTTAACATTATAAATTTTACGTGATTTTCATATATTATGGAAAATCAGACCCTGACAATGCCTCTATTGAAAAAATTAAACACCCCAAACAAAACACATAAGAAGGAAAAAGGAATTGTTGGCATCTTAAAATACATATTTTCAGCAAGACTACAGAAAAACATGGAAGGTATTATCAAACTTGCAATTCAATGTCCAGTCTGCAGTCTCCACTCTAAGCCTGCTTACCACAGCAAAAATCAACAGACATCTTTGTCAGGAATTTTCTCACATAAACAACTGTAAGAGGACTGCATGAACACGAGTGTAAAAGGACAATCAGAAAGGTAAGTTTAACAACTCTGTGCATATTCTTCCCCAGCAACAATGTCAGGCAATAGCTGCAGGCTTTCACACAAGAAACATGACAGCTAGCAAAAATGGAAATATTCCAGTTTCACCTAAGTACTGTTTGCCTACCCAGCTTCTTACTAGGCAGCTGTAAGTTGTGTGAGGAACAGCAAAACCGCAAGCCTCTATTTCTATATTTTTTTCAAAAGCATAGGGAACAAGAATACTAAATAATTCTCAGCACAAAGGTGTTAAATAAGTCAATTAGAAGACATTCTTTCTTATGCAAATAAATATCAAAGAATTTTCATTCAGATTTTAAACTAAGGATTAAGAGAGCAATTATTCACCCAATCTGTTCATTTAAGAATCCATCAGCTAAAGAGATTAGCATGCCTGATGGTCACAGAATATGAGACAGCTTTGTCCCTATACCTGCATTCGTTCCATAAATAAATGCAGTCCTAGCATGTATTAACATTTCTGAGCTGTCACCTGTGAAATTTGCAGTAAAGAAAGCATTCACTTCTCCCTTGTAACATACAGTAACTACAGTGAGGAAAGCCAACTCAAGGGATTAATTTTTAGCAAACTAATCATTGTGAAAATGTAGATAATTTTTCTTTACAAGACTAAATAAAATAAGTGAGAGACTATTTAAGTCTCACTATTTAAAGTGTGACTATATGATAAGGGGCTTGTTACCAGTGACAATCTATGGCACAATTACATAAGATATGTAAGCTACATAAGCAGCATTCTACAAAACTCACAGTAAGTATTGAGTCATTTCACTTCTCATTCACAAGTTCAAACGGCAAATATGCGTCACAAATTCAGCACAATTTCTTACTGCTTACCATAAACCAGAGAGCTCAATCTACATAAGGGTAATATGACAAATCTAATCTGCATTCTATCTTTTTTCCCCCATAAAGAAAGACATCTATTAGAGCAACAGAGTACTAGAAAGGGCGGACAAAGGGCCAAGCACTTTTCCTATAATAACCTGCAGAATTGCTGGAATCATATGGAGAAGGGATTAAGATACAGCAACATATTACCTTCAAAACATTCTCCAATGAGGGCATGTTAAAAAATAGAGTCTGACACAGCCATAGCAATTTCTGCACCAAGGAGACCTGACGAACCTTTGCATTGTTGGAAAGTGCATATGCATAAGAAGACACATCTTTTACAAATGTCTAGGAAGCAACATTGAGCCTATTTCATATCTACAGTGAAACTGCACATGAAGTCAATCCAATTTTCATGGCATTCTTTATGTCCTGAAAACTAATTCTTTATTCTGAGTTTTCCTTTTTTGATATTCTGCCGTAACAGCTTTAGACAGAGCACCACAACACAGCACAAATCCTCTCAACAGGATCATGCTTCAGGCATTTTATTCACAAAGATTATTTGCTAAAGCTGTGCTCATGCTTGCATTAATTTTTTTTGTAGAAGTAGAATATATGTGCAGCATAACTACATTTCAGTGAAATACACGTCTGATCCACAGACTAAACTGCAGGTTGTCTCAGTTCTGAATAAGCCCTTACACAGCCAACGAAACCAGGGGATAATAAAGGAAGGTATTCACCCCACCACATAGCTTAGGAGGCATTCTCCATGTACTTGGCCATATAGCAGATCCAGATACTGCAGACACTTGTGGAGGAAACTTGTCTTTACAGTATCTATAACATGTGAAGGTATGTACCAGGCTCTTCCTTTTGCTCTACACATGCAGCAAAAGCAATATGTCGTTTTTCCCCTTGATCCTCTCTTAGCAGGGTGCTATCAGGACTATCAGTAAGCCTTGAAAGTGTACTCAGTCAACTTAAACTCATTTCCATTATTTACTGTCCCTTGCCTTCTTGTTTCTGTGCCCATTTTCTGTACAGGCGACTTCAAGTGTGACACATTCAAACTCTCAGACTGGGATATAAATCTCAATATTTTTTGGCAAAACAGTGACTAAAGAAACTTATTCAAGTGGAACACTCCTCAGTACATTAACACACTTCCAGGGAAAACTAGAACTTGTTTCCATTACAAATGGCTAGGATTACGAGAAAGGACTGCTTTGTACTTACCAGGAATGACAAGGGGTTTTTTCTAATAAAGACATTGATATGCCCAGATCTCCTGTGAAGAACAATCCCAGAGGTAACTCCAGGTTAGCTGGCTCTGCACAGTCTTGGACAAAGCTGCTATCACACTGAATACCTGCTGAAAGGACACTGCTAAACTTTTCGGCTTTTTAGTTATTTCACATTTACAGAAAGGCCACCTGAAAGGCTTGATCCTGGGCAACTAGGACTGCCTCCCACACACAGCATATTTGACAAGCATGTTGAATCCCCTGGTTCCACAGGAGGAGGCTTGGGAAAAAGCAGAGACAGATGAATTTTGTGACTCCAAAAAAACCCCTGAGAGTCATGCACAACATCAGGAAGGGACTCGAGACAGACACAGAGAGAAAATTTACTCCCAGTGATATAGGGGCAGAGAACAAGGGAAAGGAGACAGAAGTCTCTCAGATCCCACATCCCTTTCATAATTTTGATCCAGGAGAAAAGCTAACAAGACAATCCGCCAAAATGTTTGGCAAGCCCATGAGATGTATCAAAATCAAATGTATCGAACATGGATTATTGCTCTTCTAGAAGGCAAATCCCTTGAGAGAAAAGAAGGGATCTTGTACCACTATGTGAGTTAATGTAAAATTGAACCCATGGAAAACAGCAATCATGTGCTTCAGAGTGCCCTGAGCTTTAGTGAAGTCAATATTCTTGAAGGATGAGTTCCTCAAGAGAAAAGCTATCACACTCAGTCTGGTGAGGTGAGAACAGAATGTCCCTCAAAACACTTAACAGCCCTTATATCTGCAAGGAAGATCAGGTCGACCCTGGACAAAGGAAAGGTTCACTATTAAAGCACTTCCTCTATTTCCTGAAAGTGGGATAACATAACCTAGAGGCAAAGCCTAGAACTGGGTGTCAGATGTGGGTTTGCCTCTCTTCTAGAGCTGGAAGGCAGGTCCTACGAATCATAAATGAGCTCTTACAGCTAGCAAAGTAACTTGTGACACAGATTTTGGAGTGACAGAAGGCACAGTTACTATGACAAACTTCATAATTTACAGAAGAGTTAGTTTACAATATTTACAATTTAAGTTTGTACATTCATTCAAAAGACAGGAGAAGTATCTAATAACATTTTCAGGAAGGCATTTGAAACCTTCTTAGATAAACCTGTCCTTTGCCAAAACGGAGGTACAGGACTAATGCCTCCAGCTATTGAGTCTCAGACTGATGGTAATCCAACACAGGGCTTGTAACTCAAAGCTCCAAGTGCAATCTGCACATAGTCTGGTCTCATCTCCCTCTTTATCCCTTTTAAAAAGACATATAGCTAGAGATAGGTAAAAAAAGACAGACAGACAGACAGACAGACAGATAGATAGATAGATAGAGATATAGTTTCTATGTCTTTCTGTTTTGTTCAACATGATTTAATTTAGTCCGTCAGTGAGTCCATGCTTTCATTCACGAAACCATCTACACATACTGCTCAACTTAAGAGGAGCTTCAGTTATTTCCAGGATTTGATCAAAAAGCACACTCCATAATGGGTCAAACCTGGACACAAAGTGGTCTCTCCCACGGGATGTTTTCTACTACCCCACCAGCAACCATAACTTCCATAAGAACAGTGACACCCTCTGAACAAATGTTCAGTCCTGTCACCAGGACAGCTGGATCCCAGTATGTACAAACTTCAGGACAAATGTCAGTAAAAATGTACAGAGGCCACTTACAACAGAACCATCCTTTGCACAATCTCTCCTTAATAGCTCTGGCAAATTTTCAAACCAAATACAGGAAAACCCTCAGTAGGTCTGCACTGCCCTACTTCCATCAACATCAATGAAGCCATGAAAATTTAAGGCAGCAGAGGATCTTGCATCAGAAAACTACATGTCATCCTTCTCAAAATCTTACACTGCAATCCACATGAAGCAAATCATCTTTGCATAGTCCAAATGCTAAGTATCTGCTTTCCTTTGCTCTTCACTCTGCTTGGAATGGAAATCACACATTGCAGATGTTTAGGCAGGAATACAGACTCTCAAGGGTTCAGTTTTGATGTTCACTCCAAGCTTTAAATGCTTAACTAAACCTGTCAAAATCCCTTGTTGCCTCATAATCTAAGCACAGAACACCTGGACGCATACAAATTTTCACTACTTCTTGTGTCACTGATCAAAGAGTAAGATGATGAAAGAAAACATTCAAAGGTTTTAACTCTATTTGGATAAAACAGGCATGAACAGTTTGGACTCTCGGCCAAAGCTTCTTTGAATATTAAGAACTACATCTGGCAAGGAATTTTAGAGTTAATTTCACATTAAAGCCTAAGAGCCTATGCTTTGTGCAGAACACAGAAGAAAAAAAAGCTTAACTTTTCTTATTGAAAAACAAAAATTGATTTGTACTTAAGCAAAGAAAGCATAAATTTATGGGGCTGAATTATCAGCCACTCACTTTTACAGGGTACTGGAGGACACAGAATCAAAACTGAGGACTCTGTGGATGCTGTTCCTCTAAAAAAGCAATAGAGACACTCATGGGGCCAGCAGGGGGACCAAAAGCACCAAAATTATCAATAAAAATGAATCCCAAGTGTTGGAGAAAAAGCCCTCCTTCTCTATGCCTTGACACACAATTTAGCACAGCAAGTTATAAAAACAGGGTGCTCAGAACAGATGCATCAGTTGAGTCCATCAGCTTCATAATTTTTTCTTTTCATATTCAACATTGAGGCTGGCTCTCTCTTCATTTTCAAGAACACAGGCAGCCAGTGCCACCTGGACACCTCACCTTATCCTTGGGTGTGACTGTGATCTTCTTGGCCAAGTGTTTGCATTCTGAGTTTTGTCTGGAATTTTCTTGCTTTTCCTTTTTCCCTTGCTCCTTTGCTTTCTTTAAAAGTTCTACCAGAACCCTTTTCGTTCCCACCATGACATTTATCTCAGACTGCCCAGGAAAAGACAGTCGGCTAAAAAGAAAGAATGGATGAACAGAACAAATACTGATTTCATTTAAAATGTACACTTTAAACTTGGAGCAAAAATATTCTTCCATTATATGTCACTGAGCATGACTAAGTATGATTCGGCTCCAGGTAGATATACCTAAACATTGGTGACTTGCTCTTCTACTCAGCAGAGATTTAATTGCTACATTCAGAGAACCCTAAAGGAGAAATTTGGCTCTCCTGTGACAGACACCAAAGACTGGTCAGCTAATTCATTCTTAAGGCTCTGTCACTAGGGTTTTATCTCCTTGGACAGGAAAGGCATGCTTGAAGATAGATAACTAAATTACTGGATAAATAACTAAATTACAGGTGTTTTCATGCAGTCCCTCAACTTGGTATGGATAGTTAAGCTTTAATAACTGAAACAGTGCATCTGATTGTTGGGTGAGACACCACCTCAGAAGAATTTAAGCAGTTCATGCCACTGGAAATGCCAGCTGAGGGCTCTAGATCAGACCAGGCTCTGCTGGTTCCAGCCCACTCATGTACTGGACCAACTCAGACATACTGTTTGCTGACAAAATGTGGGTGTGAAGTGCTGTCAGTATTATCAAACCTGCATAATGTAAAGGCAGATAACATCCTTGTTACCCCAAGCTCTCAGTCTTACTACAGTACAAAAATTAGATCTACTTGAAAGTTTTAATCCAAAGTTTTGATCTTCATATTGTTCCCCACATTGATGCTGAAGTATGAGCACTGTTTAATAGCCTCCAGCATATATTCCAGAAAGACAATCTTTTAAGAGCTGCAGTTGTAGAAATTGGGCCAGCATCCAGCTGTCTGACAGGTCTTTTATTGCTGCTGTAATACATCCAAAATGCAGAAATGTCACATGTTTTAATTCTATAACTATTGATTACTAATGTCGCAGAATAATACACTTTTACATTGTCAAAATAGCCAAATAACACATTAAGGTCTAATGAAGCAACTTAGCCAAGGCCCTTCCCTCTATTTCAGCATATTTTCATACACTAGATTAATATAGATATTTCTCATTGACACTTAGAAGAGAAATCATGATTTCGTCTCTAAACCAAGGACCTAGCTAATCCACAAGTAGACTGAGAAAATTGTAGAACAGAAAAGTCAGTCAAACCCTATATTGAAAACATGAACTTCCCGCTTGAGAGCAGTAATCTTAAAGTAGAAAGCTTGTAATTCACAGATGTTATAAATATACACTAAAGAAAGTTAATTACCTTAAGTAGTGCCATGTAAACTACTTTATGGGGCACACAAAAAATACAGGTGACACTTATGACATAATTAAATGAAGATGTTAATGGCTTCAGCAGTGTCCTGTGTGGGTTAAGTATGGATGGTGCTTAAAGTGTTTGTTGCTGTAGTAATGGTGGTAGTAGTAGTAATTGTAGTAGTGCTCAGCTTCCTTCTCCTCTGTTTCTCAAGGCACACCAAACTAAGCCTCTATTCCAACTTACTCAGCTCTCTATAATGCCCCATAAATGACAAATGCCATAAGTAGAAACAGAAGCATAAAAACACTTTGTTGTATTTACCTTCAACCAGTTGCATAAAGCAACAGGCACTTAACCAGCACCTACTTCTTCCCATGGAATATCCTCTGCCAACACCTGCTGCTGCTTCCTCCTATGAGGACAGAAGAGTTAGACTTAAGACCTTTTTGGTCTTCTCAACAAGGGCTTTGAAAACACCTGAAAACTCAGTAATAATCCTGTTAAATATAGCTCTCTAAGGCAAAAGATTAATCTAGCAGCACAATATACCAACATTTATTGTTCAGCATTCTAAATGACTGCAGTTATTATCATATTGTCATGAACCAACTGAGATGCACCAACGAAGCCTATGTAAAAATAAATAATGTTATTTAGACCCTTCTTTAATTTTTATATAAAATCTTTTCGAAGATGTTTGATCTCCATTTGATCTAACAAGGGTGGTCACACCTCTTACTCCCAAGGAATCCAATCTCATCCAGGTTGAAGTCAGTTTGATTACTACAGGCTTTCATAGATAATCTTTTCACACTGCAAGTGAAATATAGAAACAACACCCTGAGAAGAAGAAAAAAGCAAATAAGACCAGTATGAGTTAGCACTGAAAGGCTGTGGAACAAGCTGCTTTACCTTACTAGATAATCAGTAACACTGTTTTCACATCTTGATAATGTTACAATTACTTGTGCAAAGTGAACTGCAATTTTTATACTTCCCTCCCTTGGTTAGTGAAATGTCACAGTATTTAGGGTTACAGCAAAGTAATACTTTGGTTCATCAGCACTCCTACATATAATACTTGGGAATAATGACCATAAGGACCATTACCATTTTTTAAAGGAGTAAGCCATTAATGCATATGTGCTTGAATAATTTTGTTATACAGCACTTTATCTTGCAGAAAGTATTTTAGAAGCAGGGGGGAGAGGGGCAAGGCAAAAAAAAAGCCAGGACCAGACAGAGACATCTGAGTCTTTAGATTTCTAATTTGCACACAATCATGAAATGTGTCTTTTAGAAGCATTGAGCATCTATTTCTTATTCTTTAAAATAAAGCCCTGCTTTGCATAAACAGACAATTATTATAAGACCAAATGAGCCTACTGCAGAATGGCATTATTGCCACCACACCTAGACACATCACCTTAAAAATACCAACAGCTGCCAGGCAGTTCTGACAGCCCCACACACGAATACCAGCTGGAAGCAAAATGACATTCAGAGGGATTAAGGGCCCTCAGTCCCAGCCCCCAAGAGCAGGAACCATTTCAGCTTTCCCACTTTTCCATCTCTCAAGTCCCGCTTTTTTTTTCTTCCAAGCAAACACCATTTGTCCCTTTCCCCTTGCCAGAACATTGGCAACACGGTGAAAAAGAAGCGAGCAGCAGAATGTCTCATTTTTACACTACAGATTTCTTACTTTATACAGCAGATTTCTTATTTTAGAGGAACACATCCAAAGGCAGACTTGTTACTAAGATTTTGCGTTGTAACAGACATCTCATGTTTTACACAGCACTAGATACTAGTATATTGACAGATATAATGATTGGACAGTTCTCTGCCCCCTTCAGTCTGCTCCCTTTATTCAGTCTTAACACCTTGTTTAACAGCATTTCCTCTTTTAAAGTCCTTTTTTTTTCACAGGCTAATATCAGTTCTTAGTAAATTTGAAACTAATTAACCTGCATGCTGGGCTTTTTGCTGTTACCAAATAGCTGATGGACTCAAATACAAGCCAGTGTTGTTACTGTTTGGAAATCAAAATTATTTGTGCTGACTAGTCTGCTGTTGTGAGATATTTACAGCAATACAAGCATACTTTTTGTGGTGTTTGCCTATTATGGAACTCAACCCACTTTGTACACAGTAGATACTACTACAAATTTAAAAATAAATTCAGATTATTTCTTTTTATGGACATACTGGATCTCCACTCAGTAAAATTACACACACTATTTTTATTCCTAAATGGTAAAAAACATTAGAGATAACTCTTGGAAGAGGTTTTCAAGCACAACTTTCACATTCTGAAAAGTCCATACCACATTTTTCACTTCAAAAAGGACTTGGTGATCCCTCTTGTCCTCCCTTCATTTCATTCTCATTCAAGTGCAATGAAGCAACATGAAACCATTTTGCTCAAAAGCTCTCCATTCTCCAATCTTTTTTTGCACTGCTGTTGCAGGAAGGACAGAGGCCACAGTAAGGAGCAAACAAATAGGCATGAATAACTAGAACGGTCACAGAGTAGAAAATAAAACTCAGTAATTTTTTTTTTCCATCATTCCTACAAAAAAACTTCATCTCCAAAGCCTGGAATATATTTAGGCCTTAGGAAATGCTCTAGAGATCAACTCCATGCCCCTTAAAACTACAGCTGCAGAGATAAACATGACTTTTAGCAGCAATAAGGCAGCTACTAACAATACTCCAAGAATTTGTGTATTTCAGTAGTTACACTTTCTGCTCAACTATGCAGAGGACTAGCAAAATAAGGCAAACTATTGACCTGTATCTTGGTTCATTCCCAAAGTTCAAAAATCTTATGCAGTCCACTGCCATCAGATTTGAAGAGCAAAGAAACAGTCACTGTGGCAAATTTTAAGATCTTACATTGCTGATTTCTGGATCCATCACTTATCCTAATTATACAAATTGCTCAGCTGCAGAGATTTACCACAGCTGAAATAATAACAGTTTATAATATCGCCATTTCATCAGGATAAAATTGGAGAAGACACTTTTTCCTAACCTAATACAAAAGAAACTAAATTAACTGACATTTTGTCTTCGAAAGACTATCATCTGTGGTTGCATTAGTTGTGCGAGATGAAATGGTGGAGACCAAGCATGTAAGAGCATGAAGCAGCATTTAAAAGTCTGAAATAGTTTTGGAAATGAAGATCCAGAATGCTCTACTTGACCATCTCTGATTCTGTAGATCCATGTATTCCCATAGACTGACTACAGTAACTACTCTGTCACTATCTAACTGAATGGGACAGAGAAATTACACACTAAAAGTCAACTTCTAGACTGGAAGTGGACGAGGAGGGTTGTCTGGAATTTTTGTTTTCAGTAGTGAAAGCAATGGCTTTCTCTCTAGTATCACTGTGTATCTACTTCTCAAAATTCTTCAATTTTATGCATCATCACTCTTGTGGCTGAGCACAACAGTTTCTCAGAATCCAGTTTATGATTCTGAGTCTTATCACTGTAAAAGGCCAGTTCCCAGTTGCACTCACTTTTCACAACACTATGAACTTTGCTTTCATATCATGCTTCTGTGTCCCACTTCAGGAGCAGAGTGAAGACCAGCAACTTCTACTCAAAGCTTCCCAAAGACGAGCGTCCAAGACAGTACTCAGAGATGTCAAGAAGGTCAGGTGAAGCAACAGCCAGCACCTCAGCTTCCTTGACCAGTTTCCAGGGGAAAAAAATAGCTAGGAAAGCGCAAACAAAAAGGCTTCTCTCACATCTGACAGGAAAGACTCTCCATAAAACAGGAATAATGTGCTCATAGAGGTACAAGCTTAAGTGGGTCATGGGCTGACATCAGCCGACATCTTGCCCAACCAGGCATGTCTCTGCCTAAAGTATCTTACTGAAGAAGTATTTTGGGGACAAAATATTAGTTTGAACACAAAAGCACTATTACAGTTGATTCAGCTTTGAATGGTGAAGCAAAGGGTTCTGCAGAGATGGACAGGTGGACAATAAAGAAATTGAAATGTCTCTTGCACAGGTGTTGTGATCATTGATTTTTTTTCCTTTTTTTTTTTTGTGATCACTACTTTACCTACTAATTTTCAGAAGACTATACACCAGCAACATCAACTAAAATTAAATCCAGAAACTTACATACAGTTTGAAATATTTTTCATCCCAAGCTCAATGCAAGTTATTGGAGGGGGGAAAAATGGGCAAATTGATTTTTTTAAATGGTGGTTACGTAAAATGATACAAGAGATGCACCAGAGACTCTTGCTTATATCAGAAAACACCGGAGAAGAAAGAAGAGGAAATATGGCCTATTGGCCCTATTAGACCTAAGTGGGAAAGGAAAACTATTTCCCACTGAAAACTGTAAGGACCCATGACTTCATTTGCAAGGACCATCTAGAGAAAACAAATACAGATATATTAATGTTATGGACAGGAACTGGTAGCACACAAGGTGGAAAAATTATTGAAGAGGCAGGTTTTGCTTTCATTTCTTTTCCAAACAAAAGAGATTTTAACCATGTTTTCAGAAGATGAGAAAAGGGAGGCACCATCAGAAAGACGACACTGGAAACAGTACTGAGGACTTATTTATCTGTGAGGTATAAAGCTATTGATAAAAACTTCCAGGGCTGACTCCCAGCTGGCTGTGCCAAACTGTAATGTAGCTGTTCCTAGTGTGATAATTGCGACTGCTAATGGCCTCAGTTCCCAAGACTCAAGCATATAATAGAGATACAACTTAAACCACACCATGAAAGACAATGAGAGCTGAATTCATTCCATTCTAACTCATCAACAAACCTTACTAATGAGGTGTGCTACTCTCACATTGCAGGAGTGCGTGCTGGACAGGTCTGACGCTTTTCAGTTTGTAGTCCTGTCACAGTGTAAACTGAAGGTAATTTCAGTGGAAAATACAAACCCATCTCCTACTGTTTGCATTCAAATCTCATCTTCACTCGACAAGAATCAACTCCCCACCACGACCTTACAATTTACACCGGGAGGCACAGCGTTTCCAACTGCGAGCCACCAAATGAACTGAGTGTTTTCCTAGATACAAACAAGTATAAAATGTTCTGTGGTTCACTGTGGAGATGGTATTTCGACTGCACCATGTGCATCATTCTGATACACTAGGTGACCCTGAGTAAGGACAGAAGATGGGGGAAGGGAGAGCAGATATGTTGGCTTAGGATGGGATAAAGGAATTATAAGAATCATTTCTGCACGAGACGCAGTTGAATTAATGTTTAAACCAATTAATTATGTCCCCCACCTCTGCAAGTTGTAATGCAACTCATAACAACTCACAGTGTCTTAGGCTTCCACATATTAAATGTTCAAAAAGTAAATCAAACTGTGAAGGATTAATATTTATAAAGTATAGACCAAAAAGCATTTACCGTGGATGAACCATTCACTCCCGTACCCCCAAGAACAACTATTTGAGCCCACTAAGCAGTCTACTTTCAGAACAATTCCCTGGAAAAATGGATTAATGGGAACACTCAATGTGAGGCTCGCAAAGAAGCGTGGCGAATGTGATTTCTGATCAACTGTGTAATTCTACACATGTATCACTCTCCACAGTACTTTACCATGTGAACACATTAGTTTTATCTGCTTTTAACATCATAACATGGGCACTGTATCAACTTCTGCACAATATTTGTTCTATAAACAAAACTCCATAAACTCTGCTGCCCAAAACTCACTGAACTCATTTAGGCTGGAAAACTCTTCCATAAAGAAAAATACAAATATTCCTGTTATTAAACAGATGAACGCAAATGATCACAAAACCTGTGAGTTTCGTGTGAACAGATGACCTCCTCTGAGCTCCTTCTCTGACATTGGATCAGCATCTCCTACAACCTCCCAAGAGGTCAATAAAAGACAACCAGCTTGAGGCATCCACAAAGAGCAACTATGCCTCTCACACTGCATCAAAGGAAATAAAATGTATCATGACATTAAAAGCCTTTATAGAAGAACCCTTTAATGTCCCTAAGCAATCAAATCACTGGGTTCCACCTCCTAGTGTTTCTTCTACATAGTGGAAAGACAAGAAATGTACCCAGATGAAAGGGTTTTGCACTTGACAGCAAAATGAGTGTTCTGAAAGTATACTAAATCCCTTAAACAATAATTAAGCACCAAATGAACCATTTAAAAATTCACCACTACCATTAGAACAAATTAAATTAAGCCAAGATGAACATATTAAGTTTTCTCAACCCAAAAGCAGATAACTTCACACAGTTCCTCTTTAGCTATGTGCAAACTATTTTTCAAAATATCTGACCGTAAAGATGGGCCAACAATACATGCAATTAAGTAAATGAGATAACTGGGTAACTTATATTCAAAGGATAATGGCAAACTAGCTCTTCATCTTTTCCCCTACAGTAGTTATGACACTCCATTTCCAAGACTTCTAGTGACAAAAATTAACAGTTTTCACATTCTTACATATCCTAGTACCCAATTTACAAAGCTGTGCCCCTTTTGATTAGCATCTGTATGTCACTTGCTGATCCTTGTGGGGGAGAAGTGAGTAAGGAGGAAATTTCCGCTGGATTCTTTAAGCATCCAGAAAGTCTACTTCACTGAAAACTATTTTGTTCATATATGTTGAAATTTTTGGCATTACTTTGACCTTTATGTCAATGAAAACAGCAATATCTGGGCAGCTGAAAGACTTCAGTACAGTAGGTTACCTTCTCTATATCATTCAAACCAGGAAATGACCAAACACAGGGCCATTACACAGGGCTGTAGGTTAAATACGGATGTTTGAGTAATACACAGAAATAATCCAAATTTCAATACTTTTAGGTGGAAAAAAAGGAACCCAAACATTTTCAGACCCACATGCATATTTTACCACATATAAGTGAAAATAACTTGGTTTAATTCTGTAAAGAAGGAAACTCTTCTCTTAGGGAATTTATATCTGTAACCCATTAGTGACCATGGCAGTGATAGATAGTGTTTGTTTGCAAGAATATTTACAGATTCAACACTTTTCACTCCTAACACTGGAACGTTTTTTTCCTTTTTACTCTACAAGCAATAGTTCGTAGAGCAAGCTAAGCAGGGCCGACATCCTTTCAAATGGTCATCATGCAATGAGGTATGAATTAAATAGCTCACATTTTTATATAATGGTAAATGTAAGTAAGGATTATGCATTTAGCTTTAAAGAGTTTAGAGATAAGTTCAAAATCATAAAAATATGCCAATAATAAAGAAAAAGTATCCCAGTGTTTCCCACATTCCAAATGTTTCCAAATATGTAAGCTTGTTCCTCATTTCACAAAAATATAAAACTGAAGTACCTTTGTATGAAATTGCCCCTAAACCAGCTTCCCATGAGATAATCATTGATTATTCAGGAACACAGCAAGGCTGCAAAGTTTTTAAACTAGAAAAATGTTTGACAACAAACCAATTTTCAGTACAACTACTATTTATCTTATTCAACAACCAGCTATAGACACTGGCACTTCTAACTGCCTTCCAGAATCTGTATGAAATTGTTTTCATATGCAATTTCAGTGTAAACTGATTTAACAGCAACCAAAAAGCCAGGCAAAATACAATGCCTGAGAAGACTTCAGTATTGAGCCTGAGCAGCAGTTTATGCTATTGATGATACCTAAGAGTGGCCTCAGATGTGCCCTTTCCACACAGCTGTTGTATGAAGAACAGAGCATACTGTCACTGTTCTAGAAGATGCAAACTCCCAGGACTAACTGACCAACATGACATTGCAAGTAACATTGAAATTTCAAATGCAGTGAAAGATAGTATTTTCAAGGAATTTAGGCATGTCATTTCATTGCCAGCTGACACAGACTTCACATTTAACATTAATCATACTTCTATTTATGCTGTTTAGAAACCTAAATATCCAACCCACTCATTCTAACCAAATCTGAAAGCTACGTAAAATTAAATTCGACTGGTTTATCAAAACTTCACCTTAGTTTCAATTCAGTGATTAAGTCATAATTCTATTACACATTTATTTAGATTGTATCTGGAAAGAAAGCATATCAATAGGGTAAAGGATATTGCAAGTAGCTTCTGAGGTTTCTACTTAATTCTTCAGTATTTACAGCAGAGAGAAAAACGCAAATAAACAGACGGAAATTGCTATGAAAGAAAACTAACAACCTCTTTAAAAACACCTGAGGGTTCTGGTGGGGCTGGTTCCGCTTTCTTTTGATTGCCCCATAAGAGCCACAAACTCCTCAGACATGAACCTAAAACTTACAATTTTTCATAGTTTGATAAAAAAAAATTTATTTGTGTTAAATGCTGTTGCAAACTGACAATTAACAGCTCTTCATTATAATGCTGTTTTTTTCACAAAGACACAGAAATGCCAGAAGCAAGTGTAACTCCTATTCTGGCTGGCTCATAGGATACCTATACTTGGCAGGAACAAATTAAAATCTCCTAATCAACCTCTCTACTCTGCTGTAAACTCTACATACATTTTTTTGTTGTGTGGTTGGTGGGGTTTGGGTTGTTTTTTGGTTTTTGTTTTTTTTTTTTTTGGTGGGTTGGGTTTTGTTTTTGTGGGGTGGATGTGTTTGGGTTTGTTGCTTTTTAAATAAACAAGCCATTATTACAAACTACTTAATCAAACTGGACTTAAAGGCTTTCTCCAACCATCCAAAAAGATAACCATGCACAGGTTTGTTGGGAGGGCAAGGTAAACCATTACAGATATTCAGAAAGCACACTCATTAGCAATGTACACCATATATCACTGTCTTTGCTGACAGCTATCATGCATTACAAAGCTCTCAGTTATTTCTAGGAATTGACATACACTCCACCACTTGAGTCCTAGCCAAAAATACTGGTTGACAAGACTTGAAATACATACAGCATGCCTAAGCTATCTAATAATGAACAATTTCAACCCTTTGTAGAGACAGGACATAAATCAATCTTTTTTTTCATTGAAAACGAAGCTGACAATCCATCCACTGAATGGCAAAACTTCCTCCTTAGAAGCAATTAGACCTTTTGTCTGCAAGGTCAAGCACATTGAGAAAGATCTACTGGACCACAGGTACTGATGTCAAAGTGGTAAAATTGAAACAAGTGTCCTGTGGCTTATTTCTCTTTCCCCCTTCATGAGAAAGAGTTTCTATTGCCAAAGATTCTTTTTTTAATCTTGTCCCCATTCCCAAGTTCACTACATCTTTGTCAAGGCTACAAAACCTGGAGCACAAGCGTAAAATTAGGAACAGCATCTTGACTGCTAGTTTTGGGTTTTGTGGTAGCCACAATGAAACACTTATATTATAGTTAATTAGTCTGCATTTTGAAGACCCTGAAGGATAGAGTACGAAGAAACGAAGTGCTTATAGTATTCACAATATGAACTGCCCTACAGCTACTGGCCAACCTACACCTGCCAGCAGAGCAAAAATATACAAGATACGACTGTGCCATACAGCTACAGCCCATGGCAAACCTTGTCTTGCTTTGACACTGGTGACAAGAATACCTACTTTATGAATGCATACATGGAAGAGGGAGATCACCATCAATATACCTGCTGTAGTTTTTGGTGAACACCTGCCACGATTATGTCACAAATACCAGCACACAGCATATTAACACATCCATGCCCAAGCCAAAAAAAATAGCAGACCTAATGGGTTCACAAATATGGTTATTTGTCATCCAAAGGTGACAGCTGGCAGAGGCCACAAGTGGTCAAGAAGTGGCAAAAAAGTGTGAAGCTTCCTTTGCTGAGCAGAAGAATTTGAAGATTTGGGAAAAAAAAAGGGTGGCATCATGAGAGGAAGAAGAAAGAAAAAACACCCACCCAGGATTCAATCCTTTCTATACAGAGTCAGAAATAGAACAGCAATAGGAATTTCTCCCACAAAGCAATAGAAATTCTGATGACCCTCAGGCCACAGGGCACTGGCCTTAAAAGCAGGTCCTGTGCTGTTTTCATATCCCATTCTGAAACTGCCAGCTGACTGTGCAGCTGTTCCAAAAGTTATTACAAGAGAATGACTCTGGCACTGATGTCGCCTACACATGAAAATTACTGTTGAAATAAGAAGAGGTGGAAAATGGAGAAAAGATAACAGATGTTGTTCACAACATCCAGGAGACCTACAAAAATGCAATACGGTTCAGAAAATCCATATTAAGGCTCAAACTAAAAAGTCACTATTTCTCACTTTAAAAAGTGAAGGCAGTTGTTAGATGCAGAGAAAAGCATAAGCAACCAGAAGTACATCTGAAAAGAATTAACATAGTTGAGGGGTTTATTACTGAGAAGGAAGCCTAAGCAGTGAGACAGAGTACTCGAAAGTACTCACAGCATGGATTTTGGGTGCCTGGGAAGCCATAACTCTGCCAAATTGGTTTTTACTGGTAGGTCGTGATCAAAAAGTTCATTCCAAAGCTGCTGGCCTGCAGAGCACACCTGCAAGACCAGTGCTCCCCAGATGTGGGAACACCTGCAGCAACGAGGAAGAATTTGGGATTACACAGCAAAATGAGCTGACACCTAAACATAAGAAGGCTCCTTCTCTTTTTTGTAAGTAAGGATACAGAAAAAGAGAAAAACCACCAAAACGAATACTTCCAAGAAGCTTACAGACATTGGGATTGCCATTATTTCACTGATTCCAAAACACAAAGCTGCTTTCTTTTAAAGCCAAAATGAAATTAGAAGACAACATTTCAACACAATCAGAAGTATTACTTGGTTAGAATCAGAACAGGGCACTCTCACGTGCCAAGCAAGAGGTCAAATATACAGCTGTGAGCAACAAGGAACTTATTCAAGCACCAAGGGAAGAAAAGACGACAGAAGCTGAGGAGACAAAAGTTGCCAGACATCTCTGAAGGGAAGAGAGACTTCAGATTGAGACTCTTTCCCACAAACCCCACTGCTGGATAACTCTAATTTTATTCAGAAGCTATGAAGAAGAAACTGCTACAGACCAACAAAAAGCAGGTGTTCTAAAATGTCTAAAGGATTTCAAAAACTTACTTTCCCCTTCCCCCTTCCTCCCAGCATAATTTATTTCTGTTATGTACACGGTGGACAAAGATAGTGATATGCTTATTGAAATTACAGTAGTAGTTCAGGAGTTAAGATTGAAAAAAGAATGCACTACAATAATGGTAATGTAAAGTGATTTTTTTCTCCTCTTTTCACTGATCTTCATATAAAGCTTTATTTAAATGTTTTCAGCTTCAGTACTGGTTAATCACTTTCACAATTCTTTAACATGAAATTAGTCCCCCTTTCTCATCTCAACAACTGGTGGAAGGTTATGCCAATCCAAATGAAGCAATTATGTCAGAAATTAAGTCAAACCATTTACATTTTTCATTCACTGTAACAGTCTTTAAGTGTGATTAATCAAATCAACCTTCCCTTTTCAGCCAGAGCTGTAATTGCTAAGTGCATATTAAAGCATATTATATATGACATATGATACTTAATCTGAACACAAATTTTTATTAAGGTTTAAGTCAAACTTTGTTAAATGAGTTAAAGATATCCACTGAATATATCTTAACATTACATACATGCCCTAAGGGAAAAGAAAAAATATTACAAAATATTACAAAAATATTTCAAACCCATAGATAATCCAACTGCTTTGACCAAAAAACCCCACAAAGAGTCACAGAAATATCATGCTTGTAAGAATACATAGAATATCTTCACAGATTCTATCATGCATTTTAAAAGGAGATAGCAGATAATTCTAGAATCCTAAACAATTCTTTTTCAGCAAAAATGTACAAAAATCCTTCACAATGATAAAAAAAACCTACTAATTCTGTGAATAACTCCTTACTGGAGAAAGCTGAAAAGGCTTCTGTTATTTTGATAATTGTTGACAACTGCTGAAAAGTCCGTTGCTATTACTGTCCCCTAAGCAAACAGGGGCCAGAAAATTACACCAGTAAGGGATCTAAAGGATGAGAGTTGATATTCTTATTCAATACCCTGATGTTTACCCTCTTAATTTTGCATGTATTGATAACCATATTGATGCTTTCTGATGTGGTTAAATAGTCCTCTTTGTCCTACTATATGTGTAATTGTGAACCTATTTTATTGACAAAATCTGGAACACAACAATATTGTCTCAGAAAGGCAAACAGGAAAAAGCAGGTTGCAGAACCTTTGAAAAACCTTCACAGTCTAACAAGGAAAAAAAATCACTACCAAAACATGACAGAGTATCACTTTTGCAGGATTTTCTACCCACAGAAACACCATGTGGGATATTACTTTAGTTCAAAAAGAAAAAAAAAATACATTTGAGGGTATAGTAACAGAATCCATCTTCAGCACACTGAACAGTCAAAATGCAACATACCTGAGGATGAACAATTATGAAGAGTTTATCAATTACCTTTAGTATAGTATTTTTCCTATGCAATAATCCTCTACAAAAAGCATTTGCTGCATCCCAATAGACTTTACTGTTTACATCACAGAACAGCTAATATAATCTGTATTAATAATGAAACACTATTTTATATATGTGTATGTAGATAAATAGAAGACATCTATTCAGTGTCCTGTGCCTTAAGTACACAATCAGTCCTCTTAAAAATCAAATCTTACCTGAAATAACTACACTGTTGCATATTACAGGAAAAAGTAATAATAATAAAAAAGGTAATACGATGTTTTCCATCCAATTCACATTATAAGCCATACATTTAGAATGTAAACACACTTGTCACAGGGCCTGTGACAGCCCCACTGGACAGTACAGTCTGACACCTACACATCCCACACAGGATCTAGCAGCTGTGATGACCAGCCAGCTGGCTGACACTGCATGGAACAAGATAGAGGGGAGAGGTTAGAGACAGGCAGAGGTTCCCCACCCAACAGGGAGAAAGTACTGCTTCCTTTCCTAGCTTGAGCAGTCACAGGATAGGAAATCTAGCACCTTTGGGAACCTTATTTTTCTTTCCAATCTGACAATTAGCCAATAGCTTCAGAAATTGTTTTAGGGAAAGGAAGTAGCATTTGACAAGTCAGCTGACAGACAGAGAGCAAGCCTTTGACCTCCACCATGTCTCCATGCCTGGAAACCAGGATGAAATGTCCTTTTGAGTAAAATTCACATAATCCAAGTGGGAATTCGTTCTATTCAATCCTCATTTTTCATTCACTAAGAGCAGTGTTTCTTCCATGATAGATATATCCAAAGTATCTGCACAATGAAGAATAAAGTAGTTGCTAAATGTGGATTTCAAGAAGTCTTAGCTGCTATGAGATGTCTGGATGTGAAAGCTTAATGCAGACTTACCTATTCCACTGTGTGATACCTACATTCTGTCTGGTACCTGAAATACATTTTTAAACTTAATTCAAGGCACAGTTAAGCCACCATGCAATTACCACATTCTCATTTGTTTTTCCCATTAATTGTTGAATAGCATTTCTAATTGGATCTCACTAGTTTAAAATATTAAGCAGAAACAAGCAAATCACCTAATTCCACCCATGCTGCATTCCTGTCATTACATACATTTGAAATCACCAGTTTAATACCTTTTCCCCCTTGCACTCATCTGTCATAGGCAGCAGTGTACAAGGGGAAGAAGAGAAAGACGAAAAAGGCAGAAAGGAGAACTAAAAAGGTGCAGTACTGTAAAAGACCCCTACGTCTCCATAACACGGCAAGACAGCATTTCATAGTCTGACTATGAGTCCAATGGTAAATAGACTTACACTTCTGAAAACAGGAACTTAAAATTGCAGTTTGCCTTGTACTGCTCAGGTGAGGGAAATATCCTTCTCCACCCAAGCACAGCTCAGGATCCAAAGCATAAACCATTCATGAAGAAAGAATCATCAGATTCTAAGCTGTTGGTCGTCAGAATGACACTTTGCATGTATACTATGCTGTTATTTGCTGTACATACAGAAACATTTCTCATCTTCTGCAAAAGATTTCCTTTCATGAAACAGTCTACCAAAAGTGCTACTTGTAACATTCTACAGTGTACCACTCTTTGGTTAAATATACTCAGATGCTTCATGAAGTCTCTGGATTTACAAAGTTTTCTTTGAAGCAGCATTAATTGCAAAAAGGTTTGTGACTTTTTTAAATAAAGAGCTAAGAGAGCCAAGAACAAGATGATTAGTAGTCATAACATTAATCTTTTTGCCGTACCTAACAACTTAATTTACTGTATAAGACACATACCCTTGTGGAGTTGCTGTTCTATTGAGCTGACATTGATGTACTTGCTAGGAAGTTACTTCTACCTATTCTGTTCTCCTCTGAGATATAACAGATGGGCTCACAGGAAATTGAATCTGATAGGAAACACACTCACGGACTTCAGTGAGCTCTTACAAGGCTAAAACAGAAAAATAAGGTTCACAAGTGACAAAGGAACTCAACACATTTCATTTAAATACAAATGCTTCTTTGACAGTGGAAAAGAATTCCCGCTTCAGCAATGAGTTTTAGAAAATATACTGTCTTTTGATATTATTATTATCATCACTTAATAAAGATGTATTTTAACATTTTTCAGGACAGACTTTACATACACTGCTTTCTTCGCTGGCAAGGAACAGCGCCACTCACAATACACATTGAACAGCAGATTCCGGCCCTTAACTCCCCAGCACAGTTGAGCAGCTTCATGCTACATTACTTTGGTAACGCAAAAAGAACCCAAAAATAGAGACATTTTTAACTTGGACTGTCTGAGTCTCCAGGGAAATGAGGCTTAAGCAGTCCCTCATCTGTTCACTTGTCACATTTAAATTTGCTGGCCAATTTCAACTAAATTTGATAAAGAGTTTGGATACTCAAAAATAATTAAGTTCCTGCAAATTCTACAGAAACTAGAAGCTGAGTACAAAAGGGACATCTACAAAATGCTTATAGGTGAAGGCAAAGAACTTTTAACCAATCTATTATACATCACCTCATTAATGAAATAAAAACACTCCACATGTGTGCGTTTATGCGTATTTGATTATACATTCACTGAATATATTCCAAACCTTAGGGGGCAACCCGCTTGAGGAAGGGGGGTGGACTAAATGATCTTTCCTGCAAAATGTTTGGGGATTTTTTTGGGGGGGGGTTTTGTTGGTTGGTTGGTTGGTTGTTTTGTTGGGGTTTTTTTTTTTTGGGGGGGGGGGGGGGGCATGTCATATGTGTAGTTTCAGAGAAGCCACACCAAATGATATCAAACAGGGATGCCAGAAAAGGATCTCAGGAGGAAGAATACTTCATTGAAAGGTGAGGGAAATAAATCCAAAGGCAATTGAATTTTAGCCATTATGCTATTAATGGTCCTTTTTTCTTCAGTGACCTTCAGAATTTCACTGAAGACTTGTCACTTCACTCTCCATGTGCTATTAGCAGAATCATTTTGGAAATAATCACTAAGGTTACAAGCTACACAAATGTCATTACAGTAGTGTAAAACACAGTTTTGATAGCAAAGACCATTCCTTTAACCTTTTACACTGATGTGAATGCACCCACATGAGGAGTTGCATAGCTTTTGAAAACACATACTCCTTATTAAATGAAGAAATAAATACAAAAATGTAGAGATGAGTCTTAGACCTGTCATTTTGGTGAAGCAGAGTACTCAAGAACAAATTTTGAAACAACTACCAGGGAGAAATAGTGAGAACCAGTAAACTACAGCAAATGGGGAATGCAGAGACTTCCAGCCTTACTGAATGCTCCAGGAGAGTGTTGTACAAGCAAAAGAATAAGAGTGGGGTCTGGGGGATCCATGGCTGGGTCCTCCCCACCAGCAGACCACCCATATGCACATTTCCTGGAGGAAGTGTACACTCTTTCGTGAGAAGAAGACAAAGGTGCTGTGTAGCCAATACATCCATTCAGGGTGGAAGCCTGGCAAGGAGAAAAGTGACAGACCACAGGAGCAGGATCAGCCCCTACTGTGGACATGCAAAAGGAGGCATCTGCAAGTGAGTTTGTCATCTTAACTCATCTTAGAAACTGCAGGCCATCAAATCCATTAATTCATGAGGAGTGGAACAACCTCACCCTAGTCAAGTCAAATAACCTGACCACACCAACAAATGGGGTAGAAGAGGGCTTCAGAAGCCTAGGAAACACCTAGACTGAAAACCTATGTTCTAGGCAAGCTCACAGAGCCGTCTAGATGCTGACAATGGCAGTGACAGGCTATAGGAATCAGAAGCTGCAAGGCTAAGAAAAAGCATCACTGTTGGAAAACATGGAGACCCCACAAAGGTGAGTGCTTGGATGGGGAACAGGATCCAAACAAAGAATTATCATCGAGTTAAAATTTGAAAGAGTGTAAGGAAAAGCAAACTTGATAGGGTTTGGATTAGCATACCAAGTTCCTAAAACCCCTGAAGGGCTACTCTGGCACAGTGTATTTAGATTCAGCACTCCTGCAGGAGTATCAAAAGCTGAAAGGTTCACTACTATTGTGCTTAATTTTGAAAAAGAAAACAGCATGAAAATATCACAAAAAGGAAAAGCTTTGTGGGTAATCTCAACACTATTTAACAGCTTTGTAATATAAAAATGATGCACACTATCAAAGTATTTGAGAAAATACAAGCAAAAATCATATGGCTGAGCAAAATAATAACAGGCTGTCAGAAGCCAAAAAAAAAAACCACACCAAAAACGTGCCTATTGAAATTACAAAATTATAATTCTGACAGGCCAACAAATTAGAGACAATAAATCATGCCCAAAAATACTTAAGGAACAATCTGGAAAAGACAAAAACTAGTAATGCCACTTTTCAACTGTAAGTTCCATCATACCAGAACACTAATACGACTGATGGACATCACCCTTTGATAAGACCTGGGTAAGTACAAAGCAGTAAGCCTGGTAAATGACTCCAGAGAAAGTCAGAGGAACTATGTTCCAGAATACATTGTTACTGACTACACAGACAAACAGGACATCTTGCAAAAGGCTTAAAGCTTTTGTAAATTGGTATCACAACTGGCAAACCTTCAAAGAAGATTCCACATGCAAGAAAAGCAAATTAGAAATCCCATCTAATACGTTTAAAAAGCAAATGGATGTATTTTTTTGGACTAAAACCTCTTCAAGCAATAAAAAGCAAAATTCACCATAGGCTAGGAGAGTATTCTGGGGTCTTTGCCCAGTAAAAATGAAAGTCAATATCCTATTGCCCAGAGGAGACTTTAGTTTAAGTCAGTGCCACCATTTGTATATTTTACTGGCATATTTTAACTAAAAAGCATTGGGGTAATGGCCATTTTTATACACTTTGACAAGGCAAGATCCCTTAATTTTGTCCTAACCATCAAAGCTATACTCATCATATGTACTCATCGTATTCAGAATAAGATTTTTAAAAGGGTTTTTTGCCTAGCAAAGATACAAAGAAAACTTGGCTTTCATATATGACTAATTCAGAAGACAGACCTACTAGTGGATATTTATATCATCCCAGATTTTCATGAAAATCTGTAGATTACAAATAAATCTTTATAAGAAGTTTCTGTTACATAACCAAGCTGTGTTACGGACTTCAGAAGGCATCAAATGAACTAATCTCAGATCTTCATAGTGAAGCAATACTTCAATTCCATCTCCTTGGCCTTAACTTTCAGGCTAGGTAGGAAAGAGTGTAAGCAGTAATATATATACAGCAACCCAAGTTTGCACCTTTTTCTGTAACATATGCAACCTAGACATAATATCCCAGGAAACCATACTTTAAAACCTACATACATTCTACATTAACAAAGTAAGGCAGTTAAATGAAAGTCCAATATAGTAAAGGTAGCTAGAGGCAAAGAGAAGAGAGCAGCAGGGGGAAGCAAGATATGATAGTATTATATATCCCCAGTGACATGAATAATTTTTTTTGTTTGCACTTAATCTTCATATAGCCTTTTTCCCCAGCTCAGAATTTCATTTATCACTGTATGCTGATAAGCTGTCAACAGTGGCAACACTTTCATATATTTTTGTGCAAGAACAATAAAAACATGACCCTTATTAAGGCTTCTCAAAGCGGGGAAAAAGCTAAAATGCAACAGTAATTTATATTATTCTTATTTTCCATCAAATAGAAAGGGAATTTATTCCACAGAAACAGCATATTCGAAGTTTCCCTTGGGGCAGGAGAGGGAATGTTCCTAAAACAGAGACAAAGTGGCTACTTTGCAATATGCCATAATAGGTTAACCAAAGTTCGTGAAAAGTTAACATAATACATGTTTTACAGGATGAGAGAAGCACTGAAAAGATTTCAGAATTATCTTTTGGGAAGATACAGACAATGTTATTTTTAAAAAAGCTTTTCATCAGGAAGAGCTTCTGAATCAAAACAATTCTTTCAAGAACATGAACCAAAATCTGCCTACAGAGTGGAACAGTATCTGTAATAGAACTCACATTTATTTCCATTTTTTTTGAAGAGGTTAATTTAATAGTTTTTCTCCAATACAAAAGAACACGAGAAATAGAATTTGAAGAGTATCTAGGATTCCCTGCACAGCACTTAGAATATGGAACAAAATCTTTGAACAGATCTCACTGCTACAAAGAGACATGTATTGAAAATACATTTAAAAATTTAGCCATGTACTGAAGCTGTTGGAGAATATAGACTGTTCACCATCCCAAAATCTGTAGGCTAACTCTTGAGTTCCATGGTGCTGGTTGAGAAACTCCAGTTACTTTTACAGAATACCCTTAGAAACAAATCCCCAGATAAAATGCACAGAAAGTAATTACCTTTAATACTGTAACAATGCCAACAACCAGTATTTCCTTTAACATGTTTAGCAAACAAATTCCTGGGACAGATAAAAATACTTTAAGCAGTATTTGGTCTTCTCAAAGCTATGCAATAGAGACTTCTACATGCATCCTTAACGTATCCAGGTCAGTATCATGTATGAGCATACCTACACAATCATTTCACAATTCCCAAGCTGTGCACACTCCAGTATTTTATTAGCAGGTGCACACTGTGTACCCACCTTACAACACATGCAAACATACAAATCTATACAACTAACCAAATGAAACTTTTCAAGGGTCTTACTGATGCATGTATTATCTTGCAAATGCAGCATGTTAGGCAAACCTTTTGATTTTCAGCTGATAGATCCTTCAGCAGTTTTTTTAGCCCTCAGACCTGCTACTCAGACAAGGAGTAACCCATCCTAACACCTTAGGATGGGTTTTGATGGCACATAACCACCTCTGGCTAGAATGGTGGCACATATAACCACTCCTAGAAGCTTTGTTTTTTCACTTAGAAAATCAGTCCAAGAAAATCTGTCACTATAGAGCTTGAACACATTAAGAGCCTTCACATATTCTAAAGGCAGGCTAAAGAATGGGAAACTCTGCAAAGTACCAAAGTCCCAAGGGAGAACCAGGTACATCACACCCCCATTCTTCCAGCTGCTGCCAGTGACACAAAAGGCACTGGATGGGGATGCTGTTGCATCCACCATTCCTCCATTAGCAGAGGCACCATCTTGCCCTTTGACTTCACTTAAGAGGGAAGAAACTTAACTTTCCTTCCCTCTGCAATGGCTGCTATCCCTAGTTTCTAGTTTCCAAGCAAGAATCATGACACATGACAGTTCCTGGGAACAACCGTGCCCACCAACCCAGAGTAAACACAGGAACTTTTAGCAGGCCTTTGAAAAACAGCCCAGTGGAATGAGTGAGTTCCATTATTGTGATTCAGGTAACAGTTTAGAAAATGCTGTCTTCCAACATCGGTTTCACACCAAGAACTTCACAAATTAAATTAATGGAATTTGTTGCAAAATTGTGGTGACACACATGAACACCTTTAAAAATTAACTGTGTTAAACATACTCAGCGTTAAAGAGACTTTGCTATTCATATACATCATGTTGTTCACAAAAAAAAAAAAACATGGAAACCACTTGGAGGGAAAGAGGGTCTGTTTATTAGAACAAGGAACTCTTAAATGAAAATACACAACTGAGCTTCATGCAGTGCAAGCAACAACAGTTACTAATTTTAGTAAAATTCTCACAATTATTTCTGTATTAAGCTTTAGTCCATGTAGACTACCCACACATTGTTTGTATTCTGTAACCATTTGGTTATAACCTGATTTAAACAAGAGTGTATAATATACACAAGATGACAAGCATCTACACGTGGAATTTACTCAGATGGCCTAAAAACTAGGATCATGGATAACAATTAAATAACCTTTTGGACTACATAATCTCCATCACCAGCAGATCAACTTAACCCACCTGGGTAAATGCTCAAGACTTCCAGGACTCTTGCAACATCAGTTAATGTATTAATTTTGGAGTAATTTTTGTATGTGAAGATTTTATTGAGGTCATAAAACCCACTTAATTCTGACTTGTGCCTGGAGATAACCTGATGCTTACATCACCACCTGCTTTAAAAATAAAACCAATTTTAGTTCTAGCCACAGACCTACCAGCTTTTACTTGTTCCTAACAATAGCAAAGGCAGCACAGTAATTGTGTGAGAAGTCAGGAACCAAAAAAAGAAGAGTGAAAGGAAAAGACGTATCATTTTACAAAGAACATATATACTGAAACTCTTAGAGGAAAAAAAAAAGTAATAAAAAACCCCTCAGTTTTGCCTGACATCAGTTTTTAGTGACCTGATTCTCTTTGGAATGCAGAGTCGTAACTTATCATGTCTTCAGTTCTCCTCTCCTTTTATCTAATAATACACACAAGCAACAGTCTTTTGAAACTTTTACAGAAACACTGTCAGGTACTTAGTTCCTGCTGAAGATAGAGTATTGAACTATACAAAAGAAAATCAGCATGGTAGAAGTTATGTATGTTTAATTTTGGGGATAACAAAACGGCAGGAATAAATAGCCACAGTAAAGAGGGAGTATCACAAAAGAATGCTCACAAACACAGAGCTCTTAGCACATACAAAAAGATACAAGACAACTTGATAGAAGTTCAAATCAAGCATTAAAACAGTTGAGTGTATTCCACATTCTGGCTGGGGTTTGGTTTTGCCTATTACAGGTAATAAGTAGTTACCAACAAACTTCCTTAATAACTGACACATGGTAAAAAGATTCGCACTGAAAAACCCAGCCTAGGTGACCTCACACAGTTTAAAATGTGTCATAAATTGTATTAATGATAGTATTCCTTTAAATAAGGATTTTGACAATGCCATCTTGGCACACAAGGTTGAAAGACATGGCTCCAAATTTCAGTTATCACATGAACTAGTCGAATCTCTGAGAAAAGGATGATAGAAAGGGAAGACAATACTGTTAAATCTAATGTGGCAAAGAACAAAGCAAACACATAACTGGTATTGTTCTAGTCAACTTATCTTCACATTTAGGCTTCAAGTTCCACCACAAGTTAGAACACCAAAGAGGACTGAAGGAGTACATGCAGGAGGAACTGAACAGGAGATTACCCATTCTTTTCTTTACTAGTGGCACCTAAATGTTTTTTTCTACACCCCAATGGATTGTGCACCCATTCCACTTTGCATACCACTGGTCTCCAGCACCAAGCTATCTCTTACCTAAGTACTAGTCCTGCAGAGGCACAAGGAAAAGGGAGCTATATATTCACCTATCCAGGATATTAAAATGCACAACGGAGACAGCTTTCTTGATCTTCAGAAGCAACCTTGAGTGGTACTCAACCACAGCTCAAAAACTACAAGCTGATAGTAGACATTTCTCTTGGCAGCATTTCTAGGACATCTTATATAAGCAAATTGTCTGGATTTTTCCAGTCTCTTTTGTTGTGTTCCAGACTTTGCCCCAGATAATGAAGAGCTGACAGTAGATCTGCCTTGCTATTTCAGTTCTACCACTGAACAGCTGGTGTGGAAATATAGGCAGCAAATGCTATTACTCAGATAGGGTGAAATTACATCTTATAATTCAAGTCATTGTCTTTAAAACAAACCAAAAAAAAAAAAAAATCAATAGGCTATTTCATTGTCAACTAACGAATCACTGAATAACACCGAGAAACTTAATTACTTCTCCCTATTAAAATTATTTTAACCAGAGTGGAAACCAGGATTTCTCCTCTGCCACACACTGCTTAAAAAGTAAATCTGCAACAACAGAAAGGGGAAGCCATAAAAACAGCAGGACTCCTAAGAAACCACATTGAACACACATCAACACTTCCTAGAGAAGAGCTCTAGAACAAGAGGAGCTATCATTTGTCCTCATAATCACAATTTTAACTAAAAAAGTACTCTCCAGACCCAATTTATTGCAAAAATAACATACAGTTATTGAACTATTGTATTGAAGTGTCACCAGCTGTTACATGAAGCCAAAACCAGATATCAAACACAGATTTTGTATTAAGCACTCAAAGACAAGGCAAACTTTCACCACAAGAAGCACCATGCTACAAGGTTATCATAGTAAGAGTGATACAACTAAGCTTCTCTTCACAGCTGGGTGTCCACCCCAGAAGCTTCAGACTACATAGCCTCATTCGGCCTTTCCAACCACGAAACCTAAACTGACTAGTCAAGTACAGCCTGTTGCACAAAGACTGAGCTCCAGAACCAAATGCAAACAGGACACCCCAAGCCCAAGAATGAAATAGCAAAAAAAAAAAAAAAAAATACAGAGGCCTTTAAGCACATTCAAGAACCCCAAAGTATATAGAAGGTGACTCTTAACATTTAGTTCCTGCTATGTCTAAGCTCTACCTGTCTCTCTTTGGTGGCTTCCCACAATGATGAAAGCAGCAGGCTCAATCTGGGAAAAGAAAGTCAAATAACAGTCACTAGAAACACCATCTATTTAGGCTTCATAAATCCTTCCTTTTTCCCTCTTAGGTTTTTTTTTTTTTGCCCCCTAATCTCAATACAAAGTTACCCTACTTAATTTCAGATTCCTTCAACTTAATGCTCAATTCAGAAAGTAAAGTAATTTGGTAGGAAATGAGGCAATTTATAGCTATTCCCACTGCTCCTTCCTCCCAGCTCGAGCATGTATAAATAAACATATAAAGTCACTCAAAAGGAAACAGCAACCCCCAAACATCCACTGCTTTAGAACAGCATCACTTCTGGCTGCACTGGAAAAGTGTGGCCCACCAAAATTTCTTAAAGAACACTGTCATATAACACAACCCCTATTTACTGCTAGACTGGCACAGCCCACCCAAACCTCCTCAAACACAGATGCTGGCCTGAACTTAGTAACAAGTGCTATACCCATCAACTATGTGGGAGAGTAGCCACTGTAACTCCTTCATGAAGGGGGGGGGAAAAAAAAAAAAAAAAACAAAAACCTACACAAAAAAAACCCAAAACCACCAGCCAAACTGGATACCTTTTCTCCCAAGTAGTTAAGAAAACCAAATGAAACCAATATCAAAAAGAAATAATGCGATTTATTTTCTGAAACAGTACTTTGCTCCTATGACAAGCCTCCAAAGCATCAAAGCATATATGTGGTAGTGAAAGGAGTCCCATATAGACTCATTCCTTTATAATACAGGTTGGAGTGTATTTTTAAATTAGAAGTTCTCGAAAATATTCCTTTCAACATCTGTAAGTCAGACATGCTTTCTACATAAGAACAGTTAGAAACATCACAGCAGACTAAAAATCAAAATTTATGCTCATTTATTTATAGTTGAGTTACTCTAAGACTTTGATCAAGGTAGAGCAATAGATAGGAAACAGTATTTTCAAAAAGCTATTGGTTTCTCAGTTGCAACAACCAACTCAATTGAGGCAATTCAAACTTCATTTTTCAATTTTTAACATTTCTGAAATGCTCAATGTACAGCCCAAAACTAACATCTCCTTATTATAACTGGATTTCAATAGCTTGCAAGAAGCAGCATTTTTCTCAGCTCCATTGAACAGCTTTGCTGATGCACACAGCACAGAAGAGAAACACAACCGTGAAAAATGATAAAACAAGCCACTTGGAGAGACTCAGCATCTTGGTTCCTGTGAAAGCGCTGAAAGGCATAAGAAACGAGAGATCTCAGAGAAAAGGCGTTGGCTTGTGATTATAACTACAAGTAGGAATACAACTGTGGGGGTACGTGTCAATTGTAACCATGTCCATGTTCCCCTCTCATTTTTTCTTAACACAAGGACAGATGAGAAACCTCAAGTGTACTGGCTTGGCACCCTCCACACTGCCACAGGATATGCCTTGCCCAATGCCCATCTGCCACTGCAGAGGGCAGGGTGAGTGGCAGACTTGAGACTTGAAAGAGATCTTCATTTATATATTTCCTAGAACAGTTTGTCTCCTACATATCTATGCATTGCAGGTGCACCCATTGGTGCTCAGATTGCACAAGTGCTTTTTTAACCAACAGGAAAATACTGGCAATGCTGAGTATTTCACAAGAGAAAAATAACAGGACAAAAATATTACCGAGGACACTTAAAACTGGGAACAAAAACATAACAGAACACGAGAACCTCCTCTTTCACAGCTATGAAAGATACAGTGCTCTGGTTTGCATCTCCTTTCTTATTCACTAGAGATCACCTACATGTTAATGGCAGCTGGAATCCAGGTCCAGCACAACCCTACTCACACAAGCTACTCTTTTCCTCTGCCCCTTAAGAAATTATAAAAAAAAAAAAAAAAACACGGGCAAGTAGAAGTAGTTTATTTCTGAGGCACTCAGACCATCAAGAAAACAAAGAAAACAGCTCCCAGATTCCAAAACATAACCATTCATTACCTTGATGGAAAGAAAAACCTTGTCTTCTACTATGCTACACAAGGTGATCTAACATTTGAAGAGTGCAGCTCTTCAAATCCATGCCATTCAGTTGGAGTTACTCGAAACAAACTAATTCAGCTTATCAACACCAACATCACATACAGACAGAGCTTGTCATTGTGGGAACTGGGTATGTGTTTTTTGCCTTTACAGTATCTCTTTTTTTTTTTCCTTCATACACCACAGTGTTTTAATTGACTTACAGATGCTGGACACCCACCAAGAAACGATAAGGAAACATGATTTCATTCTGACAACTGACTTTGTACATACTCTTTTGAGATATTATTTTGAATTCAAAAGCTTGTCTGTAATCTATTCAATGACTGGACTCATCAGCTCAAAATGAAAAAATATGAACACAGAAGACACAGATTACAGATGTATGTATCATGGTAACCACGAAATGTCAACATTTGAGTTGTCAGATCTTGCTTTGCAGATATTTACTTTCAAGTTTCACTTGACTAAATAGGTGATACTATAAAAATATTTTTCCTATCTCTTCTGAGCTGTTTTCCCCTCTATTTAAAGGGAAACTTACAGCTGAAATTATTCAGCATCTGTGTGCTTTATACACTATACAAAATTAAGTAGTCATTTTCCTATAGGGAAGGAATACAACAAGCATGTGCTAGCATACTTGCACATCTGTTATTCTGAACATTTTTTTGTTTGTTGCTGTAGGGTCCCAAATCCCCAAATAATTATTGCAAAGGCCCACTGCAATCCAGTTGTATAAACACAAATAAGCCTAAGATAACGCCCCGGGCACCAAGAGTAATGACAGAGGTGGAAGAGATAGTTTAGTCAGGCATGAAATTGATTTTATAATAGCAAATATCTGTTGCCTTCCATGTGCTAAGTAAATAATTCTAAAGAAGAGAGTAAAGATAATAAAAAAAAAATAATCATTACCTGCTCCTACTAAATCAAATGAAAGAGTGAAACTTGTTCTTACACTGACCCTGAAACCTGTTTAATGGCTAATTAAAGCAATTACTCCTAGCATTACAAAATCCTTAATCATCAACAACTTCAGATGCAGAGGACATTTCTTTTTTTCAACTTTCTTCAAAGTTACTAGCATTTTCTTTAAATGAGAAGTTTATATCAGCAGAACTTTCACCAGTAGCCCCTACACTGTTAAACACCAACACAAATCCCAAACTTTGACTAGTCTGGTTAACAGAAGATATTCTTCACAGACTTCACTAGATTAACTGTTCAGCAAAAGAAGTATCAAAATATTCCGTCATTTCTGCGTTTTTCTCAAAAGACTTCTGTACAACACTTGAAAGTAGCCTTAAAACAGTCTTTTTTTCCTCCTATTCAGAAACAAACTTGATAGCCAACAGAAATCCACTATTATTGCAAAGCAATTACAGAACCCCTCTTCTGGACCTCCACGCACCAGCATCTGGAATTCTGCACTTCTTCACATTGCTCAGTCTTTTAAGCTTACCTCAACTACTTTTCTTCTTGGCTCCAAAGCCATCTGACACAGCCTCAGCTTGCATTCCTTCATTTGTAAGACCCAGCCACAGTGTATTAGTTTTAATCAAGCTTTATGTACAGCAACTTCTCATAGCCTTTTAATAGCAACTCGTTCTCCAGTGTTGTTCCTGGTGGTCTACTGGAGTTAATTACGCTGCTGTTTTGAACACTGATCATTTTCAAGTTACTAAATGTTGCTGTGCTGTAACAAGACGCAGAACAATAACCGTAACTAATGGCTTGGCCATTATGAGGTGTTCAGCTTGACAGTATATCTAGTCATAAATTAGATTACCAAAAGGTTAACAAAAGGCAAAGGCAACTTTATTAAACTTTACCTTGAGCTTTGCTATTTCTGCCTACACTTAAAAAACCCAAAACATTCTGGAGTAGATCATTAAGCCATTCTATCATTAGGGATAGAAATACAGTATTAAAATCAAGAAAGAAACTCGTTCAATCCAATTCAGTTAATATCTAAAGCAATTCTGAGTTGAGGCAGGGCAAGTCCCCAAATGAATCCCAAGTTGGAACAAATTACTACATTGCTAAAACAGAAATGCTCAAAACACTTGTTTAATAGTGTCTTATATCCAGTTCAGAACACCTCAATACCCACATTCAGCCATTAACTGACATCTGCAGAAGACAAGAATGAAGGATCAGGAAACACTGAAAGGGATCAGCTTCTGGCAGAACAGCAACATCTTTCACTGGCAGTAAGTGCACTTTTCAAACGTTTCTGTATGAAACCCCTTTAACTTGCAACTAACTCCTCTTGCCTTCTCTCCTCTCCTTTTAGGTGGCTATGGCATGGCAACAGTTAGAGGAATGGAAACCTGCAGACACACAGAAATGTTCAGTTGAAAAATTATTATATACATTATTTGAAAAATTACCTACCTTTTTTCCTCAATTACAAAACCCATTCCTAATGTGTCTAAAAAAAATTAGGGGGTAAAAAAAAAAAAGGAAGGCCAAGTATTGGGCAACAGAGTCCAGAAGAGATTAGTAAGCTGTCATGCACGTTCCATCAGCTACTTCATTCATGCAACAACAATCCAGAGAGACAGCTTAAATAATAATTTATTTAAGGGACAAACTTAACTAATTATTCAAAGTAAAAACACTTGTAATTATTAAAAAATGTTTTATATATAGGGCTGCCTTATTAAAGAAGCTTAGGTAGTTTGTTCCCAAAGTTAATAACAAGTTCCTTTGGTGTCACCAGAGAATTTTTGAAACACAAGACAATTTCACTGTTCCTTAACAACCTGTGTCAACTCAGTTCTACTTTGCAACTTCACCACTTTTTCATGTGGCAACAAATCTTCTGAGTTGACTTGTACCCCACCTCCTCCTTTTTTCTTTCCTTCTGTTGTTGTTGTTGTGAAATAAAACCCACATTGTTTTCAAGTGTGCTTTTGAGTTCACTGACTACACACCCACCAAAAGATACTGGTGGATCTGCAAGCAGAACCAAAGGCCTGGACTATCACACTCAGGCACACACCAGCAAACGGAATGTGCTGCTCGTCTTCCTTCAAGCTGACTTGATCACAGAATGGGTCACACTGGAAGGGACCACAGTGATACCTCTTCAATTTTCACTTGTTTAGAGCAAAGATTTCCTTATGCTTTCAATCCAATGTCTTCTAGTGAAACACATCCTGTAGATAGGTCTACTAGAGCAGGCCCAGGACTCAAATTAGAGTCCACTCAAAACCAAGCTTTTATCTTTCTGTTCCAATGACATCAGGCAAGTTTCATCTACATAAAATCCAAATGAACTTTCTTTCATAGCAGTAATGAATATCATCATAGCTACTTTTCTACTGCATGAACTTCACTTGAAATTTTTAGTACAGCAATTACAGTCACAGGAAGCGAATTATCCCAATATCTATCATTTCAGGCATGATGGCTATACTTACAATAGAATTTACTTATTTTAATGGGATATTAGAGTAAACACATGCCACTAGATTTTCTGTTTCAGGGTGTTCTTGATATGATTGAACTGTTTTAATCTTTTATCAGAAAGAAGTGAATGCCATTTCACTCCCTCCCACACAAAGCAGCATCTCTGTCCGACAAATTTGAACTTTTATTAATCTCATATACATTCATAACAACCCTGCCTAATCTCCACAACCTTTGCAACATCAGGGAAGGGCCCATAATCCTAGTTTGCCAGGTAAAATACTTACTGCAGATGTGTATAATGACTTAGTAATAAAAGAAAGATCTAGCACCACACTGACATTTTTGTTAACCCAGGTTTTAGTGGGCAGTGCTTATTTTGACAAGCTAGGGTCTCTCTTCCTTCCACCCACTCCTTAAATTGTTCCCTGGGAGAAGAGACCAACAAACCTCCATTCAGGGGGTTTTAGAGAGCAGCAAGGTCTCCTCTGAGCCTCCTTTTCTCCAGGCCAAACAATTCCAGCTCCCTCAGCTGTTCCTCATAGGACTCCTGCTCTAGATCCTTCACCAGCTTTGTTGCCCTTCTTTGAATATGCTCCAGTAATTGATACAAGGGACACTTCAGCCACCAAATATGAAAAAAGCACAACAAACAAAGGGCTAAGCTTCTCCATAATAAGGCAAAAAAACAGTCAGTAAACAAGACATCAGTGCAGAAAAGTTATCAACAGAGCAATTCCGTAAGCGATGTGAGTGCAATAGAAAAGTCTCTTCTGATGGTTTTGTTGAAGTTTCGTGCATTGATGGAATGGCCTAAACAAGCAACATGGATATTGCTTCTTTTAATAGCTTGCTAGAGTGAAGTGGTATTTTGCTAGAGGCAAAAAGAACTGAAGAGAAAGAATTAAAAATAAATAGGCCAGAACGAAGCGTATTTTCAATTTCAGTTGCAAAACCAATGTAGCAACAACTTTCTCTTCTTTTAGTATGAAAAATAATTATGGCATATTGCAATGTCACCAACATAAAACAAAGACTGAACACAAGGGTGTTTGGTGCTAGCTTTTTTATCATTTCAAGAGAAAACTGCTCTACTGAGAAGTTTATGCATAGTAACATGAAAGTAGAAAAACCAGCGTGTAAATCTGATATGCTCGATCTCTAGATTTGAGTTTCCACTGAAATAAAAGAATACAATCTTCACAACTAACTGAAAACTTAAAGATGTCTCAAAAATAAGGCTGCTTGCTTCTCTTGCTTTTAGTATGCTTTTATTTACACACAGTTCAGCACTTGTTCCAAAGTGACTGTGCGTACACCCCAAAAAGCAGTAGCCTAGGTCATGAAGTCAAATTAAAATTCAAGTATCAGACAAATAGATCTACTGAACATAATAAATGCATTTTTTATTTTGTTCCTGAAGCCCCCAGACACTGGAAACAAACCTTTGGGCAAAACAACCTAGGCGTTGACTAATATTGCTGTTAGGGATCTGCAAACCTTAAGAGAAAAAGAAAAATAATTTTACTGCCATTTCTTGGTTTTACTTCTTGCCAGGTCGCTTAAAGACAATTGGAGGTTTTTCCTCTCTCCACTGCAATACTAACACATCAGTTCTCAGTTCTATTTTTGCAGGCTGTAATAAACTACCTCTACTCTTCACTTCTCCTCTGGAAGTCACATACTTTACACATTTTTCTGAATAATGGTTCCTCTTTGGAGATGAGGAGTTTAGTGATATGAATGAGTACATTTCAGACGTGGGAATTGAGACTCCCAACTTTTCCTTCCCAATATCATCAACATCAGCTCCGTGGGCTCTTGAAATTAGATACACACCAGCTAAGCATTAAAAAATGGCTTAGAGGAATAAAAAGTATAAAAGTAGGTACTAAGATTTCTATAAAGATACTAATTATTATATGTTAGAATAAATTATCCTGTCTCTTGGTTTCTCCTTTGGAAATCACATACTCCAGACCCTGAGTATTCTTATTTCTTTCTCCTCCTGTATCGTGTTTACCTGTATTGTGTTCTTCTCTCTTACAGTGCCCAAAATGGGGCAGAATAATTCAGAGGGTTTAGCAAGGGTGAACAGAACAAAAACTTAACTGCTTGTGCCACATACCCGCAAATGTTGATCCTTTTTATGCAGACCAATAAAACTTGACTCTCATCAAAAGATGAAAAAGTTTGACATCATCAAATAGTGATCAGCTGCAGCTTGTGTTGGTTGCAGCTGGGGTAGAGTTAATTTTCCTCACAGTGGCTGGTAGGGGCTGTTTTGGATTTGGGCTGAACACAGGGTTGATAATATAGAGATGTTTTTGTTATTGATGAACTGAGCTTACACAGAGCCAAGGCCTTTTCTGCTTTTCCTACTGCCAAAGAAGCTAGGGGTGCACAGGACCACTTCTCCAAACTATCAAGCTTCCTTGAAATTCTGAAACCATCCCTTCAACATCCCAGCAGATGCTCTCACCTCTGTCAGAAACACCCATATAATTAACAAACTAACTACTGATGTCTTCAGACAGATTAGCCTCAGGACGACAAAGTAATACCCTGCAGAAGTAGAATACTGAAATCTGTTCTGCAAATAGTTTGCAAACAAATCCTGGACCCAACTTGCATTCTTCTTCTCTGAGCCATTCTTCCCCTGTCTAACTTGTGAATATCCCATTTCAGGAGCTCACTTAAGGTCATATGGATGGCACCTAATGTTTCTTTCCGTACCTTCAACAAAACTTGATATGCAAAAGTCAGGTGACCCAATCCCACCTCTGAACTTCTCATTTTCAAAGAGAAACATTACCTTACTCAGAGCAGCAATGCTCTGCTTTCTGTTAACTGAGTTTTTATTAGATTTGCTTAAACACTCCGATTCCCCAGCTGATCCTATCCACTCTTTAAAGTTCAAATTCTGAGTCACAAAAAGAACTGGAGGGCTGGTAAGGTCAGTCCAACTTCATAACCTTAAATATGCAAACCAAATGATATGTAAGTCAGGTCACAGATGGTGTCAGATGATACCATCATAAGGTTTTGAGAACAGAGCACATGACATTAGAACATCTAGAAGAGGATTGAAACAGAATTCCATTTTAAGAAATACATCTATGGAGCATAGCCTTCATTAAATCACTAGAAAAGTACCCTGTTGTAAAATAAATTAGTGTTTTAGCTCTTTGATTTGTACATGGTTTGGGGGTTTGAATAGCACTTTCCCAAAACATGAAATACTTAGCTTGACTTCAGTTGATCTTCAGGTCACTTAAATCCAGAAACTTGGAAGATAAATACATGCTTAACTCCTGGTCTCATCAAAAGCCTTTAAGGTGGTAAACACATTTTGAAGTCTGAGCCTTGGTGTCTCTGATTCTCAAATCCCCTTCTATAAAATTGCAACGATTTTTCTTTGCTATTCTCCATTGTATGAGGGCAAGCTATTCAGAAGAGATTATCACAAAGACTAAGCAACTAAATTGGTTTGGTTTTTGTATTTTCTGTTATAGATTTCAATACTCTTTAAATGTTCTTCCTCTAGCAGTACCTTTTCATGCAATGCAAGACATATATTTGTACACCTTTGTTTCTGAAAGTATTGCTCTTAACGCTGGCACGAGTGCAGCAGAAACAACAGTAATCAATTTGATTTGGCCTTATGAAACAAGTGTCATTTTGATAAATGATCCTAATTAAGTTGATATTTCAGGTAGAAAGTGTATTGAGTTAATGTGCTGGCATCTCTCTAGTTACAGTCAGACAAGTACAGATGTTGCAATAAAGCAGCAGCAGTACATTATTAACTTTGCAAGTCACTCAGTCTGCATGCACAAAGTTTGATCAAAGCCACCCAACTCAGCAATTGAAAGAAAATGCTGATTTTAGGTTTTAATTATTCAGCAACACACACAAGTAGTAGTCCCAGGAAGTTTCAAAGCTATAGGTCATTCCTTGATGATCCCTCTCCAGCATGGAAATGATTAATTAGTATGGTGGCAGCACAATTGTTTAGAAAACCTTGTTCAAACACCGAAAGACAAAACCTGTGTTTCTTCTCTTTTACATAAATCCAATTACCGAGTGTCCTGTTAAGGCTAAAAGACATCATACATTTACATAAACCTAATTACCAAATGTCCCGTTAAGGCTAAAAGACATCATACATTTACATAAATCTAACTACAAGATGCCTTGTTAAAGCCAAAAGACATCATATGTTTATGCATTACTTTCTTATGCTGTGCAAGTCTTTGATCTGTGCCTCGTGGTTGGCAAATACAAGTTTAGTTTCCATTTAGCAATTGTAACAGATAAAATAAACACTAATCATCTGCTCTGAAGTCAAAGCAGTCTTAGATTTTCCCCATTTTTCTACTGAGTCCTCTGCAGCTCTAAATCAATTTACTGTGCTTACAAATTTGTACAGACTTGCAGTTACACTTCCTAGTAAAAGCCAACTCTCTTGCAGTAAGGGAGCAGCTTTGTCACCTAGCTAGGACAAGCAGCTATGATGTAGCTAGGCAGGTAACCACAAGCACCGGTGGGCTGCCATGCAACTTTGTCACTGCGAGTTTGTGGCACTCAAGCACAGGCTGGAACTGACTTCTGAGGTAACAGCTTCCTCCTCAGACACCACAGGGCTACACATCCACTTCTGGAATCCACAGGGAGCTGCTGCCCCACTGTGCAGCCAGTAGTGGTTGAACTCAAAGGTCCCCTCTCACTCTGAAACACATCTTCTTGGAAACACTTCCAGAAGCATAGAAACTGAAAAGGACCAAGTGCTTCCTACCTCCAGCAGGTTTCAAAGGAGTTTGAAGAACCATGCTACAGCTCCACAGCTACTCAAACCTTCAGCCCTTTGGAAGTTGTCTTCCCTTCTTTTATCAAGTTTGGCCTGCTAAAAACAAGCATGTAAGGCTGAAAATACCTTTTGAGGTTTCTTATATCCAATTACCCATCTCCTCAGGGGTTTCCTCCAGTAAGACAGCTGAAAGAAGTGGTTTCTCATCTTTTTTTCAGATCCACAGAAAGATATCCTCTGGAGAAAAAGATTCTATTCCTAAAATCTACCTGTCAAAAATCAGGATAGTCTCCACAGGTGTTTACCCCAAAGAAATAACCTTGACATTAGATCAGTCTACTTTCATGTTGTAGACCATGAGGCAGGGGGGGATCAGTCACCATGGTTGTAAGATCCTTCAGGCTGACACATCAACTAAGACAGCCTAGAAATGGATGTACCATAGGCATGACAACAGATGAAAATAACTTCAGGCAGCCATGCCTCTGTCAAACTCAGATACCTCAATACAAACACAAAAAATAATAAAAAACTGCACACCATAGAAAAAGACATACTTCTATTTATCAATTTAAATGGGGGAAAGGGTAATAAAAGAACAAATTCAGTACAAATGCAGTAAATTCAGCTGGCTACAGCAGTAGAATGCTCTTCTCTGGTCACAACAGAATGGACTATTTAGGCATCATTATAGAAAACAGGGCAAATTATACACCTATTTCATTAATGAAACCATATCATTACAAGCATTACCACTCTTAAAGAAAGAAAAATTATTTATATCCACAAAATAACCAAGAGAATACCAAGAAAACATCACTTTTAAGCATTATTTTTAAAAGGCATTTCAATTTTCTTTGAATTTTGCCAAAAAGGTACCTAACACCACCATATGATCTTGCTGGATTGATGAGGAATACTAGGAGTTAATAATTTCTCCTACCTCACAAGAATTGTTCCAATGTGGACAGATCATGTAAGGCAGTCAAATAAGTCTTAATGCTTTAAGATCATTAAGCACTAGTACTAGAGTCAAAGAGGTTAACTCTTACAAGAACGTAAGCAATTCCAGCAAATGACAAAGTGCTCTGTGGACTCGTATCCACTCTTCACAGATCTGTTCGTGCTCACTCTTTCCATAAAATAGGGAACTACAAAGAAAAACAATAGATGGAGCTTGGTTAACAACCCCAAAGCTTTGCAGGTGGTGCCCCATACAGTTACCTACAGTGTTGGTATAATAATGATAGGTTAAAAGATTTCCAAGAGTCAACAGTCTCATTTACAAAGGTGACTCTACCTGTCAACATCTCTGCAGAAAAAAAAAGTACTCTGAGATAGCTGATGTTTCCTAGGCATCAAAGATATTTCTTGGAGCTCTTCTTAGAGGGACTGATCATGGCTGTAGAGTTGCTTCCTGCAAGAAGGAACAACCAGGTTCTGCCAGTGGTAAGACTCCACTGCTGATGCAGAAAATTAAAAGACTATCACCATGAACCACAGCACTCAGCTGACCAACAAACTAGCTTGAGTGTACAAACACAGCTCGAGGGGATCATGTCATGCAGGAGCTGATCTGGAGACTGCACCCCAACTCTACCAGCCACTCTTACAAGAAGAGACCTCTAACTAACTGTTCCCAGGATAAACACCTTGACTTCTTCCCCCGCCAGTATCAGGCTCCACAGTCACCTGACACACGCCTTTGCCTGGTTCTGATACAGAGACAGTGCCAGTCTGCAGTGCTGGAGTGGGGGTCTGGCAGGAGGGAAGCAGAAATGCTTAATCTCTTCTCAGTGCCAAGGATATTTTACTGGCATAGTTGCCATGAGTTTTGCAGACACTATTTGGCCAAAACTTCAGATGAATAGTATTTTCCCCCGAACTGACCCACGCAAATCAGAGTTACAATCTCACTTGTGAACTATGCAAAAACACAGATGCTGACATCTGTCTCTGAACTTCCCTGTCTCCACTGAGAAAGCCCAAGCCAGACACAGAGCCCAATAAAGAAAATGCATGCAGCCTTCTGTGGCTACCTGTAAAGGAGTTAAAACAGTGTCTTAAACATCAATAGCATTGAGAGGTCTGATACATTGCTCTGGTCACAACCTGGCTAACACTTTCAGAGAGTGAAAGGGAATACATCTTCAGCTCAGGGAAGGGGGAAAAAAATAAAAGGGTGCTAGAGATACTTCCTGACATTATTCTAGTAGTAAAACTACCGAAGACTACCACTGGGATCATGCACTACCATGCATTTGTTCTCAGGTACTGCAAGAGGGTACCCCTGAATCTCAGCTGGGCCCAGCATCAGCTGTTTTGATTTCAGGTTGGCATATATCCATTTAAAATAAAGTGCAAATCCTAAGGGAAACACATAGTAAATAACTGGGTTTTTTCACTACAAAAATTAAAATTACCAAGGCCATAAAGATCTTGAAGAAAAAAGTTTCTGTATCACAATGACACCTTAATCATGGATAAATCTTTTCAATCTTAATTTTAAACATTCCTTTAGACACACTGCACATATAAAAGGGACAGAATTCAATACCAATAACATCCAATGCTTAAATAATCCACTATTTTGTTTAGTAATTTTGCTATTCTGTTTCACCACTTTGCAATGAAAGAAGCATCTGTGCACTAAGCACCACTCAAAAAATTCCTAAAAATAGTATATTACTCCCTCTAGACTAAACTTTCTTTTGAATTTTTTTTTCCCTGCCACAGATAGCTAAATCTTCCTGCATCGGTGACTCGGAAGCAAGAATTTGTAAAAGTTGCAATTCATTTCACTGCACCATCTTGTGGTTAATAGTAGCAGCCGCAACAAGAACGATCCACAGCAGTATCGTCAGGTGTTTACAAGACCTCTGCGCTGCCCCACGCTTTTAGGATTTAAACTGACTTCTTTAAAGCATGCCATGGAGAGTTATGCCTCATTTCCTCAGCCAGGTTACAACAGAGGGCAGAAAATTATGAAATTTCTTCATTTCTGAGTGTTTATTTGGCTATGCAGCAAGTTTTAAACATCCACAATCATACAGCCTTGTTATCCCACTTAACTCTGGATTTTACCCTTCCCTTGACTATGGTCCCTACAGACAGCTGTACATTACAAATGCAACAAAACCCTGACAAAGTTCAGGCAAAGAAGATGACAATCTTGTGGTATGTATCACCAGAATGTGGTGTAGCACCTCAGACCTTTGCCTGTCAATTCTGAGATGGCAAAGCATATTTTTCAATACCAGTTGAAAAAACTTCATGCACAACAGCTCCTTTTATATTCACTTCATTGAGAAAACCAGAAGGCATTTGCAAATAGCCACAGGCACTGACTACAGTGGTTACATCCCCTTCTAGAAACTCTTGTGCTTGACGAGGAGGCAAGGACAATTTTCATACAGGTGCATGAACATGAATATACATGAGCATGAACACATTTTCAAAACCACTCCAGCATTTTTATTGTTTTCCAGCACTCTTGGGCCAAACTGGAAAAAAAATGACAAGCAGAGGTCTTACAGCCACATTTATAAATGTCTTAATGCTGCTCTTGAAAGTAAATAAAATGTGAAGTACATGGAGTTCTTAAAGGGAATATGACTATTTTACTATAGGGCAGAGAAGGAATAAAAAACCAGTGAACACTTCACTAAATAAGTTGACAGAGTCTACCAAAAATGAGGTTTTGATGACTATTAATGAATATTCAAACGGTTAATATTTGGGAGGCATGAAGGCTTTGCAACTAAATGACAAAAAGCTACATTGTTTAGCACTGTTCAATAAAACCACTTCTAAAAACTTTACAAAATATCAATAAAGTATTAACTTTCCAAGAGCAGAGAGCTATTAGCTCATTCCTAGCAGTGAATTTAAAACATTCTCATCTCCTTGAAAACCATTAGCCATCAAAATATTTATGCACAAGCTGTTATTAAGGCCACTTTACTAAAACTAGACAGTTTTTCTATTCAACAGCAGCAAATGAAGTAAATACTGGTATAAATACAGAAAAGCACTTACAAAAATCACAAAAAGGAAAAGGAGCATCCTCAGTACTGATGATATGAAAGAAGACCCCTCAATAGGCTAGGTTGAAATAGCATAGTTGTTCTTTGGAAAGTTACTAACACAATAAATCTGTATAAATACCTTCAAGTGTGCTAATACTGATTCAGCAACACTTAAAGCCATCAAAGCAATTTATTGGCTGTAGTGGTGTGATGCTGGCCAGATTCCACCAAAGCCACTCTCTCACTCCCCTACACAGCTGGACAGGGGAGACAAGTACAGAGAAGGGTTAATGGGTTGAAACAACGATGGGGACAGATCACTCACCAATTACTGTCATGGGCAAAACAGACATGAATTTGGGATGTTAACTGAATTTATTGCTAACAAAATCAAAGCAGGATAATGAGAAAATAAAGCTTAGAAAACACCTTTTCCCCATCCTTCTGTGCTTCCCATGCACTACTTCCTCCCCCCAGTGGTACAGGGAGACAAGGAATGGGGGTCATGGTCAGTTCAACACACACTGTTTCTGCTGCTGCTCAGGGAGAAGAGTCACTGCCCTGCTACAGTGGGCTCCTCTCTCCACGGGTCTGTAAACCCCTGCCAAGACCCTGCTCCAGCATGGGTCTCCCCACTGGTTCACAGCCTCCTCTCAGGCATACACCTGCTCCAGCGTGTGCTCCTCCATGGGCTGAGGGTGGATCTCTGCATCCCCGTGGACCTCCATGGGCTGCAGGGACACAGCTGCCTCACCATGGTCTGCAGAGGAATCCCAGCTCCAGCACCTGGAACATCTCCTCTGCCTCCTTCTGCACTTACCTTGGGGTCTGCAGAGCTCTTCCTCTCACGTATTCTCACCCAGCTCTTCTCTGGCTGCAATTACAACTACTCAATATAACTTTGGGGTTTTTTCCTTCTTCTTAAATATGCTATCACAGAGGCATTACTATCATTTCTTATTGGCCCAGTCTTGGCCAGCAGCAGGTCTGTCCTGGAGCCAGCTGGCATTGGCTCTGCTGGACATGGAAGAAGTTTCTGGAAGCTTCTCACAGAAGCCACCCCTGTAGCAGCCCCATGCAAACCCAATAGAGTAGCAGTTAAAGCAGAATAATGAGCTCTCTTTTAGTAACCAAGTGCAAATGAAAGAAAAATTAAGCATGCTAAAACTAGGCAGATTGTTTTTCTCCTCAAACAAACCAGCCAATTAACAAATACTGTTTCAACACAGCATTGTTGGGCCACAAAAACCTCCAAACTTCTCCATTAGCCTACAGACATCCCAATCAACTTTTATCCTGTACACTCACTGCATGCAAGTACTTCACCTACAATATTCAAATCACTGAACTGAAACCTTTCATTATTCTATTGTGCTCATGCTCTGCACTAGACGAAGATTCTGGAGCTTGTTCAGAAACAGCCATCCTTCCCTTTAGCTGCAATAGCAGCAGCACAAGGTACTGCCCAGACTCATATCAAAGGCATTTAGTACCTTCCTGCATATATATCTTGACAGTTCTTAAGTAAAAACCTAACATCACTATTCCATTATAAGTTAATTTGTTTCATAAAACAAACTTAGGTTTTTCTTAGGTATTTCTTTCTAGAGTTTACATCAGCATCCTTGATGTTGTATTAAAATGCTTGTACTGCCCAATCTGGAAAAAGCCAAGGGAAATAAATTTGCACCTACAATTTATTTACAACATTAATTTTAACTACCCAATTGAAATTTATATTTAAATACATTAAAACCTATGTTAGAGACTAACCCAACCAAAATCTCTTTTGCAAAGCTAAAAGCTTGCTGTTTAAAATGCAGCATGTCCTCTAAAAAAATTATGACGTTGCACCACTGTCTAACACGTGGAACTACAATTCCCAAATTGGTAACCCAGTTTTGCCAGCACCATCCTCTTCTGCAGGATAAGAGGCAGATTTTTTTTTTTTCATTTTATTTTGTTCAACTGGTTCCACTCATTACACAGATCCTTTATAGTTAAGAATTTGACTGAGAGCTAAAGAGGCAGGAAAACTTTATGCACTTTCACATGAAGAATGAGCATTTTGAGGTGGACATGACAACACCTACTCATAAATCCCACATATACAGCAGTATGACAACATGTGACAATGAGAAACAATGGGATTAATTACCACAGTGGAGTTTCAAAGAGCCTTTTGAAAGATGAAGTTAAGACAATTTCACCAACAAACAGAGGAAAAAACTCAGACATCCTAGTGCACTATTAGCAGGCGGCATTACAGGCAAAAGTAAAAGGTTTACCAAGCATGAATACAGGAAAGCAGAAGGCTAACTTTCTTTTCAAAAACATATGCAGCTTAATATGAGGCAAAAAAAGAGAAGACAGGTTTGTGTGAGAGGAATGATCCATGACATACCCTAATAAGATGGATCGAAATGCACTTCTCCATTTGTTATCTTTTTCTACAAGGGTAAACAAATGAGGGCTTGGTTTCATTCACTAATAAAAAGCATATGTACAATTTTATATCTTAACATATTCTATTTAAGCTCACACCGCCATTTAGCTCTGATGAGCACTGCATATATTTCACATCCAAGTGAACAGTACAATTAATAAGACAAAGTAATTTTACAGAAGCTTCTCAATTTACTAAATCTATATTAGGTTCTAATATGGATGTAAAGACAAGATCTGTTACTTTGACTGCTATCTGCGAAATACAATTAAAGCCTTATTTGTTGAAAAGCACTCTCAGGCACAGACACAGGATCTGATGGGCATGCAATTAAATAAATTATACTTTCAGAATAGTAGAATAACTCCAAATGCTAGGTAACATACAAACAACCTTCTAGGAAAATCAAACCATGTGCTGGTATTTTCCAACATCATAAAAAAAATCTACACGTCATTTTACTTGAATCAAATAGAAGCCTTTCGATCAACTAAGTGGCAATATTACATCCCTTGCTGGCTCATCTTTGTCATCTGGTTGCAAATTATTTTTAAACAATACCTAGCAAATACCTTGCCTTACTCTTCCAGGATCTGGATCAAGATGAAGAACATTTCCAAACATCCTAGCAGAAGTAAGAGGTGGTAAAAAAGTGGAACCCAATACCTAGAATAAGCCATTAGCCTTATCTTACATCATAGCCCATATCTGGTTGGATTTATTACTTTTCCTCTGTTTTTGGTACTCCAAGTCCTATTTAAGACAAGCAAAATCCCTAAACAAAACCCAAGAAAAAAATGTTCATGACTGCTGAACAAAAAGTCCAGAGTTACTATGATAAAAGAAGTCTGTGGATTCTTATTGCCACATTTAGATGCACAAACTTGTTCCTGCCACTTTCCATCCTACCTACCACCCCCTACAGTGATTAGCATATCTGGAAAGGAATGAGGCATCCCTGTGGGAGAGGAGAGAGTCTAGATTCCAAGTGGGAACTATACCGTATTAAAACTCAAACTACTTCAGACTTGTCATGTTTTATGACATAAAACTTTCATTATTAAAGAATCCAACATGGATCTCTTCTTTGCTATGAATTTCATGCTTCCTCTTTCCTGAGTTTTGGTTGCTTATGCTATATACAGGGCACAAAATGAAAGCCAACAATAAACACGTGCTAATGTATTTAAGAGAATCGCTGTCCAGAAATGAATTATGAATACAGAAGTATATGCACACTATATCAGCATTCATATTAATCTTAAATATCTCCAGAAAGCAACTATCAAGACAAATGACATTCAAATGGGCAAGGCATTCCTATTCCTTAATAATTTCTGACAGTACTGAAGGCTTCTTGGAGTGAAAATTAAAGCTTTTTATAGCCTATTAAATATTATAAATTCAAAGTTATCAAATAAGGAAAGCATCTTCAGTTTGAATGGCTCAATGAAACTGAAATTGGAATTGCTGTTTTAAAAACACTTGAGCTAAGCAAACAAAAATAAGGGACTGGAGAAAAACAGGCAGTATATGTATCATTATGTAATTTGTCAGGTTGGCCTCCTTTAAAATACTACATAATGCAAAGCTCTAAAATACCGGCATCAGCGTGAACTTAAATGCCACACAGCAGATCTAATACAGAGAGACTTAAAGGAAATGGAATGGCTTCCATAAAAGATAAATAATAGATTGTTGTTGCTTGCTTTTATGTTATTAAAAAATTGTAAGTCTCTATGGCATGTCTGGGTATACTTAGATACTCATCTATCCTCTATGCTGAAGAGGGTAGTCAGTAAAATAAACCAATAAAAAGTCAACAGAATAAGTGGCAATCAGTAAAAAAACATTATATTCTGTGTAAGTCTTCAGTAGTGATTGGCAGAGTTCAGCTACACCAAAACTCAGAAGGGACTGATATTAGTGGACTTGTAACAATTAATGCAATAGGGATGCCCAATTGCTTCTGGTCAAAGAGTTGAGGAAAAGAGAGAGAGCATAATATTATTGCACAGTGACCCTACAGAATCTTTTGGGGTTTATTTTGTTTTGCTTTGTTTTCCTGACTTTGCTGCTTGGTTGATTGGGTTTTCTTTCTTTTAAAGGTTTGGTAGTGAAGACATCTAGACAGACCAGAGAATTTCACCTAACATGGCAACTCTTATTTTTTCTGTATGCTTTTCTCTATGCTAGTGTGCATCTTGCCAACAATGACACTTTCCAAACATCAATTAATCAAACTGTATATGAGATACTAGAAAGCTTCAAATTAGAAAAAAGGCCACTAAAACTATAAGCTATCCAGCAAGTCTGCTTTATACATCACCAAATCAGAAAATAATTTTGGTTGGATAGGATTCTGGAGGTCTCCTATATCCAAACACCTCCCCAAAGCCAGTCTGATCAGATGGCACCGGCCAGTGTCCACTTGTGAATATCTCCAAGCACAGAGACTCCAACACTGAATGGGACATCTCAGCCCAGTATTTTGACCATCCATGTGGTTAAAAAAAACCCAAACCCGAAGATTTCTACTCTCAAGACACACCATTTCATATGCTTCTCTAGCTGTCTAGCTCTTCCAGAGGTTGCCAAGGCTGCCATGCTAGTTGCCCACAGGGATGCACCCCAGTGGACAAGGTGACCCCACCAGCAGGCAGCATCATGGCTGTGGCTGTCCTGGAACCACACTGTTGCCTTAGAAGCCTCTCAGATCCTGCCTCCCAATCCTGTCAACCTGATCCCCCTTCCCTTCTTCCCAGCCTATGGGCCTACCCAAAAGTCTGGCCACTTACTTGACTCGCCCCCACTCAGGCACTTGTATCCCCCCCACGAGGCCAACTCAGCACCTCACGCCCACTGCTTGGCACACCCAACTGCTTCATACGCATCCTGGGACTATTTTCTTTTTCTCTGAGGCAGCAAACATGAAATATAAAGAATGCACACATTAGTAACAGCAACATCTGTGCAATACAGCAGACAAGCATCTCCTATCTTCAGAACTCTACTGGCAGGAATGAAATCCACAGAAAACCGCAAGTTGTCCAGAAAAGCAAATGGAGATGACAAAATGTATTCACTAATAATGGCCCAGGCAGGAACACAGAGGGGATGAACAGGTCAGGAATATGAGATGTTCTCCAACACTGTATGAAGAGCCAAAAAAAAAAAAAAAAAGTTCCTCTTGCTTACAAGAGATGTATTACTTATAAGCATGTATTTCATCTGACCATTTTCTTAGCGGGAGGGTCCAAAAGCCCACAGGATCATCCCTTTTCTGACGGCTATGACAACAAGACTTGGGTTTTTTTGGTGTCTCACTCAGGCGTTGCCTCAAGACAGCATGGCTTTCTATTTCAAATATCAACTACCAGCCTTCAGGCTGGTAGGCTTTTCAAATCCCATGACCAGGTGGTGGGATTGATGCTTGGGTGGGTGGGAGATACATAGAAACAGAAGGAGCAAGGAAGTAACTGAACTAAAACAGGAAACAAGAGTGAGGTAGGAACATGACACAGAACAACAGGGGGAAAAAACCAGTAAGAACAGCAAAACAGAAGCCCAGAAAACCGGGGAAAATGTTCTGCAAATCACAACCATGAAGAAAAAAGAGGAGACGGGGAAAGAAGCAGAGAAAATAATCCCACAAAACAACAAAGAAGAAACAGCAAAAAATCCTTGGGTATAAAGTAAATTGGACTTTTTTCTGGTTCCAAAATTGATTTGTATTGCCACCTATTAAAATTAATGCTCCAAAGCCAACACAGCCTTTATGTTCTCTGGGTTAAAAGAGTGTGAGCTTTTTTTTTTTTTCCCCCATTGGTATTTTGAGTCTGTTTCTTCCTCATGAAGGAAAAGATTAGTCAAAAAGTATTCAAGGATGGGTGATTTCTCTGATGCTTTTTGACTCCTTAGGACTGTATGCCTGGTGTTTCCAGATGCAGACTTCCTCCCTGCTGGAAAGCATCACCTGTGAAAACTGGTGAATCCTAACTGCAGATTGTGACAACAAATGGTGAACCATGAAAGGGGCAAAATTTCACATCAAATACGATCTGAGCATAATCTAAAGCTGCAACTGTGCGTGATATTTCTACAGCTGCTAAGCTCAACTGTTTGATTGTAACCCCCAGCACTAATCAAGCTGGCAGAAGAATCAACAGTCTCACCCCTCCTAGCCCCAGTTGTTATCCTCAAGCTGTCTTCCTTCCCTTATATCCAGCTGTACAAACACAAATATAGCTAATTTTAATTGAGAGAGATTTCCCAAACAATTCAATTTACAGCCACATGAGCTTTGGGGTTGAGGAAGGCTGGGCAAGGAGAAACAAGCCTTGGCACAGCAACTGAGACGAGAGAAGTGACTTTTTTTGAGGAAGTGCCAGTTTATCCTAGCTGGAAGTCTTCAGCTGTAGTTTCATGCCCATTTTAAAGCAGCTCACAGGACTACTATCCATGTGAATGCCTACAAGATCTCCTTGAAGACAGTAAAGATAGAATGTGCTTAACCACAGCACAATTACTTTTTAGAGATTAAAACAGGGAGATATCTGGTACCATGTACCTAGTCCCATAATAACCCCTTTATCAGTTTCCTTAATTTTAGACGTTTTAGAAACAAAGAAATAACCTTTCTTTTGCAAGACCACATTTCCAGAAATGGCTGTATTGGTCCTGCACCCCAGTCCCTATCAAACTCTCCACATTGCCATGAAGTGGGTTGTTCCCCCACAGCTGTATGACTAAGGGGTTTGGACAAAGCAGCAAAGCATCAGTTCTTTCCTTCCACATTTACCAGTGCCTTGAATTTATGCTAAGTTCTATTTGATCTAGCATACCAATCAATATATGAAGATACTGCAGGATAAAACCAGAAAAGCTTCTCCTGTGATGGGTATTTCATTATAGAACAGACCACTCAATGAGATCTTCCCAAAGACTCCTCTAACAGCATCCTTAACATTTCAAGGATCTGAATTAACACCTTGTAGAACTGAAGTATTAATTACACAACAGTTTGAGAGACGTTGACTACTATAATAAATTGCTGTGGGCATGAAGAGCTTTGATTAATCTTACTCTCCATATGCTTATACCTAACATTAATTTACAATATCCTTCAAATAAAAGCCTGCCACATTTCAATAATCTTCCAACTAGAAACTTTTAAATGGCACATATTTTTTTTCAGAAGCTACATATGGCAGATTCAGAGCAGATATTAAACCTTTTTATCACAAAGAATAAGCTTTACAGTTCTGCTATACATAAGGAATTCTTACTATATGATTTGTTTGAATCTTCAGTATTCTAAAATGTATGTTTTTGACTACTCTGCCTTAAGAAAGCAATGCTGTATTTCACATGCAAAAAAATACTTTATTAGTCTGGGGGAGTTAAAGGTTTTAATTTTTTATCAATAAGGTAGAGAGGAGGTTTGGGTTCATTTGGGGGGTTGTTCTGATTTATTACGTTTTGGCAGGCAATTTTTCCCACTTTCTTACCATTCTGTACAATTTTTCAAGATATAACACTAAACTGGACACAGAGGCACACAGGCCAGTACATTCACACAAATAAGCATACATATAACACATGACTAGATATGAAAAATCCCCATGGAACTCATCTTTGTACATAGGTGAATGTTATAAAAATCATTCACTCCACACCAAAAAGGTTCAGAGGTAGACGTGGGCACCAGAACAACCCAAAGGAACAGGTTACTCTCAAGAAATACAATAAAATCTAAACTTGTAACAAGAAGATTTTTACCGGGACTTCTTGCGGTGATGATCTAAAGACAACCCTCTCAACCTAGACCACAGAATCACTGAATGGTTTGGGTTGGAAGGGATCCTTGAGGATCAGCTAACCCATCCTGCCTGCCACAGGCAGGGACATCTTCCCCTAGAAGGGGCTGCTCAGATCCCAAGATCATTCTGTGATACAATGAAACACACACATGATACGGTCTCAAAAAGCAACCTACAAAATGAAGAAACATAAGAAAATTACACTGTGTAGAGCAGAGAGAATTGCAGAGTACAGTCACATGCTTATGCATAGTTAAACATTCATTTCTCCAAAATAAAAGTCAAAATTTTAAGAGATAGTATAGACCAACGTGAAGGTTCTTTTGCAACTTTCTTCCTCCATTATTTCAATGTGCACAGACAACTTTAAAGTTTGGCTATCATTTTAACAAGAGATTCACAGAAGGACCGATTTTGTATAATAATTTCAATGACTTATATGCTTTAAGGTGTAAAAAAAGGTATTGACCAACCATTCACAACGCTGGCAACCAGAATCTGCTTTGTGTACTGGTAACATCCACAGAGTTGCCAAGGCATTTTGATTAATATTACAGGGAATCAAAAGCATTCAAAAAAACCACTACCTCCAATTTTGTTTCAACCTTCAGCAGGCTATCTAAGTGACAGAAATACAACAGTTACATAAAACAGAGAAAACAGACAGAACATTTGGAATACCTTCTAAGCTTTAATTCCAAAAGTATTTCTTAAATATTAAATTGTCCCCACTTTATTGCCCACTGAGTCAAATTGACTTCCCACCAAGATTATTTTTTTAAAAAAACTATTCCATTCGGTAATATCAATTCCACCAGAAATGGACTTCAATATTGATACAAAGCTGACTGCTAATACAATAATCTCCCATTTTCATTGTAATTTATTTCAAAGCAGTCTAAAATGTAGTAAAGGCAAAAAACATACCAGGAGATTTTTTTGTCAAATTGCTTTCCCATGCATTTTACATAAAGAAAGTGCCTCTTAAATAGCTTTATGTGTTTAAATTCAATTTAATTTAGTTCAAATTTTTTTAAAAAATGATGATGATAATATAATAATTGGCAGTCTTACTGGAGACTCAATAATTGGAAACACAGCTTTGGCTACACAGCTGTGTAGAAAACAAGGCAAATGTGGGTTGTGGATAACAATGCCTTCCCTGAAAACTCAGCATTCAATGATTCTGCCAGACAAGTGCCTTAAGTACTTCTGGCACCTCTGAATGGCCCTAAATGAATTTTCTTTCCATGACTTTGTCAAGCTGTTATTCAAGAGGCTGGTTTCAAAAGGAGCAATGCCTAAGGTAAATAATTAACACCTTTTTTTTTCCTCACAATACCAAGTAATCTTTTTAAGCCACAGAAAGCATACCAAGAACACTGAAAGAGGTCTCTATCTTTTTAAGTTACCCTGAAGTCTCCATGCAGACTCCTGGGAAGTTTACAGCTGGAGAATTTGTTTTCAAGAAGCTAAGGGTTAGTGCTCTGTCAGACGTACTTGTAGAATACACACAACTTGAAGTGTTGTGATAACACTGAAAGTATTTTCTGCAATACAAATTTGAAATTGTTTTTATCTCTGAATAAGCCTTTCCATAATAATTACATATTCTCATGGGAATAATAAAAAGTTACAAATACAAGATAACAATGTTGTAAGTGATTACTAACAACATTTCCATCAGACAAGAAATAAACTGTATGCTCTTATTCACACAACTTCTAATCAAAGACAAGAATCTCTTGAAAAGTGCCGAAAAGAAAGCGCTCTTGCTGGTGAAGTACAAAACTAAGAAATAGAACGTAACTCTAAAATGCAAAAGAGCCAGGAGATGAAGATTTTCTATTCATTATATATGACAACATATTATTTTTCAAGAACGACAAAGCCCTCAAAAGAGACATACCATACCAGCTTGGGAAAGGCTGTGGGTAGTGTGCTGATTTTTACAATTTTCTTCACTCCTTCCAACAGCACAGTCTCAGTACCTCTCCACCACAGCAGGCAACAAGGGGCTAAAATATGACAAGTGAAGAGAGGGAGAGAGAACTAACTGCTACGTACCACAGCATGGAGAAAAAGGGAGGTAACAGAACAACTTTTTGAAAACTTAAATAAAATTTTGAAACAGTAATTGTCCTTTGAACAGGACAAAGACTCAATACATCCAGCTCTGTCTGACCCAGAGAAAATGGTTCAACCTAGTATTTGGAAGCAAAGAACCACCACAAAAGTTAATTTACAATTGCTAAAGTGGCTAAATTGTTAAACGTGTTTAACAGATTCACATGTCTAAGAAATATTTCTCTACTTTACAGAACACTTAAGGCTATCAACCTCTTTTTTTGCATATTTCCTAGTTGTGCATGAGGTAAGGTAAAAGACATTTTGATTAAACTTGTATATACAACTTGCTTCAGCTGCTGACAGACACAAACATAGAACTTCCAAGCATTTTTGGAAGAAAACCTACTTTGATCCAACATTACCTTGAGAAGAACATCCCAACTAGACTTAAATCCATCACCAAGAATGAAATATACACAGAGAGGTCTCTCATGCAAGATACAGATCAGATATTTACTAGAGTCTCCATTTGTAAGGATTACTCATTTATTCCAATATTGATTACTTTCATTCCTTTAAGTAGTAAGTAGCAGTATTTTTAATAGTATACAATAAAATCTGGCAAGGAGCATACAAGAAGTTAAGTCTAGAACAGGTGGATCACACTTCTGGTTTGAAAATGAAACATTGATAGGAACCTCTTTTAACTCTAGGTTCTAATAAGTTGGGCCAAAAGAGTTTAAAGACAAGTTTCTTCAAACCACTAGATTTCTTTCAGTATTTTATTATAAGAGGACAAATCGGTCACAGAGTATGGCTAAATGAGTCCTATCATACACCATTATTGTTGGCAAATAAGTTTTTTCAAGCTTTTGCCAATAAGGCTAAAACTTTTCTTGTTTACTGCCTGTATAAGGCTTAGGAGATATTCTGAAGAAGAACAACAGTAGATCAACAAAATCAGACCTAGGTATATAGAAAGTAGGGTAAGGGAAAAATTTCTGTGAAATCAGTTGAGTGTCATTCCAAGAGAAAGACTAATTTTAAAAACTCTGGTTGCAATTGAAATGCTTGAAATCTTTAAGATGTTAAATGGGACCTTTCATAGAAGATCACTTGGATGTCAGGAATTTGCCTATGAGAACTCAAGCAAACATGATAAAGTCTGAAAAATCAGAGCTGATAGATGTGAACAGTCCCCTAAGGCATCTAGAATTTAGAAGCAGCTTTAATTTTCAATTATAGAAAAGATATATTGAAACAAAGTACCCATGAGTATACTCTGGCTTGACAGGGCTTTTCTTTTTTTTTTTTTTTTTTTTGGCAGCTGTCACATCAGCTCCCCCTGCAGAGCTGTCGATACAGCATCACCCACTACCAGAGAAACACACAGTACACTGCTTACAGTGCTGGACTTGTGACCAACGCAACCACAAAGTCACAGAATGCCATCTATCACAGGTTTCTCACCCTACTGATAGGAGAGAGGAATTCCATCACATAATTCCTCTTCACATCTTTTCTACTGTAGTTGTAGCTCCCAGACATACAGAGGCCAAAGCACATTCATATATTGAGCTCGCGGCTTTGTACCAGCTGGCAGCTGGAAGAAGTGCTCTGACTAGAAACCAAAACTGGACAAAGGAAGTTTGCTTAAATATAAAATTAATGAGAAACTTTATTAAGGTTTTTAAGATTTTATTTCTGCCAATAAGTTTTCTTGTACACACCTAAATCTGAGTGCACCCATACTTTCAGAACATCTTCCATGATTTTCAGAGAATCCTTTCCCTAGTCATTGATTAAGAAAGATGCACCCCAGGGATAAATCAAGTTGAATTAGGCCAGAGATCCTCAATGTGGAATGTGGTGGTTTTTATTCTTATTTCTCTTGCCTTCCTGTTCCTAAGCTCTTTTCCTTACCCACCTTTTCCTCTTTTACATCTGTCTGTGATTTAATTGGAGTAAAAGACTACATCTTCTCCTGGGGATCTGCAACTACAGGGGCAATCAGAAACAGCATCTTAAAAAGACACATGCTGCAGTCATCTGTTTGGCAGTTCTCCAAGTGGCTAATAAAACGCTTTTCTATGCCAACCTAAGCCAGAAGCTGCAAAGTAAGGGGTCAAATACTAAAACACAGGATCTTTTCCTTTGAATCTTCCAATTGGATTGTAAGCAGCCCTGCAGAGAAGGACTTGGGGATATTGGTAGATGAAAAACTGGACCACAGCCAGCACTGGGCACTTGCAGCCCGGAAAAGGCAGTTCATAAAAAGCAACCTGTCCAACAGGCCGAGGGAAGTGATCCTCTTCCTTGTGAGACCCCACCTGGGTACTGCTTCCAGCTTTGGGGCTCTCAACATAAGGACATGGACCTGCTGGAGCGACTCCAGAGGAGGGCCACAAAAGTGATCAGAGGGCTGGAGCACCTCTTCTGTGAGGAAAGGCTGAGACAACTGGGGTTGTTCAGCCTGGAGAAGGCTCCAGGAAGACCTTACTGCAGGCTTTAACAGGGGCTTATAAGAAAGGTGGAGAGAGCCTTTTTACCCGCAGTAGTGACACAGTAGCAACAGAACAAGAGGTAATAGTCTTAAATTAAAAGAGGGTAGATTTAGATAGGATTGGAAGTAATGAGGGTGCAGAGACACCACAGCTGTCACAAGGGAACAGGCTGCTCAGAGAGGTGGAAGGTCCATCCCTTGAAACATTCAAAGTCAAGTTGGATGGGGCTTTGAGCAACCGCATCTACAAGATGACCCTGTCCATGGCAGGGGGTTGGACTAGGTGATCTCCCAAAATCCATTCTAACCCAAAACATTTCATGGTTCTGTTATTCTCTATTCTTACACTTGCCAGATCATCTCCTGACTTTAAAAGGGTGTTGATTTTTTTTATGAGATACACAAACTTTGCGGCAATGAGAACCACAGAAAAATCCACACAGAAATTAATAGCCTCCAGTAAACAGAGCCTGGGGCTCAAAATGAACAACCAGGCTAGAATAAAACATTGATTAATGTCTTAGGAAGTGAATATCATCTATTCTCTTCACTAAATTAGGCAGGACTGGGGGGGATGGGTGTTGAGGGGGCAGAGAGAAATGTACAAGTGATTATGCAGCCAGAGATTGTATCATACTGCCATACTGCCCATGCACAATGGGACAAAGGGGTAAATTTAAAACATACCATCTAAACTATGGTATTTCTTAAGCATGATGTCAATTTATAAATGTTTATAATTAGCACTGCTGTCTTTCTATCATTAAAGCAGATTAACAATGAATTTAGAAACATCTTGAATCATCTCATATAATTCATGATATTACTATTCAAGAAAGTAGAAGACATCAAAATACTGATCATTGTATTATTCCACTTTACTTTTATCAACATTTTATTCTTTCATTTAAAAAAATCCTCAAATGTTACCTATAAAAACAGTGTTTTATTAAGAGTTCCTATTTGAATGCATTAGGCTTCAATTAATTTGTGTATGCAAGCATTCACACTACTGTTAACGATTCAGCATTAAAGGAAAACAAGAATTTTGCCTGAGGAACATTTATGTACTTACAGATGTGTATAAAACTAAACTCAAAGTGCCTGTGTTTCTCCACAGAGACAGACGCAGCCTCCACTGGTAAGGCACTTAGGGTATAAACAGAGACACTGATTTCAAAATGTTGAAACACGCAGTACTGTTTCATTCCTTCTAGGCATATTTCAACTTTTCCAAAATACATCAAAGATATCTAAGTTACTAACATGTAAAAAAACCCTGAAATTAACTACAGATGCCACAAAAGACATGGAATTCTCAATTCCATGTCTGTAGTTAAATCACACATCTTGGATGTGTAATGCGACCTTCAAATCATGAGGCATCAGTAATACACACCTTGCGCAAACAGAAATTAATACAGTCCTCGAAAACACACCAAGTTGAACTTTTTAGGAGGGAAGAGAATAACAATCATTTAATTCGTTGCTTACGTATATACTGCTATTAATATTTAAGATCACTTCAAAAGTGTAACTGGGCATGCAAAGTAATTTTTACTCAATCCAGTGGTTCTTAGAAGACATTCAGGGTCAAATAAGATACAGTTCTTAAAATGCAAGCAATGAGTTCTGTTTCAGGAACCCTCAGGTAACATCCTCTGCTTCCTCAGGGGTTTTGCTTGGAAATACAGCAGGTTTAGACAAAACTGTATCTTCATCTTGCCTTCCAGCCAGTTCCAAGTGCCTACCGTACCCTAAGGGAACTAGAACTCTCAGTTAGTGAACTAGGGGAATAACGTAATCAAAAAGCCTCTCCACAATGTTTATACAGCTGATGCCTGCCTTCAGCTCTGAAAATGGAGTCCCTCCTTGAAGTTTGGCACCCACAACTTGTAGTCACTTTGAAAGAACGTTGGTTTGAACAACTTAGTAATTCCAGTATTACCCTCACTTATTCTTCAAGCTATTTGGTTTCGATTTCACAAAGCCAGGCTTTTTTTCCTTGCTTAGTGCTTCCATTATTTCGTTTATTCTCTTCCCTTAAGTGATTGACTCTGTTTTCCCCTGAAGTACATTCTGCTGTTCCCTCTCAATCCCTCAACTACCTTTATACTTATAAAAAGTTACACATAACAGACCATTATCAGTGAGCAAATATACCTGATTCATTCCACATACAAAATACATAACACTTTTTAAACCTACGCATTCAAAGCATAATTGCCGCTTACAGTCATCAAAGCACATGGATATTGTAAAACTGGCTCTTAGTAATGCAACACAACAACAAATAAGTAATTTTTAAAAAGGTTAAACGTTACAGCAACTGGGAAAATCAGCACTGATTTTAAGGGCAATAACTATTCACTCTCACTTCCAATCTTCAACAAAATAATCTTCCTGACCGTTAATGCAAATCTGAAGATGTCTGTTCATTTCCATAAACATTTGTACTGAAAATTATTAGCTCTTGAAATCATAATGCTATTCTTTGTGGTCAAAAAAATAGATTACCATGAACATTAGCTCACCTTGCATAAAAAAAAAAAAAAAAAGGAAAACAACAAACTAATGTTCAATATTCTGCTTTTTATAATCCTTAAAATTTCAGAAAAGCAATCTCATTATCCAGTAGCTCAACAGTGATTTAGTTCCTGCTGTATTCCATAAATAATGTCCAGTCACAGAGAAAAGAAAAAAGTGATCTGACAGTTAGTTTAAAAAATAGATCAAACACATTTTATACAATTATCTACAAGAAGAAAATAATTACTGCTATTATAAATCAACTAGACCTTTGAGTAGGAGATGCAAACCTTCCTCTGAAAAATTACTGATTCAAATATAAAAAATTTTGCAGAAGGATACAACATTTCATGTGGACTTCCAGCTATGTCATTCTAGCAGAATACTATTCCATGTTTTATAAACATGATATTTAAAAAAAAAAAAAAATTAACCAGGAGTATTATAGTAAATATTGAAAAAAACAATCTGAAATCTGTAGGACTCAAACAAAATACCATTATCCCTGATTCCCAATGCAAATAAAAGACGGACTAAGCTGCCTTCCTGTTCACCATGTTTGTGAAATTACTATATCTGGGGAGGGCAGAAGATTTAGGTGCCAATCTTGAAAAAAAAGTCATTCTGGGTAGATTAAAGCACTCACAATTTCAGATAAGGAAGGATTTTAATAGATTTCAAACAGTGGCATTGAGGCCATTTTAGTGAAATGCTGAAAGGAATTTGACACTTAGTAACTCAACAAAACATCTTAAACGACAGATTTGTGTAAATCCATAATTTCAAAAGTGCCTCAAAAACTGTAAATATCAAATCAGCTGGTCATTTTAGATCCTACTTGAAAGGATAAAGTTCTGAAAGATTTATCAAATAATCTGAAGTCTGTGGTTCTGTGATATCTCTGAAGTAATTAGCTGAGCTTTGTAAGAAGGGAGGGATAAACGGATCTTGTCTTAAAAGTAAGCAAGTCATTTTGATTAATTGGCAAATTATTTCTGGATCACTCAATGAAGATTTCTACTAGAAAGTGAATATATCTTACATTGTATTAAGGAAATCTCCACATTTCTTTAATTGAGAAAAGTTTTCTTTCACTAGTGTCACTTGTGGTGATTTCAGGCTGGCCTCTGAATCTTCGTAACACAAACTCTAAGTTTAGTTAGAGGGACTGCTTCCAGATGAAGCATTTGAGCCAAGCAGTCTGAAATACTGAGCTCAGTGGAAACAAGCAATAATCTATTTAAGACTGCTCAGTGAGCTGACCTCCCTATTTATTACTATTTCTCAATAGCAGCACAGGAATTTGGGAAGCTATAGCTAAGCATTCATTCCATCTTCTGGAACAAGGATGGTGCTGCCATCGTGACTTTAAATCCTATCCAACTATGGCTATTAACATTCTCTGCTACTGTTAGAAGCATCTGAAATAAAAACAAACAAACCAATAAAACCACTCTCTTTGAAGGAAATCATTTTTCCCCTTCCCTTTCATCCAACAGCCAGAAGATGCAAATGCAGGATATATTATTTGATAGGACTGCCCAACATATGTGACTGAATTGCCAAAGCATGCACCAGGGACACTTCTGCAATTGTAAATAAAACTCTGTGTGCGCTGGGGGAACAGTTTGCCTACAGGCTAGGCAATAACAAAAAGACACATTTAGCATTTCCTAAATTAGAACAGATGAACTTAGAGTTTCATTTACCCATGTCTATAAACATAAAGGGCTCTTAAATCCATATAAATCAGAATTTTTGTTTTTCTCAGCTTGTCAGGATTGGAAAACTATTCTTTGAGCAGAAAGCAACTGTGTTAAGACAGTTATGCTAAAACACCTTGGTAATTGCAGTCCTCTTTCCACCAAGATGACATGCCTAGGTGCATCTTCAAAAATGAGCACCAAATAACCTATAGCTAATCTGCAAGAACAGAATCATTCTCAAGCTTAAACAAATGAAGTCTCAAGTCTCACAATAAAATCTGCATATAGGTTTTGCATAAGTAGAGCATGATGTAATTAAGTTTACACCCACTAAGCTTATCAGTTAATTGCACATTTTATCAATTCCTCAAGAAATTTAAGAGAAAAGCAGTTGTTGAAGAAACATTAGACATTCATACCATCAGCTGCAGGTACAAAATTTGCTTCTAATCATGTCAAATAAAAATGTTTTACAGTATCATTATGCCATTGTTATTTACATCCAAAGCAGTCATTAATGACGGTGGTACTTACACTGCAGTGGAGAAAAGGAAATAAAGCAATGGATTCCCCACCTGAGTTCCTAGGAAGCACAAGGAAGCCCTGTACTACCACTGCAACTCTGGAGCTGCTTTTCCACCTGCCCCTCCTTTGCTGTTGTCCCCACAGGCACTTCAGATTGAGAAGCACATAGTGCCAAACAATATTTGCACAATACTATTAAATCCTTCATCTAGAGAGTGGGAGTAGAGGAGTACCTTGGGCCTTTCTCTCCACTCCCTTCTCTACACTCAATAGCCAGTCACTGTTAAAGAAGAAAATAATAATCTACTCTTATTTAAATAGGGCCAAAATCAGTCTTGACCTACTTTCAACAGAAAAAAAAAATGAGGTGTCATTAGCTTAAAATTTCTTCTTACGCACTTCCAAAATATTAAGGACATTTTTTTGTAACGAGTTCTTCTCCACAATACACTTCTTACCCCTTCTCTCTAAAATACATCCACACATATATACAGGAACAACACAAAGGGTGCAAAGGAAAATGAGCTGACATAATTGGAATAAAATACCACCTTGATTGCTCTGATCAAAGTTACAAAGGAAAAAAAAAGGGTCACTTAATAGCTGTAAAGAATGTGAAGTCATTCTCATTGGGGGAATACTGAGAGTAAACAAACATTATTTTCCTGCCTGTAACTGATAAAAACGGATGAGTACAAGCCACTGTGGCAAGCACGCAGGAAAACAGAACCATGGCAAACTCACACTTAATATTATGCTAAAAAGATACAAATTCATGTTCATCCTTAACAGAATATGATGTTTTCACTATTTCACGAGGTTACAGTTTACAGTACACATAAAACTCCCTGCAATTCATAAAATGCCATGTGGCAAAGACTAAACCAGCAGTTTTCAGGAATGAGATGGTAAAGAAAGGAGATGTCTTCCCTAAACACTGAGCACTCAGCCATTAAAAATATAGTAAAGAAGCACACATGTGACAGATAGGGACAGATGGCAAGTAGGAAAGCTACAGGGCAGCTAAGATTGACAGTGTTCTTGACAGCTTCAGAAAGCAGAACCACAGTAAAGCATCAAAAGGTGACTGAGTAAGGTTATTTTCTCAGGGACTCTGAGGAAAAATCTCAATATGGAAAATGCAGATTGTCTCAAGCTGGGCAACCACTGCGAGGGAATGAACAGGGTTTGAAAGAAGGACTAAGGAAAAGCCAGCACACTCGAATGGCATGAAGCAAGCAGTAATTTGTTTTCCAGCCTCGTAACTGACTCTCCTTCACCTGAGGTTTTCCTGGTTTTATTTGGTCAGGTTTGCTGTATTTGTTTAAATAAAGTCTTTATATTGAGGGATTGAAAAGTTCAGTCCCTATGCTTGATATAAAAATGGGATGTGGATGCATATAGGAAGCAATTCCAACTAAATGCACTGTCTGATTCAGGGTCCTAAGTTGAATTTCTGAAGAAAAAAAAAAAATCCATCATTTTTTTAAAAAGCCTTGTAGCTGAAGATTTAAAATTACATTTTCAAGAGCCAGTGCGGTTTATCTTAAAAATGCCAAATGAAGGTAAAGGATTTCTTAGCTTTATACATATTTAGGAACTCACAGGTAGTATTTCTAGGCATCACTACCATATGTACCTGTGCTAACAGCTGTACACTAAATAAAAAGCTGTCAGAATTTGCAGATTCAGAACTTCAGCTGAAAGAGATCTACCATAGCAGATGTATCTAAGCACATCTTTTTATGTGCAAGTACTTTTCATACCGACACCTCATCAAGCCAAAGATGCCTTTTCATTATGGAAAAGATTAAAAGGTGCATATACATGCAGCTCACAGAAACTTCACACAAAGTTTACTGTTCTCCATGATGATTATTTTGATTCAATGGATTTATAATCCATCTATTGCAGAGTAAATGTCTGCATGAGTCTGAGCCTGAGTGCTGTATGGGCAATTACAACCAAGAAACTTGAAGCTGATGTGACAAACCAAGTACCTGCAGAGGCATGAAAAAATTGGGGCAGGCAGAAATTTCTTGTCTCCTTACCTCAAAAGTTTGCATTTTGTTCAGGAAAGTTACAAGGATTTCACTTCTGTTATTTATAAACTGTTTCCCTATCAATGATTCTCAAAATGAGCACTGTACTACAAGGAGTCCCTTAATGTACAAGCTTTGGATAGGCAACTGCTAGGAGTTCAAGAATTTGAGTTATTTCCAAAACCAGGAAAAAATACTAGGCTCACCTATTGTAAGTTTCGAAAGCTGGGAAAAGCAGTTCCAACAGTCTCCATTACACCTCATTGCCAAACCACAGATATCCTTCTGTTTCTTCTCTCCACTCACATACAGTTCTGAAAGGCCCCAGCCTCTCAGAATACCCACATTTACATTTGCTCCGATTCCACCACCGCAATCCACCTAAGGTTACAACACAGTGCATCTCATGTCCTTTTTCCCACCCCCCACCAGTTCTCCCTCACATAAGCTTAAAAAAAAAAGGATGCCTTCTCTATGCCTTCCAAATCTTTTAATTCCCATGTCAAACTCAGAATTCCTTTCTTGAGGTTTTCCATAATTCTAACCATGCCATTCTCCTTAACTTTTTCTCCCAACTTTTCCTAACCTATGTGTGTCTGATGATCAACTTCTTGTACTGAATTTGTCATAATAAACTAAGTCATAATAAACAAATAAGCCAATAAACAAATCAACCATTTGTAACCCAGGGTTCAATTAGATTTTGGACTACCAAGTCTAGCATCCTGGTTTCAGTGTACAGTACAAATACTTAAAGCCTCATTGCCAGCAATAGCGAAAAACAAACAAAACAAAAATACCAAACCAACCAACCAAACAGAAAAAAAAAAAAAAGAGAGAAAAAAAAAAAGGCACCCAAACCAAACAACAAAAAAAGAAAAAAAGAGTTCAAGTGAGAGCAGCAGGACAAACAACACTCAGCTCAGATATGAAACCTTTTTTTATACAACCAGCCTAAGCTCCACACTGAAAAGGCCAAGTGAGACCCTTGGCTTACTAGCATTGCTGCACAAGCAGAGATAACACTAGTTAGTTTACAGCATGAATTTCTGCACAACTTTCAGTTACATCTTTACAACACAGTGTCTTAAAGCATGAACAATGATAGAGAGCATTTTATTGTTGGAGAAGTGCGTAGGCCATTAATCAGTTCTGAATAAAATGGGGAAAAAAAGGCTAAGCTTGCTTTAATAGCTTTTCAGTAACAAAATACTGATTCTGAACTTCTCATTTAAGAGATTCTTCTTCTCACAATGGCATTTCAGATCTAGAAGTCTAATCTTAAGTGTTGCAAAAAAAAGAGTGTATCATAAGATCAAAGAATAAATCTTTAGTTCTTCATTTGGAATCTTTCCTTAGGATTGTGACTAGAAAAAGGTAGGAGAACAAGAAAAACACATACAAAGATAAATATGGTTACCATTTTTATCTGAAGCATACCAAAATCACTCAACTTCTCTTGCAGACATGTTTTGGACCCCTTTCTAGATACTACAACATTATTCAGGCATGATTTTCAATTACAGAAGCCACGTGAGCCTCCCACTGTGCTGTACTAGGCAACTATTTGCTAATTCTACTTCCTGTAATAATTTCTCCTAGTTTTCCCACTGTAGATGCTAAACTTATTGTTAAATAGTAGGAGTCTTTAAAAATTACTTTCAAATTGTTCAAATGCCAAGTTTTAAGCAGAGGGTCACAGCTGTATTTACTAGTTTGCTTGCTTAATTCCTGAACTCTTTTCAATACCATCTAGTTCTAGAAACTGGCACTTTTAAATACCATCTGGTTTATGTCTTTTTTTTCCATCCCTCCTTCTTCTCTTTAAGCTTGTTCCATAATTGCTTCTACCAACACTTCAATTTGAAGAGAGATCCTTTGATACATCCTCCATAATGAAAGGTTCCAGTTCAGAACTTCTTCAAGCTCAAAAATGAACTTGGATACAAGAGGTAAGACAACAGCTTCTTTTTTGATAGAGTTTTATTTCTAGAGCATAGAAGGAGAGATCATCTATTAGTCCTGTGCATTCTCCATTGAGCTTCTTGTTCATGGTGTGTTCCAAAAAGATTAATTTTATACCTCCTGCAAATTGTTCCTCAAACACTTTTCTTAGCTGACTGTATGCATTCTTACCTTATACTGCCAGAAATTAATGCAGTTTTGTATTTTGCTCTTGCAGACAAAACTTAACTTTTAAAAAATGGTGGAAACTGCTTTGTGTAACCACTTTTTACCCTGATGTTTAACTATGCTATGCCTGTTTATTTTTGGATTTATTATCTTTGACAGGTGCATGCATCTCCTCCAGCACTCCCACATGGTATCTTCAAGTAGTTTCCATGCTACTTATAAGGATTTTAATTTGATAAATTGTGTTTAATATGGTTTTTAATTTTAGGTAATTTTCTTTAAAAAACATAACCCCCAAAGCAGGGGATTTTCAGAGGTGGAGGTAGATGATCCTGCGAGAAACGCAAATACATCTTACAGAATGACAGTAACACTTTGAACCAAATTCTGCACAGAATGGTCAGAAGCACATACAAAACTGCTTCTCCCTCTTCTGGTTTCCAGACTAACTGCTCCATGAAACACCCACTGACTGTGTCTAGCAATTTAGTCTCCGCATCAGTCATTGCCTCAGCCACTGCTGCTGCCACGCAGGCACCAGGCTGTCCAGGGAGCAATACAGCTAGGAGGTTAGAAGAGAATGAAAGGGCTCCAAAGACAAAGAAGGGGAAGAGAACAACCACATAATAAAGACAGCTTGTGTGCATTTACACACCACATTGCTCATGGGACTCCAGGACTTGGAATAACATGTTTATGATTTTTCATGAGTTGCTGTTTCTCTTAATTTCTAACCCGTGATTACAGAGAAAAGAAATAAGAATTCAGATACTAGAAGTGAATTCAAGAAGAAGGTAAACAAATCTCTACTAAAAGATGATGAGAAAGCATATGCTAACTGCTTAAAATTAGTTCTCAAAAATTTGAAACTAAAATTTGACTACTGAGACTGAACAAGCCACTGCAGAACCAATACACCTGTTGAAAATTGGCTCAATAGAACTGTGTGCATTCCTGTGTCTTGTTGCAAACATGTTCTATTTGGATTTCTGTGCATGTTGCTTCTCTCATGAAATCCCTTTTTCCTCTGTTGAAGGCAGTGGTATCTCCCCTTCTACTTGTTTAGTTCTCCTCCTTTACTTCATACATTTGCAGTCCCATCAAACCACCACCTTTTCTCCCCAGGTTACAGAAGCATTAACACCTCCCTCCTTTGCCTCTGTGGCAGGGGGACAAAGCCAGGGCCCATCTGCCTTCCTACGCCTGCTGGGAAGGACTCCCCTGCTCCAGCCTCAGGATGAAACAGGTGTCTTGCACTGCAGAGCTGGGTTTCTGTACAGCCATCGGACAGTTAATGGCAAAACACAACATTTTTCTGCCAACACTGTCAAGAGTCACCTTAAATACCTTCTTCTCCAAGTCATTGCAAAAGTAAAAGACTGAGGCATGTGCTATTGAGACAACATGCAAATGTTTAATGCTTTATCCTAGGACAAACTGAAACCAAATCAAAAGGAAGCAATTATAAAAGCCCTTTGCGCAGCAGCTTAAGGGAAAGGACAGAAAGACTGAGTTACACAAAAATGCATCTTTTCAATCCCCTGGCTTTTCAGGTAGGGGGAAAAGACCATTATTCTTCCTTATCTGTTTCTGTGTACCGCTAGGAACAGACAGAACAATAAAAGAAAGAATTTAGGACAGATTAAACTGGACAGTTCTGGTAGTTCTTGCAAAGCCAAACAGCTAAAAGCCCTTTTGAACTTCGACAGGGCAGACAAGCTCAAGAGCCCATTCCAGCCTGCAGCTTGCCAAACATGCTGAGCAGAGAGGAGCCCTACTCCAACCAGCTCATTCTGTATGCAAAGCAAGCAGGTACAATGCAAAGGGGATGTGAGTCACACAAGAAAAACATAAAAAACAAAGGCAAAAGAGCTGGCAAGATAGAAAGGACAGCAATATGGGAGAGTGGGCAACATTCAGGTTGCCAAGAAGGTAAATCAGAAGTGCAGAACGTCACCTGAATGATACAAGTAGTAGGTATCTTGACAGAAAAAAAGATAAAAATAAAAAAGTGATTGTGAAAAAGAAATCTTTAATATTCTCCATGTCCTTTTAAGCTCTTCTGCTATCCATATGTAGAGTACAAAGTGAAAATCCTTTAAGCATATAGTATAAATTTACCTCCTGAAAGGATACACAACTTGCAATTTGGCTTAAAATATCAATACAACTCCAATTACCTTCTTGCCATAATGACTTCCCAATTCATTATTTTTTGTATTTTGCTTGAGTTTATGCTTAATATTTTCATTGAAACTACCTGACAATGTTCTGGAATACAAGTAGCAGAGGATGAAACAAGAATGATGAAGTTCTAGCATCCCCACTGCTCTCCTAATCAAACCCACAGTTTTGTGTGGCCACACTTAAGCTTCCCAGTCAACCTGTAAGTCAGATGCAGTCCATCAGTTTTCCTATTACTCTACTGCAAGGCCCAGCAGCCATTTAGATGGCTGGTACTGACCCATATCACAGTGGGATTCTTTATCCCATTCTCAGGTGTCTGGCAATTTAATCAAAATGAAAAGAGGTATAGCCTGATAAAAAAATAATCTGCACGAGTTAGAGGCAGTGCTGCAAAACTCAACACACATTTGCATGGTCCTGGAGAGCAAAACAAAGGCTTTGCTGAAGAAAGAAGCATGTTAGAGAGGGCCTGAGCTGTTTAGGAAAAGTAATTTCAGTTACTCCTTTCATTTAGGCAGCTAAATTCTCTGTTTGGAAGAAATAATTGCAATGAGTGTTTTCAGGCTCTAAAAGCCTGACAAAAAGGCATGACCACTTTAACACAGTTGAGCTGAAGCTTGTGACACAAGTCTGTCTTGAAAACAGGGACTTTAAATCTTTACTTCATAGAAGCAAAGTGTTAAACAGTAAAAAATAAAGATGCACACATGAACTAATTATTTGAGATCACATCTTCTGAAATTTTTCTGCTTGGTACTTCAAAACTTTTATAATCCACTTTAAATAAATGTAAAGTTCTTTGCCCGTGTATTTGCTACTTATTTTTTTGGATTCTGTATTTGCCTACAGAAGCTTTGAAACTTGCACAATAAAATCTTATAAATACTGAAAGTTCAATCCAATAACTCAGGGGAAAAAAGGCAAAACAGTTCCATTCTTTCATTACAAACTCTGGGAAGTTATCTCATGTTAATACATGAGAAAGTTTTACACTATCATTTAGCTGTGAACAGTTTAATAGCATTAACACTGTAGATGGAAGTTAGAGCTCTGAAGAACGCCATCTGCAATATGAATATGGAAACAATAAAAATGTTAGCTTTATGGATAAAAATACTTTGAATAGAAATGGTTGACTCAACATACCCCGAAATAAAAAAAAAAAATTAAAAAGACAAACATACGGCTGCTTCTTATTTACTGAACTGCTACTCAAGTTCTAATTTACCTACTAAAATCAATTTAATAAGAAAATATGTACCCTCCCAGGCACTAGAGAAACATACCATCCCATTCTTACATGAAACATACAAAGGAACATATTTTTTGTAACACATGCTCAATTCCTACTTTACACTGGATATCATAGAAACATCACAGCCTATTAAAAAAGTTACTGCTGTAATAAGCTGTAATAACTCATGAAGATCAACCATGGTAAGTGTTTCACTGTGAGGGTGCTGGGACTGAGAAGCTGTGGGCATCCTATGTCTGAAAGTGTTCATGGCCAGGCTGGATGAGTCTTTGAACAACCTGCTCTAACAGAAGGTGTCCCTGCCCACGGCAGGTGGATTGAAGCCAGGTGATCTTTGATACCCCTTCCAAGCCAAACCATTGTATGATTCCATGATTCTAAGCAAAATAAAAAGCTTGCTCCGTAGGTGAAGTAACACACAAGACAGGCTGAGCATGCAGTGGACACAGCTCTGTAGAAATAGATCCGGGACTCCTGGTGGATGCTGTTATTCAACAGCCACCAAAATGCACCCTTGGGAAGTGAAGCAGGCTAACCAAGAATCAAGCTCTGTAGGCAGGAGCGACTAAGCAGGTTGAGGAAAGTGATTTCTCCTCACTCCACCTTTCAGCATTGGTAAGACAGCACCTGGATTGATGTGTCTGATTTTGAGCTCACCAATAAAAGGCAGATATTGGTACAGTGGGAACTGTCAGCAGAGAGCCACCAAGATGACCAAGGGGCTGGGACACATGACACATTGTCCTAGGGTGATTTTGTGATGCTTGTATCCCCAGTCATCTGTTCTGTTTGTGCTGTATATTGAGTTCCGTGCCTTAAAGACTGGTTCTGAGGGCGAACCAAGGAGAAGAAGCACACAGTTTTGGAGAAACTGCTCACTCCTCCACATTCCACTCCTAGACTGTGTTGGCTGAGGCAGGGACAAACAGTGGGACGAAGACCTCCTTTGCTTTTAGCTAGCCTTAGCTAGCTGAAGCAGAGAAGTTTCCTAGACTGGTTTGGGGGTTTTGTTGGTTTTTTTTTTCTTTTTCTTAGGACTGTTTAAACCTGCTCTAGACTGAAAAACCCAAAAGAGCATCGGGAGCTCACACCTGTGGCCCACCAGGGCCTAGACCTAGGCATTTGTCAGTGCCAGAGGAACTAATAAGAGACAAAGCAACACAAGCTATAATCCACAGCAAGGACTTTCTGAATTTGCCATCTCACTTCTGAACAACGAAAGGTTTTATTGTTTCATATTATTCATTCTTTATGCTTGCGGGCACTCTGTTTGTTAAATAAATAATATTTTTCCACTTTTCTCCAAAGAAGTTCTTTCCTGGACCAGTTGGAGGAGGGGCTGTTAAAGTTTGCTTCCCAAAGAGACTATTTGGGACTTTTCTCCCAAATTTACCCTAAACCAGGACACACATAAAGAGTGGCCAAGTGAGGCTTGCTCAGTCTGGGGACTAGGCAGCAATCAGGCTAACCTCATTACTCTGTTCAATTTTCATGTGTGCGTAAATAGAAAAGTCGTAACCTGATTCTTTTTAGATGCATACAGCAGTAAGACAGGAAGAAACAAATACAGTTTGGAAAACAGGATATTCCTGCTAGCTGAGGAGAAGAGCTCTCTTTCCCATGAGGGTGGCCAGACACTGCAACAAGCTGCTCAGAGACCCTGTGGCACCACCATCCCTGGAGTTACTCAAAATTTCCAGGCATAGAAACATTTCCTAGAACAACCTCCTCTAGTTAGACTGATCTTAAGCAGGGGTTTGAGCTACATGATTGCCAGAGGTCTCTTCCTACCTAATTCTATAATTATAATTAAAATTATTGTTTATAATAATAATTCTATAATAATTCTATAATAAATCCAAATGACTTGTAGTAGAAAACAACATGAAGTATTTCATTAAGTTACTCTTCTCATCTGGACCTTGTTAAGTCAGCAACAGAAATGACATAGCTTTAGCCTTACAGGTGTTTCTGGCATAAAAACAAAGGTTTTGCAGTTATAGAAGTTATTCATCACTCACTCTGGGAACTTCTTGGAAAATAATGGCCCTACTCCTATCACCAAAAATTAAGGTCTAGTTAAAGGATGAAAACAACACCTGACAGCTCTGCTATTAGGGATTTACACTGCCGGAGCTGAAGATGTTTAATTTACTATTTGGCTCTCTTATTACAACACCTCTCTAACTTGAGAGAACCTATACCAGAAAAATAAAACACCTATGTAAAACAGGAGTTCAAACTACTAGTACTTGAAGTTTTTCATTACCTCTGTATCCTTCTCTTCCAGCAAGTATAAAAGAAACATATGGAGAGCTTTAAACCCTAAACCATTTGTACTGCAAAAAACCCCCCAGCTTTCAAATTGCGTATTTTTGATCCTTCCTCAACCTCGCAAAACTGCAGAGTTATTTCTGCTCCCTGCTCTCTCCTGCTCTCTTCCAGACTTCACTCTCACTTGAAGCACACAGCTTACATTTACACTGTTTCTCCTCTTTCTCCTCTTCCTCAGAGGAGCTCCTCAAGCAAATACCATCAGTTGCTATTCCTTCTATCCCCACATTCTCAGACAGAGTCTGTGTGCAAAGACACATGGAATTAAAGTCAAAAATTGCAAATAGACACTTTAAAGTATGCAAATACACAAACACTGAGATACAAATGTATTTGCTACTTAAACAAAAGCCAGCTCACAAATCAAATGGAAATCTGTAAGTCAGCAAGTTCTTTACATTGATATAATTAGAATTTAGATGAAAAATAAAAAAAAGTTGGTACTTTTTATTAGTGTTTTGTGAAGGGCTTTATTCCACTGACCTCACTTTCAAGTTAATTTATTTGCAGAAAGTAAGTGGTCTCAGAGGTGTCAGCTCCTCCACATACATCCTGAAGGGACCATTTCCTTCCAGGATCAAAGTGCACCATGTGGTGAGACTTCTCATCACCATCAAGTTACTTGACAGAAGGGGAAATATACTCTCAAGTCAATTACGAATATCATGGTTTGTTCCATCCTTTGGAAACTGAGCATCTGCTCATTGCTTTACCCATTCCAACATTATTCTTCATATGGCATTCAAAGTTCATCCACTACTGTGCTAGTATGTTTGTCATTTCTATCAGTTTGCAAACACTCAGAAACACAGTCCATCCTGCATGACCCTGTCACTTTCACAACTGGCATATAACTGTATTAATGAAATACTTCTAATGTGTCCCAAAACCACATTTATATTAAGCATTTTCCAACAAATTACCAATTATTAAAGAAAAAATGGGGGTAAAGACATTAAGTTTAAACACTTTTTTTTTTTTTAAGATGACTTTATTTAAGCTGTGGGCCACACTCCATATTTTTAAGAGGTACACATAAGACCACCTGAGAGTAAGCTTCATAGCAGAATCAAAATCCTAATAGGCCCTATCCTTACAAGAACCCATTTTATACCTTTTCAGTCAATTCATATTGAGATCTCAAGCACTGACCATGTAACATACCATAAGTACTTCAAGAGTTATTGATTTTGCTACTCCAGCAATTTCTCTGAAAGAAGATTCATGCCATCTCAAACAAAATCCCAAAATACTTCTGTTAAGTTTTTCCCCCTAAAATAGTAGCTGTTTCAGGGCTGAGTAATTGTAACCTAGCGGCTGTCCAAAGAAGACTCTTAATTCATGCCATTAACCTCCTACACAGTGTTTAAAACCTTGCTCAGCAATAATTGAGCTTTTAAGGAACTTAAAGTTACCTTCTGAGGCAACCGGGAACATTACGACACCCAATGTAGCATAGAAATTTGGGTTATAAATACTTCTAGGAGAACAGGCAGCAGGTTGAATGCAATACTAAAAATATTAACGAATACAGGCTTTCTCTTGCTCTCATTGCGTCTCATTCTGCATAAACAGCAGCAGAGTCTTTACATTATATATAAGCTCAATTCACTGCCATGGCTTCACCAAACTCTGGGAGAAGATGCTTTACTCTTGCTTACTTAGAAATTAAGACATTGAAAACTGTCAGCACACCTGAAGGTAGAAATCATTCCGTTCAATCAGATCTTTACACTTTCCATTCAGCTTCTCTCTGATCACTAGAGCTGAGCTGGCAGAGATTTTGTTCTCCACTAAGAGTCCTCAAAAAAAAAAAAAAGAAAACTCCACAAGCAAACTTACAATTCTATCCCTATTTTTGCCACTGGCTGAGTCTACAGATCTGATCTCTCTCAGTCTAATGGTGTTACATAGCAACTTTTCCCAAACACAAAGTAACCTTTCCCATTCTGCCTCAAACCCACACATATCCTAATGCTCTGTAAGAATTTAAGCAATACCCTACTCAAGAGAATTGGAAACTATTCTAAATTAGGCAGCTGGTTAATAGAAATCAAGAAAGCATCATGATACGAGAAAGTTAAAACAGCTGCTATGTCTTATAACACTGCACTGCCCCAGGGGATACTCCTGACACTTCCACTCTTTTCCTCTCCCACAGGACGTCTCTGCCTGGCTCCTGCACAAAAAAGAGGACAGCTCCTGCATTGTACAGAAAACCTTATTGGACAGCCTATTTTCCAGAAAGAAATCCAGAAAAAACCAAATTTGCTTGAATAAATGACTAAATTGTCTTCCAGACAACCAGAACTGCAGTTCAGGTGATCATTTTCATAGCATGCACCTTCCTGGCTCAAAACTTACTCTGTTCCAGTAATCCATAAATTACAATGATGGATGAACAAGAACTATCCATTCCCATTTGAAATAGTGCTGACCACTCTTTTATCATTCCTGGCAATTAACAGTAAACATGAGTTCTAGTCATTTTTTGTAGGCAATCTGCTGAGATTTATAGCAGTACCTTCAAAAGTCTGAAGACAAGACTTATCTTTGGGTGAAAGATTTTTCAGGGTTGTGACAACCTTGATGCAGAAAAGTTCTGGTACATCAATCATATGTCTGCTATTCTGACAGGGAAAACCTCACAGGTGACACATACAGAGCAAAAGTAGTTAAGGATAGTTGCTAGTTGTTGCCACAAGTTCTAGACAAGTTGTCTGTAAATGAATAGAAAAAATAGCAGACAGTATTACTATCTCGATCAATTTGGATCAAAACTGCCTAATTTCCCTCTAAAATACAGTAACGGATTTCAAGTAGGAACATTAGCAAGGAAATGTTTTTCCAAAAAAAAAAACCAAAAAGGACGACTTTAGGTAACATCTCCAATTACTCCCATATACCAAAAAACCCCACAGTCTAGAAAAAAAAAATTATGTGACAAGGGCAAAACTCTCTCCCTGGAAAGCAATTCTGAGAGTTATCAAACAAAATATTACAAAGGGGCTTCATTCTATTTGATGTTTGCATCAGTAACATGGATGCTGAAAACAAAACCATTTTTACTAAATGTGCCAATGATGAAAAGCTAGAAAGGACAAAAAACTTAAATCAATTTTACAAATGAAAGAAATTGACAGAAGGGGAATGAAATCCAGTGGGGATGAGCACAAAACTCCTACAAAAAGACAATGGAAAATATATGTAATAGTCTTTAATAAAATGAATAATGTCTAAATCCCAAGCTGACAGTCAATGTCAGGCAACTGCAAAATGGTAAATATAAATGAAGTGTACAAGCACAACTTTCAGAATAAGCCAAGTAATCTTTTCTGGTCCATTTTGTACTGCACTTAAGAGACAAAATACTGTACTCCCACTGAAACACCACTTCTCTGACAAAAACCAAAAGAGCAGGCCATTCTTTGTGTTCCTCCAAAAAAGACAGAGTGAATTGGATTTGGTTACTATTTAAGCAGGGAAGCTTGAAAGAGGGCTTCCTAAGAACCAAAGTACCCAGAAGGCTACTGCAGAGAAAACGGGATCAATTTGTTCTCAGGTTCTCAAAAGACAGGAGACGCAATGGGCTTAAAATTGAAGTTAACAAGATTCACACTAAGCACTTGGGGAAGACAACACCACTTTTCAATTTTAAGGACAATGAAACCCTTGAGCAGATTACACTGGAGACAGGTAAGGAAGTAAAAAAACCCAGTCAGTAGCAGGACAACAGGAAATTGTTTAGTCTTCGTGGTTCCTTACATTTATTAAAAAAACTATATAAATTTACTGGCTCCAGGACTCATTTCAGTAGAAGATACTAAGGTACACTAGAGAATTGATGCTTTTTTTTCAGTTTAAACATTTGTGACTTTTCATTCTCTTCGCTCCACTATCTTCAACATAGTCTTACTTTTCAATTAACACTCTTACATTTTTGTGATGATCAGTTACCACAGCTGCAAAGACCAGAGTCTTATGCTCTATTATAGCTAGAGCTTAAAAAACACACAGTAGTCAAATAAAGGAATACAAAAGAAGGAAAAGGAATCCTACTAATACTTTCTATTCAACTCTCCCCATTCCAGGACTCATGGGTTTACAGCTGATTTACACTTCCATAGAAAAATGTAGAATATGGTAAGTTAAACAGGACAAGGAAATAGAGAGTATAATGGAAGTGAATTAATGAAAATCAATAGTTTTGAAGACTAAAGTGCATTGACAATAAAGTTTATGGGGTTTTCACAACTCAAGTGATTTCAGTGTTTCATATTGGAAAATTAGACAAAACTTTCAATAAAGTGTTCTTTCAAGTGTGTAGTTTAAAAGATTGCGTTCCTAGTTTAATCAAACTTCAAATAAACAATAATGAATAATTATTAATTATATTGCAGGCATCATCAGCTAGGGATAAAATGTGCCTTGATAAGGACTTCTCAGGTTCTCTCAACCCCTCCTCCATAGAGCAGAGGCAAAGCAAGCCCTACCTCACACCCTAAGGACTACCTGGTAACCTAACAGAGGCAGACTATCGGTTTGGACAATATCTCTGCAGTATTAGAGGTGGAACTCTTCTTCTCTAGTTTTAGACACAAGTCTCAATTCACAATTCTAGTCTTTCCCTTGTTATCAGTGAATGGAATAACTGGCCCTTGAGAAGACAATTCAGCAGGTCTCAGACATGTTTGAGATCCTTAAAAGGGCTGCCTGTGTTATTCTATTTCTCCCCACTGTCCGCAGAGGCAGCCTAATGTCACTCAGACTTGACATCAACTCTTCCTTGGCATACCAGGTTAGACATCTCACATTTCTCTTCCTATTCTTTCCTCAAGCAGTATTGGCTGAGATTCCACAGTCTCAGCATCTTGGCAACTCTGAAGGAAAGCCAGGTTCTGGGGGTGGAAGTGAACACAAGCATCACCAACTTCAATGGCTTCCAAAGAGGGCAATGCAAACACATAAAAGAGCGTTTCATTAAAAAAAAAAAAAAGTTAAAAGATAAATTTAAAAGGCACTATCCAGAGAGCAACATTTGTAAAAGTGAAAGCTACACATTAGTATGAAAAACTAATAGCCTGGCTCTGTAGACACTTAACAGGTATTTTAGCAGAAAATCTCACATCCTGAAAATGAAAACATGCAAACATTTGAAGAAGTATAGTCTACGGGTTTTTGTCTTGGTTTGGTTGTTTTTCAAAGTAATGCCATTCAAAAGAATTACTTCACTTTCTAACAAAAGAGGTAGTTCTACAACTTGATGGTAGCATCCAAAACGTTAATTACAAGCAATTTTTCATATTGAAGCTGGGACAAGGCACACCATACCATTAATTCCCATTCTGGGGCACAGCATCAGTTTTTGCCCCATGTTCCGTCTTGGGTCCTGAGACTTCAAAACTCCAACATTAGAAAGAGGAAAAACTAAGACAAATTCTCTTCAAAACCCTAAGGTGATTTAAACATACTGTCCATGAAAAAGACAATGACTGAGGAGAGGTTGTGCTTCACAGATCTTTCAGGATCTTTACCATGATCATCCACTCCTTGTCAGCTAGCCCCTTCCCCCATGAATTCTAATTATAGTTTCTTCATGAAATCTTCTGAAGATCTGTATTAAAAGGTAGAAATTAATCTAACTTTTACTATTTTTAGCCCTCTAAGAAACAAATTTTCACTATCATACACTATAAATCCTTTATTCCCTCCCTGTAGTAAAAGACAGACCACATATTACAGGGATCTGAAAGAACACATCATGTTAACACCTGCTAAGCAGAGAAAAAACAAACAAATCTGGAATACACATAACATCTTCACTGCATCAAATATCTGGCACAGGAGATCAAACACCTTGGAACCAAATCCATAAGAGTTTGTACTGCCAGCCACAAAGAAAATCCACTGCCAGATATTTAACGAATTTAGCCTAATTTTCTGACACCAGAACTGGAAGGCAGAAGAGAAAAGTTGAGCTATTCAAGGAAGTCTAGTGCTTCAAATGTATTCAGAAGCTTTAAAGGAAGACTTAAAAATATTCAACATGCTTTATGTTAGACTCGTATGCTAGTTTCTTGCCTATTTTAGTAATACAGTGTCCTCAATTCTCCATTCAGACATTTAAAAAAGACTTAGATGCATGCCTCTAATAGTACAGAAAAGTAGTTTGAGCTTGATTCCAATTTCACCAGGAGCAAAGACATTCACAGCAGAGATAATCCATGCTTCAGGGTTATTTTTTCAGAGCTCCTTGAGATGCAGGAGTCAAGCTACATGGTTATAATGACAAAACAAAAGGAAAAATGTAAAGGTGTCTCCTAGCACAGGTTATAATACAAGAATGAACAAGTATTAAAACAATGCAATAAATTATTATTCACAGCGCTTTCCTCATTTACGTAAAGACAAATCAAGAAGTGCAATCTTACACTAGCCAAAAAAATCCACTAATTAAGCAAAATCAGTAAACAAAACCTTCGGAAAACAGTATTCACCTACAATAGCAAACTACCACTACATATCTTTTTTCAGTCAAAGTAACTACTAACTACACACTGAATAACCATTATGACTTGCTGTGTAGTTCGACTTGAAGTTTTGAATTTACTTAATACAAGAACAGCTTCCCGTAATAGTACTGAAGCCACTACTCCCATTTTATTGCCCATTCGTAATCTTTGCAATTGAATTAAGCACTCAGTTGTTTACCTACTATTTTCTTCATGGGAGAGAAAAGGTGGACTTCACTGGCAGACTGTGTATTTTGTGACATTTTTACAAGAATTACTCTTCCTCCTCCCCCCTCCCTTTTACATAGCAAGTTTCTTGAATATTCCTTAAAGCTCTACAGCTACTACCAAGTAATTTTGTCCTTGAAGACATTCACAGCATTTCTTTTCCACCAGCAAATACATACACTTCAGCTAAACTTTTTTTTTCATAGAATTTTATTAATTACCTGAACAGTATTCTGCAAGTACAGTCCAAGTCCACAACCATCCACAATAAATTCAAATAATCCTGACTGGAGTCCTTCCAAATGCAACTAGCTCTGCCGTATGGGAGGGCCTTTGAGGTTCACATCAGATAACCTTCAAATTGTTCAACAACGACAATAATCATCAACTCTATTGTCTTGATGAATAAAGCCCGTGAAAATGTGCCTACAAATGTCATGGACTATACATGTTCTTAAGTGACAAGATACAAACCACAATGCGGAAGTGATTCTACTGAAAATTTAAAGTTCGTGGAATCATAAAATCAAGATGAATACTAAAATGAAAGAACGTAAGGTACCTGCCAAACTAGATAACTTTTTAAAAAGGTATTCTTCCTACATTTTCCTAAATATTTTACAGAGTTGAAGTTACAATTATTAAAGTACAGAGGTTTAAGAGTGAATTCGGCTCATAACTTCTTAATACACATGTCGAAAATCAATCAAACAAATAAAAACGGGTTCTAATGCTAGCCTGAATAATCTGATCGAACGGTAAATAGACCAGAACAAAGACCAAAACTTACTGAATCACCAAGAGGTATCTCTTATCAAGAGAGATCACCCATCTGACAATTATTGCATGTTTAGAACAGACAAGATCTTTCACAAGACCCAACAAAACTACACTGTAACATGCAGAGAGGAAGCATACACACAGAATTCCCTTTCCCACTGTTATCAGATCATCAAAGGGACATTCACAGTGCGATTTTTGCCAGTACAGCGTTCCCTGCACAGAGCCTGCCACGCATGGTCGCCCGACTTGGAGCTTGGACAGCGAGCGAGCGGTCAGCACAGCACGGGAAGCACAGACCCTGCCTATCCCTCAACACGAAACACGGCTGAGAGTTTAGGGGCTTCTGGATACTTCGAACAACGCTAGTTACAGCATTCAGCAGCTGCAACGATCCATCAGGTTCTGCAGAGGCACTCTTCTTGCTGCAGAAGAGCGTAGTGATTTGTTAAAGCCAAGTTTCGAAAGGACAAACGGATAGGAGAAACTTGGGGGAACACGAGCGGAGTTTCTCTCGCGTTAACCCGTACGAAAGGCAGCTGCATGCGCGCTACGTGGAATCAGCACGATGTAAAGCGAAAGCATCACAGGTAACACCGGGAAGGCAAAAGCCCACAGCAGAACCTCCCCCGGAACACCAGCCTTGCCCCGCCGTTTGTTTCTTACTGAGGACGGCAGCGGACAATTCTCGCCCAGGGGCTGGGGAGCGGGATCGGCTGCCAGGGCACCTTCCCACGGCGCTGGGAAAGGCGGGATGTGATTGGGAGCATCTGGAAAGCACGCACTGACCTGAGGGTGCGGTTGCCGGCGCAGCCGCGGCGCTCCATGGCGGCGGGCACGCAGCTGGTGAGCTCGGTCCAGTCGGCGTGCAGCCCGCAGCTCCAGCCGGTGGAGAAGCGGGAGAAGAGCCAGGTGTCCTTGTCGCCGCCCGGGCGGTGGCAGGCGCACTTCTTCTGCCCGGCCCGGCAGTAGCAGGGCTGCTCCAGGTGGATGTTGCGCACCAGGTGCCGCCCGAAGGTGGTGCCGCCCGTCTTCTGGATGTGGAGGAAGACGATCACGTCCCGGCCCCGCATGTCGAACCGCACCCGCCGGCACAGCTCCCCCCGGGCGAACGGGAACTTGGCCGCCAGCCGCGGCATCGCCGCCGCCTCCTCCTCCTCCTCCCGCTCCTCCGGGCCCCCCCCGCGGCGGGCGGCGGACGCCGGCGGGCGGCGGGGACAGGCGGCGCCGGGGCAGGCGGGCGACACGTACTGGTAGACGATGAGCAGGAAGAGCAGCGCCAGCAGCGGCGGCAGCAGCCACCTGTTGAAGCGCTCGTCCATGGCGGTGCGCGGGGGCAGCGCGGCGCGAGATCAGGCGCTGCCGGCCGCTGCCGGGGCGGCCGCCCCGCTCGGATCCCGCAGCCGAGGTGCGCCCGGCTCCCTTCCCGACGGCATGGTCCTGGCAGGCGGCGGCCGCGGCTCGCTCCGCTCAGCCCAGCGCGCCGCGCCGCACCCCGCCCGAGGCGGCCATCCCGGGCCCGCCGCCCGCGGCTGGGGCTGGGCGCCGAGCGCCGTGCCCGGAACGCGCTGCCCGGCGGCGGCCGCACAGCTCCGCTCCCGCTCCGCCGCAACTCCAGCCCAAACACAGCGCCCGGCTCCCGGCGGGGCGCGCCCCGCCCCCGCCTGCCGGCCAATCGCGACCGGGCCGGCCGCCCAGCCAGCCAATGGGCGGGTCCAGCACGCCGGCCCTTCCGCCAATGGGAGCGCGCGGAGGCCCGGCGGGGGCGGGGGGAGGCGCCCCGCTCTCCCCTCCAGGTACCGGACCGGGACCGGCCGCGCGCGAGGCGGGGCGGGAGGCGGTGGCAGCCAATGAGAGTGCGGAGGCGGGGCGTCTGACAGCCAATGGGACGGGCGGAGGTGCAGCCAGGTGAGCGGGTCTCCGTTAAATTCCTCATTTCCCATCACTTTCCACTAGGAAATGTGTGTCTGGTATTGTTCGCGGTGCTTCGCCCGTGATTATAACCCCAAGTGCTTCATACAAGGAGGTCGGACTGACCTCCTCACAAATTAACTAATTAATTGTAGCTTAGCTGGTACGCGGCACTGCTGGTTCTTGCAGTCTTCGGAGCACAAACTCCCTAACCATGAACCCCCTTTGCAGAACACTTTTACCTCCCCGAGGCAACAACATCGGTTCCCCGGCAGCGCAGCTGCTCCATTTAAATGTTAAAAGGTTACTTTTCAATCTCTCTCATGTATTTACAACAATTCACATCCTGAAACGGTGTTATTTTCCCTAGTGAAAATTATCTTTTTTTTAATAGATGTTCAAATTTTTAGCCCGCAGATCACACTCAGCTGAGTTTTGCCAAAAACAAACAAACAAAACAAACAAACAAACAAAAAAAAACACCCAAAACCCAAAAAAAACCCCTGCTGTTTTCCCTGCAGTGTGCTCCCCATAATGTTAAAAGTCTTTTACAAGCACTTCATATCCAAAACCAAGCCTCATATGGCTCCTGGATTACAATATATTAATATGCAAAGCATTTTGTCTTAGAACTGATTGCACATCTCGCTTATTTAATTACAGAATGCCTTTATTTACTGAGGGATTAATTAGATCTCTGACAGTGCTAAAGCAACTTTTTTGCCCGACTCTAAAGACAGCTTCACCTCCACAAGATTGATAACAGTGCCTTCCCATGGGACCACTTAACTTCAGAACTTATAAAAATAGACAAATGTATTTTAAACTGAAGATTTTTATATAGAAACCAAGAGTACTTGGATTTTTTGGTGTGGAGTATCTGCTCCCAATAAAGCTTGGCAGTAATCATAAGAATTACCAGGAAATAGTCTAAACAGAAGGAGCTCAAACTGTAAATGTAGTGAAGTGTTCACAAGAACAACAGCCTACACCACCCACCTCCAAACATCTACCACACATGCATTCACACTCCCAGTGTCCCATAGTAGTGTTGCGGTATTACACCAGTAAAAGTCTGACAGTGGCAAATTTTTGGGTCAAAACATGAAAAGAGATGATGCACTTCTACCGTCAGTGAAATCTTTTAAGGACAATGCCATGGGTTACTTGGTGAAATTCACCCTTGTACAGCCATGCACCATGGTACTGGAAGTCCTTTCATCCTTTGGAAGAAGAATTTGGAGTCTGGTGTCAAAAAACACCTATTTAGCCTTCTTCCTCTAAAGACAAGAGATGAACACTCATTGACTATTTTCTACATATTGAAGAAGAAAGCAGATTTTTCACCTTGAAAAATCACCGTAATCTTTGCTAGCATGAGCAGCAGAGCACCCATCTCTCTAGGGAGACCAGACTCTCTTCTCTGCTTTGGCCACCACCATGCTCACCTTCTTTCAGACCCCCTGTCCCTCCAAAGTGTGGACTTAGTGAGGTTGTCTTTTAGCCTTTTTCTTTTACTAGGTGACACAAAACCTATCCCACAGAAATTTAAACATTTATATCTGTAAGATACAGAAGCATTTTGTTCTCATCTCAGCCTATTCATTACTTAACAAGAAATATGGCAAAATTAATTTGAAATAAAAGTGCTGCTAAAGGATCTAGACTCAAGTATCTCTTCTGATGCTTTTAGCATGATACACAAAGATCATAAATTAAGATTTTCTCATTAAATACCAGATTGTTTACACTGTACTTTCATCTCCATGAAAAGGAGCTCAAAACTAAAGTTGCTAAACAGAGAAACCCTCAATTTCAGTAGAATTTTAAATTCTTATTTATTTAAACTTACTCAAGACAGTTACTGATTCATGAAGACTGATTAAAAAATGGAATAGATATACAATAAAAGTAAAAGTATTTACAATGATGTTTAGCTGAAAAACTTGACTTTTAAAAGGTTCTCCTTTTCTCAAACTAGAAGTTATTACTTGCAGTGCCACATGAATCAATGTTTTTATGCAGCTTTCAAAGACAGGCTTTTACTTACAAATTTGAATGCTCTTAATGACGGTCTGTGAAACACTTCATGTGGTGTCACAAACCACGGCACAACCAACAACATAGAGTTTTCATTTGGTAGTATTTTATGTTCTCTTTATAGAGGCCCACGTTACTGTGCAAGTCCCTGTGGGATTAAGTTCTAATAAAATCATTTAGCTTCTTTGCAAGTCCGTGGCTATAACTCCTTAGCATCAATGAAGCAATGAAAAGGGTCATTTTGAAAACAGTCGTGTTCCCACTGATTTAATGGGATCATGACTGGGTTCAAAATGAAGCCCTAAAAGTTGCAAACACTGCTCAATCGCAACATTTTCTCTTTCAAATGTAACTCATCTATACATCTCCAATAAGACTTTAACTACAAGGAAAATCCAAAGTCAGTTAAAAGCTAATTTTGAGATAATCTTACAAAACCAATGTAGTTTATGTGGATTTCACAATAAAACAGTTACATGTAAGACTTAGGATTCTCTAATTTTTTTCGTAATTCTCTAAGATCCTATGCTGATAGCAGATACCTCAGAGTTCACCCACCAAGCATTCAAATAAAATAATACTGAAATGACATATTCCTTGTGACAATTTCAGTAGAATACTTTCACCTGTTAAAATTTACATGCTAAATCTACTGTCATTTCTACCAGAAACAGGCTAATATGTGAAAGTGCTGCACAGAAAAATATTTTAGAATTCCAGTGCAGTATGTCCCTTGTCCTTGGCAATTCCCAGGTAACACTCAACACATTTTCCAAGTTGCTAAAAATAAAAATTGGCATACTTACAATATATTTTAAAGGATAATACAGTACTTGCTAGTCTGAAGCAACTGGCATGTGAAATATTGTCAGTGCCAACATCAAGGTTTGTACAAAATGCATGAGTAAACAAGTGATATTTTATGAAGCAAAGGTACAAAAAAAATTATTTCATTTAGCAATTACATGTCTGACAAGGTTAACATCTAATAGATCTGTTAATGTAAAATTAAAGTGACACCTACCTCACACTGGTTTCTTTAAATTATTTATCACTGCTTGACCTGAGCTGTTTCAATACTTGTAGCCAGTTGAGGTTTCCAATAAACCAATTTTTCATCATGCAGCAAGTCCCAGGTGTTTCCCTTATCACGAGGATAGAAATTGTTAAATTAATAAATGAATGCTAACTTCAGTAATTTGTCTGGAATTAATTTCCTTCAATGTTTAAAGTGTAAACCCCCCTTATTTTTCATCAGATTAAATTCTACTATGTGCACTTATCAAACTTTCATTTCCATGGCACACTGAGTGCCTTACTCTCCTTGTAAAACAATTTATGCATCATACTGCCAGCAGTCCTTCTTCTTGTAAAGTTGCAATTCAGCATAAGGCTTGTTACTTCACACTTCTCCTCCTGCTTGCCATTCTTTTTCTGGATGTAATAATTTTATTAAACCTCTGGCCACCTTTAATTTCCTTTACTCAGAATGCAACCACTACAAAAACAATGTTTGCAGTCAATGTCTCATACGTGCCAGTCCATATGCAGGAGCTTCTGCAAGTCATTCCTTACACCCCATTGCTGCATGTTTTCCTTACGAGAGAAATGATCAGCTATCTTATGCTTTGAGTAGTCATAATTCCACCTCCATAAGATGCTGACCTTGGACAACTGGAACATCCTACATTGCTTTCAACATTCTAGTATTTTTCTTTTTCTTTTTTTTTTTGTTTGTTTGTTTGTTTGTTTACAGCCATATAACTCCTCATAGAACTAATACAATACCTTTCAATACCTTTATTTAGGTTACAATGGTTGTGAAGGTAGTTTCCAATAAAGGAACATATCTGAAAACTTTGAGCTACGTTTTTTAGATAATACCAAAACAAGATATTTAAAGGCAGATTCCCTTTCGACCAGGTAAACTTGGTCACCTTTTGTTCTTTCACTCCTGGGCTTTGCAACAGAGGCATCTAGCAGAAAAAAGAATGATGAAATGTTCTAACTATGTTTGGGCATGTGCCAACTAGCACGCTATCAAACAAGTCCTGAATATAATTTGGGAGTTAACCATTCCAGAAAGCATTTCCAACCAGCACTCCACAATTATAGCTTCAGTGTAGGTCAGACAATATCATACAATTTGGCCTCAGTACCCAAGACAGGTTCTGAACATGTTTAATTTACTAATGGAGACAACACTGTTGAGCATTTGCAGGTTTCAATTTAAGCAAGAAAAATTTGTGTTCACCCTCTTGTATTTTGTACTGTGGTGTAACCAGGTTACACTTACAAAACTCAGTGTGAAGTTACAGTGTGTTAGCTAGCACAGAAAATCTCTGGCAGGTAAGACAAAATATGGGCTTACTGGAGTCCACTGCCCAGACAAATGGAGTGGCACTCAGGGAGCCTTGCTGGTATCTAGCTATAATCCCAACTGAAACGAGGATGATGCTAAGTTAATTTGACAAAGGGCCTCTGGCTGCTCTGGTTGCCATTCAAAAGATGTGTGTGGCTTCAGGATGTGGCCAGATAGAGTTAGTGACTGGGAAGATACTTTTGAGTGAAATGAGAAATATTCCAATTATTGAAAGATGCAATATCAAATGACAAGCAGCCAAAAGGAGAAAGCAAAGAGTATGAAATGCAGGGTGGTTTTTTTATAATCCCAGACCCTAAACACAGGGTGCTTGTGTATGCTATCTACAATCAGAATCTGCAACATGAAGACAGCATGAGGAAAGCATTTCACAGGACACAGGAAACTCTTCTCTCACTTCTGTCTCATTTCTATGTTGTGTGCATAGAAAACCTTAAGTGTACCTACACATATTCCTTCCAGCCCTCAGCCTTCTGAATCCTACAATATTTATGATGAAAACTCTAGAGTGTAGAGAAGCTTTTGGGTACCTGTTACAGATGAAAGGCATGTCACCAGCACAACATCCACACTTATTTTTCCACATTTAGGTCCAGAGGGAGATGTTTCAGACTCAGTCACTCTGATAACCACGTGAAAGATATCACTACTGAATTTTCATATGGTATTTTGGTTTTCCTAGTAAAGAACAGTCTAGCAGCATGTGATAAACTCCACTGTTAAAAGATTAGAGTGTCTGTGAAGTCAACACGCGAGTTTTCATATTGCAGCTTCCTCTCTGATCAGGGAGGTCAATGCACAGAGAGATACAGCTCTTCTGAAATTGGTGCATGCTTCCTCCTGCCAAACGAAAACTAATAAATATCCCTATCAACAGTCCCACCAAGACCCCAAAAGGGCTCACACGGCAATGTATGGGAATTGCAGGGCTGTGTAATACTGCCACCTGGTGATAAGCGTCACAGAAGCATTTTCTACTCCTAGCATCACACTGAAGGTTTTTGCTTCCTTTCAGGTGCTCTGAATGTGCACGGGCCCATCAAACGTCACTTATTCAACTATCAGTTTATTTTGAGCATCTCTGCTTGTGCTTAGAAGTGAAATTACTGAGGTTTTCAAAGTTATGAAGGCCATATCTTGTCTCTTCCTTCAAAACAGACTTCTAGATATGCCATGACAGAAATAGACTTATCTTGATCCAAATCCCCATCACAGCTTGGGTGTCTTCAGAGAAAAAAATCTGAAACGTTCCCCCTCTCTCTCTCTCTCTCTCTCTCTTTTATTTTTTTTTTTAATCTTTTCAGTCTTTGGGGGTAATGTAAAAATAAAAAAAAAAACATAAATAAATTTTTAAAAAGCCCCTAAGAGCAAAACCAAAAAGTCCCACTAGAAACAACAAAAAATTTTCCAAGAAGTTTCCCTCTTCAAAATGGAAAAAAACCCATTTCTTTAGTGCATGATCTCTGAGTCCTTCATCTGATCTCTGTGGGATACAGGTGAAAAATGAAGAAAAAACATGGCAAATGGTAGATCAGGCTCAACTTCTAGCACCCCTATCTGGCTTTCACAGCTGTCTGCAAGTCTGAACCTTTCTTTTATAACTGACCTCCAACTCCTTAGTGAAAATCACAGCAAGCTGAGAACTGCTATCACTTTGAGTTGCTTCTATTTCACACAAGACCTTTCTTGGATTCTTTTCAGAAAGTCAACCTGGACCCTTTGAAGTTTAAATTCAAGAACTTCACTTTTTAATGTGCTGCTATGAGAATTTTTAGAACAATTCAGTCCTTTTCTTTGGGGATTTTTCTCAACTCTTTCTTATTTACCTATAATTCTGCAAGCACCTAAAAGCATGCAATCAGTGGTTCTTCCCTAACACACAGCCATAAAAAGACTTAATGTTTTCTCTTTGTGTATTCATAATATATAGGAATGGTAATATTTATTCTTAAAATTTTCCTCCCAAGATTAGTGAAATACTGGTCCCATCATCAGTTAAAATTCAGCTGGATTTCTGCAAAAGGCTGAGAGGAATTCCCATTTAGTGCTGAAGGGAGCTAAGTTATTTCACAGCTGAGGCTGCAGCAGAATTACTCCTATTACCTCAAGTCTGGCCAACCTACAACAGTCACAGCTCAGAAAAGTGACTAGCCCTGTAGGGGAGAGGTTAGAAACTCATATTCAGTTTAAAGTCTCGGTTTGAGACATCCGTCTCTGGCACTAATTGATCTTATGATCTTGGATTAAAGTATGTTGGGAACTGTAATTACCATGAGAACCTGGAATTTTCACCTATAATGGCAACCTGTGGCAGCAAATGTCAAGACAAAAATAGTTCTCCTAAGCCTCAGCAGAGGGAAGGATCTGTTGGCCTTGAAGTCCATTTGCAACAGACCAGTGACTAGGTGAGAAATATGAGAGGGAAGAAAAATTGTTCAACATTGTGACAGGTTTCAGATGAATAAACTGTAAATTCAGAGGGAGAATTGAGGTGAAGATTGCTGGAGTGTTCAGATTAAGAATTGGCAAAAAATAAGGGAATAATTCTTTGGCTGTCAGAAGAAGGAGATCAAAATACAGATTGGTCAAAGCCACTTGTTTGGCCAAGGGGTCTAAGGGCACCTCACATTGAACTGGTTCAGCGAGAAGCATGTACCCATAAATTACCAACACTGCATGTCATCTTGTGGCAAAAAGAAAAACTGGAATATAATAAGAATTGCACTGGTAAGAGAAGGCAGAGATGGTCCACAGCAGTGTGGTCACACTGTGGCTTGCAGACCATTGGTGGTGAGTGAAATCCCAGAATCTGATCTGTAAAATAATTAGCAACCCGGTACCCTTTTCCATGGCTTTGTGCAAGCATAACTTAGAATTGACAAGCATTAAAATGTTTGAATTGATGCTTATAACATAAAAATTTACATGCTATAAATGTATTTTAATTAAATACAGATGCTTTCAGCACAATTATCATCATCTCTCCCAGCTGCTAAGAGATAGTAGGATGCAAGTTGTCCAAACATTTTATAATTGCTTTTCTTTAATAAAGTGGTTGGGAACCCCAAATTTATTGCAAAACTGTGGGGAAAATAGGAGCTTACACTTTCTTTTGAAAGGAAGACTCTTCAAAAGATTATTTTGAAAAAATTTCATGGGGCCTCCAGCAGGCAGGATCTCACTTTTCATTTTTTAATATCACAGAGTAGACCTATCATTTAACCTTAATCGTTTCAGAAGGCCCAAGTTTATGAACCTACTACACTATAGTAAGTTCTTGTTGACAACTGCCAGTTATCAAAATTATAGTATGAACAGCAGTATATCAAATGCGAATAACCACTGCAAGCAGTGAATTTCTGATTTAACTTTATTTAATGTAGGAAATCAGGGTCAAGGAATAACAAGAAACCAAAATAAAGCCACGTTTTCCAGACAGAAACCTATCTTTATCACAATTATAACTTTCCCTTAGTTAATTCTGTGTGATTACCATATGGTAAACACATAGAATTGTGACCATTTTATTTAATTTACAATGATCATTTTACTTCAGAGACAAAGTTATTCAAAAGAGGATGCATCAAGATAGCATTCATCCAGCACTAATCTTGGTGCCTTCTTTTTTTCTTCCTTTCTGTGTCATCAGCGTCCCATTAATCTGGAGATGCACATTTCTCCTTCAGCAGTGGTAGGGATGGGGGCGGGGGGGGGGGGGGCACGGGGGGAAGCTCATCCCACTGCTCTTCCCAGCAGAAGGAGACAGGAGATAGAGGTAGCAGCAGCTGGCACATCAAGGGTTAAACAATTTGCTTTTCTTTAACAACACTTCATTTTTGCCCTCAAAGTTTATCTACATTAAAATATTCTAAATGTAGTGTGTTTCTGTAAGTCTAATTATATGCGGCATGCGAAAACATATTTAATAATCACACTGCTAATTATGTGCAATCACTTCAATACACAGGTGCAAAGCTCCAGAAATATGCATATTTTAATCACCTTGTATATGGCTATAAACCACAACTTTTCATTTAAGTGTTCAGTGACTCCTTATTTTTCTGGGACTACACTTCCTTGGATTTTTGACTGGCTGGTGCCAGAGAAAGAAATATCCTAGGCTACTACAAATCTGGAATTTAATTTATATGTGTATGTTCCAGTGCTAAAAAAACTGTAATTCCTTACTTTTCCATGAACATTTTAAAGCACACATTTTATAATTTATTGATAGATACAGCTTGCTGACTTCAGAGATACAGGAATCATAATTTTTATTTTTCTTCTGGGAGCTTTAATTCTCACTGTGTTCTTTTAGTATAAATTTGCCTGGAAAGTCACATATATGTGCATGGAAATATGTCTTCTCCAGTTTGGATTAAACTTGAAGGACTTTCTTAATGGTTTAAAAACAGAATGTCATAAAAATTTTGAGCAATAAATTCACTTTATTTTTGTAATAGCTTGTGACTGCATTTTTTGCTTCTCTTTGATTTACATGTAACTGTTATTTTTTACATTGATTTTTAAAGCTGCCTTCACAAAATAGATTGCAATTATCTCTGTGTGTAAATCATAAAACCTGAAAATTTTATATGCTCAGACTAACTAAAAATGACATAAAATATTAATTTGTGCAATTCAAAAGTAATATTTCTATTTTCCTTTTAAAGATATTTAGCATAAATTACTGGAAAGAATAGCTTTAGATTACCTGTCCATAAGTATTCTTTTTCACTTTAGGAAGTGAGCTGAAATGACCCCTGACAGACGTGAAACACTCGTCTGCTGTCTGCTTCTAACATTAACAAAAGCACAAACCAATAGGAGGGACACAGCAAAATGAGAAAAGCAGCACTGAAATTTGTTCTACTGGAAACAAATCCATCATATTTCACACAATAAAGCAGCCAGCTTGTTCTGTTTCGCTTTAGCTACACAAATTTTTAATTAAAGTAAATTACACTTAAGAGTCACAGAATAGCTGTTACGGGTATTACGCACGCCAGCCACTGTAGCAGCGTTCGACGAGGTTTTCACTAAATCAATAAGCCAAAAAGAGACTCTTCTATGAAGTCCTTTTTACAAATAGTGCTACAGCTTAAGCTGGGTGCCTCTAAAAAAGGACCCCAAACGAAGAAATTGCTGGGCAATTATACCCTTACAAGTTTCTCACCCCTCATGCAACTGACTGGACCAGGAGTAATATTAAGCTCCTAATGGGCACAACATGAAGCACAGGGGGATCCATCTAAATACGAGGAAAAGCTTCTTTACTGTGGAGGTGACAGAGCACTGACATGGCTGCCCAGAGAGGTCGTGGGGATATGCAAAACCTGCCTGAACATGATCCTGTGCACCTGCTCTAGGTGAATCTGCTTTAGCAGGGGTTTAGACTACATGGTCTCCAGAGGTCTCTTCCAACTCCAGTCATTCCATGATTCTGTGATTCTGACTAGGGTCTTCCCATTCTTCCTTAGGTCCCTTCACTGTCTCTACACGGGCCATTTCTCTTCTTCTCTCTAAGGCTGCAGCTTCTGATGATGGTTGCAATTTCCTTATCTTCTGACTTGAACAGGCTCTGGGGCACTCTTTCACTTGACCATAACGTATGTTCAAAATACCCAGGTGAAAGTTCACAGCTCGCAGCCCGCAACTTCAGCAACTTTACCCAGTAATGCTAAGCAAGTTGTGTAAACCAAGTTCTGGATAAGCAGCACACCAAATCGCACCACATAGTTTAGGCTGGATGACTGCACCGGAGGCCAGCTTGTTCTACTCATGCATAAAGCAGGACAGCTTTAAGGTCACCTCATGTTGCTCAGCACTTGTCCAGTCAAGAGTCACAGCACCATAAAAGACAGGTGTAATTATTTCCATGTCACCACTCTGAAATTAAAACAACACAATGCACAGGGTTTGGAAAGTAATTTTTATTTGGTGAAATATTGGAATGGGTTGGACAGTAGGCGGTGGTTGCTCCATCCCAGGAAATATTCAAGGTCTGTGGGGATGGGGATCTGAATAACCTGATCCAGTGGAAAGTGGTCCTGCCCATGGCAGGGGGGATTGGACTAGGTGATCTTTGGTGGCCCCTCCCAACCAAACTATTCTATGATTCTGTGATTCTTTCAAGAAGTGCATTGTAGTTTTTGTTCTGCATTAGAGGTGCGCTAGCATTCAATGGGAAATGAGGAATAAACACAAGATTTGTCCTGCCAGCTGCTCAGTCACACAAAGCCTGCAAGCCAGCTGGTGCTGGCACCCAGCTCTGCTGTGACCCGAATGCTGCTCCATGTAAAACCAGGAACAGGGAGTTACTGCACAAGTTGCCTCTTCAAGAACCCATGCTGCCTTTCAAGACAATCGTTTCTGCTGAGTCTGTAATTCAGCCTGAGCCAGGAGCTGCTGTCAAAGAGCCCTGCCTCCCAGCACATGCTGCCACTGGAGCATTCTGGATGATGCAGTCTGCACTCTGCACAGGTGGAAATACAATTGCAATTCTGACCCAGTTTAAAAGGGATAGAAGACTTTGTTCAAAGAAACACTGCACTTGGCTTTAAGTAGACAGAACACCATGGTTCTGCTGTCCTCTCTTCAGTCAAAGGTGACTTGGTTGAGTGCACATTCAGGACTCACTGGCTAATTTCCCAATTTACATTTTTTTAGGCATTCTGGAAAGGATTCAGAACTCTGCTCACATATCTGACTAAAAAAGAAAAACCACTGATATACTTTGTCATATAGGTACATTTTATCTTTATATTTTCCACCTTGTATGCAGCAATAGCACCTTTTGATCCCTACATGGCAGGCCTACAGTTCCAATCCTACTACCCTATTCTGGGAAATAGTGTATTTCCTCAGTGAATACTCCTGTACCTTCATGCTAAAGTCTCTTTTGGTGCTGGTGTGGCACTATGTGGCCAGAATTGTCCTGAGGCATTTCATTGCACACACCAGATTATCAATTAATCGAAAAATACTCAACTTTGTGCATTTTGTTTATAAATATTTTATCTTCTGAAGTTATAGTCTCCCAAACAGTTGCATGTGACAAATCGTGTCTAAAATACATGTGGCTATTATCTGAATCATCAAAAATGGTGATTTAATAACCTTATTGAACATTTTAGGCTTAATTACATATCATCAGCATATCACCTGTGTTCCTTTCACTGAGTACATAGATTCACAACTTACAACTAAAGAAAAAAGGAAAAAAATGTCCTTTTTTTCAACACCCAAGAACCTCACAGCCTGTTGTAAGTAAGAGATTAATTATGAGCACAGGTCAGTTAACAACCAAGATCTTTAGTTGGCATCAGAAGCACCAACTCATGCTACATGATGAGCTTGACCCAGGAATAATAAGCTAAGATTTAGCATAGACAAACTCAGGAAAAACCCTGCAACGTTGTAGATAAGCACTGTTTTTATCCACTGGGGCAGTTAGTTGTTCAGATTTGGCAAGGTAGGAGGCAGGGCAATACAAAAATCAATACAACCACACTGTTTGTTGGCACAGCAAAGCAGTGGCATTGCTTATGAACTTGAGCCGATGTATCCAAATGGAGCCACATTCCCCATTATGACCACATTTTACTGTTCTCCACTACACAGTACAGACATGCCCAGAGTTTTGTAGGAAGTTTTTGACCTGGTCTTAAAAGCATATTTTCCAGATCTCTGAGGTGGATAATTTTAAATAAGAGGCTGTAAGTCCTATGTTTATTTCACAAAGCAAAATACTGCTTTTTTTTTTTTTTTTTTGCTTTTTTTTTCTTCTTTTTTTTTCTTTTCAGTAGAAGTTGGAAAGAGAAGCATCCTGGCAGCAAATCATTTACTATTGCTGCAGCTGTATGCATGGGCATAGCAAAGCAACATAAATTCTCATTGTTAGAAAGTTGCCACTGAGCAGATTCTGTGAGCTGTTGAAGCCAGGCTTATGTTACTTCTGCATCATTTTTTCTTTCACTGTCTCATCCCTGTAAATCAAAATGAAAAGTTAACAGACTATGAAACATATTTTGTATGGTCTGCTCCAGAATAACACTATATTGAGATATGCTAATCAAATAACTATGGCTGGTCTATAATGGAATGGACACAAAGTGATGCAGTACAGCATCTTTAGCCTTTTCAGGGAAACACCTCAAATGCCTGTCACAGTAGTGACTTTGACAGGTTCTGAAGAGATTGGCCTCCAATCTCACACAAGATAAAAGGATGCCAGCAGCTACTGCTCAGGAGGCCACCAATTAATAACCACATAACAGGAATACCTTTCGATTAGTGTTTGACATTTACATAACCCTCCAAGTAAGGCAGAAAGGGAGCCTTTCGCCATGGAAATTGTTTTCAATCTGTTAAGAAAATAAAGTTTTATTTTCAGCTAACTGAATATGCTGATGAAGCTTAACTTATTTTCACTTATTGCTACAGTTTTTATAAAATAGACATAGCTTACTGTGACTTACAAAACATTTGCATCTTACTGAGAAGCATTCATTAATCACTCCCTCTATTCACACTGAAACTACTATGATAATCAATTCCTATTTGCACAGCTGCGAAATGAATAATTTTAAATTTTGGCTCTAATTGTTTTTCTGTTCTGCTGAAAAATGGTTTCAGTGAACTAAGGGGTTTTTTCACACACACACACAGAGATATATATATATAAATATGTATATATGGAATGTATGTACAAGAATGGCCAAGTGTTATTTGAAATACTTAATTACATAAAATTCTGCGGTGGAAATGAAGATCAAGTCTGCTCTCCATCTACTAGGTTTGCATTTTGCTTAACAGATTAAAGTCTGCCTTTCTCAAATATACAGAAACAGATTTTTTTAAAGTGTGTACTGACTCTTCGTGGCTAGAATGTAGTTAAGCTACCAAAGCAAAGGAAAAACTGATAAATATGCAAAAACTTTTATAAGGAATGCAATGTTTTCTTACAACACTGTATTTCTTTTCAAGGAGCAATCCAAACTGCATCTTAAGCAATGGATTAGGTTACCCTGAAAGGTTGTGCAGGTGCCAGCCTTGGATTTTTTTCAACACTTGACTGGACCTCAGACCTAACCTTGTTCTGAGCTGGGCTGAGCTAGAGACCTCCTGAGATCCCTTCCAACATCATTTCACCCACCTATGATCATACTTTTAAGGCCCCTAATAAAACAATAGCCCTAAATGTGAGAGCGAGATATCTCAGCAGAGACTCTTTCTGTCTAACAGAGATCTCTGAATTTAAGCAGAAAGGATCTTTTCTCAAGAAAAGTACTGGACTAGCTATTTCCTGTAGTTCACCACAGACTAATGATCTGACCTTTGATTCAGAGCTGCCACTTTATCTTTCCACTGAATTCAAAGCTAGATGTATTTCCATAGTCAGTGCCAACAGGCTTTATTTATCTTCTTGTCTGGCAAATCATAAATTGTCACAACTCAAGATGAAACAAGTACAAGTTTAGGAGTTCACATTTAAGCAACAATAGCAGACTCTTCAATATAAATATAAAACAAAACGTAACAGAGCAACTTTCAATAGAAAAGCAATTGATAGATTAGGGTAAGGTGGGTGCATCCATCATCACATTGTATCACATGGAGATCTGAAAAATGCATGGTAAATGTATATACATGGGGAATGTGCTATGTACATCTCAGTTTTGCTTGAAGAAACCTCAAAAAGGCAACTTGTTACTCCTTTAACCATAGGATTACTTGGGCTGGCATGTTTTCTGGTAGATGGTCAATATAAACCAGCTATGGCCCATTCTGTGAAGAACAAGCGTAGCATGAACTCTTCTAAGTTCATCAAAAGCATTTTGAACTTTACTAGGGAGTGATGGAAATATGTTTTATCAGCTCATCACATGTGTACGTACTTTCTATGGATGGAAGAGTTTGGCCCCATACCTGGGTTATTAGCACAGAAAGACAAGGGGGTCCAAACTTACTCATCCATACAGTACTCTGGCCATGCAATCCCTGTCAGCAGTAGCAACTCCTGAACTTTCAGTATGAAAGAAATGAAGTGTATCACAGCCTTTCTCCATAGAAAAGATGCTGGATTTTGTTATTTCTAATGGCCTTACAACATAAACCATGATAAATATTCCTGTGGTTTACATTATTTCTGCAGAGGTGTATTAAGGCTGCACTACAAGTTTTAGGTAAGATTTACTTAACCTTATTAACATTAAAGTTGGCATCATTGATGTGACACAATGGTAGCTGGAAATAGTCTGAGGTTTTACAACAGCACAGACTTGTGTGAACAAGTCCAAAAAAAATCTACCACAAAGGCCACAGGCTGAATTTAGATATGAATGTCCGTCAGGAGGTATTTTTCATACTTTGACATTATAAAGACCCAGAAGCACGTTAAATACAGGCATTCTGTGAAGGCAAGTTTCTGTACCATAGTTTGAGAAGCACTAACCATCCAAACTATAAAATGCATAGCCTGCTCCCTGCAGTTATGCCCTCACCAGCTTCCACCACCCAAAAAGCAACTTTGAGCAGTCAGGAGATGATTGTGTGCAAAAGATATTAAAGTGCACGCAGCAGTAAGACATTCCAGGTTTCAGCTTTGACTTCCATGAGTCACATTTTGGAAAAGGCAATATCCCGTTTTTAATACAGCTGGGGGGGGGGGGGGGGGGTGTCTTCCTCCAATGGACAACTGTGCAGAGCTGCTCTGTATTAGCATCCCACAACACAGCTCCAGCAGCACCAGCCTCTCTTAAGTCTGGAAAACTGAGGGACCGTAGCAGCGTTGTTGAGGAAATGGAATTAACTATAGAGATTTTGAACACAGAAAAAAATTAGGAATTAGAGAACACGAGTCTGAAAATTCCAAGCTAGGCAGAAGGTAGAGGCAGGATTCCCGTGAAGCTCATGCTTCTTACCGGAAAAAAAAAAAAAAAAAAAAAAAAAAAAAAAAACGCAGATAAGAAACAAAACACATCTCAAAATAGAATTCGGTTTGGAAAACTTGGAGGAAGGGCAAATTAAATACCTCCCTCTCAGAGGAACAGCTGCATGTGTATGTTATGTCTGAAGCTGCTCACCCAGAGTAAGCCTTTTACGATTCGTTTGTAGGCTGGTGAAGGCCGAGGGGAGCACTCCGCTAGGACACGGCCAGCGAGAGCTTAAGAGAGCGCCAGGGCAGGCGGCTGCTGTCCCCGGACACAGCCATAGCCCTCCTCAGCCTCCTGCAGCCACCACCACCCAGAGCACCCTACGCAAATCACTTACTTGCACTAAACTACGCGAAAGAAAAGAAAAGAAAAGAAAAGAAAAGAAAAGAAAAGAAAAGAAAAGAAAAGAAAAGAAAAGAAAAGAAAAGAAAAGAAAAGAAAAGAAAAGAAAAGAAAAGAAAAGAAAAGAAAAGAAAAGAAAAGAAAAGAAAAGAAAAGAAAAGAAAAGAAAAGAAAAGAAAAGAAAAGAAAAGAAAAGAAAAGAAAAGAAAAGAAAAGAAAAGAAAAGAAAAGAAAAGAAAAGAAAAGAAAAGAAAAGAAAAGAAAAGAAAAGAAAAGAAAAGAAAAGAAAAGAAAAGAAAAGAAAAGAAAAGAAAAGAAAAGAAAAGAAAAGAAAAGAAAAATAACGGGACTGCCCCAACGCCGGCAGGAGGGGCGCGACAGGCGCGCCTCAGGGCGGAGAGGGCAGACCGCTCCTTCTGCGCTTGCGCACTCCGGGGGCCGCGTGTCACAGCCCCGGCCGCCCCGCTATTTATATGCCGTCAGCCACTGATTGGCCTCCAGGCTGACCAATAGCGCAACGCCGGGGGCGCGGCGCAGCCAGTAGGAGAGCGGCATGGCTGTGTGGGCGGGGCGAGCGTCGCGGCCGCCGGGGCCGTGCGGGGCTGGGCGTCCCCGAGCACCGCTGCTCCTCATGGCGGGCTGGGCGCTGCTGCTGCCGCCGGCGCTGCTGCTCTCCCTGCTGTGCGCCCGGCCGTGCCCCTGCGGCACCGCTCCGGCCTCTTCTTCACAGCCTGTGACCGCCCGCCTGGCGGCGAAGTGGCCGGCGACCCCGCTGCTGCTGGAGGCGAGGTGCGTGCAGCCTCCTCCTCTTCTTTCTCCTTCTCCTCCTCCTGCCAGCGGCCGCCCTGTCCTGGCTGTCTCCTGGGGAACAGGAGGGCGGAGGGACCCCCTTTTCCCTCCGCTGAGCGGGAAGGGGGGGCTGTCAGGGTTTCTCTCTGTCGGAGGGTGTGTTAAAGCACTTTGTGGATGTGAGGCTGGACGGTTTTCTCACCTCGGAAAGTGTTGCGGACAGTGCTGCCAAGGCTCTCCCGCGCTTTGTACAAGCGGCTTCGTATTTGTCCTGCTCAGGAGTTTTGCAGGTCGCTGGGTTGAGGAGATGTAATGGGCCAATTACACAATCCCTGCCTCCCACTGAGTAACATCTTCGTCTGCCCCCAAGTAGTTAGCACGTTAATTAAGTGATTATAAAGGTACTAGTGTAGATGTGAACCTGTAAGAGTGAAACTCGGTGGTAGTTCAAAAGGTATTGTTATCTTGTAATCGTAACTTCAGCCTGGAGGAGAGAGGGCTTTGGGATGACCTAATTTCAGTCTCCTGAAGGGAGCCTACAAGAAAGATGGGGCGGGAGCCTTTCTTACAAGGCCATGCAATGAGAGGACGAGAAAGAATGGCTTCAAACTGAGAGTAGGTTTAGGCTAGATGTGCGGAAGAAATTCTTCACTGTAAGGGTGGTGAGGCACTGGGACAGTTTGTCCAGAGAAGTTGTGGATGCTCCATCCCTGGGAGTGTTCAAGGCCAGGCTGGATGGGGCTTTGAGCAAACTGCTCTAGTGGGAGGTGTCCCTGCCCATAGCAGGGGATTGGAACCAGATGATCTTTAAGGTCCTTTCCAACCCAAACCACTCTGTGTTCCACAATAGAAAGGAAAAATGTTCTCCAGTTTTAGATGCTTGTGGCTCCCCTGCCCATTTGGCTTAAATTTGTTTTGTTTTTAAACTTACTTGCTGCTGTTTGGAGAACACCCATGATGGGGAGAACTGCAAGCTTCTGTAATCAAAGGAGAGGCAAACTTCCAAAGTAAAGATTAGAAAACAATATAGTCATGCTAGCAAATGGAACTTTTTGGTAGACATAAGCAAGGGGAGCGAAAGCAACTGGTGATCCCTTAAAGAAAACCACAAACCGTAGAAATGTTACCTGTGAATCACAGAATGGTTTGGGTTGGAAGGGACCTTAAATACCATCTAGTTCCAACTCCCCTGCCATGGGAGACATTTTCCACTAGACCAGATTGCTCAGAGCAACCATTCAGCCTGGCCTTGAACTCTGCCAGGAATGGGGCATCCTCAGCTTCTCAGGGAAACATGTTCCAATGCCTCAGCACCCTTACAGTGAAGAATTTCTTCTGTATATCTAACCTAAATTTTGCCTCTTCCAGTTTGAAAAAAAAAATAAATTGGAAGAGTGGTATTTGATATAAAGTAAACCTTACCTTTTATGCTTTGTAAGGATTAACTCATGTTTGAAAGTGTTTCAAAGATTGACCATCTTCCTCCATGCACAGCGAAGTAAATGTTGTTGATGAAAGCCTGTAATTTAATGAAAAACTGTAACCTGACAGAGAGTGTGTTCTTATTTGTATAGTTAGCTGCTGTTAAATAAAGTTTCTATACTGAATTGATTTCATTTATAAGTGTATATTGGAATATCTGTGGAAAAGTAAAGTTAATGTTTTGGGGGTTTTCTGTAACAAGAGAACAGTCTGCATGCTTTACAGCTCTGATTGTTGAGTTTGGATGATAGTACTTTGTTCGAAATGTCTTTTGACCAAAATACAGCTCAGTTCAGTGTTTATTCTATGGAGATAGTCATTGAATGTCTAACATTTGGTTGCTGATGGATATTTATTATTTTAAACAACTGAAGGATTTTACTGTGGTACATCTTTAGACAAAATCAACCTATAGAAAATTCTGTTTTTAAACAGTGAATTTATTGCAGAAGATGGTAATGAGAAGTTTTGGCAGTTCTTGGAAACTGTGCGGGAATTAACAGTTTATAAGCAAGGAGGTAAGTTAAACAGCATGCTGATTTTTAGTATATTATCTTGTGCTGTATTTAACTTGAGACACAACACATTAATTAGTTCTAGGGCAGGTCAAGCCTGACTCTTCCATTATTGCTTACTAGGTAGGTTTCTTTCAGAAAGTTGTAGCATATTTTCCCCTAAGAGCAATACTTGCGGAGGAATTAAAAAAAAAAAAAAGAAAAGGAAAAAAAAAAGAAAAGTGAGATGGACTGAACTGCTCTTACAATGTGGAACAGAAATGTAAAGATTAAAGATACCTACCTGCTTACATGACTTGCCAAGAGCTTATAGGATATTGAGACTTCATGTTTTCTGTAGGATAGATGCCTGCAGGGCATAAAATCACACAGATAACTAAAATGAGAATGCTAGGAAATGCTGAAGGAGAAATTTAAAGAATTACCAGAAAAGGTTTAATACTTGTACATGGCAAGTATGGAGACTGTTTTCTCACATCAGTACTGATGTTTTAGAATAAAGGTTTGTCACTGACAAAACACGACTAAAAACGCCTTCCATGATTAGACAGAAGAATATTAAGTTGTTAGAAATTTGGAGAGAAGACCAAAGCATAAAGTCCAGCAAAAGAAACATAAAAAGCCACCCCAGAAAAAACCTCGGAGAACAGTTTACTAGAAATGTCCATGGTAATGAAAAATTGGGAGACCTGCAGGGCTTTACACCGGGTTGGGCAGTATTAGACCTGCTTGGTAAGTCAACAGATGAACAAGGCGAAAAAGGCTTCAAAACAAGCAAAGGCTGCTTCATTTTGCCCTTTACTTACAGAATAGTACAACTCTATAGGCATGAGTCTGAGCCCCTAACACTACCACTGGAAGAGACTTGAGGGAAATTGAATGTTAAATTAATAGTCAAAAGATAAAAAATTGTAGAGAGATCATGCAGAAAAGGGCAGTGAGAAGTGCAGGTACATGAAAAATGCTGTATATGGGAGAGAGGACTTGAGAAACCTTTCAATGGTTGTGACTGACTAAATACAATTTAAAAAAGATTGTGGTGTGCATGTGATAATGTTACTTGAGTGCTCAGCAGTGCTCCAAGCAGCCAGTAGACTTAAAACATTAGTAAGAAGGGAACAGGGTCACACATGGTAAATAATTTTGCTGCTTTTGATTCCATGATGTGCTTTATGTCAAGTAAAGTGTGATTTTTGACTTTGCTATCTCCCTGTGTTTTCCTTATCATTTCTTTAGAATGGAAAAAGTACAAGGAGAAAATGAACAAAGAACTGTGATTTTAATTGTAGAGTATCAACTGGGAAAACTATAAAAGAACACCCAAAATTACTGTGTGATGTTGATCTCAATGTCAGAAGTGTGTACAAAACCAGAGAGAGTTACTGAGAAGAGAATGCCCAGGTGATGAATGCTGCTAAAAGCCATTCTATATAAAGCATGAGGACATGGAAAATGGAGAGCGGTGCAAAATTTGACCTGTGGTCAGCTACTAGTAGCGTTTGTTGAGGCTAGTGCTGTTGTCTAATGTTGTTGAAGGTCTTTGTCAGCACACAGGATAGTGGCATGTGTTATACCCTCCATAAGGCTGGGAATGACACAAAACTGGGAGGAGAAGCTGGAAGGTGGGACTGTAATTAGAGGGACCTTGGCAGGCTGGAGGGACAGGCCAGCAAAAACATTGGGAAATTCAGCAAAGGTGCTTTACAGACTCCCTGCATGTGGGCTGGAATAATTTCAGCAACAGCATAATCTTGGTGCCAACTGACTAGAAAGTGTTTTTTTGAGAGGCAGAATGGGGATCCTTGCAAACAGTGAGAAGGCCAACTACATGCCAGATTGCAGCAGCAAGAGGTGAAAATGTTTATTCCACTGTATGAGACACTTGTAAGACTGAATCTAGAGTACTGGGGCCATGTTGGGGCTCCCTGTGAAAAGAAAGACAAGAGTCCATCATTGGAGCAAATCTAGGAGAGGATCTCTGCAGTGGTTAGGAAAGTAGAGCAGACTTCTGAGGAAAGGCTGTGAGTGAGCCTGAGAAAGGAAGGAGTAAGGAGACATCTTGTATCTTCAGCTTCCTACTAGAGATATGTGCAAAGAAAATGGAACCAGGCCCTTCCTGAAGGTGTACACAGCAGTATGAAAAAAAGCAAAGGGCAGAAGTTGAAACATGGAAGTTGTGGTTAGATACTGGAGGAAATTTTCTGCCCTGGGATTGGTTAAACATTGAAACTGCTCCAGGAGGCTCTGGAATCTCTACTCATTGAGATAATTCAAAATTCTACTGCATGAGGCCTTGAGCAGCCTAGTCAAGCCTTGAAATTATATCTCTAAGTAACAGTTTGGATAAAGTGACCTCCCAAAGTAATTTTTAACTTACTCTTTTTTCTGTGAGTGGTTTAGATGCAGTTGGTGTTGCCTTAAGACTGCTGTATCAGATGATGTGTCAGGGTTGGTTTTGTTTTATCAGCCATCTCTTTTTTGCTTGCTTGGACACACTTTCCAAGGAGTTTGAAGCTTTGATGACGTTTATTATTAGTGACACAGATGTCTGTTGAAATTAGCTGTTAGTTAAATACCTACTTCACCTGGATAAACTCTGTGATTGAGGATAAATTCTGTGACTAACAATAAATAAATTACAGTAGAATGATCTCCATGACCTATCATGCCAATGAACTGTTAGATGCTGGCAGTTGGCAACCTTGAGACTATACTAAAATACTACTTTAATGAAACATATTGGGAAGCTGGTGTGTATATTTATCTTTATGGCCAACACACAACTATGACAGTAATGCAGGGAAATTTGACGTTCTGGCACCAAGTGGCTTTCCTAAAAGTGAAGTCGTAGTTGGGGTAGTCTTAATCTAAGGAATGGATGCTCTTCATGAACAGAAAGTCTGCATTAGATGTTTACAATAAACCGGTCAGTTTGAGCGGAGAATCTGCTGCAGTGGCACAGTTTACTGCGAGGTGTGTAATTGTTTACCTCTGAGGAGAAGTTGGTTCTTGGTATGGTGTGGAATGAGTTCTGTCTTAGTAGCTGCATGTCAAGACACATTGATGTAGAGGGATGTTCATGATGTGTTAAAACTGATGTAGCAACAACTACTTCAGTAAATTAAAGGATCTGGCTGAAAAAGGATTGACTTTTCAGTTATTCTCTGAGTGATGCCTAGTGTAGACAGCACGAATAAGCAGGAAATAAAACCATTGATTGTTTAAATTGAACCATTTTCATAAAAGGTAAAGAATTCCTAGATTTGAAGCTGAAAATCTAGGTTTATAAAGGAATTGGATGATAGATTTGTACCCAACATACTGTTGGATGTTTCAGAAGAGTAGTAAAGTGTTACAGCTATAAGGCAACTTAAAAAATCAAATAGGGTAGCTTGCTTTTTTTTTCTAAATCCTCCCTTGGTTGATTTTCAATCTGGGTGGTTTTTTTTGTTGTTTTTTTTTTTTTTTTTAATCAGTTCTCAGGATTTGTTGTTTTAAATTTAGAATAATCAACATCTCTTGTTAATTTGCTCATTTAAAATATTTAGCATTACAAAATTAGCTTTATTAATTGTCTGTTTAGCTGCGATATTTGCAGCAGTTTAATGGATTTGGTAGGAATTATGTGCATGAAATTTGGTGAAACATTTAGTCTGGTGATGTGTTTGGCGATTTTTACTTTTTTCTTTTGTAATATGGACGCAAATAAGCTTGGGCAGCATCTTGATTATACCACATGGAGAACAGGAGAAGGTTAGTGATGGGATACACTGTATCAAATTAATGTGAGGTCTTCCAATAACATGGGCAACATTGTTTCTATCTACTTAATGTGCAACATATTTTCTGCCAGGCTTGTGAAATGCTTGGAAAGGCAGATGATGCTATTTTGAGCTGCAGGTGTGTTATAGAGAAATGAAAGCTGCAAAAATTTCATACTAAAACCAGCACTTACAAAACACTGAAGATGGCATTTTAAACTTGCTGCTGCTTTTATATCCCTAAAGGTTAATTTATGATCACTGAGAGAAAGTAAGTAGCCAGTTCCCTGCCGGCTAATTATCACTTGAGTGTTTACTGTCTTCCCAAGTGCTTCAGTTTATATATTGAATTTTCAGCAACCTCATAAATATATATTAAAACCCAAAACAAAACCGACATGCAAACATATTTTCTCTATGGAAGCAATTTTCTCTGAAAAATGTAACAGTGTATCTCATATAAACAACAATCATGTAAATTATTTTTTGCAATCTAGAAGACTACACATTATTCACAACTAAATTAGACAAGCATTTTTTATGTGTATATAAATTTTAAAGATTCCAGAGGAATCAGTTTCACAAACATGGCATTTCTATACTAATAATGCAATAAAATAACATATTCCCTCTTTATTGGCATCTTGCTTGAATGGCACAGGTTTGGCTGGCTAGTGATTGCCTGAACTGCTGTTACCTGGGATCTCTAATTCCCTAGCTCATCTGTGGATCCAAACATTCATATCTATGCAGTTGGAACAATCCTCATACATCCATCCCACCAAGTAATTATTCCAGCACACTCTGTTCTTCTGATTAATTATGTCCCTTATGTTTACTCTCCCTACCTCCTGTGCCTCAGTTCTTTGAATTCTCCTGTGGGTTACTGGCATATATTCAGATTAATTTTGTGCTGTGTGTACATGAGGTCTGAGGAGCTGTGCTGTAATACTTTCTTATCTTTTGTGACTGGCCTGGTTGTCTCTTTTAATTATTTTTAACTTACCTGTGATGAAAGCTAACTGCTGTAAATTGTGGATAGTAAATGTCAACATTTAAACATGAGTCTGCTTAGCTGGCTGTTCAGTTCTTGCTGGAGTCAATCTAACCAATTTGGCTACAGGAGCTGTGAGAGGTTTTCAGCAGGCAAATTCAGGCATCTTCAGAGTGAAGTTTTCAGGTTTTGTTGGCCCCTAGGCTATATATCTCATGGCTGGGATGAAAGTTCACAGATGTGAAGCTCATACATGTCCATTCAGATGCCTGCACTCTGGAGCTGTATTCTGTTAGTGTGGTCTCCTATTTACTTTTAAATTGACTTTGTTAATGATTTAGTGGTAATATGCTGTAATGCAGGATTTTATAACCAGAGAAATCTGCTTCTTTGCGATTCCCTGTAACATCCTAAGAAACATACTATGACTTCTACTCTTTTGACAATGTTAAAATGAGCTTAGAGGGCAAGTAGTACCAAATGTCAAGGATTCAATGCTATGTGAAAACAATTTGCAAAGCTCAAACCATTGTTCTGTTTAACTGTAGTTAGCTGAGTTGTTACAGCATGGTTCTAATAACACCAAGGTCACAGGTTCAATCCATGTACAGGATCTAAGAGTACACTTAAGTTCACTGTAGTGTTAAACTTGAGGGTCCTTGTGGATTCCTTCTATGTCAGAATATTCTGTCTATGTAATAAACTCTAAAAATTGGTTTTGCATTAGGTGGCTCATATAGCATTTGATATGAATTAATGTATCTTGGAGAAGTTTTAAGTACAGTTGTATTCTAAATGAAACCAACAGTGTTAATAGAAGTTGAGGTAGTAGGAGTGGATGCATGATTTGATAAATATATCCTTGTCAATGTTGTACAGACATTTTTGTAGGATGATAAAAATTATCTGCCTTTTTTATTTTTAACTTATTAAAATCATCATCATCATAATCATCTTCCAGGAAAAAAAATTCAGCTGTTTTAAACACAGCAGTGAAAGCACAGATGAAATTTATAAGCCAAAAAAATTAAAGACTTGTGGTAAAAATATTTTATTGAGGCAGTATCTTTAGAATTATGTACTTAATAGCTCTTCATTGTCTTCAATAGGATAGTGTGGGGCAGAGTGGAGAGGCAGAAATTTCGGATTTAATTTTCTTGTTGTGGAGATAATTTCAAGAAAATTTGAAAATACAGTTATTGAAAAAAAGTTTCAATCTGGAAGGATTTGTTGCTTCCAAATGTTTATATTCACTGTTTGGAATGTGTGAGGCCAAATTTATCTCATTTAGAATAACAGAATCATTAAGGTTGGAAAAGACCTCCAAGACTGAGTCCAACCTCTGGTTGCTGCTCTGCCAATTAAACCATAGCACCAAGTACCACATCCAGTCACTTCTTGAACACCTCCAGGGATGGTGACTGCACTACCTCCCTGGGCAGCCCATTCTAATGTTCAACCACCCTTTCAGTGAAAGAATTCTTCCTGATGTCCAACCTGAACCTCCCCTGGCACAGCTTGAGGCCATTTCCCCTGTCGATACTTGGCAGGAAGAAGAGGCTGACCCCAACCAGGCTACAGCCTCCTTTTGGATGGTTGCAGAGAGTGATAAGATCTCTTTTGAGCCTCCTCCAGGCTAAACATCCCCAGCTCCATCATCTGCTTCTCATAGGACTTGTGCTGAAGAGCCTTCACCAGCTTTTTTGCCATTTAGGTTCTGCCAGGGCTATGTGGTGTGTAGAGAATATAGATAGGTTTTTCATCCATTGAATTTAATGTAAGACAGTAACAATTATATGTCATGGAATAGACCCAGCCAGCAGCTAAGTAGCACATGTCTACTCTCTGTCCTCCACACTAGGATGAGGAAGAGCATTAGGAAAAGGTAAAACCTGTGGGTTGAGATAAAAACAGTTTAATCATTGAAATAAACTGAAATATAATAATAATAATAATAATAGCAACAGGAAGGAAAAAGAGATGAATAAAACTTCTCTCAAGTGATGCACAACACAACTGCTCACCACCCACTGACTGATGGCCAGCCTGTCTCCAAGCAGAGATTGAGAGCTTCCAGCCAACCTTCCCAGCTTCTATACTGAGTGTGGCATTCCACGGTATGGAGTGACCCTTTGGCCACTTCAGGTCAGCTTCTCCTGGCCATGCTCCCTCCCAGCTTCTTGTGCACCTCTGTGCTGCCAGAGCAGGGGAAACTGAAAAGTCCTTGACTCAGGGTAAGCACCACTTAGCCACAACTAAAACTTCAGTGTGTTATCAACATTATTCTCATATCAAATCCAAAACACTGCACTGTAGCAGCTAGTAGGAAGAAAATTAACTCTACCCCTGCTGAAACCAGGTCATCATATAGAGTTCATGGGAAGGAGCTTTCTTGAAATGCAGGTTATACACTTTTCTAATGTCAGGGTTTTCTAGTGAATTACAGCAAATCCAGCCTTTCTAAATAATGACTTTTAAGGAGGAAATAGCAGAAATGAGATACTAGAGGCTTTAAGAGCAAAAAAATTTTTATTTATTTATTTTATTTTTTTTTTTTTTTTACAACCATGACAGAGTTGTAAAGAAGAAAATGAGAGGATAGAAGCTGCTTGGTTATGAAAATTGAGTATGCCTCTAGAATGAGAATTGAAGGTTAATTATTTCCAACCAATGTTCTGTATTATCACTTCTGTCATTTCCGTACACCATCCACCTACCTTCTTACTCAGAGTCCTAATTTTGACCTTGAAAATACAAGATATGCAGGGAGGGGGGAAAATATTTCACATGTTGTATCCATTTTCATACTCTTGTTTATCATATATTTTTGAGGAAGAAATAGAATATGTGAAAGTAGCCCAAAGAATGACAGCTTCACAAGATTTTTATTTATGTAAGTTGCATGGTTGGAGTGTTTCAAAACTAAATGTGAGGAAATTATCTGTAAAATAATGCTGTATTCAGGACTCTCCATATAGATTTTTCAAGAAACATAATTGTTGAGTGGGTTTTTATATTGCTGAAAATAACTTTGATATTAACTACTGCTATTGAGCTCTCTTTTGTTGTCCGTTTGGGTTTTTTTGGTGTTTTTTTTATATTAGGCCTCTGGATTTGTAGGAAAGGAAACAGTTATTAGTGGACAACACTGAAGACTTTTGAATGCCAAGAAGCACTGGCATTAATGCTTGCTTATTATGTAGTGTAGGTAGATAGACCACATCATTTAGGGCTAAATATTAAAAGTTTGTCTTTTCTTTTGGTTTGTTTTTTCTTTTTTCCTCTTCAACAGATTCAGAGTACTCCTATTACAATTTAATCTTGAAGAAAGCAGGACAATTTTTATCCAATTTGCAAATCAATCTATTGAAGTTTGCACTTTCCACACGGGCTTATTCTCCAACTGTTCAGATGTTTCAGCAGGTAACAGTATTGCCTGATATATTTGGTACATGATTGAATGAGGTAATTTGGCTGAACAATGTTCATTGTTACAGTTCAGTAAAATATATGCCAGTATCATTTGAAATCTAACATAGTAAAGGTGATGCTTTATAAGCTGGTTATATTGACAGGAAAAAATATTGATATTCAATTGTATGGATAACATTCTTTTCAGGGTAGAATTTTTTTGCAATTGTTCATTTATTAAAATTCTGATCGTGAGGATTTTTTGCATTGCTTCAAACAGTCCTGTGGGAACTCAGACATTGCTGGAGTAGGGCACTTCCTGTAGCTTCAAATAATTTATATTTGTTATTTAGTGGATCTCTCATATTTCTCATTATTTTAGTATTTGAAAAGTTGAAAAATTAGAAAATACATGATTTATTAATTAAAAAGTGAGAGGTCATAAATTCACTGTGCCTCTAAACCTAAAATTGCAACTCCTCCTTTTAGCAATGCCACCTTTAGGCTAAAGTGAGAAATCCATGTTTCTGAAAGGTAATATGCTGTAATAAAGTTAGGGAGTTTTGCAGGTGTTCTCTGGAGGAACATCATAATCTCAGATTCATGTCTTTTTTGTTTTTACCTTTCAGCTGGTGAATCCAGACTCACTGACATGCAGTCACATGATTCCCATTTCATATTGGAATAGCAGAGTAGAGCTTTTTAAAAAAAGGCAGGGGATGGGAGAGTGAATCAAAAACCGACATTATTTGTTTGGGATTTATTGGTTTAGAAGTCTAATCTTTGGATGTTAACATGATTGCTGATAGGAACCAAAGTTAAAGATATCTCAGAGTACAGGCTGTGTTTTCAGCCTGTGGAGAAGATTTCTCAGTCCTGTCTTTATAGAATATGAATGTACTTTTCATTTGCTGGAGTATGACTGCATTTAATAGACTATGCCTCACAAAGGTTACAGGGTCTTAATCTTTTAATATTTTTCTTTTTTTTTCTTTACCCCCCCACATGTACCCAGTTTTGAATGGGCTTAATTAGAAACACAGCTTAATGGCAGCTGTTGAGTTATTTTAATCAAAGGGATGTGAGTTTTAAGTGCAATCAAAGCATTCTGGTTGAGTATAATTGTTGAAATATTAGATTGCAGCTGATGAACCTCCACCAGAAGGCTGCAATGCATTTGTGGTTATCCATGAGAAGCACACCTGTAAGACTAATGAAATAAAAAAGCTGCTGAAGAAGGCTACTAAGAGGTAAATATAATGATCTGGTTTAAGAGGAAAAATAGATTACTAAAGAGCTTAATATTATGAGAGTTCATCAGTTATGAATCAAAGTAGGTTTTGAAATAAAATCATAGACCTTTTGGTCCTCTAATCACGTGGACAATTTTGGTTTTTTTCCTTTTTTTTTTTTTCTTTTACATGGAATAGTCAAGTTTAAGTTACCGTGTAATTTCTGTACAAACTTACAGCTTTGTATGTCTGACACAGTACTCTGCTGACAGACCTTCTCTGTAGCCAGTGTCAAAGCACTTGAGGTTTTCTGGGTTGCAAGGGCTTGGCATAGGAGTAGAAGAGGAGTCTACCTCAGCTGGCATAACCTTTCCTCACCTTGTGCTAGACTTCACACTTACCAATCCTTTCTGCAGGTTTTGTCCTGTGGTAACTGGCATCAATCCAGAATTGGAGCTCTGAAGTAAAATGTGTACAGCCTATCAAAATAACAATTACAAAATAATGAAAACATAGTATTTAATCTCTATTTTTTTAAGAAAAGTATTAATTTGTGTTTTTTTCAAGACCTGCATGTAGCATTCTTTTCTTAGTTGGTTGTTTTTTCTTCCCCCTGCAATGGTCTCCATAGTATACATTAGTATCCATACCCTCAGCCATTTCATGGAGGTATGCAGAGCTAAAAGATTATTTAGTACGGTATATTTCTTGGATTTTGCTTTTGGTCAAATATAAATTGTGGGAGGAAACTCTGAAAACCTGTAAATTTGTCTCTTTGGGGTTGGTTGCTTCTGAAAATAATTTTGTGTTCTACATGTGTGATTTGTGGTATGTTCTAAGCCCATTGATACAATTACAACCTACTAAATCATTGTCTTTTGCTTATTCAATAGCCAAGGTTTCTGTAAAAACAACTCACTGTCTAGTTTACAATTTCTCATTTTTGCCAGTTATGTTCTTCTAAAAAATGTCTTTTTTTTCCTAGATAAAAGCCAAAATATGCTACAGATAATTTAAAATGTTGTTGAATTCTTGTGACCATATATTAAGACATCATGAGACCATAACATTTTTTTGCAATGTCTGAATGTAGTAAACTTTTAAAGCAATTAGCTGGATTTAGCACATTCTTCTCTCTGGACATATTATTCCCAAATGTAAAAAATTCTGGAAAATCACAATACTAAATAATAGAATCCTGAATTATTCAGAATTGAGAGATTTAGACTTCTAGAAATCATTAAGAACTTGAAACAAAACTGAGGTTTCTTTTATTTGATTGGTCTTCTATTTTCTTATAACTTTGCAGTCAGTCACATCACACCATTCAGAGTTGCAGGGACAAAATCTTGACGAATTTTCCCTCCTCACCACCCCAAAATAGTTGTGTCACTTAGATATTTAGCGTTCCTGGAGTAAGACTCTCAGAAAAACATGTTCACATTCACATGTTCAGGTAGTTGTTTCCACTGTTAGTTCCATTTGTACTCCGGGTAGCAGATGCTTCACCTATGCTGGTGATATTTAGGCTAGGTGATAATGATAGGGCTGTGCTCCTGTTATTTTTTATTCTACCAGGTGAACAAATGATATAAGGGACAGTGTGCTGTGTCACATCTGGTTGCTCTAAAGCAGTCATTCTTTTTCTGACTCTTCATGGAAGAGTTCTTTTTGATTTATTGATTCTTCTTTTATTCCAAAATACTTTCCTTTGTGTTCTATTCTGTGTCTTCTGTCTGTCATGACTCTTCCAGTTCAGCCAGGCCAGTTTAAGCTATGCTTTCAGTTGTTCACCATATTTGGATGAGGATGCTAGAAATGTCCTGATTTTAGGGACTGATAATTTCAAATCTCACTGGAAGAGAAAGAAGAGGCTATAGCATTCTTTGTGTGTGGATTCATCATCTCAACCCAACATTCAGGAAGTCTCAGGCCAAATATTCTGCATGTCAAAGTTAAGGTTTTGTTTCATTCAGTCCTTAATGCAACAGCGACTGTGATGATGTCTTTTGCATTTTCAGCCATGTTGCAATGGACTGTGTGGCTCTAATTGAAAGTATTTTTTTGGGGGGGAGGGGTGGGGGGGCAATGGCTCCAGAGCTCAAGGGCTCTGGGCATGTCAAAGAACACATGGTTAAATGGTTGGGATTGCTTATCTTGCTAACTGTCCAAAACACAGCACTAAGGTTTCTGGGGCTGTCGCTGTGAAGAGCAGAAGCATTAATTGGAGTCACATTTTGCTCAAAACAATCAGTGCCTTACATTTGTCAGTACGTGTTTGCTGTCTTCTATCAGACTGCTTCTGCATCCTGTCCTGGGTACTATCTAGACAAGCATATAGTTGCCTGTGCTACCCTAGCAAGTGTTGAACTCCACATCTGTGTAAATTTTTTTCCTCTTTTTCTTTTTGCCTGCCCAGCTGTTCTTCCTTGTCTTTCACGCAGCCTTCTTATGAGCATCTCTTATGGCAGAAAATTAATTACCTTTCAGTTCTAAGAGCAGGAGAATCAATTCCTTGTCGCTACTATTCAGTGTTGAAGAGAAACAAAGAACAGAGGCTTATCTTGGATTTACAAGGGCTGAACACTTTAATTCTCTACCCAAGGTCATTAGAGGAGCGCTATGCAGTGTTTTTCATTGCAGCACTTAATATTTTCATGAAGCATGTTCATTGTGATATGAGATTGTCACTATTCAAATCATGGCAGCATTCAGTAACCAACTTGGTTGGTTGAAGTAGAGTGGATAAAGTTAGGAAAAGAGAAGCGCCCTTGGTTGAGATTTTTCACTCTCTCCATGACAGTGGCAGCTCTTGTTTCTCTGGTTATGAGAAGGAAGTTGCACAAGTCACATCTCACACATATGCTTTCGTTGGGGCAAATCTGGATCAGTTCTCCCACTGAGCTCACTCATTCAGGAGTTGTTTCAGACTCCTGGATCTCACCCATTTGGTCTGCCTTGTCCTATTATAGCTTGGGCCAGCTTTCCTGATATTTCTGTGACACACCCAACTACCTGCAGCCAAGTTAATTCTTAAACTGGGCCCCTCCTTTATTTCTGCCTTACAAATGAGGTCCTTGATTGCCTATGTACCAAACTTACATAGGACATCGATGTTAAAACCCTGAGTAACCTCATACAAATTGCTCCTGCTTGAAGGGAAGGTTTGCAGCACGTTACCTCCAAAGGTTACCTGTCCAGTGATTGAAGAGACGAGCTCTTCATGGTTTGCATCATGAAGCCAATTTTATTAAACACGCTGCTGATTAAAATACCTTTCAAGCATAACAACCATTTCTATGTTTCTTAGTAACACTGCTTAACTATGGGCTAGTACAGACTTAAACAGGCTTGTACTGTCTTGCACACAAACATACATACATACATACGTACATACACCTTGAACTCTTCCTTCTTCAGGGTCTTGCCTTGACTTGCCAGGGCTTGTAGCCCTCTAGCGCATCAACTTCTGTAATGAGTTCAGCAGTACTTGGAATCCTTCTTCCTAGCTGTATTCCCACAGTTACCTTTGCAGTGTAAATTATTCTATGGTTCTTTACATTGAAGATGTTCCAAAGATCCACATCACAGAAACTGTGGTGTTCTGCTCGCACCTTTCCGCTATGGTTCTTCAGTGAGTATCTACCACACACCGTTCTGTACTGTGTGTTGAATTAGAGTTTCCTAACATGTCTTGGGGATGCTTGGAGACCGTTTACTGGTCTGTTGACCATCAGTGCAAAGGCAACTTTGAAAAAGTGTGCTCATTGATAATTAGTACTTTGAATGTATTACTCAATCATATCCTCTGTTGCTTCTTGATCTTTCCCAGGTTTTATTCAAAAGGTCTTTTTATTTATCTAAGAAATCATTGCAGCATAACTTTTCTAGTCCTGGTTTTCAATTAGGAGGGTAGGTAGGCAGTCAAAATTTGCAAAATTAGCTAAATTCTCAGAGCCTGATGGTTTCAAAATAGTATAACCCCAGTTAGCTTCCAGGTGTGTTGACAGCTTTCTCAAACTTCAGAGACTCTCCCTCTGCTACTCTGTTACTCATGGATTGCTCTGTGCATCTCTAGTAGATGCAATGTATCATTCTCGTTAAAAGCTTTTACTGATGCACAAAATCTCCAAGTGCTAAGCTTTTCATATCCTTTGTGTTGTGATTTGATAAAATATATTTCAATTATTTATAGTTGATGCTGATTTTTAAGTTTTTTACACTTTAATTTGTGAATTTGTTGTTCTGGGTTTGTTTGTGAGCAATTATTATTTTGTGATGACTTTAACATGGCTTGTGTACTTTTTAGCATATAAACATTTATTAGTTTTTAAATTATGAAGTAGAAAAACTGCCACTGTTTTAATTAATTTTCTGACTTTATAATATCACAATTATTTGTTTTAAAACCAGACCCAGGCCATATCTTTTTAAGGGAGACCATAAATTCCCAACTCTCAAAGGGGATGGCCCAGTAGTTATTCTATATGCAGAAATGGGTACAAAAGACTTTGTCAAATTCCACAAGATTTTATCTGAGAAGGCGCAAAAGGAGGAAATTGTTTATGTTCTCCGGCATTATGTTCAGGTATGCAATTTAAATCAACATTGTTTCAGTAAACTGTTAGTGTTCTGTCTTTGCTTTGCTTGCTTTTTGACAAAACACATTTTCTACATTTAGTTTTGCATTTGGCTGAATTTTATGCAATACATTTTCTAATATTAGAAGTCCCTAAGTAAGTTATACGCCAAATACAAACTGTGAAGCCAGAAAAGCATGGTAATGTTACCAATCCTGCATGCAAGCACTGATTGCATCACTGATCTTGAAATACCTCTTTTTTTGGTTATATGTCTGGGGTTTGTACAGTGTACAAAGATCTCGGGTGAATCTTGGTGCAGCAGACTGAACATATTGGTAATTAGCATTAGAGAAATGGAAAGTAGAATAGAGAATCAAACTGAGAAATTACCAATTATATTTTTACATATTCTCCATGTAATCTCTTGTTCACTGAGATACAGCAGCATGGGCTGTCATGGCCAACATCACTGCCCAGTTTCAAATGTTTGTGTTTCAGTGTCTCTATTTGAAACATAATGTTTCTGAATTCTTTCTTAACTTATTCTTCTCTCGAAAACAAAATAAGAAAAATACCAGTACATGGAACTGTATTGTCCCCAGTTTTGATTATTGGAAAGCTTTTGTGATTTATATTCAAAGTACAACTCTTAAATAGTGTGACTAATCTGAGAATAATCTGATGGAGTGAGAGGTTGCTGTGATTTATGTAGACCAGGCATTTCAGGGAGATGAGAAATGTAGTTTGCAGATGACTTTGAGTTGTTTGCTCACAGTAATGAAATAGAGAAATTGGAGGAAACCGGTCTTGGATTCAAAGTCATATGGGGAATAGTTTTTATTGAACTTCATTCTTTTATGCTTTTATTTCAATAAATGCCTACTTGTAATTAAGTGTCTCATTGCTCTGCCTGTCTTATGCATCATGGTCTCCCCAAATGCATGTTGTCTTCTTGCCTGCGCCTCTTCTCTCCTCAGACCTCTCTTCCCTTTTCTTCCTTCCTCACAACCTCCATTTTTGTTCTTTGGTACACACTGGGTTGGATTCTCCTTCCTTTTTTACATTAAATGCCAGAAGAGGGAGCATTGATAACGGGAGAGGTATGGTCTTTCTGCTGTCTCTTTCTTTTTTTAACTGAGTATCACTGAGACTACTTTGAGAGGACTCTCTGGTCTCTCACCCTTGAGTTTTGTTTAGAAGATGGATGGAGAAGCCTCCCAGCCCTGCTGGGTTTTCCCTTGTAGTCTGAAGGATTCTCAGTACAGAATGGTTCTTGGAAATTGCAAGCTAAAACTCAGAGGCTTTCTAGAAATTGCTGCTGTGCATGTGCAAATTGCATTTTGGAAAGGGGGTTTTCATACATTTGGGGCAAATTAGGACATGTATAATAAGTAAGAGAAATACTGTATGAGTATAATAAGTGTATAAGAAGTAAGTATACTTTGTGTAATTACACTGTTGAATGTCAAACTTCCACTCCAAAGTTAGAAGTAGCTGTTGTTTGTTTTTAATGAGTGGCAACCTGTTTTTAGCAATGATAGTTTAATACATTTTATTATTACTTCTTGCAAAAACTGATTAAATGTTTTATCAAAACTTTTTTGAAGAGTAAGTCTGATGCAAAAATAGAGAATTTCCTCTTAATGTCCTCAAAGTCTGGCAGCATTACAAAGACATGAGTAGCAGTTTAAAATGTGAACTGTGAGGCATTAATAATTGTGTAGGGTGCTATGAGCTCTACCCGTTCTAGTCCCTCTTCTAGTATTGTGTGAAGACTATGATTTTAACCAACCTTTCTGTGATTTGCAGGAAATAAAGGACATGGTCACATTCTTTTACATGCCTTCTCAGTGGACTGTCAATATGCCTTGCACTTTGAATTGAAAGCTGAATTTAAGTAATGACTTCATGACATTTTGAAGTTATAATATTAGATATTGTTAATCTCCATTAAATACATTTTTTAAGTTATGTTTTTTTCTTCTGTTAAAATAATATCGTCAAGCAGAAACCAAATTCCAGGAAAATGTATTTATCTGGATATGGTGTGGAACTTGCAATAAAGAGTACAGAATATAAAGCAGTAGATGACACGCAGGTTAAAGGTATGTGGGGTTTTTAGTTGTTTTGATATCTTGTTAGAAATACTGTTGAAATGCGTTAAAATCTTCAGTTTGTATGATATTCAGTCATTAATGTTTTGAAGGTTATGCTTAATTTCTGTCTAAAGAAGGAGATCTCAGGTATTAGGAACTAAGAAATCAAAATAGATGAGAACATTTGTAAAGATCTGTGCTCTAGGATACAGTCAATTTTCTGTCCTCCAATTGCTGTTTTCTGTGGCTCCTCAAAACACAATCTGGTCTTCTTCCTCTCAGTAATTTTAAGATTGTTTACCTTTGTACTTCAGTTATTTTATGGTTGTTGACATCTCTCATATACTAATGGCTTGAGTATCTACACATTAGTGTTTCAGGGCTGAGGGTTTTTTTTTCTTAAAATCTGTGGAAATACTTTTACAATCTTCTGTAGAAAAGATGTGATGTACTACCGAATTTGGACCGGTGCATTTTACAATGTACTGAAATGAGACATTTACCACAGAAAGTGGTAACTACAGCATGGTGACACAGAGGAATTACTTTGCAGGGACATTCACAAAATAAAAGGCAAGTTAACTCTCAAAGAAAGACTACGGTTTAATGACTTTTGAGTCATGTCAAAAAATGATTTAGTTTTTTTAAAGGGCAAGAAACTGATCTCTGACTTATATCAAATGCCAGCTGGAGATTCAAGTGCTTTAAGGTCATCAGACTTTTCAAGTGTAAGTTTGGTAGTAGTTGACTGATAAGAGTTATACCTTATCCCTTAATCAAACTAAGAAATGGCTGTTTTGGGAAGTGAACTGTTCAACCACACCCATTTCATTTTATATAAAAATTGTTTCCACTGAATGAATTATATTAAAAATTTAATTTTAATATTGCAAAGTTTTGTAGAGTAATTAATTTGGATGCCATAAGTATGAATTTAATTGAAACATCTGGGAATGACAATTTTGTGATTGTTTGTTTCTCTTAACTGTTTTATAATTCATAAAAATATAAAACGACTATAACTTTCTTGGCTTACGGTAAACACATGTGTTATGTGTTCAGGAGCAAATGAGACAAAAGAAGAGGAAGATGAGGAAGAGGAGGAGGAAAGTGATGTCCAAGGATTTCTCTTTGGCAGATTAAAGTGAGTTGATATAAGTTATAATTAAATTTTTATGTTTGCTTCTGGAAGCTCAACCAGTTGGGTTTTTTCATAGAAGAATTGAGATTTTTGTTGGAAATTATTTTATTTGGTGGAAATTTATTTTTTTATGTCTTTTGAATGTAAAGATGAAATGGTTGTTTATTCTGTTAATTTCAATGTATTGCTTTTAGTTTTCTAATTGTCTTAGAATGTATACAGTAAACTTTTTAAATTAAAAATATCTGCCTGGGTAACACTCACAAAAACTTAGAACCTTATGATTTCACATTTGTTAGATAATTAGAATCAAAATGTTGGTTTTCAAAAGTCAAGAGTAGCACAAGAAATCCAAACCCATGTGCTGTATCTCCATAAGATGTTTTTAAGAAGAGTTTCATAGAGTTAAGGAGTGATATTTCTAGGAAGACGGGCTTATTATAGATACCATCTCATTCTAGAGTTTGTGAATTTGTGTTCTCTTCCAGCAGGAACTCTTACCTCCAAGCTGCAATCTGTTAAATGAAATTGAATGTTACCCTACTGAGCACTTCTTCTAGTCCTCAGTTGGTGGATTAATTTTGTGATTTCAGTCATCCAAAGTGCTTCTCTTTTCCTGTAACAAATCCATGTAGTGGATCATATTTTTTTTTTTCTTCAGCAAAAGCCCTCGAGATTGTGGCTCTTCTCTAGATGTCATTCTCTCATTATTTAAAACAAAAAGTAAACTTGTTTGTAGATATTGTCACTAAACTGTAAATCTCAGAGTTCAGAGCTGCTAATTCTGTCTAAATTCTTGAGAGCCCTTCCACTCCCTTCCTGCCTTTTTGTTCTCAAGCACATTGAGGTAGAAGCACACTCAGATCTTGAGGCTTCCCTGTTGTTTCACCTATGTGCTTGAGATTCTGCACAGCAGGTAATACCAAATGCTTATCTCGTATCTTTTTCTGAGCTTTTTTCTTCTTGTATTTTCCTAGGTTTAGCTATACTTAGTCTCTTGATTCTCCACTCTGACTGATTTGTGAAGCTGTCAGATAATTCTGTCTTTTTGTCATTGTTTCTAGATTCATTGGTTTTTCCTCTTCTCCCTTTCATACAGGAGGTGAAATAGATGTTTCAGTAGTCTGTAAATTGTCCCTCTGTTACAGCCGTGTCAAAAGTTTTACTTTTCTCAGCTGTAAAATAGTTATGAATGTAAGCAGCAGACATAAAATGTTTAGAAATTTAATGGAGATTTTTTTTTTCAAGGATATCTTGTAGCAGGCTGAAGTATTTGCCCTCAAAACTTCTTTAACTACCTAGTATGTTTTCAAAACAAATAGCTCAGCTTTTGTGTACCACGTTCTTTGGGTCTGACAGATGATTTGTGTGCTCAGTAGATTGATTTTGTCAGTGCTGTCAATTTATAGAACATGTTCTCAGCATTGTCTTGCCTATACCTCTTGTAGTTACTGCCACAAAGAGTGCATTCAGTTACAGTCAATATATAGCACAGTTGATGGACAGTTAGGTATACATCATCCTATGGTAAGCTAAATGAGCAGTTAGCTGGATGGTGTGTTAATACTGTCCAGTCTTTGACTTCATTTATTCCATCTAAACTTATGTGGCAGGTTTTGAGACAGATCATTGCAAAATAAGTGAACTCCTGGTATTTAGTAAGAATTTCCTTAAGGAGAGAGTTGTCAAGCATAGGGACAGGCTGGCCAGGAAAGTGACTGAGTTGCCAGGCCTGGGTAGATATGGCACTTAGGGACACAGTTTAGTGGTGGACTTGACAGTGCTGGCCTAATGGTTATACTTCAGGATCTTAAAGGTCCTTTCTGACCTAAATGGTTCTCTTTAACTGGGGTTTAGCCCTCAGAAATCACCTTTTCTCACCCCAAATTCATATTTTTGTTTCAAGAATGAGTTAAATTTCATTCTTGGTTGTTATCCTAAGAATACAGTATTAGCTGTGAGCAGTACTGTGGATAAAAGCAGACATTGATGGATGCAATTGATTCTTTTTTGTAATGAAATGTTTTATTGTAGACGAATGCATCCTGATCTGAAAAACAATCTGATAGAGTTTAAAAAACATCTAATTGAAACTACTAACAACATGGAACCACTGAAGGTTTGGGAGATGCAGGGTATGTATTGCATTTTTTTTCAATTAACATGATACTCTATTTAATATTCCTTTGTTATTTTATTGTATTGACATTATGATAAAAGCTTCTTTTAAAAGGAGACATCATTTCATAAAAAGGCCATAAATGCTTCAAGTATTAAAAAGGCATGTGCTGATACCTTGTATTGTATGCTAGAAATTAAAGGAACGCTGAAGTAATTTCATAAGATGGAGAGATATATTGCCTGTTTTTCTGTCTGATGTGTCATCTCAGGTATTAACTTGTTTTAGATTTTTTTTTAGAGGTCAGGAAAAAGATATAATTGTGACATGACTGCTGAGTTGGAATGAAATGCATGTTAGGACAGCTTGTTTCCTTTAGTTTATAAATTGTATCAATGTACTAGAGTTCACATTGTTGTATTTTTTTCATATATTGTCAGATGGAAGAACATGCTTTTAAAAGTTTCCTGTAGAAAAGGAAAACAAATATGTTGATTGCTAAAGCTTGTGTACTGATGACTTGCAGGACATTCTGTAGCTTGAATGAGATTGTAAATTGCTCTAAAATACAAATCTCTCATAGAACGTCACAACATTTAAGTTTACACAAGTACATTTTCCCCCTTACATTCTTCAGCTTTAGAGGACAACCTGATTAAAATGAGTTTGCCTATATGTTAGTGCAGTGAAGGAGACTGAGCAATCATCTGATGCTTCAGTTTCTTTTGGGACCCTGATGTTACAGAGCTTGCTAGCAATGTCCAGTCTGATATTAGCTGTGTGAGATAGTTGTAGTTCACTTGCAGTCTTTTACCAATGAAGTTCTACTGCAGGATTTATCTTTGCCCAAAGTTAAAAACAATTGAAAAATACTGCTTTAAACTTCTCTTGAGAAATCTACTTTGGAAAAAAACATAGAAAACGAAAATAGTGGGTTTGACTATTTTATTTTGTGTGTGATTGAATGCCACTTGGCTGATATAAAAGTTGAAGGAACCATGAAACTTCAATCCCTTTAATGTCTACCTTCAAAAGACAGTACAAGGTCTCTGTTTAGTGGTGGTCTTTTCTATGGTGTTTTGGCTATATATATATAAAAAATGAAACTGGTGCTGCTCCTCAAGAAACCAGTTCTTAGTATTGAAAGTGAGTGTTGGGATGCTGTTAATATATGTCAGGAAGACCTGTAGTGGCTTATGGTTCAGGACCTTCAGTCTCCAGCCCCCACATTTTTTGGTGCAGTTGTTTTGATACCCTTACTGCTGACATGACAGGGTGCTTTCTCTGTTTCATCCTTAATGACTAATTATAGTGGCTGAATTAATGGCTCAGCTTCTCTCTGATTTCCTTTAATTAGCTCCAAAGTAAAAATCTAACTAAATTTAAGCAAAACTACTTCAGCTATAGGGCATACTTCTATTTATAAATGAACCTAAACACCATTCAAGAGTTGTCTTTCAAGAGCTTTTATATTTTAGGTAGGTAATTAGTAAGTACTTTTTCCTCAAGGTGCCTTACACTGCGCTCTCAGCTGTGTTAAGGTGCTGCAAGGGGAGATCTGTGACAGCCCTGACCAGAGATTACCAAGGAGATAAAAAGATATCAGTTGGCCTCAGTGGTATTTGAATATTTGTATCCTAGCTGTTCACCATAAAATGGAAATTATTTACAATTTATGAAGGGTTTTAAGCATATGACCCAAGTTCACAGTTTCCTCACTGTAGTAACAGCAGCAACTGGCTGTTGTTGCTTCAGCTGATCACAACTTATGTGCCTGTTGAAAGGGTTCTGAAACCTTCTTTTAGTAGTAGTTTTTATTTATATTTCTTGTTAAAAGTATTAAGAAATAGAAGTTAACATGTCACCTCTTACGTGTTTTTTTCAGCCAAGAAGTACCTTATCAGGCTAAACTAGGAATGTCTTATTCACTTTGATTCAGCCTCCTTTTTTTAAAATTCCTAATTGCTTCAAGAAGGTGGTGCAATGTTTTACTAGGCAGCATCCTCTATGACTTTTGGCCCAGCATTTTTTATTGTATATGGCATCAGCTTTCTTCAAACTGAGTAACCTGAGGCTGTCAGTTTTTGCTTAAATGTCTCAACTAGAAAATTACGAGGAAAAACCATCACTGCATGATTTAGTTATACAGATGTGTACAAGGTACATGGAAGCATCTAGTATAGTACTGCCTGACCCCGTTTGGTACCAAAACTGGATTTGTCATAGTCTTACATGTAAAAATTCAAGTTAGACTCCAGAGATAGCTAACTGAATTCCATCGTTGTTTTTCCAGTGGATATACAGATTAAACTGTCCCATTATCTGAAAATTGTCTCTGTTCTGAAAATGAGATCCCTTTAAAAATTTGCTAGGTGTTTATGAGAACTGAAATTTTACAGTAGTTTGACTTTACATTCACAAGTTGCCATTTTCCCTGAGAATTTGGTGCTCCTTTTGAAAATTGTACAATTTACATGCTCAATGCAGCTTTCTATATTAAATATATCTGTTATCTGAAAAACTTGTGAAGTCTTGGATCTGGAAAGGTCTTGCTCTTTCCTGCAGTTATGGGTGTCTGTGAACTGGTGTGTATCTAGGTTTGAGTGTGATACTAGTCTTTAGATGATGGAATAATACTTAGTGATGAATGGTCTGGGCTTTTTCAGAGTGTTTCTGTAAATTTAGAAATTACATATACAATGTGTATGTTCAAGAAAGTCAAGCAGAATTCTGTAGAAAAGCCTGAATTTAGTTTAGTATTTCCAACTTTCATGTGACCAGTTTTTCAACCTTAATAATGTAACTTTCATAACTGTTGAATCAATGACTGAAACATAAAATATATAAGTAGTGAGAACGTGTATATGGAACAGTTTTGTGACTGTAGGCAGTAATGATTGAGTGGTGTTCACAGTGATTTTTTTTTTTACTTTTTTTTTTCTCCCCCACCCTAGATCTTAGTTTTCAAGCAGCTTCTCGAATTATGTCTACCCCTGTTTATGATGCCTTAAAGGTAATGAAAGACATTGCTCAGAACTTCCCAATAAGAGCCAGGTATGTTATTTAAGCTTTTTTTTTTGCTTTTTTTTTTTTTCCAAATGCTATTTTTATGTTTGCATTTGACTGTAATAACAGTAATACAGATTTATATCCAAATCCTGCAGTCAGATATTCATGTTTGACAGCTTGCTAGATGGATTCCAGGCAATTTCATAGAGCAGAAGATAACTGCAGGGAGAGCTCATGATCAGTCTCTTAAATGTTTCCTGTCTGATGGAGATATGGCAGAAGATGCCATGAGGACATGCTAATCATTCAGGTACTTAGTCCTCATGGATTTTATTGGACTGATATTTTCCCAGGTGAAAACTTTTGTTGAATTAGGAGCAGAACTAGTCACAGTGGGAAGAGGCAAAATACTATTAATCAATTTCTTGGGCATCCACACCTATTAGTTCTAAGCACAGCACTGCTGTTGAGATTGGGCCCTGGCTATTGTGTGGTAGTGTTCTTATGAGGAAGGTCTGTCTTCCATAACAGATTACTTAATAAAAGATCAAGATAAATATTAAATAAATGGACCTGTCCTGATTTTAGCTGTCCCAATATGAAAAATTGTAAGCCAATAGTATTGTAATTGAGAAATGCTTCTCTTCATACTTAATAAGTTCTTCATGTAATCCTATCAGCAATATTTGCTTGAATTACTGAATTAAATGTGATGCTAAATAGGGTTCTTAACTCAGCATGCTTTCACATTTTGCCACTCTTGTTTAATTATCACAGTATTTCATTGTCACCCGTGATTGTCTGTTAGAGAAAATCTACACCATAATGGGAAAACTACCATTGTAACATCTTGTGTCAAGGAAGCAAAATGCCTTTTAAAATGCCTGAAGCATAATTATTACAAAATAGTATGGTATAAGTTTGCACTCAGATTAGCAATCAGAAAATTCACCTTTCCGGTAGGAGATAGTGGAAGCATACATAATGTCACACTTCAAGTCCAGTTCTGTTCTTTAAAGGACAGGAAAAAGTCATTCTGAAGTGTGCCAGATGACATTTAAATCATTGATTTTACAAGTCATTAAATGGTTGCATTCCACTCCAACTCCCGTCGTGTATTTGTGGCGTTAGAGAGCTCCATTTACCTACTCTTCAAATATTTTCTGGGTAAAAATAAAAGAAGAGTTTGAAATTATTAAAAAGGGAATCACTCTATCTGTCCCGCATGATTTATTCTAATGTGCTACTCTAGCATGTTATTTTTACATGAGAGATTAAAAATATTTAAACAATTTAAATTCAGTAGGTCTACATTGGCAATGTAAATCAAAGGGGCATTGTGTAAAAACAGTGCACAGAATATATTTCATTAATAGTCTAATCATGCTTAACTGGATGAGTCAAAATACTATTTTGGAAAAAAACATCTAGAATAAACAGGCAATGAAGAGATATTGCTTAATCACTTTAGATAAATAACCGATCATTATAATAATACTGTTTTAAAACTGTGTAAGTTTCAGACAGTTTTTATACTAAAACAAGCATTTTTTGTTACACAAAATTTGGGTTTAAAAGGCTGTATACAAATTTTAGAACTGTAGTTATGAAAATAAAGTACTACATGTTCCTTAAAATTGGGGTTCCTTAGACCATAAAAGATCGGTATACCATTCCTCTGAAATTTTCTTTCACTTTCTGATTTACCACCTGTACTTTTGTGTCTCAGTATTTCCAGCTGAAAAGATTAGTCTGAGATAGATTTTACAAAATGTCATCAGATGTAGACAGTGTATCTGACATATGTCATGGCAATATTTTAATAATTCATTTTGTAGGGTATTTTTCATCTTTGATTTCCTGTATACTTGTCCTATTATTGTGTTCTTAAAGAGCTGGTAATTAAGTATGATAGTGCTCTGTTACTTGCAATTTATTAATCATTCACAAATGTTAACATTATGACCCTGTGGAAGGTTTCCTTTTTTCCCCTCAACATTCAGTACTACATTAGCTACATGTTCTTCCAGGTAAGAGTAAAGATGCATTAAATTATAGAGATAATTTCGGCCTTAAGTCCATTTAAGAACATTCCTGCATCATGTAGAATGATGAATAGTATCCATTTACTTTCAGCCAGTGAAGTGTTTCTCTTTAGTGTCTGTAGCACTTGACAATTACAAAAACGTAAGTAAAAATTTCCTGAAGCTCTGAACAAATTGAACAAATGACAAAACTCAAAATGAACAGATGTCTTTCACAGGTATCCTTGTTACCTCAGGTTGGTAGGGTGTCCTTTTCAAGGATCAACCATCACGCTTTCTCCATAAAATTATGCTAGAATCCTGCCTTGTCAGCTGTCATGCAGGAAGTAAGAGCTATTTAATGATTCCTTGAATTGCTTTCCTATTACTAGAACAGCAATCAGTAAAACTTACCTTTTGCTGATGGGTATTTTACTTCCTTGTTCATGTTGGACCAGCTTTGTATTTTCCTTTTTATTATTTTCACATTTATGTTTTGTTTTTCTGCCTAACTACTTACACTAGGAGCCATTTGGAAACATATAGGCTGTCCCTTTTATCTGGGAATTTTTTAATCAACTGAGTGTGCTTCTGAGAGTTACAGGCCCTACTATTTTTGCTGAGTTCAGCATGATAAAATTCAGATTTTTGGAGTATTTTTGGAACTAGTTTTTACTTAAGAACTCTCTAATACCAAGCTTGGAAATCATACAGTTTGCTCCCACAGTATGTCTCTTTGGTTACCTGGAAAGCTTGAATAGTTATTTAAAGTAAACTGATTTTATGTCTTATTTCTGATATATTGTGAGAAATGTGGTGTGTACTAGCAATATCTATTGTAAGTCAGTTTCTTCGAGGGGGAGGTGAGGATTTGTATTATTAAACGTTTTATTATCCACAAGTTTGAAGCTGACTTAGCAGGGTCGTTCTCTGTGTGCTTAGTCAACTTTCATGTTTAAGATGACTCCAGTTTTTCTTGAAGCCCCATACAAAGTCACTAAAATGTGTACAGTCCTGTTTTGAAAAAAATGTTCATACAGGCAACTGGAATATTTATGCTGGCATTTATCAGGACAGTCAGATTTAGGTTAATATGGTTTAAGTTTTTTAAAAACAGGGAGAGATTAATTTGCCTCTGGAAGTATTTTACGATAAGCCTGATAATTATAAACTTCACACACAATACACTGTGGCAGAGGAAGATAAAATAGTCTTCCAGAACATTCATGAAAGGTAAAAAAGACAAATCAATGTGTTACCTTCAAAAGATGGAATGACTAAGGTCACTAAAACTTTGTCTATCTGTGAATGCTTAACATTTTCAACAGTCTCTATCTGCAAATCTCTTTTTTCTAAGTCTCAGCTAATTTTAAAGTGGTCATTCTTTGCATGTTTTCCTTGCCTTTGTCCAGAAAAATCCATGGCTCTCCATGCTGTGAAGTTGAGTACCATGGAGACAGTAATTTAACTTAAAATATGCAAATATGGTATGTATTCAGGTAATGATTTAGATGACCAAACAACTTACTTGTTTATAATATACATCCAGAAAAAACCAGAACAAGCCATTAGGAAAGATTGAGAGTGGTAAAAAATACATTGATGGTATTACTGCGAAAAAAATGTAACCTGAAACAGAAACCTGGGTTTACTAGAGCAAAACAGAACAAGAGTTGTCTTAAAAATTCAGTACTTATAATACTGCATTACTCTTCTTTTTAAGACTTAATTACAACATTCTTCACTTACAGTGCATTGGATGTTTTCATTAAAATACCAATTTCACATCAAATAATGCTTTTTTAAAAATATGGTGGTTGAGTCATACAAATATTTTGCTTTAACAGATCACTGACAAGAGTACCTGTAGACAAGAAAGTGCAAAATGAAATAGAAGAAAATCAGAAGGTTTGTTTTTATTTCTTCAGATGAACATTTGAACTGCTATTGTATTGCGGCTTTTGGAGATTTTTTTACTGTAGCAACTTTCAGGGTTTTAGAGAAAAAGAGCTAACTGTTCTAAAAATCTGTTGTGAGACAGGTAACATTTAAATATGCAATTCAAGTATTTCACTTTCTGCTGTTTGTGAAACTTTTTCCATTCTCTCTTTTGGTTTTACAGAATTAGGCAAGGCCAAACAGTTTTCATGGACTGTAGAGTTGAGTCACAGATTGTGTGCTGGGAAAGCAAAATAGGTATCAGTTACTTTTTCTATAGCTTTGGTGTTGAATCTAGGCCTGCTGCTTATGTTATGGTCAGCACATGCTAACTTTGAGCTTTCCACACTCTCAGAATCACACATGCGGCTTTTCTGCAGGGTGTTCTGAACATCATCTGTGGCAGATGGTGGTTTTGTTTTCATCCTTGATTCACTGCATCTTTTGTTCCTTGTACCGTATGAGGAGTCCTTGTTCCTGTGATTTGGACTGAACTGAGATTTATTCTGAGATGCCACTTAATATTTGTTGAATTCATTATGTCTGTCTCTGTTTGGTTTGGATTTTTTCTTTCAAGCTGAGTGTTGCAGTTAAATGTCGGTACCATTCTTGTAGGACTGGTCATGTGAAATGACACCCATAGTACTGTCCTTAGTCTTGATCTTCAGAACATGTATTTTCATATGGTATTAAGAGTGACCAACCACTGTAGTGAAAGGGATTTATACCTTACTTATGTCACTCCTGTGCTTTTGCAACATTTCCGTGTATCATTTAGCTTTGTATCCATTTAGGCCTTTTCCTGTTGCCTTGCCAAGTCTAGTATGTCCTAGGGAATACCTTTTCCAGATTCTTTCACTTTCCGAAACAGTGAAAGTGAAGAATGTCCTTCTTGCACTGGTGAAGCCTTCTCATAAAGAGCTTGTCATTTCTATTGTGGCAAAAAATATCACAGGAATGTTTTTAAATTCTATGCAAAACTCATGGAAGGCTTTCCAGTCAAAATATTGTGACAGGCTTGAGTGTTATATCCTAGCAAATGGTTATGCAACAGTTGTGTAGGCCTTTGTTTGTCCACAGGTGATTAAACATGGGGTTGGTATATTGAGAAGACATTTCTTGTATTTCAGCAGTTCAGCTCCTTGAGCTGTTCAACTTTCTTGTGTGCAGGGTATATCTTTGATCCTTGGGTTTTCAGAGAGATCTTAGAGTGGGCTCAACTGCAGGCCCCTTGTTTCTTGCAGTAGTGAGAAGTTCTGTAGTTTTTGCTGGAGGGGAGAAATCAGTGTTTGGACTTCATTGCTTTCTGTAAAGAGACAAGATACATTTTTTCCTATTACTCTTTCTTGTTAGGATTACAGTCAGCATAAAGCAAAACAAATCCCAGATGACCATAGTTCCTCCAGAGCATGAGTGTTGGTATTAGGACTTCTCCTGTTTCTTGATGAAGTCTTTACAATAACTTTTCTTAATTTCAGCTCTGTTAACACAAAAATCAAAACTAACTGCTTATTTAAAAACTGTTTCTCTACCACAAAATGCAGGAGATAAAAAAAAAGTAAAGGTCTGTCAGGAATTAATCTGACCATTGCTAAATATAAGGATTGGAAGAAGTAGCTTAAAATTTGGATTTGAAACAAATTACAATGGATATCTGTGTAGTTGGTCAGCTGAATGACTCCTATGATTCCATTAATGTATTAATTACATTAACTTTAAGAGGATTTTATGCACCTATCACACTAAGTTTTAATTTCATGTGATGTCACATCCTTCCTGTAGTTTAAAGGCCTTTAGACAGCTGAAAGCTAAAATTTGTTGAATAAAAGTAAGGAAACTTCCTCAACACTGCTGCTTGAGCACAATGAATTGTCATGTGCATTCTTGAACTGCAGTACATCCATCTAGCAGCAGGAGAGATATGATCCCATGCTGTGTGTAACTGGATGATTCCCTCTCAAGATAATGAAAGTTGAATAGGAAATGCAATGGGAGGAAATAAAGTTATTAAAAGTGAAAGACATGTGATGATTTAGGTGTAATGAGTTGATACCTAAGCAAGAAATAGACAAAGAACTGCTATAGACAAAAGAAAAAAATAAAATCTCATTAAACTGAACTCACAACTTGCAATGCAATAATTTGCTGAAGTTTAGCATGAAAATACTACATGAATATTATCAGCCTTAAATTCTAGTATTGGATGCCTAAATACTCCTTCCATCAACATTTTTATGACGAAGTGGATGCACTTCTAGATAATCAAATATCTAGCATCAAAATTGTATTAAGAATTTCCTCTCTGATTTATCTGATTTATCAATATCTATAAGTATCTGAAGGGAGGGTGTCAAGAAGATGGAGCCAGGCTCTTCGTGGTGCTGAGCAATAGGACAAGAGGCAATGGACAAAAATTGATGAACGGGGAAGTTCCACATGAACATGAGGCAGAACTTCTTTACTTTGCAAGTGACTGAGCACTGGAACAGATTGCCCAGAGAGGTTGTGGAGTATCTCACTGGAATATCTCACTGGAGGTATTCAAGAGTGCATATCTGGACACAATCCTGTGCAATGTGCTTTAGGATGACCTTGTTTAGGGAGGGAGATTGGACCAGATGGCACACTGTGATCCCTTTCGACCTTTACCATTCTGCAGTTTAGCTCAGTTATTTTCCTATTTGCATTTCCTACTTACATTTAACTGTGTGGAAGTGACCACATTGCTTTACAGAAATAAAACTATTTTCAATGTTCTCTCATTTTTGCTCTCATTTGTCCAGGTTTATATCAGGAGTGATGCACTGAACCTGAGTGGCTTGCTGTAGGCATGCTTTTCTTGAAGTACATGTTTTGTTCACACTTAATTTGTTTAGCAAGTGGGAGCTAAATTGGAAAAAAAATGCATCTTTCTCAATTAGTATTTTTTGTGTTTTCTACTTCTCTGTTGGGTGTTAAGGCAGGCCCTGAAATCTGATTGCTCCTTTTGTCATGAGTTGGAATACACTACTGCTGTTGTTCCTGTCACTTATCTTGCTACAGACTGAATGGTGGTGTGCCTCAGAGCTCTTTGTAGGAAAATGATAATGCATGCTTTACTCCCTAAATACAACCTTCCTCTTGTGTTTGTCTATTGTGGATCTTTTTTCTTCTTTGCCAAGCAAAGATATGCTATGCTATCCCTTTCTCATCTGTGTTTTTTTCTGTGGTCCCTTTGTTAGATGAGATTTTAAGTTTCTAGTCTGTTTTTCCTAATTCTCTGAAACAATTCAACTGCACGTTTTTCAGAATTGAGAGATGGTAAATCATTGAGAAGGCTGGTTTCAAGTGGAGGTCTGAGGGACGTACGTAAGGTCTCCCTTTGCTGAATGGATACATAGAAATTATTTAAAGACTTACAAGCTGTGTTTCTGTATGTGTGTATTTTCACTTTCTGTTGGCAAACACTGAGAATGTGTCCTTTTCTCTGCCTTATACAGGTAGGTTGTTTTCTGAAATGTGTTTAATAGCACTCATAAAATATGTGGTCAATATTTTTCCAACACTCAGGTAAAAGAAGAAATTGTGTGGAAGAGATTTGATGTGTCTGTTTTGCAGAATTACTTAAGGGGGGTTATGTGTGTTAGTGTAGACATATACCCAAATAAGTAAGCAGTACTTTTTACTTTTTAGCGTTTCCATGAAACACTTGGAATTCAACCTGGAGAAGCACGTTTATTTGTAAATGGCCTTCCTATTGACCTGGATTTTCATGATCCATTTAGGTAAGATATACATTTTGTTTGAAGGTCACAGAATTACTAATAATACTGAGACCTGCTTGTGGTCCTAATCTCAGCTGTTTCGTTCTGGCGTCAAGGAAGTGTTCCAGTATGAAGAATATTGATTTCCTCTTGGAATATGTTTTCTTATTTGCTTATAATTTTACAACTCACCACGTAAAATTAATTTGGAAATGGAAGGAATCTAATGTGTGCTTGTAAATAGGTGTGAAAAGCACTTTATAAAAAAGTAAATAATGCTTTCATATCCCTGTTACTTAAAAATCAGGAAAATATAGACATGAAGGCAGTTGCAAAGTCTTGCCAGCTGTTTTCTGCTGTGGAGTACTTCAGGATTTTTTTTATTCTCAAATTTGAACTTTCAGATTGAAGCAGATATTCCAGAGTCCTGCTGGGTCTTCTGGGAGGTTTTAGGGTGTGGCTTTATGTTTCCTCTGTGCTGTTTTCTGAGTTCTGCCATGATACAGGTTTAGAGTTCATCTATGTCTCCATCACTTACTGCTTGCTTCTCTACTCACTTGCAAAGCTGCTTCTTAGGGTACCCCAGCTTGGATTTCTGCCTTAGGCAGAAATCCAAGTTCTTTCAGTGCAGCAAGAAAGCTTTCACTCTGCTGTCCTGCCACTTCTTACCTAAGATGGATAAAATTGCTTCATATAAAATGGATCTGAATGAATAAGAGGATTGTATAATCTGTTGTAATTATGTTTTGAAATAAATTAGAGACATACAGTGTTATTAACTAATGTTGTTTTAAACATTAGGCTGTGGGAGAATATAAAGAGAAAACATTTCTAAGACTATTAAATGAAGATCATTTTCGTTTTAAAAATAATTTTGATGTCATGACAAGAGTTCTTTGTAGATATTATGTACTTTATTTCCTGAAAAAGTATTTTAGAGACTCTTAAACTGGAAGGAAAAGTGATGCATGGCCTTCATGAACTTGGAATCAAAGGGGATACCCTGAGTAAATTTATGAGATTGCATATACATCCTACAGATAATAATTATGCACTAGATATTCGTCACTCTTCAATAATAGTAAGTAACTAAAGTTATTTATTTAGTGATTACATGTTTGATAATTCTCTGTACAAAACAGTTTTTCTTTTCTTCTATTGCAATTGAAATACTAAACATAAGGCCATAAATCAATTAGCAGTTTAAAATGTTTTCAAGGGCAATATCCCTTCAATATTTTTATGAGTAATTTTATCTAGTTTATACCTTATTAAAATTTTAAGATATAGGGTGCTTGAAGGAAAAGAAAAATCTATCTAAAGTAGTTGCATACTCCAAAATATAGAATTTGTCTTTTATAGCAATTAATGTAGCTACAAAATACTACATAATATCTCATATTATGCAAGAATTCTAAGTGTACTTTACAAGTATGATAAGTGAATTGTGGACTACCTAAATATATTATTTCTAGTTGTCCAATGACAGTGATTTTTGCCCTTCTTCAAAATTTATGCAGGTTTCATTGCAAAGGTTATACCCCAAGGGAAAAGGCACTAAAATATTATTTTCTTGCACCTGAAAGAGGCACATTTCACTCTTCTGTTTGCCCCATCTTGCACAGAAGGGACTAGCAGAACAAATCAGCCACATGTTAATTTGTTATTTTGATCTATCTTAAGTTCTGTTGCTGCAGGTTGAAGATAAATACTGTACTTGTATTACAAGATGGTTATGCTGTGTTACACACATCTGTGTGATACATTGTTATGATGTTTGCATTGTGAAAGGAGTTTTCACAGTTGAAAAAAATGATTTGATTCACATCCTTTTACACAGTACTAATGGCCCTTTTTTCTTTTCCATCTAGTATTAGTTTTATTGTGTACTGCAGATGAAAACAGTTTGATTAAAAAGAAAAAAATAATGATAAAATGTAAAAGCTATTTTCTCTTATTATTTAACAATAGGACGGGAGACATTTTATAATAATATTATTCCCACATATTTTTCTCAGTGTTCAATGCATGTTTTCTAAATGGCAGCCCTTTTTTTTTAGTGGATTAATAATATAGAACAAGATCACAGCTATAGCACATGGCCTGCAAGCTATCAGGAACTGCTAAAACCCACATTTCCTGGATTTTTGCAGGAGGTTAGACGCAACTTATATAATTTGGTAAGTTTGGAGAACTTTGGGTTTTTTGCATAGTGTATGTGTTAATAAGTTGGCAGACAATTTATTAAAAAAGCCAGGTGCTGGATTTATTGTGAAATTTTCTGTGTGGATCTGCGAAGAGTAGTGGATATTGCTTTATCTAGTGAGTCATATGTGGTTATTAGTTTGATTTGCAGATGGATCTGGGCACAGTTTTGTGAGGAGTTTTTATATCCCTTTCCATGCTACGCATAGAAAATTCACTACTATCAAAGCATGAGGGAAGGTAATGATAGCTGTCTATGGTTTAAAGATGGTAAACTGAGGTAAAAAGATATTTAAGTTATAAAGCATACTATTTATTAATGTCTTGTAGCTTAACTTTTCCTTTGTAAATAGGATTCTGTATCACTTAGTAAGCTGAGGAAGCAGCTATTGCTGATTTAAATTTAAATTTAAAAATTACATAAGGTAATCTTATGAACGACAGAATCATAAAATGGTTTGGGTTGTAATGGACCATTAAAGGTTATATAGTCCTTCTCTCCTGCCATGACCAGGAATCAAAGCTTCATCCAGCCTGTCCTTTAACAATTTAAATGGTGGTCTATCCACAGCTTTTCTGAGCAGCCAGTTCCCCTGTGTCACCTTTGGTGTCACACCGTCCTCATTTCTTCATGTTCAGTCTAAATCTGCCCTCTTTTAGTTTGGAACTGCTACCTCTCGTTCTATCACTACAGTGTCTCTACTACTGGGATCAAACCCCTCTCCTTCTTTTAAGTCTCCCTATACTCATAGGAGAGGTGCTCCAGCTTCTGATTGGTTTTGTGGCCCTTCTTTGGACCCACTTGAGGTCCATGTCTTTCCTGTGCTGGGAAGCCCAGAGCTGGATGCAGCACTCCAGGTGGGGTCTCACCATGGCACGGGGACAGAATCCCCTCCCTTGCCCTGCTGCCCACACTGCTTTGTATGCAGCCCAGGACACGTTTGGCTTTCTGGGCTATGAGTGCACACTGCCAGCTCAAGTCCAGCCTCTCATCCACCAGCACCCCCCAAGTCCTTGTAGGGCTGCTCTTGACCTGTTCATCCCTCAGCCTGTACTGATAAACTGGGAGTTGCCCCAGCCTAGCTGCAGCACTTTGTACTCGGCCTTGTTGAAACTCATGAGGTTCCCATGGATGCACTTCTTGAGCCTATCTGGGTCCCTCTGAATGGCCTCCCATCCTTCAAGTGTGTCAGCTGCACCACTTAGCTTGGTGTCCTCTGCAAAGCTGTTGAGGGTGCGCTTGATCCCTTTGTCTTTGTTGTAGTTGCTTGAAGTGATGTGAAGTTTGTGTATAAAAAGACAATGAAAATACCAGCAATAGGTAATAAAAAATGTATGTTTATAATGAAGTGTAAGATATGTATTATGTGAAGTAGATTGCATTATGTATTCAGGGTTAAATATATAAGCCATATTATAGAAATCTGTAACACACCGTTTCACTCTAATCTGAAGGGGGGATGTTCAAAATTTTCAAAGTCATTCTGCTTCATTTCAGCTACTCTAGCAAATTTGATAAATTGTAAGGGGAGTTTGCAGTGCAAAGTTGAATAAATGAGGTACAGATGTCCAATTAAATCTACATAAGGATAATTCACCTATGTAGATGCATCCCAGTTTTAGATTCTATGCATGCCTGAAAGATTTGAGTTTATACTCCAAGCTACACTAAGTGAAAAAGTGACTACAAAGATGGGTGAGACAGGAAGGGGGAATTCTTTCTGAAAGCTCCATTTTTTACTTAAAGTTTTTAGCCAAAATATTCTGTTGATTTATTTTTGTTTGGTTTGCACAACAGAGGAGAGTTTGTTAAAAGATGTAACAGATAAATAAGCATTATATCTTTCTAAAAGAAATATGGAGTTTATTAATAAAAACAAAATAATGGCACGGAGTCTTTAAAAGGAGAAAAGTGGGATCACTTGGTTTGAAGTTCAGTAAATAGTTAAATCCTATTTTCACCATTTGGTCCAAATTCCTTAATTCTCATGTTATTTTCATTTATAGTCTTAATGTTTTCTTACAATGAATGCTCTAAAAAATTGAAAACAGCTCAGGCATACAGGTCCTTTGGAATTTAATGTTCTTGTCTTAGATTTTATGTCTGAAGAAAAAAATAAAAACAGACATGATATGTTTTCTCTTCTTAGGTACTTTTTGTTGATCCTGTCCAAGAAGATACTGGTGATTATATGAAGTTAGCAGAACTATTCTATCATCATGATGTACCACTTAGGTAAGGAAAAATGAAAGTCTTGAGGAAAAAAATCTTAAAATAAGGATGCTTTCATTTTTTCTTCTTTATCTTTTATTCTACTAGACAGGGATGTGAATTCAAGGTAAGACCAATGCAACAACATTCTAATAAGGCACACTGTTTACCCATTTGTGTCAAGCTTACTCAGGTATTAAGTATTCTTAAGCAAATAGATTGCAAGGTAGAACATACCTGAGCGTGAGTAAAATGAACCACAAAAGTCTGATAAAAGTTTATCGTGTCAAGTAGTCTCACTGGGCGCCCTTGCAAAGTTGCATTCTAATAAAAATATTCTGTATGTAAAACATGCTTTCAGTGAATTTTTAAAATTCAGTTCTTTCAATTGTAGTTGCTTTATCTAATGTTGTTTTGATATACACACTTGTATGTAATATATGCCAAAGTGAGATTGTCCTCATCAAGTTTTGAATTTCTGAAAGTGAACTAGTCATCATTTGAGAGAGAGACACTTCTGAGGAACAGTCTGATTGATCTGAGATACCTAGTTGTAAGAAAAAGTGAACTGGTCTCAGAAATGGCTGTTTATCTCCACAGTTTATAAAAGAAGGATATCCAAAGTTCAGCAAGATGAATTACATGTTAAATAATTTCAATCTTCCGGTGAAATGGCTTTTTGTGTCCTCAATAAATTACAGGTGTTTCATTTTACTTCAAAATTTTATTAGTTCTGAACTTTTGTTGTTGTTGTTGTTTTTCTTAATTTTTTATCATTCAGTTACAAAACCATAATGAAAGACAGATTGCAGTGTTCTGTGTGTTTTCAGAGAAAGGTTTAGGTTGGAAGGGACCATAAAGATATTACGGCCTAGTCTCAGGCCAGGCTTTTTACGTGAAAACAGTATCAATGCACTACCTCCAATAGGCTTTTTTACCTCTCAATCCTCATATTCCTTTAGGTTTTCTTTCAGTTAATGGAAATTTAAGGATTAGTACTAGATATGTTTAAAACTGGTATGAGTGGAAAATGAACAGCAATGTCAGGGTGGTGGAAGGCCCAGAAGGTTAAAAAGGCAAGAGAAGGGCTAGTAGGAGTGGCACACACTGATGATGGGACATCAATACCCTGGCGAGATATCCCTTCCAGGAAAAATAAAAGACTGGCAATGCCCAGACTAAAACAAAGACTCATTAAGAGATGATGGCAGGAATGTAAAGAATCAAAACCTTCATACAGGTAAGGAGAGAAAGTACTGTGATTAAACCCTATTGACTCACAGAAATCTAAATTATTGTCAGTTTTATAAGGTGTATGTAAAGTCAGTACATAGTTGGTGACCTAAGCATACTGTAGGGCTGATGAAGGATGTGTGGCTGGTATCCTGTGTCACCACACAGTCATGGAAACACCACCCAGGGACAGGGTTTTTATCTCTATGTGCTGGGCAGATCAATTGAATGCAAGCATTTTGTTCTTCTATATTTGTATTAGTATGTGTAAAGCAGATATTGTGTTAAAATATATGATCTCTTTTTTTTTTTTTTTAATAGAATTGGAATTGTTTTCATTTTAAGTACAAAAGAAGAAGTTGATGGAAATGAAGACACTGGAGTAGCTCTTTGGAGAACTTTTAATTACATTGCAGAGGAATCTGACACCGCTCAGGCCTTTCTGTCGATAATTAACGTTAGTTCTTTCACAAGAAATCAGCTATTTACTTCTGGTTTATAATTAATAGATTTTTTTATATAGTTAGGATCTTGCTACCTTGTGATAACATGAGACATATGCATTTACTTTATGCAGAAATTAAGTATTAAAAACATGTATAGCATTAATAGTCTATAGAATTATTTGCAGAAATACTTTCCTCTTGCAGAAACCAATTTGCTCTTGTAATTTTGCTTATCGACAGGCTTTCTTCAATAATATAAAAAAGTAGATGCATGCCTTGCAGTTTTTAGTATTATGAAAAATTATTCTGTATTATTTGTGTTAATGGGCATTTGTGTTCTGTGTCTTTTGGACTACAGGGATTTTAGTGCCTAGAAAATATCATGGTGTCATGGACAAATGTAGAGAGCTTAAGATTAAAGGAATTGAAGTAACTTGGAGTAACTTGAAAGTGAAATCCAGAAATGTTAGGGAGCTGACATAGATGATTAACAATTATCCATGACTACATCAAAAACTAGAATTTACAGTGTGCTTTTTAAAGTGTTGTGTTTCTCTCTTTACTTTGTTTCATAATATAAAAAGGAGGGTCATGATAAATATAATTGAAAGATAACAAAAATAGAAGCAATAAAATAAGGTTTGAGATAGTCAGAGCTATAGAGGAAAATATTGTTCCTCATTTGAAGAGAAATGGATTGAATAATATTCACTTCAAATGTTTATTGTATGTATGATGAAAATAGTAAAATATCACTCTATGAAATGAAATAACTTTGGTAAGGAAAAATTATCACCAACTAGTTTAGGCTTGGATTGATATGGCTTCAGGTAACTACCCATGTTAGTTTATAGAGAGAATTTAGATTACCTCTCTGATTAGTAGAGAGAAATAACCTTTCACATTTGGCTCACATAGGTGTATTTCTTTGGCCGCTTCAGATTTAGACTAAAGGTATAATTATAGATCAGTCAGAACAGTGCTCTGATAAAAAATTATGCATATGTGCAATGGGGATAATTACTAAAGCAGTATAAAAACTGCAGTATAGCAGTAAAAGTAATCTAAAGTTAAAACAGTATAAAATTTGCTTGAGCACTGTAAAAAGATTATACTCAATATTTATTGTTTATTTACTTCTATTAATTTTTTTGTTTCTTTTGGTTATAATTCTTACAGATGTACCATGAAGTGAAAGATGGAAATGTTCTGACAGTAGATGATGTGAAACGTGTTCTTAGAAGTGATTACCCCCATGCTGATGTTCAAAGTATCCTGGATGTTCATTCTGAATATGATGAAGGGAGGAAGGTACGTTGGGAACTATGCTGAGTAAGAAATACTGCAGTGTATACAACTCACTTATTTACTAAGCTGAAGGGTTGCTAAATGTTAAAGCAAGTAAATACAGCACCTTTGAGTCAACTTTTTCTTCAGCCACCATTCAGTCATTAATGGAAATATTGTAAAGGTTTCTGCATTACTACTCTCACTATGAAAATTTACTCTTGTCTGCTGCTTTCAGGAGCCACAAGTATTTTTCTAGTAGGCATATCAAGGGGTCTCTCTTGAATTCTGCTTTCTTATCAGATAAAGCTTAATTTACAAACATAAAAACCTTCTGCATTTTTTAAAGGGTTCTTTCTTTGGTAAAAACTGCTTTGACTGTCTCAGTGTTCTCTGATGTTATTTGCTTCATTTTTATTTTTCTTTCCTAAGAATGTTAAGCGAAATAAAAGACAATGTCTCAGCAAGATGATAAAGCAAAAGTTCACAACAACGTATATGGATCTATAATTTCTTTTGTCATTCTATTTGACAAATGAGTCCCATCTGTCCTGTTTGGTTTCCAAACTCTTTTTGTTTTGTCCCTACTACTGATGACAAGGTATGACAGTGAAGAGTGCTTGGAGATTAGAGTTCATCCTCTCTTGATATTAGTTCCGTTTTTTTACTACAGTCAGCCGCAGTCTGTTTAATCCTGTGATATTTCTGATTTGATCAGGCAGGAGCAACCTTTTATAAGAAGAGTGGTCTGGGCCTGCTGCCTCAAGCGCTGTTTAATGGCGTGCCCTTTCCCAGGGAGGAGATGGATGCGGCAGAGTTGGAGACGCTGATTCTTCAGAGGATTTTTGATGCCACCGGCTTCTTCCAGCGGGCAGTGTTCATGGTATGTTTAACATTTCTGAATGCCTGCAGGGTGAAATATTTGATATTGATATGAATTGTTTCAGTCATGTTTCTATATTATGGCTTTTTATAATGAGATGGCTTGAAATTAGTAATATCACACCTGCAATTACGTTGTCACAATCATTTGTGGTCATGGTTTTGAAGCAATATATTGAAATTATTCAAGGCTGAAGGATCAGCTAAGCATATAGTCATTATATGGAATTTTTCAACCAGAAACTGAGAGTGTACTGCAGTTGTGTGTTGAAAAATATGTATCTGATATTTTGAAATACTGTCTGTGTGACATTTATATGGTTTTGCCCTGACATTGTCCATAACTTGGTGTATATAGAAACTTTAAGCTCAGTTGAAAGATTGTACAAATACTTGGGTCTTTGTTTCTCTTGAAAATCTGTCTTAAAAATGCAAATTTCTCATTTTTCTCTTACTCCAGGGTTTGTTAGATGATCATGTAAATGCAGTGGATTTTCTTATGAATCAGAACAATGTAGTTTCCCGTATAAACCCAAGTATTCTTGGATCAGAAAGAAGATACATACATTTCAGATCCACATCTGGTAACTCCTTTTCTTGGATGTTGTTATGATTTGGTTTTTTTGTTTTGTTTTCATTTTTTTATGTCTAATACTTTGTGTTTTACATGATGCAGTTTCATTTCATGTGGAAGACTTCTCTACTTTCTCCTTTTTGGACTCACAAGATAAAAGTGCTGTAATTTCAGATAACATGAAGTATTTAACGAAAAAAGGTAATTAATTTTCTCTATAGGTTATCTATCTGTCTATAGATGGCTATTACAAATTGTTGAAATTTACCAGTAAAATATCCCAAACAAGTCAATATACCAATGATTCCATGTAAATTAAATGTTTCTCAATATCGCAGTATCTTCTTTCAGGAAGCAGAGCGTATCTGAATATTATAAATATAAGTTATAATTAACAGGGTAGTTAGTTTTTGTAGCTTTGAAATGGGGATGGATGTTGTGGCTAGTTGTTTTTGTTTTACAGACATGAAGTTAAAAAGCTTTACAAGACTTTTTCAGCTTTGAAGATAGACTCAGCTTCCATACATATGATTTTACTTGAGGAAATTGAAGTCTGTTCGGTTTTCAAGTGACTCTTACTTGCAGCATTGTCAAGTGCAGAATGTATAGAGTTTGTACGTTTATACCAAAATTAGGTATTTCTAAATTTAAGAAATAATTTTTTGTTTCTAATGTGTTAACATGACGTATCTCCTTATCTTTCCTCATGTTAGATGATTTAATTTTGCTAAATGAGCCTTTGTCTTTCTATAGAAAATGAATAGAATTTGTATTCTGGTGAATTATAACTAGTTCATAATTTTTTTTTGTTAAAACTCAATTTTTTTGGTACATTTCAAAAGCTTTTTGATATAAAATATTCTCATTGCATATTGCAAGTACTTTTCCTTGAGTCAGAAGAAATTACAACAATGGGGTCATAATTATGCATGGAATTTTACAATAGTCTGTGCCTTAAGAAATTCTAGAAGTAGACAATTAACAGCTTCTCATTTGCATCAGTGCATCAAGAGACACAATAACCCTGTTAATAAAGTGCTTTCTTTCAGTGATTTTTTTATGTGGTATTTACGGAGTTTTACTTAATTCATTATCAGAAAGAAATGCCAAACACTTAAATTTCTTTAAAATAAAGTTATGTGACTCTTATTTGATTCTGTGTCTACAGCCACAGGGACATCCCAGTGAGCTGTCAAAGGAGTGGCTTTCAATCTGTAGGCTTATTTCTAAGATTGAGATCTCTTGTGTATAACCCATAACCTTTAAGCTGGAATCTGCATTTCAAATCTCTCTCCCCAGTGTGTTACTCTGGATGACAGCAACAGTTAATAATAACCTTTTCCTAGCATCTCACAAGAACTTTGGAAAATTTCTGTCTAAATGCATTATGTTTTAGGGGATGTATGGGTAGACCTGAGTAGACTGATATTCTTCTACAGATAATTTTGCAGAATTTTTCACCTACCATTTCTCCTCTATGACAAGTAACAAACAAGAGACCATAGAGCCAGGAAACCAGAAATTATCTGCATGTACACTTACTCAGTAGTTTACTTTCCTTGGACTGTATTTAGTATATTCCCATTCTTGTCCAGAAATGATAAGTTTTTTCTTGCCTGTAGTTGAAAGAGTTTCCCTTTGCTGCCACGGAAATTGACTGGCCTGGTTTATGCGGTCCTGCAACTACTTAATTCTTTTCATTTCTGACTATATGATCACCCTCCATCAAATGTTCATAAGTAACCTCTGGTAAAGCAGGTTTTGTTAATTGGAACTAATGATTTAGGCCCCTCTTGTCTCAATGCTGCAACAATGTATCAGCTCTGTAAATGACTGTCTCCTGTTAACATGATAAATTGCCTTCTAAGAATCTTATTTCAGAGGGTGGAAGATTCTAATGTGGCAGAGATTATTCTTACAGTTGAAGTCAGCAGTCAAACATACACATGAATTTTGAAATGACAAACAGAATTAATTTGTTTTTCATTAGTCATGAGAAGACTCTCCAGAACTTAAAACAGGATTATCTTTAATTTTCAGATGAAGATGCATTGTATGCTGTTACTGTCTGGATTATTGCTGATTTTGATAAGCCAGCTGGCAGACGACTGCTTTCTAATGCCTTGAAAAGCCTCGTGAGTTTCTAGCAAGTTTTATTAAAATAGTTATTATGAATATGTTCTTAACAACTCTCTCTGCACATTCAAAAATCATACTCTTAAATAAAAGTGTAGCAACTTTTTTGTTGTTGCTGTTGTTGGTCAGGTGCAGACTTAAGAGATTGTGCTTTTGTTTTATTCGATTCCTGAAGGGAAATTATCATTTTGTTCATGGACTCTTGAGGCAAGAGACAGACAAACTGTGTCACTGTGTATTAGGAGGGTGAATTCCTTCCCAGTTAGACTTTGTCCCATCAGGTAGCCCAGAATGTTACCTGGAAGGACTTTAGGATACTGCCTGTTGCTGTGAACCATTGAGCAGCGTTCTCCTGTATTATGTGGCATAGTTGTGGCCATGAAACAACCATTTTTCCACGTACTGTTAGTGTGCTTCTAAGATCAATTTTCATGTGTGTTTTAATATGCTAGAAGGATCATCCACATTTATGAGTTTGCTTATTTTTAAGTTCTTCTGTGTTAATAATAGGATTTAAAGTATGAATGTCTGAAATACAAATATACTTTAGAAAGCATAAATGTCACCTCAGTATAAATGACAAAAAGACCCTGTGTTTGGGGGCAGGTTAAAAGAGTGCTTAAACTGAAATCAGGAAAGCATCATCTAGATTTTCTAACCAGGAATGAAATAGGAACCACCCTAAGGGAATTAGAAAATTGGGATGTTGCCAAGAGAATGTGATAACAGATAAGTAGAAAGAGGCTTTAAAAAAGGTAAAGAAGAATATGCAGGACAAGTCCTTGTCACAGAAAAACATTTAATTTCTTGGACTGCTTGATTTATGTCTCAGGCTTGACAGATGTACTCCCGCTGTAGCTTTTTTTTTTTTTTTTTTTTGACCCTCTTCAGCAGGGGAAATGTGCCACAGCTCCCATCTAAGAGGCGAGAATCACCTGGGCAAGCCCCCTTGTGTTGGTGAGGAGAATCTAAGAAAAGCTCCAAGACATTAGATAAATCTCATGTATTGCTTGGTCTAGTAATTTTCAAATTGCATGAAAAATAAAATGAAACAGTATTTTTTTATAGTCTATTGATTTGTATTGAGGTTGTTCACTCCTTTCTAGTCCCTTTTATCTCAAGTCAGGGTCTAGCATAATTCCTGATAGTAGCAGAATTGGCACAGTCACTACTTGCTCATGACATGCCATCGGCATTTGAAGAAAAGCATGCAAAAATCTGGGGGTGAAAATGGCTGAAGGAAATTCACTTCTAGCTATTCCAGCTAATACATGCTATTTTGAAAACTCTGATAGATTTTTACTTCCTTTGGAAAAAAGCTTGAGCTGTCTTAGCTGGAAGAGACCTCTCGAGGTCATCCAGTTCAGCCTCCCACTCAAAGTGGAATTATTGCCTGCATTACATTAGGTCAGCTGTAGGTGTGTTTGAAGGATTTTTGAAAATCTCCAAGGAAGTGACTCTGTCCCTTCCCTTTTCAAGTTACTCTGGTGTTGCACTGCCTTCCTATTGTAATCCTTTACTGCCAGGCCAAAATTTGTGAGCATTACCCCTTGTTATACTCCTTGCTGATACCAGGGAGGGTTTAGCCATGTCATGTTATTCACTCCCCCTTCAGTAGCTGTTGGCTGCTATTCAAGTTCTCTGTAGTCTCCTCTTTGCCAGTTGGAGCAAGACCAGATTCTTCAGTGCTTCCTCATAGTTTTCTGACCATCTTGGAAGTACTTTATGGAAGCCTCTCCAGTGCTGTATACCAGTAATTGCATTCCTTGGTTTTTTATTACTTCCTAAATTGGACTCCATTTACCTTTTCCTCAATTAGTGATGTTATTTGATCCTACCTTAGAATCATCACACTCTCTGGTAAAATTTGAGTGGCAACACTGATTTTAGCAAGTGAAAGATTTTGCTGTTGCTAATGATTATAGTGATAAGTGGATAAATTCTTTTGCATTTATTTTATGCTTAGTTCAATAATTTTTGAAAAGTAGAGAGACATCTATAAAACTAGTTCTGAAGTCTGTAAATGAACCCTTGTGTATGTCCTTTGTTAAAAACATGCTTCTGCAAAATGCTCAAAGGCAATTGTTCTATTAAAAAAGCTTAACCCTTCTATTTAAAATATTTGTCACAGAATAGGTAAATCCTTACTAATCACATTTTTACTCACAGTTGGAGTTCTGAATTAGTCATTGATGTATCTTTTCTAAAGACAAATAGCTGCAAAAAATGAAATACTTAAGGGCATTTCACATAGTTATAATTGATATGAATACATTAGGTAACAGCAGATGGAACTGTAAAATTACTTATTGTTCTGGGTTTTTCTTTGCAGAAAACAAGCAGTCATACACGAGTTGGGATTTTGAACAATCCTTCATCAAAAATACAGGAAGATAACACAGCAGTTGCAAGAGGAATTTTGGCTGCTTTTTTAACCCAAAACAACAGCAATTTAAAAAGTTTCCTAAGTAAACTCAGTAAGGAAGAGACAGCAAAATCCCTTGCTGCCGGAACTAAAATTGTTAAATTCCTCATCCCAGTGAGTGCAAACTAAATTAGATTACTTCCTTTTTTATTTTACATACATCTTATTGGAAGGAGGTGGTGAGAATAACAGTGTTTGGTCAAATGCCATGAAGTTTATAACCCACATACAGTTTCTTCTCAAGAAGATTCGGATTTTTGATGACTTTCATATGGTTGAAGAATTGAGAATTTCTTTAAAGGGAGAAAATGTGAGAGTACTGAAAAATTCAGAATACGGGTACCAGCTAATTGAGACCAAAATAGTTTAATTTTCAATTTTTGATTCTTTTAATCACTCTCTCATTTAGTTAAAATTGCAGTATTAATGTTTTTCAAGAATTTAGACTTCAGAGAAAGTTAAGACTACGTGAGAGTGGAGCTGAGTTATGAAATAGCAGCTGCTAACTGCTGTTTTTTCTCTCAGAAGGAGTTGTAAATTTTCGTCTTTTTAAATAGGAAGAGATGGAAGACTAAGAGAACTCTCTGGAACCATATTAGAAAATGAATATTTTTGAGTCATGCTCTTGTTTCATTGTTTAGTAAATTTTGAAAGACGTGAAGGTCTCTAATGAAGCTGTGTATGCTAAGTGTGTTACTAATTAATGTAATTTTATTAATTTTATCTGAATGAAACTGTTTGCTTGGTCTGTATATTACTAATGAGGAGATACATATCGGAATTATTTTGACAGGTGAAGCACATTTCCAGTGTAAATTTTGTCATATTTTTCCCCACTTTGAAAATGGATTTTTGTGTCTTTCTGGATGATGTTGGCTTCCCCAAAGCACATTCAAATAGTATGCAATAACCGTATTAGAATGACTGTTAGGTTTTTAGAGTAATACAATTTTTTTAATATCTTTTCCTAAAAGTGGGAGTATAGTTGAGTTGTTAACAGAGTGTTACTTTTCATGCAGCTGTTGTGCTGGATCATGGAAAAATTGCTTAACCACAGGCTCAGCTTTGCTCTCATGGTTGTTCACAGTTGCCCCAGGGTACAAACTGTGCTCCAGGTGGTTGTGAGACCCTGGCTCACCACCAGCAGTTATGTGCTTACACCGAAGCTGAGGTGGCTGTTTTACTTTGATTTCTGGTTACCACATAACTTGAAGAAAATCTTTGATTTCCTCACTTGTTACAGAATTTATTTTTGCTGAATCATTCCAGCATCTCATGCTTTACCTTTGCTTTAGGGAATGGATGGTGATACTTTTGAGAAGAAGTACAACACTTTAGGACTGGATTTAATTAAAACTCACCAGATGTTCTGCCAGGAGGTTCTGAAGCTGCTTCCTGGGCAAATGGCTGTTATTAGCAATGGCAGGGTAAGAAAGAAATGAAGTCTCTCAATCCTTTTTAGGATTTTTTTACTTCTAGAACTTCAATTTTAAACTAAAGAAAATGCGTTATATTGATTTCCTATTTATTCAGACAGTTGTTAGAGAATGGTATGAATGTTTGCCTTGCTTTTTTGTGTTTTATTCCTAATTTGTTCATTAGCTTCATTCCATTGAAGCTACTATGTGTGTATGTCATTCCCACAGCTATTTTAGAATTAATCTGACAGAATTTTCAAAATAGGTTAATATCTGATTTATTATTTGTTATGTTTAAGAATAATTTTTGATCCTGAAGTTACCTTTATTTTACCATGTAAATAAATATATATAAATTACATTGACTAGGTTAGTATTTCAAGCTCTAAAACACCACATTTTTATAAATACTGTTTTATGGTCTTAATTCTTAATATGCAGATAAAAGCATAGTAATTCTGTTGTTTCTATTTCTTGTCTGTATATGCTGAAACAACTAGCTTTAATTACAGTTCGTCAATAGATTATCTGTGATCCAAAATGTAATGTTGTATTCAATATTTAGTGCTTGTTAAATGACAGTCAATGCCTTACATTGCAAACACAATTTACAAACTACTTTTTAATTCTTCTATTTTCGATTTGCTATTCCACCATTTGAAAGAAATAGAAAGAAAGCTCTGTTGGCATCTCATTACTGGAAACTCTTTAAATTGTAAGTTTAGTTACTTTTATGCATCCTAAATGCTTCTGAGATGCAACTGAAATATTGCTAAGAAACACACAGGAAGCATTTTTGTTGATGAAGCCTTAAAGAATTGTTGGCTTTTTTGTGTTAACTCTCTCATAACTAAATTAGTGAATTTATTTTATAAATTATTATTAATGCTTTTCATGCCTAAAAATGTTCAAATAATGTAATATTTTAAGTTTTGGGGAAATAGGTTTCATAAAACTATTTGGATAAATTTAATAATGTATATTCATATCTTTGGAAGTGTGTTTTCACTCTAAAGGATTACTTTGAAAAAGGCATGAGGTATCCTTCTTTTCTGTCCTTGCTATTTCATCACAGAAGTTTTTGCTTCTATGAGCAAATTAATTTTTTCTAATTATGGCTTCTCCTAAATTACCATGGTATTTCATAATTACATTATGGTTTCATCTATCTCATGCATCATTAATAAAAAAATCAGAAGTGGAATTTGTTATATAACCTCTCATTTATAGGAAACAGTTGAATTTTGGGGAAGGGGCATTCAGCACCAAACTTATATCATGACATTCTGCGTCCTGGGAGCCCTATAGACTATTGAAGTTGTCTTGGGTCAATTTGGCCTGATAGACTGAGTAGGAAATCCAAACAACATCCTCAAAGCTATTTTCTGGGACTTCAAGGCACTTTCTTTTCTTTCAGACTTCAAAATGTGTAGCAAGCCTGTATCTTCTCATATTAGGCATTTTGTATCCTTTCCTATTCTTTCTATCCTTCTGCTTGGTGTGACAAGTTGTAGAAGCGGATTGTGTTTATAGAATTAAACAACTAAAGAGTGGTAGACAAGTAGTAACTTGAGTTTAAAATATTTTACTTTAGAGAGCTTTTTCTTAAACTTAGAGTTATTTCTAAATAGTGTATTCCTTAACAGAAACATGTGTAATGAAAAATAGCATGGATGTTTCCATTGCAGTTATTCTTTGAATTGATAATTAACTGTAATCATATAACTGTAAAAGTCTAATCCTGCATAGTTACTATATAGTTTAATTAGATTTATAATTAGCAGTATTGATGTATATGGGGATTGGGGTTTCATATTCAATATTGTCACTCATTTAAAATATTGGTTTATTTTTACTTACAAACAGAGCATTATTTGGATATTTTACACTTAACTTTTTTTTTTCTCTAAGGTACTGGGTCCTTTAGATGAAAATGAATTCTTTGCAGAAGACTTTAGTTTGTTGGAAAAGATAACATACAGTACCTCAGCAGAGAAGATTAAAGCTATTGTCAAGGAGATGGGAAACAGTAGTAAAAGGTAAAATTCTCTTGCCTTGTAACATGTATGCAGCTCTGCTGAATTACTCCAAATACTTGCCCTACTCTCACTGTTCTTACATGCAAGAGAACAGCTAACAGTAAATGATTCCTACTAGGTTTTGTTTACATAAGAGTAATTGTAAAGAATAATAATAATAAGCTTGATAAAATACAGTGCATCTTAAGCCAAATCTGAGTATTAATATTTGAAGTCATTGTCTTCGGAAATTGTTAGTAAGGGAGCCTGTACAGGCATGGGCAGATATTGTGCCCTGTCACCACAGTAGATAACATTCATACGTCTGTTCACTGAAGAAGGTAAAGATGATATGAGTTCAGGCCATCTTCTAGACTAAGGATACAGCTTGTGTACAAAGGAAAAGCAAAATTATATTCTTCTTACAGCGTCTGCCAACTTCCTGAGTGTCATTTCTGTTATCTAGAAGGGCTGGCACAACTGGAAGAATCATTACCAGAGAAACAAAATCAAATAAGAGGTAGAACTCAAGGAGATTAGTAGTGAGAGAGAAAACATATTTAGACAAATACTGTGACTTAACAGGACTGAAATGTAACTAAGATTTCTAAGGAAACTTCAGTAGGAAATTCCAATAGAAAAATTGAAAGATGTGGCCAAACTTGAAACCTGGTCATTTATGTCTGTTCCTTGATGTTGTCATAAATGGGAAAAATTTAAAAAAAAAAAAAATAGAAATTAATAAAGGGCTAGAAATGTCAGCAGATTTTAATATCATATACTCACTTCTCTTGATAATGGATCAGGTCTCCTTGGCAAATTTGTGACTAATAAAAACTTGTCGTTAATTCAGGTTTAATTTCTCTTGTGGACTAAGCCCCACATTTTCATCAAATTACACAGATTTGAAGACCCAACAACTGAGAAAAAACAATTGCTGTGATGCTGAATGATAACTCTGTGAATTTTGCATCTCTTAAAATTAAGAAGTGTGCATTTCACAAGTCTTCTCTAAGGTTGTAGTGGTCCTTGGACATTGTCATGCCAAAGGTTTAACTCCAACCTACAAGTCCTGAGGTGCGGGCTTCCTAAATAGCCATTATGCAAAGAGACTGACATTAAAATGTTAATGTTTTACTCCTTTTCTAATGAAAACCCAACTATATGTGCCTTACTTAATACAGTGGCAGTGATTTGATTATGAAAATAGATGCCCTGCTGTCATCTTTGCCTAAAACTGAGATGAGACAAGATGTTGAATTACTCAAAGAACAGCACAGGTCAGTCATTCATGATAATGCACTTGGAGTAATTTTTTATTAATATTTGAATGTACTGATGATTATGTAGAGTCTTTGGAAAGTTGACTAAGCATTCTAATTTTAAAACTGTTGTATGAACAGTCTGCTCATCTGCCACAGCATAATGAATCTTTACGTTTTTCTTATAGTAGTAATACCTATTGATTTCCCAACCTTATTACCCTTGGCTGAAAAAAGAGCAGATGGGTACATGTTTTAAAAGGACATATGATAATACAAAAACTGTGATCAAATTACTATTTTTTTTAAAATTTTTTGTTGTGCTTTTTTCAAATCTCTACTTGTTTTTTGTTGGTAGAGTTCTCCAGTGTGTGTGCTGATGGGCTCTGTCCCTGTTGGTGAAGGCAGGAGTGAAATCCGTGGTTGCCTTTTATAAGGGGCCGACACCTTTTTCAAAGTTACACTAGTAACAGTCAGCACTGTGCTGCTACCATATGTTTTGTGGAAAACAAATTCCAGCAGTCCCTTTTCTGTGTTTACAGTGTATGACGTGTTTGGTTTTTTCTTTTTTAAAATGAAGCTTACTGACATTTCCTGCCTGTAAATCCAGAGTACTTTAACTAGGATCTGCTTGACTTAGCCTAATCAAGTCTATCAAACTGAATTATTTTCTGGAATGCATAAATGTAGTTCAGCCTATCAAGATTTACACTTCTCAGATGCCATTTTTCTCCTTTTTCAAAAATTATGTCACCATCATTACTTGTCTGATCCAATGATTCCAGATCTCTATGAAGGGAACTGCAAACAAGTGATAAAAAGACCCTTTTTAAAGTCTTACTATGTTTTATTTCATCAATTTTGTTGTGGAGAATGTATCTAATTAATAACCAGTATAGAAATATGTAGATTAATGCTATATTTTTTATTCCTGTTCACATTTAGCTTTTCTAATTGTATCACAGGGAGCCATCATGATTATTGCTTGAAATGAAGGAAATATTTTCTTAAACAGTAAAATATTAAGTGCTTCTGATATTACAAATTCATGTCTAAAGTTTGTCATTTCAACAAATTCAGTTTAGAGTTTTCATGTCACTTGTGTTTAATACTTTTTTAACAGTGTAGTAAAAATCGAGCCCCAAGAGGATGACCCATTCTATGACGTTATTGCTATTGTGGATCCATTGACAAGAGAAGCACAGAAGATGACCCATTTATTGATTGTAAGATGGTGGTCATTTCTTTTACTTTGCATATTTGTAGTTCAGTTGTTACTAAACTTGTTCTAATTTCCACATACAGTATAGTAAAGGGTAAACAAAATTTGGTTGTTTTTTTCTTTAAAATATGTGTTTAGTTATTTTAATTCATAAAATAAGTTGAGGGTGACCTAATTCATCATTATGAGTATCTTATTTGAAAGTAAAATTCAGATGCCCCATTCCCAATCTTCTTAAAGTGAGTCTGTAAGTGCTCTCTACAGTAAGTAGAAAGAAAGGAGGAGATTGTGTGCATAATTTTTTGCTTCTCAAAATCTCAGAGGTATGTGCTTCTTTCCATTAAACCAGATCACCTTAGTTTTCCTAGGCACCTAAATGAGGTGGTCTAAATCTGACCTGTAATATCATCATAAGAAGATTGGACTATAAACCTTTCAGCTCTTGGAGAGATAATTCTCAGTTGATTAATACTACCAAGTATATCTAGATAGGCTTCCATTGTGTGTAGCTATTGATCTTCTAAAGAGAAACTGTCCTAAAAACACAGCTGCTAAAATTATTTTCTTCTTTCACCTACTGCAGAATATCACTGTGTCTCAGGTTCCTTTATAGTTTCCCATAAAAATGTAAATTTTGTCTTCACTTTATGGTCTGTTACAATTCTGAAGCCTCCTACTAGTTTTTTCTGCATCCTATTCTATCTTTTTTTTTTCCTGCAGTAATTATGCAAGTTTCATAAATTCTTAAATTACTTTTTCCTGTCCCATTGTCATACCCTTTTATATCAAATCTTGAAGCATCCACTCACTCTTCATGTAGTGGAGCAAACTAAAACATTTTTTAAAATTCATGAAAAATTTTGCTATTTCAAGATTCTAGAATACCAGCTTTTCTCTAGTACCAGATCTTTCATTTCACCCTTCTCAGTTAAAAGGAAAGCTTGATATTACCAAATGAAAATATTTTCATGTTGAAATGGACTGGAAACTCTCCATTTAGGCAGAAGTTCATATTATGAGTATAAATCACATCAAGGATCTTGTAGCTCAGAGCAGAAGCCTCCATTCCTCTGAGCTCAACAGGCTCTCTTATGCATGCCTGGGCAAATGACTCCCATGGTGTCCCAAACTGTTCAGCTATTGCAGATCCTGCTTGGTTCATAGGAGCTCTAGTTTTATTCAAGAAGCCAACCCTTAGGAGAGAACAATGATATGATGTTGAAAGTAAACAAACCAGAAATATTTTAATGTAGATTAAACTTTCTAATAATATCTTTTAAAAAATTAAAAATAGCCTGAAAATTATATATATATAATTATTGTTATTTTTACCTGAAAAGCCACCGTCTCCTGCTGTAGAAACCAAACAGACATACAAATACAGCAAGCCCCAAACTCAAAGTTCTTAAATGAACGCCTTTCTGATTAGCTTACTATATATAGGTGATTTAAATGCTATAAACTTGAATCACTGGTATTTATTTATATTTAAAGGCTCTTTTTTCAGTTACATAATTGGATTAGAGCTGAGTATATTGGATTGGTGACTATTCATGGTGGAAAATTTGTTGAGTAACTACCATGGCAGAACACCTGATTCTTGCCCCCTTCTGCATTGAATATGTCCATATCATGATTGGGTGTTTTCACCCTGGTGAAACTACTTTATTACATTACTTTGTGTCTCTTAATAGTCACTTCAAATGTATCTTTTGGTATTTTTTATTAAAAATACAAACAAAAAGTTACTCATTATTTGAAATTGGGGGAGGTGTGAATAACTATAGGTAGGTTGTAATCTAAACTTTATTGCCTAGTCTGAGAGACTGACAGTTTAAGGAGATAGAGGAAGGTATGAATCAGAGCACGAATGAGAGCTCAGTCAAAGCTGCTCTGTTTTTAAAACATGTACTGGATTATATCATAAGAACTGCTCTAATCCTCTCCAGAATGAGGCAGGTGGCACTTTCCATATAGTCTGTGTTTTCCTTTTTTTCCCCAAAGTTTTGTTACAGACTTCAGCATCAAATATTTCCAGACAAGGCAGAGTCACTGTCTACTGTAAATATTTAAATACCAGCCATAATTTTACCATGGTTGGGTTACATAAGTTCTCAGCAGATTACAGACCTAACTAGTCCTGAAGTTATGAAGGAGATCTCTAAGGCAATGTGAGAAAAGTAGAAAATCATTCTGCTAAAATGGAGGACAAAATTAAAGGGTTTTTTTCTTCATGGTTCACCAAAAACAGGAGGAAAAATTATTTTATATACTCTTAGGATTATCCACCTTTTTTTTTTTCGTGTTCCAGTAATTATCCAGTAATTCAAAAACATGGAGAAAAAAAATCAAACCTTTTATTTTTTTCTTTCAGTTATCTTTTGGCTTTTTTTCTTTGTTCATTCTGTCTTCAGAGAGGACTTATTATGCCATCCCTAAAGTAAAAGGAATCCCTGAAGGAGCCCCTTTTGATAATCTAGTCTGATTTCCTATGTGATGTCGGTCACAGGGCACCTTTTTCACAATTATTATTTGAAGTAGAAATAATTTTTTAATCAATTCCTAATTTAAATATTACCAAGCAGTTGAGTACAGATTAGAGCTCCTACTGAGCTTTTCCAGTGGCTAATTAACCTTACTGTTAAACTCAGACTTGGCACTGCAGATTTTTGTTTTGATCCATGCTGTAAGCATTGATGTTCTCATCATTTTGCCAGTTCTGTTGAGGATTCTGTTATAAGTTTGTTTTCAGTGCAGATGCTTTGTATTACCCTGAAGTTCCCAAACAATTCCAAGTGACTGCTTGAAAAATCATGGGGTACTGAGTTAATGTTCTTCAGATGAGTAGTAGTAACTCAAGTAAGTGTCTTGCAAAAGAGTTTTTATTGTGTACATGCACGATAAAACTACCTCTTTAATAATTTTCAGGCCTCCTGAAGTAATTCAGCCATGTTTTACAGTGCTCCCTGAACTAAATTTCCGTGCTCTTTGAATTTTCTTATTTAAAGTAAACAGACTGAACTCTTCAAGTATCCTATAAAAGAGTCTTCCTAGTTTTGTCACCATTTTTATGTGTTGACTCAAATGCCCTGGTTTCTGGTGTACTCAGAAGCCCTAAATAATGGAACCAAGTTCAGTATTTCAGAAGTTGTATTGTTGAAAAGCAGCAATAATGAATTATTGTCTTATTTGTCATTTCCTATTTAAAATCCTTTGAAATGTTAATTAAGAATGGCTTTTTTTTTTGGCCGCTTTACTAAATTTCATGGTCAGCTGATGAATTGGGATGATGCATCAGCCTTCTGCAGGATAATTTCATTCTACACACAAAAGCCCATCAGATTACTGAAGAATTATTCTTCCTCATGAGATGAGAGTTTTATTTTGTTGTGTTGTGTTTGAAGGTGAAGCCTGTACAGGCTTTTATCATTCTTTTTATTCTGACTGGTAGATAGATATTTGAGTCCCTTTGACCTCTATTTTGATTTTGGTGGTCTTAAACTTACGTCGTGTAATGCTTTCCTTTCTTATCCTTCCAGTGCTCTTGGGTTCTCATTTCCTGCTTCTTCACTTGTTCACACAAATATGCTATTCCCTTGTCTTTATTTTTATTCAGTAGTTTTTCAGTGACGGTGTTCAGGTGGCACAAAGGATGAGAATAAGAAACTAGGAATGGAACAAGTCCCTAGGGCTAAGTAAAGTTACAGCGTTCTAGTAAAGAATGTGTGTAAGCCATGGGTTGAACTGAGGAAAGAAAAACTACAGTCATTACAAAAGAGTGATTTAATGATGACTATTGTCTTGCTTTGTTCCCAATTTATTTGCTGTTGTAGTAATTTCAGATATCAGCCTTACTAGTATTGGTGTTGTAACCTAGCTTTTATATCTTATTGGCCTTTCTAATATCTATAAATGTAGGCACAGCTGCTTTATGCTTTCAGATAAGCACTTTGTGTCAGAAACCACAGAAATGAAGGTAACTTGATAGAGGGTTTTGTGAGTGCTTTAAAGAAATTAATAACTTTGTTAGCTTTAAGCAAAACAGATTGCTCACAAAAATAAGAAGAAAATACTGTCCTAATATTATGGTTCTATGGAACAGCATCCAGAACATTACTATTTTAGAAATGAACAGATGAAGAAACTGAGAGGGAAAAAAAAAAAAAGTATGTTAACTTACCAAAATGCTTTGAAGTTAATTGAATGGTTTAATCTATTGTTGACATTTAAAGTTATTAAGTAATTGAGTATTAAAATAGTTCTCTGAACTTTACTATATTTAACAATTTCCCACATACAACTATTTTAATAAGAGTGAAAGTAGTTGTTTTAAGACTGGTTGTTGAATTAAAGGCATGTGTTATACTTAAAAACCTTCAAGTGTTTTAAAATCACAATGTAACAAGGGTGATAATATCATTTACTCAAGCATTGCAAAATGGGGACAGCTGCACTTGAAAACTGCATGGGTAGGAGAAGACATTAATATTTTGACTATCAAGAGTATCATGTGCTAAATCATGCAGTTTTAGGAAAGGTCATATCTTTATTTAGAATATCTGACAATAACCTTTAATATACAGATATATTTACATCTTTGAAAAGTTTTGGATTTCTGCTGAAACTTGAGAAATGGCAGGTTGTCACGAGGGTAACTTTGGCTTATTTTCAAAGTCTGCCGATTACCAAGAACCGTTTTTTACAGAGATCTTTTTTTCTGTAGGTATTCAAGGACATTATCAATATGAAACTCAGGTTATTTTTGAACTGCAGATCAAAGCTGTCTGAAGTGCCACTGAAGAGGTTAGTAGTTCATAGCTTTTCTTGCTCATTTTGGAAAAACAGCCTTAATGGTTTATATTTTCTTAAGAAGTAAACATTGCTTTGTGTTTCTGAATTCTTTTTGTTGACTCATTTTTTCATTGAATATTACCTAAGCAGTTTGCACTTGTTTGGAGAAAAGTTCTTGTTCTAAGGTGTCAAGCATGGTATCGCAGGGAAGTGATCTAGTCCATCAAATGCAGCTCTCATTAACAGCCTTAAATAAATCAATGGAGAGTCATTTATGCCTATGAAAACTTGCAGAGGGGGATTGTCTGTCTTAAATTGTTCCCTTCTTTACAGCCCACTGTTTGTGTAATGAATTTTACAGATCCAGTACTCCTAAGAATTAAATTCATCTGAATAAATGTACAGTCTGCATTTGTTATACTGAGATGTTGTTATATTTCATTGAGAATATGATAGCCTGAATGTATCTACTATAAATTGAAGTTTCTTCTATCTGTATGTAAAAATCAGGGTTCACTAATTCAGTGATAGACATTTACACTGAAATGAATTCCCTCCAAGAGGATTGCTTTCTCTCTCAGAGAAATGTTTAAGCATGGCCATCTCCTTGGCAGGTATTTTACCTATAATCCTAACACCTATATTACTAATTACCTGTGAGAGAGGCTGGTGGTAGTGGGTTGGAGTGGGTTTAGCCAGTGGGTTGGAGAATTAATCATTTTCTCACGAAGCAGAAGTCTTTAGTTTTTATGCATTTTGAGAGGAATTACTCACATCTCTTATTCCTCAAGAGGGTCTTAATTGCCAGTCTTCTGAGTGTTTTCTTGTGTGAACATCATTATGATTGCTTTTGAAGATGGGCACTTTGCAGGTCTTGGTGCCTGGTTCTTTCCTTGTGCTTGGGAAAACTTTTACATGTGGAATAATTGGGTTAAGAGCTGGAGTGGAACACAGAAACTCTACCTTTCCTCTGGTCTGTCTTTGCTCCTGCTAGTGGCAGTAGCCGTTCTCAAAGACTTTTCATTCAATAGAGTTTTAGTCCTTCTTCTTAGTTCAGTGATACAGACTCTGAGAATTCAAGGCTGCTAACACTCAAGCTGTCTAGTTGCATCTCTTGGGTATTCACTTTCATAGCCTTTAGAGTGTTAATGGAAAATAGGCACATCCACAGCAAAATTACCAAAAGTGAAATAGGTCTGTGTTCATCTACCAGCCCATCTGAGATGCTGTAAGTATTGTCTGATGATATTCCAAAAGACTAGGGAACTACTTTTTCTCCAAATGTTATCATACTTGGTAAATATTCACTATATTTGAAAATATTTTAGAAGAGCTTCATGTTTGAACTTTGTATTTCAGTAAAAGTTGGGGTTTTGTCACACTTCTTTTTCAACAGCTTCTATCGTTTTGTTCTGGAACCAGAATTAACTTATGGAATCAACAAGCACCTTCCTTCTGAACCTGTAGCAAAATTCTTAGAATTGCCAGAATCACCTCTTTTGACCCTAAACATGATCACTCCTGAAAGCTGGTTGGTTGAAGCAGTTAACAGTTCCTGTGACCTGGATAACATTCATTTGCAGGAAGTAAGTAATAGTTTGCAAACACTGTAAAACTTGTGTTGGCCCTTCTACTTCAAGAGAGAAGTGGTAATGTTGGACGATTTGTCTTGTGTCTGTTCTCTGGAAATACTTTCTTTGGTAATTGATTATTTAGTCAATAATTTGCCATTTCTATTATCATCATCTTTTCTTGATTTTCTTTCCTAAAAAAGTAAGACAAGTCTTAAAGGAAAGCAAAAAATAGAAAAAATCAGAATGCAAAGTACAAGTTAAAGCAATTTACCTGCTATGTTGAGCTTTGTATTTAGAGAAATACAACATTTAAGATAAAAGTAAAGCAATTAAAGGATTCTTTGTGTTTCCTGGTTCTTGTAACCTAGGTCAATCTTCATATAAACTGGAATATATGACTGTCTATTAATGCAGTTCAAAATGTATTTCACCCTCTTTTAGTTCACAATTCTTTCAATTATTATTTAATTCTGTTTTAATCCCCTATCTTCAAAGTCATTAGATTTATTTGAATCAATAAGCTTATGCAAAATGTTGAAGGTGTTTGATTGACCAAAGTTGAGTATTTGGAAAGTGTATTGTGAAAATAAAGTTGGGATTTACTTTACCAAGGCAGAGGTGCCTCAGCTTCCTCGACAGTCAGTGAATCCTTCCTCTTTGTCTTGGATACCTGTTTTATAATTGAGTGAAGTTCCTTCTGGATGGACTTTTCTTGGGGTTTTTTTGACTGTAGAAGTTAGCTTGAGGTAAATCCCACACAACATGTTTGTGACTATAATATTTTGCTTTTCCCACATAGTTAAGTGACATAATTTATTGATGAAGCATTCCTTCCATAGATAAAAGGGGCCGTTATAGCAGAATATGAACTGGAATATATATTGCTTGAAGGACATTGCTTTGATGTGACAACTGGACAACCTCCTCGAGGGTTACAGTTCACTCTGGGCACAAAGAAGAATCCTGTCATGGTTGATACTATTGTGATGGCCAACCTTGTAAGTACTTGGTACAGGAATGGTCATTACAATTGCACACTTCTTGTGAGAATTCTTCATAAGCATCTTGTTCTTTAAATCCATTTCTCTGTGTTGCAAGCTTAGTAATGCTAAAAGTAACAGGCACATCTTCTGTTGAGCTGAGATGAGCACATCTATGCTTAAAGAAACAGGCACATCTCCAGATGAGCTGAGCTCATCCCCAATTTCCTGAGCTTTCCCCCCTGCTCCTCTCCTGTGATGTAGTATAGGTTTAAATATAGCCTAATTTTATACTCTTGCTTGAAGTGCCTAAACTGGCAGCCTAATTGCCTCTAGTAGGTGGTAGGAGGCAGTTATATTCAGGTTGAGATTCCCTGACAAATGTAAGGTCTGATTCACATTCTGATTAGAATAACCCTTTTTGTTATACAATGATCAAGGTAAAAGGCTCCCATTTTAGATGCTTCAGATAAGTGCTTAGAGCCTTGGTGGGACATACCCACATCTGAGACTTCCTCTCATCATGCAAAGTAATTATTTTTCAAGTTGGCAGTCTGTACAGCAGAAGACCATGTGACTTCTGAAGTGAAAGATTTATTTTCTGTTGGCTAAGGGAATTTGATTGGGGAGGATTTTGATGAGCAAGACCCTTTACCTCTCTGCTGTTTTCTCGTCTCTGTAAATACTGTATCATAAGGAAGGAAATGCTTAATAAATTGTGAATCTTTGATTTTTGCAATAGTATTGAATAGTCTCAACAGTAGATGATGAAACTTTTAACAAGTGATGAAACTTCTAACAGTTCTTCGCATTTCAAAGTTTGCTCTGTGTGACTTGAACAGAGCAATAGCTGCTTACCATATTCCTGACATGGGAAGGAATTGTGTTGACTTGGAAAGTTGTTCCAGACAAAAATTTTGAGTTTCAAAGAAGCTTTTCAATTTAAGGTCTGTTCAGTAATATATTTCTTTTCTGCTCTTTCATTTGCTGTCCTTAGTGGAGTTTTTGAATGCAGCTCAAATTCAGCTAGAAACAAATGGAGGCACTGAAAGGCATTAAAACGGACATACAGGAAAGGTGATAGTTGGTTGCATCACTGACACGCTTCTTTCAGGGCTAGTATAAATGTTGAATAGTTGCTTTTTGTATATGAAGATGGTTGAGTCTGAAATGCAACCAGAACAAATGCCTGCCTTTTTTTACTTAGGGGTATTTTCAGCTGAAGGCCAATCCAGGTGCTTGGATGCTGAGATTGCGTAAAGGAAGATCTGAGGAGATTTACCAGGTTTTTTCGTAAGTATGAATCCATCACTTGGAAACAAAAATAAATCTGAAAGTGCAGCATATTTTGCAATGATCTGACAACACTGAAGGAAAATGAGCAAAGATAGCATTAAAAAGGTATAAGATGTAAATGATGATTTAAAGTTTGTAAGAGATACCTTATTTCCTTGTATTGTTAGTTGTTGTTTGATGGCTTCATGTTTTTTTGAAGGCATTTCAGTGTGTAAATGCACAATAAACCAAAGCTGCTCAGTTACCAGACACTTGCCCTGTCAGTTCCATGCGTGGTTAGCATTATCACACAATGGCTTGCACCAAATCTGTAGAAAATGTCACTCATGGTTTTGTTGATTAATATTTTGGTATTCCAAACATACTTAACATGTAATTTCAAGAGTATGTCCCATAGAGCATTGCTGTCCAGAACTATCTTGATCAGCTGGAGGAAGTACCACTCATCATTTTTTTCAGCCCTGCTGATGCCTCTAAATGCAATATATTTATAGATGGCATCTTTTTTTAACAGGAGCATTGTAGTCATTTCAGTTGTAGACTTTTTTCTTCAATTAATTCTGAGTGTTTCTTAGTTGTGTAAGTCATCTAAGAATCACTGTGGTTACATCTCCACCTTAGGATATCAAAGCACCCTTCATTTTGAGACCCTGGCTGCATGTTGACTGCACCACATTTCCCTCTCTTGGGAGAAACCTCTGTCCATAGAAGGAGAGTTGTATTCCTGTACCTGACATTTAGATGACACCTCTATGGCTTATAGATCTACAATTTCCATGGTTGATTTTCGTGTAAAGGAATATATGTGCTCACCATCATTCCAACTCTTCCTTAGAGGAATCACCTTTTCCCCATGTTTTATGTGAAAGCACAGACCTGTAGCATATGAGAGCTTTCTCTTCAAGCTTTAGATCTAATCCCTTCTAGAGGAGCAGTATTGTTTATTTAATTTTAGCTTCAGTTCTTTCTTTTTTTTCTGTTATCTCTCTTCACCCTCAAAGTAATTGTGTGGCTTGAAATAAGTCTATTTCTTATAAAATATTTATAATTACTTGAAGCCCATGAATACATAGTTCCATATGTTGTTAATTATCAGCTACTATTAAAAAATAAAAAACTTGACGAACCTTTGTGGTTTTGAACATTTAGTTAATATCAGTGCTAGAGGGAGAAATAATTAATGGGATTTGTTTGCATTTTTCAATTTTTTTTTCCAGAAATCACTTACAATCTGTTGAAAAAGCTGAAAAACACAGTCCTTATCCTTAGAGGTTCACCTAATCTCCATCAACTGTGTCTATACCATTTGTCTAATTTAGCATTTAATTCTTAAGAAATATAAAGTGATTTATATAAGATAGCATGGTTTAAAAAAATAATGTAATGAGATGTAGTTGAGCTAAATAATGAAACAAAATGAAACAAAACCACTCTACATTCTAGCCTGGGTCAAAGGAAATTGAAATGATCTGCTGGGGTTTTGCCCATTTTTCCTCTGTAACACAAATGGGCTTAATTGTCCTCAGCTAAGTTACTAAAAACTAATACCTCACGAGGAATCTAAACAATGCACTTTATTTAATCTCATTATTCCAACTCTAGACTTAAATTGCCACAGTAAAAGTATGTTTGCAGGGCTGCACCAGGATCTTTGATATTTCTTTTACAGTATTTAATAGTATGAAGTTGCCATCAGAACTTAGGCAACTGTTTGATAGGATGGAATTTTGCCGAGAGCTATTGCAGTATATTCTCCGTCCATATATGTTAGTCATACCCTCTCCTGTTGAACTGTGAGATGAACCTGTTTTCTTTGAGGCACAGGCCTGTACATTATAAAGGGAGTTTTAGAATGTTCTATATCTCAGTATTTATCTTACTTGCTTCTGTCATGGTGGGAAGTAATTTATTTTTACTAAATGTAAATACACAATATTTGAAATAAGCTGCCTCTTTCTTCTAAAAGGCTGCTTCTAACAAGGATCATTATTTTGATGCAGTCAAGCTTGTAAATCAATTTGTTATTAATAAATTACTATGAAAATTAGAAAAATAAAGATTGTTATACTAAGCAATAATCTGAGCACTGCTTATTATTAGGACTTTTACATTGGTAGGAAAACAAGTAGGTATTGCAAGATAAGATTGCAGAAAATGATTTATAGCTAAAGATATATCTAACATCCTGATAAATGCGTTACTTTTTCAAAAGGCGGGTAGATATAATTTATTATATTTTGATGTCATGCAGACTGCTTAGCTGAAAGGTATATTCTTTATAACTTGGGCATGGAGCTGTATATTTGTTTCTTGAACTTGAGGTTTTAAAGGATCTCCATTTGTTGAATGCAAATTCTTTTGTTCCCCATATGGAAAATTTTAATTTGTATTATATTGGTACTTAGTTTTATTTGTCTTAATAGTATCTAAATGTTTTAAAACATGTTAAAGTTGTGACATAAATAGTCTTTTAGACATGTTTAGCTTTTCACAATAGCATAACAATAAGGTAGCTATTATTACATATGTCATAGTGCTGTCAGTATGCAAGATTTTTGCTTGGATTTAAAAAGGTTTTTCTTAGTAGGACAGAAATTCATCAGACTGGGTTCTGTGCTGAGTAAAACAGTGGGCGCTCAGTAAAGATGGCGCCCACAGGGAGGTATCCATGAAAGAGATTTAGGGAGACAAAGCAATGTTGTTGAATTTACATCCAAACACTGAGAATGTTTGAGACTTTGGAAAATCCCCTTGATCAGCAGAATCCTCTGTGCTACCTACAAAATTCATAGCATAGGGATTTTGAGGCAACTGAGCGAATAACAGAGAAAATTTTGGTTTTGTGAACACTGGGGAACAAGGGGCCAAGCTGCTGCTATCAGCAGTTTGTGTTTGGATGAAATTTTACTATTTTAGAACTTTTTAGTGACACACTTTATTTAAAATGGAAATAAAATCTGAGCACTATACAACCCTGTGATGAAAAGACCGTTGTTGGGTGGGTGTGCATATGAATGATGTTTTAAATGTGTGAAAATAAAACTACAATAGAGAATAAAAAGTTCAGATAATTCTGAACGTTGTTTTGTTCAAGGATAGGCCATCTCCATGAGACTTAGTGATTACAGGCACACTTTACAAAAAAATGTATTAAACAGAAAATTCAGATGAATGTGGAAAATCCTGCAGTGTTTAGGTAAGTGGTTTGATACACATTGAAACAAGATTTAAATATTTGTTTTCTAGGGAGAAAAAATTAAGCCTAAGGGGTAGCAGATTACTTTCTTAAACACATTTTTTGTGTGGGTAGCTTTAGTGAGAGGAACCCACATAATGCTGATAAAAGACAGAAGGGGTTGAAGGGGAAATATATGGGCTATTGAAGTGTAAAATTTAGAAAATTTGAAAATTATGTTGTTATTGTCCTGTATCAGAGTAACATTTTTCATATTAGCTAGTCTGTGGACTGCAATACAATTTGGAGACACCTGAATGGCTTTAAACTGATGTTGAGTAGGGCAGGGGGCTTGCACAGCCATGTCTTCAGGGGTACAGTTTCCAAAGCCAGCCAGTTAAAAGCCAATATTCACTACCTCAGCACTGTGATGAAGCCTTCCCTACACTTTCTAAAGCAGATCTATTTTTAAAATACATTTAATGCCCTCACACAATTTCTAACATGTTTTCCATATTTGAAAAATAAATTGTTTTTTAATATTTGTACATTATGTATGTATATAATACATAATAATGTGTTTATCTCTAGGTTACTGCAGTTTTTCATTGATTAGTAAATTTCCTGTGAAAATTCAAATTAAAAAGTGAAGGCAATGACTGTGGACAATGTCCAGTGATGAATAAAACTCGAAGTTTTTGAAGTTAAAATAAAATTAGATGCAGGTGAAGTGATTTTTTTCAGTAAATATCGGCAATTCTAAGCATTATTCTCTGATTAAACCCAAGTAACAATGCATATTTTAATGCGACAGTACATTTGCTTGTCTTTTTTTCTCCTCACAGCCATGAAGGAACAGATTCTGTAGCTGACCTGACAGACGTTATTGTGGTATTAAACAACTTCAGAAGCAAAATTATCAAAGTTCAAGTATGTATGCAGTGTTTCCTTGTATGAAATATGACTTATGCTTACGTGTCTCAGGCTATATTTAATTGAAATATGTATACTGAAATACATAATTTAGACTTTTGTATAATTAAAGAGAAGGATGTGCAAATTAATGTAGTTAATTTGATCCAATCAGGTTATACTAATTATGTGGGAGATCTGTTAAATAGCTGTTAAACATAGATAACATTCATCTCATCTAGCTACAGGTGCCCAAGTGTGTAGTCTTGGGGACTTAAATTCCCTTTCAGTTTAGCAGGAGAGAGTCCAAAGGACTGCTCATCCCAGCTCATATATGGATTCAAACCAAGAGAATGACCTCTTGAGACATCCGTTTCTCTCCAGTGACTGAGGAGAGATTTTACACAAAGTCCAGATTCCAGAGTGGAAGTCAAAATTAGGTAAAATCGAATTTTACCCTGGGCAACCAAATTTGTGTCACCAAAATTACGTTACTTTCATTACATGTATCCATAACAGCCAATGAAACACCACTTATATGGAGCAGAAAGATCCTTGTAATACTATATATTTTCCACTATCTTGTAAATATTTTAAAATACCAGAAATGAGTCTCTTCCACAGTCCTGTAACTGAAAGTTTCCAGAACCCAGAGAAAATATGTAAGACTCTGGAGCATGATGAACCTGTCTTTAAACCACAGAGAATGGATAAAGGGTGCCTAATTTTCCTATTTTGAGCCATAACAGGAATATTATTCTGTGTGGAAGGTGGTATTTATTAAGCTTAAAACTAGAATATGTAAGCTCTGCCATTCGGTTGAACTCTAAAATCACTTCACTGATGTGTAGGATGGGGCTTCAGGAGCAATGGCTGAAAAGACTCATGAATTAGTGTCAACAGAAATCTCTGTTAGCTTGGCAATATAAACTTGTGAAATTAATATGATTAGAATCGAGTATCTTCACACATTCAGGGTGTAAGAAGCTATTTCGTTTTCAAAAGCAATTAGATTTCTTTTAATCAAGGAAATTGAGGTGGTAAATGAAATTAATCTTGAGCCTTTATAAGCATCTGGGTAAGACAGCAGAAATTGCTTAAGTTAGATGGGAGAGCTTATGTTTCAGTGACAAATTTGTCACTTTCTCCTTGTGAAGGGCTTCTGAAAATGACAATTTCCTCTCAGGTAAGTTCCATTGTGAGGTGCTGTGCTTCTGCCTGCTAATGGCTGGATCACAAACTCGCAAGGGAGGAAAAGGAGATAAAATTCACCACACTTGTAGTTATTATTTGTATAAAGTTGTACAGAGGGCTTGAAATGTGCTGGCTGATTTATCAATCACCATACTTAGTGGCTCTAGCCAGTGAGTACACCATAGTTAGATATCTCAATGCAAGTAGTAATTACTATCAGCTACCTTCCCAAGTTGCACAAACGCATTTATTTTACTGACTAGGTACAGAAAAAGCCTGATAAAGTGAATGAAGAGCTTCTTACAGATGGAACAACAGGAAAAAAAGGAAATGTGGAATCAGTTGCAAGGTAATGCATAATTTGCTTCTAATTCAACTGTTCCAGGACGTGTTTATCATTATTTACAGCAAGTAAATTTTCTTACTTGATAGTGATACAAATGTATAAAAAGGCTCTCCAAGGGATTTATAATGTAAATAAAAAGGGGTAAAGACAAGCTATAATGTCTTGTAAATCTCCTTTTTTATTCCCTTCTTAATCCCTCCTTTGCATTTCCAGTTTCCCTTCATTTTCTCCTTTGGCTGTTTTTTTTTTTTTTTTTTTTTATTTTCCTGTGGCAGGGAATCAGTCTCAGTGTGAAAATCTCAGCTGGTTATGTGGTACTCAGATATGTGAAACTGAACATCAAAAAGCAGGCCAATGCTGCTTGTCTGCTCCTAGACATAATTTATGAAATCTCAAGAAGTGTTTTTACCTTTTACCTAGTTTGAGTTCTGTAAGTAATTGTAATAAGCATCTCAAGCATTACATTTGGGGCTAATAACTTTGTAGTATTTCTAATTTGCTGTTTTGAACAAGACTCAAAAAAGTTTTTCTTCAGTTTTCAGTGGCTTGGCCAATGGTTGTCAGTCACAGACTGCTAAAGAAAATAAAGAAAAAGCATAGCAGTTCTACTTTATCTACTAATCACTTGGCTCCAGTCAGTCCTGTACACACACTTCTCTTGGTTGATCCAGGACTGGCTTCTGTTACAGCTTTAAAATGTCTCATAAGGTCTCTTGTGCCACAAGTACCTACAGACCTAAGACTACATTGAGTCTCTGTTGCTGATTTTATGTTTATCGCCATTTATCTGCAGATGATTTACTGTTTGAATATAATAGAATCATAGAATGTTAAGGGTTGGGAGCACCCTTAAAGATCATTTAGTCTCAAGCCCCCTGCCATGTGTAGGAACACCTCCCACTAGACCAGCTTGTTCAGAGCACCACTCAGCTTGGCCTTGAATGCTGCCAGGGATGGGGCAGCCACAGCCTCCCAGGGCAACCTGTTCCAATGTCTAACCACCTCACACTAAAGAATTCCCTCCTGCTATCTAACCTAAATTTCCCCTTCTTCAATTTGTACCCATATTGACTAGATTCAGAAACCCTCTCAGACTACTATGCTACAACTCTCAAACATTTCTTCCACTCTAGACCCTCGTTGCTGCACAAAGGTGCCTCCCTTGAAGAATGATGTTAGTTGAAGGAATTTTTCATTGACTTCAAGTTTCCCACTTCTAATTGGCCTCAAAGGATGCATGTGCAGAGATCAAAATCTTCACTCCCTCTAAGAAGGTTACAAGGCCAGAGATCTCTGAATCTTCCAGGTCATTTATCACAGTGGCATTTATCGTGCTCTGAGCTTGGCTGGGCGAAGGAAGCGCCTCACCCAGTGAAGTGTATTTGCTCTTCCCAGTGGTTCAAGGTTGTGGCTCAAGGGCATGATTTGAGGCTGACTGTCTGTCAACCTCTTGCCATCTCGGATCTCGGCAAATAGCCTTCCTTTTTGTTATCCCAGTATGAAAAGAATATCCACCAGCACATTGTTCACTGCAGGAGCCCATGTGTGCTCTAACATGGGAGATGTGCACACCACTTTGCCCAAGCCATTTCATACTTGAGCTGCCCTTCTCCAACTGACTGCTTTTCCCATGTGACCTTACAGGTCAGCCCAGCAGCTTTGGGAGATTTCTGCTTTCTGTAAAGCTTTGCAGAATCAATATTTTCAAGATCCTTGCATCAAACCCTGATTTTCTTTTATCACATGTGATGGCTGCTTTATAAAGAGCTTGACATTCTTTCAGTCCTGCTATCACTAAATGTAAGACTTGGGACAAAAAGTCAGGAAGAAAGGAGACAGACTGCTTGGACCTGTGAACTGCAGTCTGTTTAGCCTGTGAGAGTTCAGTGCTGGTTGAGAGCTTGTCTGTCTTCTTTGAAGATGTCACATCATGCAGACAAAACCACTCCACTGATGTCTCTTTCACCATGCCTGAGTGAAAAGAACGTGGGTTTCTGAAAAGATTATTCACACCACTTAAACTCATTGCAGCCTCTCAGCTATTTCTGAGGTTTCAGCTTTGTATCAGTGGAGTGATCTGAATTCTTTTGAATACATTGGAGATCTGAGACTTGTCTCATTTGCTCTTAAAGATTATGAGGATTCCTATTTTTACACTTTCTAAAGGATACTTTAAAAAGAGATATAACCAAAGAAAAGGTAATGGGGTTGACTCATGCATTCTAAGTGTGTGAGGAATGACTCACCTCACAAAAAAGACTATTGAGGTAAATTTCCAACAGTATCAAATGGCTTGAGAACCATTTGATAACTGTAACCAATCTGGCTCTGCAGTACTGAGATCTGTGAAGCAGTGCCTGAGGGAAACTGCAGCCGCCATCCCCTGACTCTGTGTGCTGGAAGGTATGTGGTTAAAAACCACCTCTGGCAGACTTTGGTATTCAAAACAAGCTAAGAATGCTGTGCAACAGAAACAAACCTCTGGACAACATACCTCAAATACATAGGTTAGCTTTTTAGAGAGAGGAGTCAGAGTATATCTGAAGAAGAATTCAACAAGTGTTATAAAAAACACTGGGAAATCCCATCACCACAGACCTCTGAAAGTTATGAGAGTATTCTGGGGAAGACAATAACTCCTCAGCCTTGTCATCTGCTGTTGGGATAGCACTGGGCTAAATAAGTGATTTGGCCTTGTGTGGCCTTCTTTTTCTTATGCTCAGTCGGTGTTTTAGAGGATATATTCAGTTTAACTACCTGTGGGGCTGTGCAGGCTTCCTTCACATCCGGAATATGCATTGGTTGTTCTGCTGTAGAATGCATGTGGATGAAGCTTGGAAAATAACTATTTCTGATTTTAAAGATTACCAGTTCTCAAGATATCCTGGCTGTGTGTATTTCTGATTTTTTTTTTTTTTACTTTGATAAAACGTGGAATTCTTGTCAAATTTGGCTTCTGTATGAATGAAAATATTGGAAACTGCCAATTGTTTTTTGTAGTGCCATCGTTTGCTCTGAGTGACTGGGTCACTCAGTGACATTTTGCTCCCAAAAGATTGTGGTATCATAGGCGTGTGGAGTGGAAGTAGAATGTAAGTGTATTAGTTTACTGCAGGATGTGTATTTCTTTTGTGTATTTTCTTATTTTTGATTCTCTATGAGCTTAACAATAATTTAGTAGGATTTTTTTCTGCTTAATGTTTACTTTTTGTAATTATTTATAATAATTCTTAGATTTTCAGAAGAAATTCCAGCAGATGAGAAGGAAAAGGAAAAAGATATTCTTAACATTTTTTCTGTTGCTTCAGGCCATTTATATGAACGTTTTTTAAGGTAAGGAAAGGTAAAAGGGAAAACAAGAATTTCATAGCAATACTCTAAATTTTCTTAGTAGAACTAAGCAACCTAAACAAACTGACTTTTTCAACAACATCTAAATAATAAATTTTAAAAACAGAGAAAAGTTGTATACAGTGAGGACTAAATTAATCTTTGAGAACAAAGTGACTCAACATATAGATGTTAAAAAATACCATTATTCTTTGAAGACAGAAAATGTCTTTTGTGTGTGAAGTACAAACATAAAAGATGAGTTTCACCTCTCTGTATAAAGACACAACGAAAAGTGACTTCCTTGGAGTTGTATCTATTTGTGTTTAGTACAAACTAGATTTACTACATGGACATAATATGGCCTTACTTTTCTCAGGGTCCTTTCAATGAGCAGTGATTGCTTTCAAGGAATTCTTACAGTGTTGCCTGCTCTGTTCACAACCATCTCTGTTACTTTTCTGATTTGAGTACTGGTTTAGTGATTTGATTGCTGATTCATCTGAGGTCTCAGCACGGTGTTTCTTTCCTTCAACCTGCAACCACCTTCATAAAGGGAAAGATACATTTACTTTAAAGGAGAAAAAGGAATCTTAAAACATCCTACCTGCTGCTTTGTCTTATTTTTGAGTTCATTATGTCTTGATTTTTAAGGCAGACTTGAACTCTTGTAAGGTTGTAAGGCACTGCTTATCTGTCTGGTTACACCAAAGGCCACAATAGTGAAAAACAGTTGAACCCAGAAGAGTGATTCTTACCTTAATAGTTATTAAGGGTTTTCAGAAGAGGATCTGACATGAACTTTGCTTTTTTTCTTTTCAGCAACCTATTAAACTCAACCAGTATATTCTAAAAGAAGTTATTTCAGTAGCCAAGTTAATATGAGGCTCTAACCATTCTAATTTTTACAGGCACCTCTCTTAGAATACAACATGTTAATAGATCCACTTTTGAAATTGTTCCTTCTACTATTGCTTAGCCAATCTGGATCAAATAAAGCCATCTCAAAGTGCCCTTGAATACTTGCTCTTTAAAGGTTTTAATTAGAAGTAGATAAAAATTTCTACTTAAATTAGGTTAAAGAAATTATACTTAGAGAGTTTTAGTACTTTCTAAGTGCAGTTGAAATTTAATGACCTGTGTGTATGTGTTTGTTTATTGTAGACTTATATTTCCACAGAATTATGATGCTTTCTGTCCTACGTCATACAAAAACACCAGTTAAATTTTGGTTTCTGAAAAACTATCTCTCCCCAACATTTAAGGTAGGAGAAAAGCCTTCCTCTTTTTTTTTTTTTTCTTTAAAATTTTAGAGTAATTTTTTAAAATTGAAATTGACTAATTATATAATTCAAATAAATTTTCACAGTGGAAAATAATCCCTCAATCTATTAAATACCACTGTTAGGTATAGGGTTCTTCTCTTCTGCAACATGAAGCCCAGTGATAAATTATAGTCATTTATTATCTTCTGATAATCTCCAAGAGCTTGCATGAAATGCTATTTCTATTGGTGTAACTGAGGACACTGCTAAAGCTAAGGGAACATTTTAAAATAATAGATCATGTAGTCAGTAAGACCAACACAGCTGAAGCTGTGTTGGAGCATTCACTCCTTTTGAGTCCTTGTGTGTCTCATATATGTGCACCTGATGGGTTTTTGTTCTTCTTTCTGTTCTTTTTCTAGGATGTAATTCCTCACATGGCTAAAAAGTATGGGTTCAAGTATGAGTTGGTCCAGTATAAGTGGCCCCGCTGGCTTTATCAACAGACAGAAAAACAAAGGATTATCTGGGGCTACAAAATTCTTTTCTTGGATGTTCTTTTCCCGTTGGCTGTGGATAAAATAATATTTGTTGATGCTGACCAGGTAAGCCAAAATAATGGCGTATAACTGTATGAGGAAGTAATTTGGGTTTAAATTGATCCAGTTTCATTCTCTGTGGCCTTTTTATTCAGATGTTAGTCCTGAAAGACTGTTGCAGTCATACAAACAGAACCAGTGGTGTTGCAGAATGTAAATGCAAGAATTTCACTTGCCTTCAGTCATGTGGACATTAAGAGTTTCCCTACACTGAGTTGTCCTAAATTGTTTGTGTGGAGAGAAAGGCACTTAGAGAGATGTGTGTGATGTTAAAGGTGCATTTCACTAAAAGCATATTTGAGTGATTCCATCTCTGGGCTGACTGTGAGAGGAATTCTCCCCTATGGCCAGTGTCTGAGGTGATTTGGACCATTTGAACGACTTCTAGATGGCTGAAATTCTTCAAGATGAATCCTATCTCGATTTCAAATTTGCATGCAGTCCTTCATTCAGGAATGAACATTGTATAATGTACTGAAAGGCAAAGTACTGTCTCAGATGAGGCATTGAAGTGTTTATCACAAGGTTATTAAAAACATTGAGACAAATTCTGAGGTATTTTGGTCCTTTTCCAAAGCTCAAGGATAAATTAAATTTAGGTGTAGCAATGCAGACTGCAACTCTCTGCAATTTCATCTGGATACACCATCTGGGAACACTGGTTGTCTGTCCTAACTACTCTAAGGACTTCTCTGTGCTCCCAAATAGCTAAAACGTTTTTATAACTGATAAGTTAGATGAGTGGGGTTTGGTGGAAGAAGGATTGATTAGCAAATAAAGGGCATTTTACAATGTCATTAAAACTTCTTTTTGAAGGTACTTTGCCATTAGATACAAGGATTTTTCAAATGATGCAGTAATTTTGGAGTCCCCAAGTTGAGTAACAAATAAGGAGGATTCTTTAGAAGGGACATGACTGGCAGATTTCAAAAGTTATGTTTCTTAATTAAGGAATTTTGTATTGGGCAACCAGAAACACTGGTCTGTGAATTAAAAAAAATATTGCCAGTTATATAATTTACTCAATAAATGTGTTAGATGGCCACGGTCAATATTATAATAAACATTAATAAATATTTTTTCTTAAACAGTAATTTGGTAGATATGTCCCAGTGGAATAGTTTATCTATACCCCACTGTTGTAGCATCTGAGGGATTTTTTAAATTAAAATGAAACATTGTGAAGCCTGCTGCAATACCTACCCTCATAGAAACAGTACTAAATGATAAAAAATATTCTTGTTGAGATTGTGAGAAGTGACCTGAAAGAACTCCGAGACCTCGACCTAAATGGAGCTCCCTATGGATACACTCCTTTCTGTGACAGCCGCAGGGAGATGGACGGCTACCGCTTCTGGAAATCAGGATACTGGGCTTCACACCTCGGGAAAAGGAAATACCACATTAGGTAGGACAACCCCTTACACACTTCTTGTGCAGCTTGTGAATTTGATCCAAATCTGGATCCAGTGGTGTTGGTGTTGATCACTGAGCCATTCTCAATATGAGATGAATAAGGCAGGAATTCTGATGACATTTTGATTTCACCATTTTATGGTAGTTTCAGCCACTTAATAAAGAAAAATATCCCTTCAGGATAGGAACATGTTTTACTTTCTTGTTACTTTTATTACTGTTATCAAAAAAAAGGTGAAACCCCAGAAATCTTATTTCTTTTTTTTTTTTTTAATTATTCTTTTTAGTGCCTTGTATGTTGTGGACCTGAAGAAGTTCAGGAAGATTGCAGCTGGAGACAGGCTTCGGGGCCAGTACCAGGCTCTCAGTCAGGATCCAAACAGTCTGTCAAATCTAGATCAGGTATGTATGGCTTTGAGCATTTTTGGGTTTATTTTCTTTATCTTTCTCAATATGTATGGAATACCTTGTATCTCAACATAAATGTTACATAATTCCAAAACTATTTGCCATTTACTGCTGGTTTAGCCCATTTTCAGGAGTGTATATGAGGACAGTTAAGAAAACTGAACACTGATGTTTAATTTAGAAAATGAGGAAAAAAATCCCACTTACAGGACTTTTCACCTTTATTTGTAGTTGTTCTGTGTGCATTTATGTTTTTCTGATGATAACGCTATATTCTGATAATGGTAATTACATCTTGTTTAGCAAGAGCTTGTTTCCTTTTTCTTCTTTTTTTCCATTAACCTAAATTAAATTTTCTTTTGTAAGTTAACTGCATATGCACTCTGGTGGTTGCTGTACCTGGTCACCCTGGGGTGGTTGGAGTTTTTCTCACTTTGGGTGAATCTCAGATGGCTTCATAAGTGAGACTGTCCTGCTTTTGGTGTTTTCCTTGTGGAATTACTAAGGCACAGAATATTTTTACCTGCCTCTAGCAGCACTAGGATCCCATGGCAGCAAAGCCCACATCGCTGCTCTGCAAGCAAGGTTCTTTCTTACATGAAGACATTATTGCCACTTGCATTTTTTTTTCCAGAAAAAAAAGTAAAAATTGAAAATAGCAGTTCTTATGATACTGGACAAAGAAAAGTGGAAATGCAGCCACACTAAAAACTCAGACTAGATTGACACCTGGAGCTGGAGCAGCCTTTAGCTGTTTGTTAAGAGCAAAAGGTTGATAGAACAGCAACAGTCAGAGTCAACATCTTTCTAGACAACAGAATGAATTACTGGCCCTGATCACTCATGCAGAGTCCTGGTGTGATAGAGCTGTGTGTTCTCCAGTCTTACCCACATGTACAAGGTGTCTTTCAGCAAGACCTGTTAAGATTCAGAGGTTACAGGGTTTCCACTGTAATGCTGGTTTTCAGAAAATTGGTTTTATCTAATGTTCACAAAATATTAAGACTTCTCATTTTAAGATTCTTATATTTCCAATTACAGCTTTAATTCGTGGTAGCATATATCTCCTGTAAGCCTTTGGATCAAATCAAAAGCTACTTAAGGACCAGATGTTAAGGTAGCTAAATCTTGGCATAATGGAACTGGAATTACTTTGGAAATTGAATATTTCAAAGTAATATTTTCATAATAATCTGGTTTGACTGTATTGACAGGAACTACTTGCTGTCTTCTTTGCTACTTCTTACACAAAATACAGCAATACTCCTGAAAATACAAACCACAGTGCAATGTATTTGAGACCTGGAGAGCTTTCATCTACTGAGAAGGATGTATTATAGCTCTTTCATTAATATTTTAATTTTAAATACCTGTCTGGAGTGCTCACTGCACTTCTCAAAGAAGCAGCAATCTCAGCTCTCTGCTAATCTGCCAGCAGTGCCATCTTCATGGGTGGTAGTTCAGGTTCTTAAACCACAAAAGAGAAGTAGATAGAAGGGGAAATGGTGGTTTTAAATGCCAAGGAGAGTAAGTATAGAGCTCCTAGGGAGAAAAATTACACATCATAAAAAGAAGACTTCCAGTACAGTAATTTTGTTTAGAGGGTTTTTTGTTTTTTTGTATTCATTCTTTTTTTTTTTTTTTGTTTACTTCAAATCCTGAAACTAGTAGCTGACTTTCTACTTTTTACTGCATGTAACAATTTTTAAATTCACAGCTTCTAAAAGTACTGTAATAACTCAGGAATTGTGATTTCATTTAGAAAGTCAGAGAGGCACAACAGAAAACCAGTCTCTTCTTTTGGAATTGAAATGGTAATAAACCATTCCAAATGGTGATAAACTATCTTCCAAAAATTACAAGTTGTTTAAAAAATAAAGCATTTCAATTAATGTTGAATGTCTTGGCTCTCTGTATTCCTATATTTGATGTAATTTTTTGGTACTGATGTCTATATTTGAATTAAATTATACATCTTTCATAATGCAGCAATATGTGCTATTTTATTGTCATGTTTAACAATGTGAATTGGCAAAATAAGATGTGACTAATACTTGAGTGCTGACATTCATTCTAAAATATAACGTAAGGGTTGCACATGTGAGGGAGCTTACAAATGGGTGTAGCAGTTATTGCCCCTGCTGTTTGTAACTCCGGCAAGAATAGGTGCAGTGAGCGACTGCCTGAGGTGTTTCTCTTTTATAAATGCTGCTCCCTGCATTCAGCCAGATCTTGGTTCAGAGTTCTCATGACAAGGCTACCTGACTATGGAGTAAAGGTCAAAAACAAATCCTAGAAGTGAAGTAAGGAACATAGCCAGAGTAGCAGTTTAAAGCTTTTCCTTCTCAAGCTCATGTTTCTGGAATACATTTTCCTAGAAGTCGTCTCAATTTAGAGTAGTGGCACAATCTTCTGTTTTTTGAGTCGGGGTTTTTTTTTTTTTTCAAATTTAAGGAACAGAAAGCTGGTTTGAGTTTTGCTTTTTAGAGGTATTTATGGTATGACAGGCAGTGTCTGAACCAGGGGTTATTAGACAGAAGTATGGCTTGTGTCAAGGTAAGGGAGGACAGAGGTAAGGACCAGAAAAAATTGTTTGACAAATGAGAGGTGGAACTGGCCATCAAAGTGAGGATGACTAAGTATTGAATCTACTTGGAAAAGAAATAGGTGAGCCCTTAGAAGGAAATGTAAGAACTATTTGCAGAAATGGTAAAAGCAAAAATACTTTTAAATAGCAGCTTGATAATCAGTTACATTACATTCAGTGCTAATATATGATTTTACAATTTTTGTACAGGATCTTCCCAATAATATGATTCATCAAGTAGCCATTAAGTCTCTCCCTCAGGAGTGGCTTTGGTGTGAAACCTGGTGTGATGATAAATCCAAGAAAAAGGCTAAAACAATAGACCTGGTGAGTTGATCTGGCTTAAATGGGTTGTACAGATTCACAACTTTTCTGTGATTTCTGGGCTTTTCAGGTTGTGTGTCATGTCACGAAGGCAGCCTTGCTGGAAGGCGCTGCAGCATTCCATCCCTTCCCCTGAAACATTTTCTCCTCTGAGACCTCTCCCACTTGCTCTGTACCAAATCTGCTTACATTAAAGCTGAAAACTATACCAAAAAATTTAAGTGTTGTCTCTTAACTGGATGGGATTGAGGCTTTTCATGCCCATGCATGTACTTTCCTTATAATTTTTCCATAGTAAGCCAAGTTACTGGAACTGTGAGAAAGTGCTGTTACCTGTGTGGGCACTATGGGCTGCTGTCATTCTCCCCACGTAAAAGGTTCCTCCAGAACCTTAACCATTATCATGGTTTTCTTGGTCTGTTTCATTGATATAAACAGGAGATAAAGCAAAGTTTGAAAAAGTGCTCAGGACACTATCCATGTTTAGGAAAAAGAAAGTTTCTTCTTTGGGAATAGAAACAGAGACAAAAATCTTTTTTCCTGTCATTATTATTATCTTCATCCTATTTTTCCCCCATTTTTTTTTTTTGACAATACACACACACACAGTTTGTGATGCTTTAGATATAATTTGAAAGAAAAACAGACCGTTGGAACTTGGCGTGATTTTTCAGTACGTAAATAGTTTTGTTTTCTTTGTGTCTTTGCAGATGTTGGAATGAGTTTGTTTGTGCTCTAAAGACAGGTGCTCTCTGTTCAAAACCCACATCAGGCTCAGTTTCAATGTGCCAATTCCAAGCTTGCATCTCCCTGGGCAACACTGTCTAAATCTTAGTAGCCTTGTGCCAGCTGTGTCTGTGCTATACTTGCAGTCAGCAAAAAGAAAAGTTTTTACAATTTGTTTTAGCTAAATTCTCTGAAAAGGTGTTATTTTCACATTTGCTTTGTTTACATCTAATATGTTTTAACCTTTCAGTGCAACAATCCCCAGACCAAAGAACCAAAACTAAAGGCTGCTGCCAGGATAGTTCCTGAATGGGTTGATTATGACTCGGAGATCCGAAACTTAATACAGCAGATTGAAAGAGAGAAGAAAAATCGAACATCATTATTTCAGAAAGGTGATTTACATTCATATTCAGCTGTTAGCTTTTAAAAATTAAATATTAGTCTAGTTGAAATTGAGATTGGGGTCAGTAGGCACAAATCTTCTATTTGTGTAATTTCCCTTGTTCTTAGAGAAATGGTGTGGGGTTTGATAGTTGTGTGATGCTTCTTTACACAGGAGTTATGCTGCCAGGACAAAACCTCTTGTTTCATGTCAGAATCTAAGAGAAAGCTCAGTGGTCTCCTGTTCCTGGTCCTCAAACACAACCAACAGTCACACATAATTTTAGCCACAAATATTAAATAAAGCACATTATCTTAGACTTCACTTGGATAATCTAAAGCTCATGTCTACTAAGCAGTAGGGAACTGAGTATTAATTTGGCTCTGCATCTCTCATTCCAGGCTTATCTACTCAGGCCTTTTTGCACTAGACTAAATTCTATTTCAGTTAGTTTGGGGGTGGGGTTTGGTTTTTTTTGTTTGTTTGGGGGTTTGTTTTGGTTTGATTTGGGTTGTTGTTTTTTTTTGGCTTAATTAGTTTTAAACTGAATTAGTTAAATAGCATGAAAAACCCAGACAAACAAAACCCAAAACCAAAAAAACCAAACACACATACAGGACTCCCAGGTAAGACTTGACTTCTTGGACTAATGTGAAACAAGATGAAAAGATGATCTCAGCTCTCAGGGTTGATCAAAAAACTTAGCAGATAAATATTGAAAAGTCTTGAGTGGAGGAACAAATTCACTTTTCCTAATAAAGAATTCTTAGTGGGTTTTATTCTTTGTGAAGGCTTCTGGTCAGCTTCTAGCAAGGCTCCAAAAATGAAGTTCATGTTGCTGAACTACTGATTAGCAGGAAATGGAAAGTAAAGGGCTTTCTTCACATCTTACAAACCCAGGCACTGTCTCTATGTAACTCTTTTGTGTATTTTGTTCCTCTTTGGTTACAGGTCTCAAGCATGATGAACTTTAGCACAGGCCATGACCAGCAATGGTGACAGCTCCAGAGTCTTCTGGGAAGGACTGAATGGAATTTACAGCAGTTACATTGGCACTATTTGCAACATTCTTTAATGTGAAGTCAAGTATTTTATAACTTAAAGTGTTATTTAAAACATTTTAAATGCAATACAGAAATGAGAAATCCACAGGTTTCCTGGGAGTTTGGGGTTTTTTTAACTGGTATGGAGCAGCTTTCTCGACGGCTTTGCTTTTCTTTTCCTTCTCTAAAGTACAGTTTGCCCAGAGGACTTTGGAATATGAAGAAAGATGTATTCAGCACTGTCGGTCTGGGGGAGGACACACACATTTAATAGGTACTTGAAAACTGTTCTGTGCATATTCCATGCATCAGGCTACTATATTTAAGTATCAAAAATTTTGGTTATATGCCCATAGTTTTGTCCCTCAAGAAATGCTGTGGTCACAAGAAAGAATTTAATAAAAAAAATAAGATGACAAACAAAAGATATACACAAAGATAACTCCATGTGGAAGCTAAAGCAAGGAATGACACTGTTCATTTATTATGCAGGATTGCTGCACTCTTACAGATTTTTAAAATTAATTTTTGATTCTTAGGGCTCCTTTTGGCTACTTAAATAGTGTGTGATAAAATTCCATTATGGTTTTGGTTGAGGTGATTTTCCAACCAGCGGACATTGCATCAGAAGGTCAGTACCTGAACGCTGCTTCTGCTCACTTTTGATTATCATCATCCTGTTTATAAATGAAAATAAAATAATAAAATACCTGAATATTTTTTGACTATCATTGGTGTCTCCTGTAATTTTCTAAACCTGTACTCACAAAACAGTTGCTTTAATGGGATACTGACATTTTGATCCCACAAAAATTGCAGGGAAAAGTTCTTGGAATACACATTATTTGAAAATGGGGAATTTGTGTCTTAAAGTGAAATCTGGTGCCTTAAATACACACCCTGTTGTTCAGGCTGTGTTGGTTTGAAAACGGGATTGGATGAGACCACACATTCTTGTAAGAAGTCTTCCACTTTAAATGCTTGAAATTATAAAAGACCAGGTAATTTGCACTAAGTGGGTGAATCAGCAAGGACTGCACATTATTTCCATAGCAGCAAATAACTGAAAAAACAATAAGAGAAATTAAGTAGATTTTGTATCCACTGTCATTGTTCTCAGCTGCTGGTTATTTACAATTTCTTACTGTAAGAGTGAGTATTTAAAATCACACCTTGCTGATATTTTCCAAGCCAAATTACTAAGGAATGTGAGACACGCAGATATTTTTACAGCTCTTTATATTTCCTGTGGTTTTTACCTTTATGTATTTTGAACAGTTTTAACATGTCACATACAGATTTTTAGGTATCTGTTGAGGGATTTCCTTTGTTATGAAGTACCCAATGGAGTATTTCCTGTGTAAGCCAATAGCCAAAGTCAGTAAAGCCTAAAGTCAGTTCTCTTTATGTCTGTCCCGTTTCAGTGCAGGAGTGTTTTGTTATGCTTGTTCTCTTAATTACTTCAGGAGATCATGCAGCAAGTCAAACGTATTTGAACATAAACTTTTAAGTTGGTATTTTTGTACCATGGAGATGGATTTGTAATAATAGCAGATGCCTATGTACCATTACTGTAAATTCCATGCTTAACAAGGAAGTAACTGATCTGCCATAGCAGAGAACAAAACCCCCAAACCATTCTTGAACTTTTGGCTGCATTATTTTATTTTATTTTCAAAGTATTTTTCTGAGCTTACACTTTCCATCCTGCTGCCTGTCTCTGCAGCAGCATTTCACATGGATCTGCCTTGGCATTCCAAGCTTGAAGCATATATTGGAAAACTTGCTTTAGGACAGAAGTTAAAGGTTCTTTAAGAAACCTTCGTTCTCTTTAATTATGATTATCTGTGTGAGAATGTTATGCAGTATAAAAAGTGGGTAATTCATGCACTGATTTCATGTTCATTTTCTCTGTAGCATCCTGTTCTTTTTAAAATTGGATTACTTCTACTGGGTTTAAAAAAAGAAATAGTTCTTTAAATACTATTTCCTTGAGATTGCTTAAATGATTAGAATATAATTTTATAAATGTAATTTGCTGAAGATATTTTGAAAATGTAAAAGGTTTCATGCAGTTTTCTACAGTGGTTTATATATTTGTACAAAATGTTCTAGTGGGGTTTTTTTCTGCATACTACTACTTTCAAAGAAAGCTCTTTTTTTGGGATATACAATGGTTTATAAAATAAGAAAGGTCCCACAAATAAATTCACTACTTTTTTCACTACTTTTTAAAGATCTCTTTAAGGCAGCACTTTGAGTCATTAGCATGTCATGATATTTTTAATACTAAATCAGTGGACTGTGTATGTTGTACAAAATATTAAAAGGTACCACTGGCGAAAAAAAAATGGATTATTTTCTGTTCTCCCTTTTCGTATTACACAATAACCATTTGGTACTTGGTTAACGGAGCCAAAGGGAAAAAATAGCAGCAAGTCCTCAAGTGTCTTTCATCTATAGAAGGTGTTTTTGCAGGGAAGCAACAGCAATGTTCAAAACAAGGCAGCTGCTGTGAGGTGAGGTGTAGAGATGCAGACAGGTGAGTTATTATTTCCAGTCTGTGTGCTCTGCCCTGTGAAAGGGAAGAAAACACATCCTGCTTTAGAGTGTTGCCAAAACCTGGTGCAACTCTGTAAATAAGCAAAGGAATATTCAAACTATTCAAATGAAGGGGTTTTACAATTTATATTCCTATGACAGTGTCTTTTCTATGTCTTGATCTTCTTGAGGTCAGGTGCCAAGTTTAACAGAAAATGAACAAACCAGGCATTAGTGCAGTATTATTGATGAGCTGCAGCTTTAGTATTAAAAATATTTCTCAGTAAGGTTCCTTCTAAGCCATTCCCTGAATCAAGTACTTGCCTTCAGTCTGAGACTTCATGGAATCACAGGATATCAGGTTGGAAAGGACCTCAAGGATCACCTGGTCCACCTGCCTTTGGCAAAAGCACGGTCACGACACGATCACCCAGCACCCAGTCAGGCAAATCTGTGTCCAACATTGGGGAATCCAGCAGTTCCCAGGGATATTCCAAGGGCTGGTTGTTCTCAGTGTGAAATCAGCACTCTACAGGGCTTCTACAATTGCTGTAGTTGACTTCCGCACATCTGAGGTTCTCTTCCACACAGAACCTGGCTGCTTCCTCCTCCAGTCCCCTGCCTGCAGAAGTGTCCTGTGCATTTCTGCACAGCTTCAGCTTCAAACCTGAAGAACAGGGCAAGGAAAGAAGGGAAGACAAATACACAGCAGTGCTTTCTTGTCATCATAAATATCTTTATTGTGAAAAATACCATAAAATAATTCCCACAGTTCTAGAAAAAACAGTTCTTGCTTTGTAGATTTATGATTCCATATAAAGACATTTGATAATTTGAAACATTTGATAAATCTCTGGCTAGCTTTACTTATCCTTCTTAAAACATGAAACTGCTACTTAGTGACTTGCTGAGGGCAAAAAAAGAAAAATTATTCTCCCATTTATTTTGTTACAGCTTTATGGATGAAAGTGTGTATTACAGAGCAAACAATACCTTACAATAAGGCACTTTTAAATACAACTAACCTGCTATGCTATCCTGGCTAGTTTCCAGCAAAGCTCCTATAAATCACAGCCCTAAACAGAAGAATAATTCTTGTTCTGAACACTGGTCTGAAAACTGAAATGATAACAAGCGTTAAGGTTGTTTTATTTAAAAAAAAGTTTAAGCTAATGCATTTTCTGCATATGTCACAGATTTGAGATTCTCTTTTAATACTGATCAATTATTAATATCAGTATTTTACCAAGTAAAATATGCTCCCCCCCCCTTTCATTTTAAAACAAGTTGGAAACGAGTTTATTGAAACTGAAAGAATTCCACAGAGAAAGTTTGCATCTACACACAGGCCAATGATGGGAACGATGCTTCACGCACATCTCAGGGTTGACAAACTACGGAGACATTTACTCCAGTGTTCAGTTACTGAACATTATTGCACTACAGCCACCCACGAATAAATAAAAAGGCGAGTTCAGCTTCCTTGCGTGGCGCCTGCATCATTAACACTCAGCGTGGGACCAGCGCTTCATTTGCCAGAGTCACGTCCAGAAATGCAGCGCCGGAGCTGGAGAGCCTTGCAAAGTAAATGGTTTCTTTTTAACACAACTTTGTCTTTCTGTGTTACTAGAATACCTCAGCACCCTTCAAAACAGTATCAGGGTGATAACACTTCTTGTAAACAGCAGCTGCTCAGTACTAGGAAAGCCTTGTTCTCCACTGTCGCTTTTTGCTATTGTCTCCAAGAACCTGTCTTCCAACAGAAGGAATCTATGAACAGCAATCATGCATTTATCATCTTCCTTCTTCTACTGACTACATTCAAGCCTTCTTGTTCTTAAACTGTAATTTTCCCGTTCCCATTCATTCATTTTCAAAATGCACAAAGTCCTTTTTTTGTTACTGAATACTCCCGGCCTACAGCAGCACTGTCCTGCTGCCTCCAAGAAACAAGCGCACACTGCTCCAACATCAGTGCCTTGTATGAAGAATTCACTCATGAGGGAACATCTTATTCCTCCTCTAGACAAAAAAAAAAAAAAAAAAAAAAAAAAAAAAAAAAATTAAACCCAGGAAACAATTCTCTCAGCTCGAGCTTTTGAAGCTACACAAGGGCAGTCCTTTGAAAGAGGACTTAGTCCCAGCAGTCCCCTGGCACACCAGCGCAGCTGTCTGTAGTCTTTACTGTGACTTCCCACAGCCCAGCTACTCCTGCATGTACAAAATCGGGCACAGTGCTCACATTCTTCTTTGTACACTTGTGTAAAAGCAGCCCCTGCTGTAGTGAACAAGGCAATACAGAAGTGTTCCAACGGCTCACACACAACCCCAGGGCTGGCGCGGCTGGGTGGAGCTGATCCCTCAGGGCACAGGGCTGACAGGAGCCGCAGGACATGGGACACCTGCCCAACTTTAGGTGCTACCAGCAAGCAGCAGGGGCACAGAGCCAAGCCCAGAGGGCAGCAGGTTCCTCACTGGGCAGTCAGTTCCTGTGTCTGAGCCCCAGCCCGAGAGCCGTGCCAGCGTCAAGCACTCTGAACAGCCCTGAGCATCTCCAACAGGTCACACACACAAGTTAAACTTGTAGAAAGTCAACATCCAGCACTGGAGTTTAACAGGCTGCTGTGGCAGTTTTGTACCATAAACCATTAGAAATCACCACACAAGCTCCTCAGTTTGAAGATAAATTTGTGAACACTGATCTTTAAATTGCTGTTGAAAATTTTTTTCAAAGCCACATGGCCTCGCAATTATGTTGAAGTACTTGAGGCAGGAGCCAAGGGTTCTGCTTCAACAGCAACTTCATCTACAGTAAGAGAATCCCCCCTTTCAGACTGAAGGCCTTATTTGCTAATTTCATTTGTTTTACTGAGGCTGCTTAGGTTTTCAAGTGCCAGGAGTTGACGTGAGAGAAGATTCCTATCAACTGATTATTGTTTTCCAGTTAAAATCCAATCAAGAGAACACTGATGAACTGTAATTCTTGCATTCCAAGAAAATGGCTGCTGATGAAACTCAGTAATTATGTCAGTAATTATGACAGATGCAGTTACAGAACTAGAAGACTCCTCACTCCTACCAGCTGCAGCTCTGGTAACACCACACAGCGCATTCACACGACTCCACGAACTACACCAAACCCATTTTAAGTACGTGCATATAGAAAAAAACTTAAAAACAGACTTTTGGCTAGTGGGAAGTGAGTCCCTCTTTCTGCACACAGTTGTCTCTGCAGTACCGATGCTGTTACATGAAATATAAATTACTACAATTTCATGTAGTACTAACTCCCTGTTGCATCACCCAGCAGAACTGACGTTGTATCAAAGGGTAAGGCTGGAGTTAATACCACATTCCTGCAGTACACACACATCATAACCTGCCTCAGTTCTGACTTTATGTACAGAAGCAACAAATTGCTGCAGTGTCAGGGAAATGTCACATCAAATTTTCTGCTCAAATCTCAAGCAGGTATTTTGTTAAAGTGCAAACTACTCAAAAATCATACCTAAAAAAACACCCAAAATCACATTCAGAAAAGAAGTGTTTTGAAAAACAAGTCTTTCCCCCCACCCCCACCTCACTGCTGACAATTCCACCAATGAAATCACCCCCAATTAATTTCAGGTTAGTGAACAACAAAGTGAGCAGGTATTTCAGATACAGTTACTCCCAAGCACTCTTCGTCCAGAGTGATTGTTGGGACTGGTTCAGTGCGCAGCCTCTTCCCCACCTCCGGCACTGCCAACACCAATCCAGCAGGGGGTCACTTGGGCTTCCTCTTTAAAATACTGGGAGATGGATCATTCTGCTGAGCACAGCCAAGTTTGTTAACGCAGAGACTACTGTAACTACCCTTGCCATGTTTATTAGGCCCCAATCCAGAAAAATATTTACATGCATTTTTATCTTTAAGCATATACTCAAGTTCTAAATTTAAGTGTTGTCCTAAGTAGCATCTTACTGTTTTTTCCATCCGTAGGAATAAACACGTCCTGCATATCCACAGCAAATACATAGGCAGCACAACCCCCACGAGTGTGAGCTTGTCAAGCTCATCACAAACCAAACCAAATGAAAGAAAAAAGGAGCTTTCTTCCAGCGCAGTATGACTCTGGGTTAAGGACAACATTATAAAAATTAAGATTTTGGGTCTTGAATTGAGAGACTTTTTATTTTTCAATGATTTAAGTAAAAAACAGCAGCAGCCACCAGAAACAGTCTTGGCTCTAACTGAAGTGAAATTTGAATGTAAATGGTCCTCCTCCCGAACCAAAGGGGTTGAATCCTTGCCACGTGTTCCAGCTCCTATGGAAAGGGTTGTTGCCGCCCTGCTGACTCTCGGCATCCAGTGGGTCCTCGCCAGCATCAAACTTCCGCCTCATTTCTGGGGGAAACAAAACCAACATGGAATCATGGCTCAGTAATAACAGGGTTTCCTTGGAGTACTTCAGTTGCTGTTATAATCTAAAAGCAGTTTGCAATAGCACCCGAAGCAGGAGACACACATATCCTTGACATAAGTATATCCAGAGTTAGTCAATCCTAGAAATCTCTACAAGATGTTATCCCTAGAAGAGACCTTCAAAATATAATTTTTATTTGACTTTTAACAAAAGTCACTGAAACACAATAATTACAGATTACATCTGACTTCATGCAACAGATAGGACACAAGTATTATTGCACTGCTTTCTCAAGATGGGTAAGGGCAGAAAGGGAAAATGGGAAGCTGAAATGCTTGTTACGACTTACACTTTTGCTTTGACCTTGATGTAGAAAAAGTAACTAAAAATACAAAGCCACTGCATCATTACCTGGGTCAGTGAGGACTTCTTTAGCAGCTGCGATATCGATGAATTTCTTCTCTGCTTTCTTCTTTTCTTCCTCACTCTGGAAGTTATCAGGGTGCCACTGGGATGCCAGCTTTCTGTAAGCTTTTATGATTTCTTGCTTTCGAGCATTTCTGGATGGATAAAATTACAGATAACTTCATCTTCTGACTGCTCGTATGCACACTAATGAAGTTTATTTTAAACAGTGGGACGCTAATTAAGGGCATCAGGAAAGTTGTGAGGTGCTGTTAACCTTCTGCAAGTGGCACTGAAGACTACACAAAACAAAGGAAGCAAGTTGCAATCTTAAGCAAAGATTCCTCACTCTCTCCTTCACCACCCATATACTTCTCTTGGAAAGATGCTACTGCCAGTGACTCTGCAGAATACAGTTCTCAGTCTGAGGAATTTAGCACCAGTTGAATAACAAAAAACAGAGATCAAATTAGTTTACAACTGGAAGGATGACCAATACTAGTTCAGAACTTTGCTTGCTCCTCATTAGCATGGGAAGTTGTTCAGCCAGTGCTTCCAGACTCATCCAATCTATCACACTATCTGCCACAATTTTTGTTATTTTTAGTAATTCTTGCCAGTCTTCATATTTTCCCCAACTCAATTTATAGGACTCAGGATCATCTATACTAAGAATTTCTTCCTAAAGAATTTATTTCCGCTCTTCCTGCTGTTGTTTTGCCATTCTTTCTAATCGAATTGTAAACAAATGCCACTTCACAAGCTGAACGCTAAAAATGTGTACAGCAGAAGAGTGAAGCTAGCAAGATACAGAACAAAAATTAACACTCAGCAGAACAAATTCAAGTGAACAGCCCTAGAAGTATTGGTTTAAATAACCACCTTTCACATCATCATCTCTGGAATTAGTATCTCACCTTTTTACTCCCAGGATTTTATAATAATCCCTCTTCTGAGATTGCTTCAGCATTCTCTGGGCACGTTCCAGCCCTTCCCGAATCTGCTGGTCATTTTCACTATTGGCTTGAGCAGTCTCATAGTCCTTAATAGCTTTTATAAAAAAAGTCAATGAAAAAAGGTTACACAACTCTACAAACTTCCAGTTAAAGAACTCAGTCACTCAACAAAACTGAAGCTTTGTTATCACCATATAAAAAGCGCTAAACTTTAGTTTCAACTTGACATGTTTTGGGGTTTTTTTTCTAAATTAGAAAACCTTGGAATTGAGGAAATTCACTTTCACCTATGAATTAGATAATTTTCTTTCTTTAGGTTCATCGCACTTGTGGGAAATGGAAGAGAAGGGAGGGTACCAATGTAGGTTGCAGCATTCTCTAAGACATTACTACAGCCACACGGATGAACAGAATGAATATCTAGGACTGGGACGAGGAAACAGAAATCAAGAAGAAAGATTCAGCAATGAGTGCTTGAAAAGCCCACGGCACACTAGTCCAACATTGTTGTTCAACTGAAGGACGAATTAACCAGAGTTTTAAAATTAATATTCATTCTTCTCCGCCAGTCTGCCCTCAATCAACACAATAGAAAGTCTCTTCCTCTTCAGTGACTATGAAGACAGATTTCAGAATACCAGTAAGCTCATGTTGTTAGCAAAAGGCAAACAGTGGCTTTTTTACACCTCTGCATGTATAATATGCAGTTATATTTTAGTGGGTTTTTTCCAAAGGCAGGCTCTCACTTTTATTTCAAGAGTTGCATTCCTCAGGAATGAAAGCAAGAGAAGAAATTTTTCAGAAATTTGAGGTCTAAACTTCTTTAAGTAAATTCTATTATCATTGCAAGTGCTTAAGACACCAAGTTTATATATTCTTTAATATCAAAATTTATCAAGGGAAGCAAGTTGAAGTCTTTAATGAGACTGCTCTTCTTTCACTATTATAATCCTCAAGGTCTCATTCTGAGATCCAAGTCTCTTAGGTTTCTCAAGTTAGACAAAGTACTTGCATCAGATTATTTCCAAGCAGATGCTATTTCTCAGCAGGTGTTACATTTGTTTTTCACTGTTTCTGAGCAAGACAGCAGGAAGTGCTAATGAATTTGTATTACCCAGACATCTGATACCACTGCAATCTTGTTTCAGTTACTGAAAAAAAAAAAGTCCAAAAGTATTGCCAGAGCCCAAACAATTTCCTAGGCTACTACAAACTACACAAATTTTTTATATATTTTCACATCCCAGGGCACTGCCTTTGCCGCTTAAAGCATTTTGGCTTCTACTGGTGTTTTTAGTAATTTGTCCAGTCATTAAAAAAAACCCCAAAATCCACACTAATACATGTGCTGAATATATGCTATCAAAACTAATAAAAGGAGTGAAAGTGCAGGGATTTCATTGTGCTGCTTTATTGCTCCAATAATGTTAAGCCCCACTGAACTTAATCTGCTTCAGGTAATACTAGGAGGGGCAAGTAGAATGTCCTGCCAAACGCAGGTGAGACTGCTCAGCCTCACTGAGCACCAGGTCACCTACAGCACCGCCGTGGGAAACCTGCTCGGGGGTCAACTATTTGCCACGACAGTATCGGATTTCTCTTCTTTTTTTTTCTAAATCAACTTCCTTATTTAAGGACTGCAAGCATTAAGCACAAGGGAAAGTGTTTCAGTGCTGCACACTGCAGAGGGAATGCATCCAGCACGCTCAGCGAGTACACACTGAACTTTCTCTCTACTTTTGAGTAGAGAGAAATGTAGGGATGTAGGGATGTAGGGATGTAGCTCCAATGTAGGGATTTTCTTCCTCTTTCAGAAAGCTAATTGCTCTCTCTGTCTGAGGGGTGAGGGTTGGAAGCAGGTGGAGCAGGATGGCAGCTTCATGACCACAAGAAGTTTGTTATGAAGCCAGGAGACTTATTACTAATTCCTAGTATGTCAAGTGAGATATTTAATCAGTTCTTTTGAGCCACTATTTCTAAAAGCAGTAGTACCTCACAAACAGAAGAGTCACTGCTGCTTCTTACTGGTCTGCTATTTCAGAAGGCTTCCTTTCACCCTGCTCCATGACATGAAAGGAACAACTACTTCCCAGTGTCACTTTCAATTTAAATACTTCAGTCAAATCTAATTCTCATTATTTCAATACAAGAATCTTCATGATCTCCCAAAAGGTAATCATATCATATTTCTAAACAGCTTCACTGGCTTTGGTATCTTGTGAATTTTTGAAACAGAGACAGGTGAATCCTGTATGTGGAATGATGGCAAATTTCCCATCAAACATGAGTAACTGCAGACAACCTACATCCATGCTAAGACTCGTGGAGAAATAACAGAAAGCAGTTTACGCTTTTACCGAAACCTCTACAGTAGTAGAGTGGGGAGGGGAAAAAAAGAAGACAGAAAAAAATCAGTATGTTCTAACCAATTTTGAAACAGCAAGGCAGGTTTTTTTCCTTCTTTGACAAAACTTGTGCTCTACACAGATAGACTCCTGTACTTATGAAGTATGCCAGAAATGGAGTCATTAAACATCTGTCTCTATAGACAAGCCCTGGATCCCATGTGATTATGAAGTAATTAAAACCATTTCATGAACACAGCTTTACATAGTGAACTGCATCTTGAACACTTAACAATAATCACCTTCAAAGTTCTGAATTACAAGTACTTTGAAATTTCCTACCTTTAACAGGAAAATAGGTGCCTCCAGCTTGAAAATTTTTTTGAGGGAAGAATGAAAATCATTTTGCCCCTTCAAATATGAGAGTACATTTTTAATTGCTCTGGTGTTCTCCATGGGAAAGAGAAACCAGCCACCAAAGGATAAATGAAGATACCTCCAGGCAGATGAACATTAACAGGCTATAATACTGCTGATGGAGGCTCTGCTGGAAGGCAGAGTGTAACTGCAACCACCTCACTGCTGTCAAGGGCAGGAGGAAGGCACAGGAGATGCTACAGACCCCGGAGAAGCACAATTCTGCTCTAGCATGGTTCCTCACCTGGAAGCCAAGCTCAAGGCCAGGAGGCACCAGCACAGGAAATAAGCTCCCCCAGATCGCAGATATGCCCTCTCTGTTTCCTTATATCCTGTAACAGGGAGCCAATTGCCCCAGCACAAGACCAGGATGGCTGTCTGCAGAACTTTGTTAAGAACTTTCCTCCAATTCTCAACATTTTGAGTCACCCTCCCTGGAGATATTTAAAACTGATACAGATATGGCACTTGGGGACAGGGTTTAGTGGTGGACTTGGCAGTGCTGGGTTAATGGGTTGGACTTGATAATCTTAGAGGTCATTTCTATCACTCCATGTAATAGGATGCATTTTACAGAAACTCCATATGGAAAATGCAGCCTCAGGAACAGAATCAGTTTACTCTCTGAGCAACACTACAGAGATCCACGGAGGAGAAGCAATGGTTGTTACCTTCCTCCACCCGCAGCACATGCTAGGGAACAGAACAGTATTATTTCATGCTGCCATCTCAAGACATGAAAATGAAGCTCCTAAAATGAATTTACATTACCTTAGCTCTAATTACCTTTTACTTCTAAATGCAATTCTCTGACATTGCTGATTATATAAAACGTCTCTGAGTTGAGTACGCTACACAGTCTCATAAAACATCCTGAACACAGTTCACTGTTACAAAGACTACTCTGCTGTAGATAAAACAAGTACATTCCACTTACACTAACCAAGACAAAATTACCACCAAGCATTTTTGTAAATCTGCAACTACAAGGGCTAATTAAGGATAACATAGCATAGAATCAAGGTGCATGTTAGAAGCCTTTGAAACACTGACTACATTTGAAATGTCCACATAAAGTATGTGCCAATGGCACTCAAGTGTACCTTCTTCATACATGTCTTCTAGCAAATAAGCTTCTGCTCTGTCTTTCAGGGCGTTCACATTGGTTGGTTCCAGCTGCAGAACTTCTGTACAAAGTTTGATGGCTTCTGTAGCCTGCTGATTCTAGAGAGGCAAAAGTAAAACAAAACTCATGTAGTTGTGGGAGTTCTGTTTCATGTCTGTCTTGAAGACATTTACAAAGGGAGATAAGCAGAATTACCTTTGATAAGCAGTGACAGATCCTCTCTTTGGCACGAGTAGAATAAACTGGGACCTCTGGCTCGGTTTTCATTACAGTTTCATATTTACTGATAGCATCTTCATACCTGTTTATATCATAAAGCATAGTATCATGAAATGCAATCACTATCTCAGGGTGTTGCATTTTATTTAAAAATTCTTAAAATTCACGGATTCTCCATCCCTCTGCCAAAGGACTTTCCCTTTAATAGCCTTAAAGGCAAGATACAAAACAACAGTATGAAGAAAACTTGCAGGCACTTCAAGAATCACATCCCCGTTCCCTTTGCTGTGCTGTGAGACAGAAGAGCGGGCACTAGGCCTGTCAGGCTTATGCAGGAAATAACAACTGCCATCCCCCACCATGCACAGCCAAGGGCCTCCAGATTTGCCTCCTGTCCAACATGACACTGCACTTCAAAATAAACATCTCCCCTGCTGACACCTGAGATGGACTCAGTTCTGTGCTCACAGTTAAGAGTCCAGACTATCTGCACACTACAAAAGGTACCTATTCACAGAGGTACAAAAAAGCTCCCTCATGCCAGTTTTAATCAGGCAGATGTTTTCCCCTTTTCTTCTTCACAAGTCACAGAGTGAAGTGTTATTACTGTAGCATGTGAAGGCCTCAAAATGCTGAAGTTACATGGTTTGAGGGACAAACAGATTAGAATATTTACCTAAAAATGCAAGAGTGAGATTGAATCCACAGGCTGCTACAAACTAGAGAAGTGAAAGCTCTCAGACTCCCTGAAACTGCACTGATGCTGGACTAAGTAAGTGAAAAGCGTCCAAACACTCTGGCTTAATAAAACTGGCATCAGTTGTGCTTATTCACATTCCTGATGTACTTTATTTAAAAAAGCCACCTTGACAATGTCTAACGATTGGTTTGGGGTCCTTACAGCTGGATGTCATGTGCCTGGGAACACAGAACTAAAGTAAACCAAGAACTACAAGAATACATGGGCACTGTCTATCATTTAACAGGGTGCAAAGAAGAAAAAAAAGCTTTTCAGTCAGAACCACTTCTGCCATCAAGGCACTGCAGAGTTACTAAGTGGTTTTAGTCTTAAGATTTGGTCCTTGCATCACAGGATAGCTGACGTTGGAAGGAAGTCTTAGAAATCATCTGGTCTAACCCCACTGCCCACACAGGGCCACCCCTACAAATCTCCCTATGACTCTGTCCAAAATCCTTTTGCAGAACTCTAAAGTGAGGAGATTCCATAACCCCTCTCGGACAATCTGCACCAGTGGCAATAAGGCAGTGTAAAAAACATTTCCTGATGTTCCAAGAGATCCTCCTGTTTCAGTTTGCACCCACTGGCCTGACCCCATCACAGAAAACCACCAAGCAGAGCCTGGCTCAGCCCTCTCTGCACCCTCCCTTCAGGTACATTGGTGAAATCACCCTGTGGCAGAGAAGTCTTGGGGCAAACACTCTGAGCCACCCCAGCCTATCCCTGCAGGAGACAGACGCTCCCCACCTCCAATCTCAGTGGAACTTCCTTGGACTTTCTCAGTAGCTTCATCTCTCCTACACTGGGGAGCCCCAGTGCTCGAGTGTGGTCTCCTCAGTGCTGAGTAATAATATACGAGCTGAGAACTCTCATCCCTATGTTTGTCTTACTACCTGCCGCAGAAAGAAGTTAAGTATGCAAAAGGGACACAGTGGCATCAGAAGGAATCAGAATAGAATAGTTGCTATGCGAGTCAATATTTATTCTAATTGTAATTTGAGAGCTCTGCTCAGTACCCACTTCAACTGACACACGCAAAAAGCATCACTTTAATCAGCTCCTCAATCAGTAAGCTGGTGCCTCAGTTGTGAGCTTTTTATATTTTTTTTTCTCCAACATATCAGTGAATACTTACCTGCCTCCTTTGATGAATTCCTCCGCTGTCTCAATCTGCTTGTTGAGTTTCTTTACTTGCTTATAGAGAGAGAAGCATTGCTTGTGGTCCTGGTCCAGTTTCAGACACTCCCGGACCTCACTTTTCACAGGGAGGTAAGGAGAAGGAAAAAAAAAAACAAAAACACACCAAACCAACAAACAAACAAAGAAACAAAACCAAAAAACTTGGTCACCGCATATTATGAAATGTTACCTAGAGACACAATGCAGCATTATATAAACTATCCAGAACAACACTTGAGTTCTTTACACTAATCTCTCCCTTCATCCAAATATTAATATTAAGTGAAACCAACAAGAGTCTTCCCAAACATACTTATATATACCAGATATTTTTCTGGTTTTGGTTTTAATTCTTTTGTCTTGACAAACACACAAAAGGTTTTATGTTACATTAATAACTGACTCAAGAGCTGAAGTGTACCTTTGAAGAAAAAGGCACTCTGTGAAAGAAATTATATTTAGCAGTTATCAGATGAATATACAGGAAAATTACCATCAATTGTAACTCAGATATATTACAAAATTCCTACATTGAACTGTATTTTGTGCTGCTTGAAACAGAAAGCTCAGCTAAGACACAAACCTCCTTGACAGAATCTCAGCCAAGCCTTAGTCTGCTGTTTCACTGTGAAGAACATTTAATCAGACTCTGATTAGGGAAAATATCTCTCAAAATAGTCCAAAGTCTAAAAAAAAAAAAAAACCCCCCAAAAAAACCCCCCAGAATGCAATCATATGAAGGAATAAATGTTTTGGATCCCATAGAGTCATCACAGCACAACCATGATGTCAATTTCAGGAAGAGATTGGAAAATCTTATTTTGCCCTTAAGCCCAGACAAAAATATCTTATTATTTGAAAATAAGTAGGCCTTTAAGGGGAAGAAACTAAGGGAAGGACAAGAGTAAACACCCAGCAAGTCCAAGAGCTATAGAACTCTTTCTCAGCATATGTCATGATGCAAAAAAATCACGGTATCAGGTAGAATAAAGGAAAGAGGCTTATCCCTTTCATTCTGATTCCGTTCTGTTCTTCAACAGTGCCCTCAACCGTGCTTTTAAATAATAAAAATGCCACCTATACTCGAAATCACTGGGCAAAGTGATGGCCACCTAGCAAAAGTCATCACAGAAGTGACATATGAGTCCACAATATTTGCTCTGGAAAGGGAATGCCTAATGCAAACCAATTACTTTCATGTTTACTTTTGGCCAGCTATAAAACGAATTTTTGCAATTATAATCACATGCAGTTTCCATCTACTAAAGAAAGGAACACAGGTTTTCTCAGTTCTCTTCACCTTATTGAAGGGACTTTGTGGCAGAAATCATATTGGAAACGTTCTGGAGATGAAGGCAGCACACCTGAAATTAGGATTGGCACAGAAACCACTTCTGTGACCTAGGAAGGATTCCACCATTTGTGCAGCTAGGCACAGAGTACAAACTGAACAGTCTGGATTGGGCAAGGGCAGTTATCTGCCCCATTGACTAGGGACACATGGGAATAAGAGCTTAAACTTAACTCAGTATGAACAAAAGGATAGGGCATTATCAAAAAGTCATCCAGGACTGTCTGCAGTAACAAGAAGCAAACAGCTCTGCACCCCAAGCTCTTCATACTTGGATGCTGCTGTTCTTTCATTCTTAAGCTTGTAACCTTAATGTATAGATCTTCTGTTTGCATCTTAAACTTAACTGCAATAGATGTTTAAGGTTTAAAAAAAGCTCCACTAAAGGAAATTCGGGAAGGAATTTCTTCCTTCTAGAAGTAAAATGAAGACAGCACTTTTAAGCAACTCCCATGGATAGGGACTCTGGCTTCTATTTAATGAAACAAGATACCTGGAACCATTGACGGCTGGTCCTGCCAAGAATGAACACGGGTGTCTTCACTGCCAATCCTTAAGTTTCTGGAAAGGAACTCCTTTTATCAGATCTAGACCACAGCTGATTCTCCATCCAAACCCCACACAAGAGATACTGCATGGTTTATCATGATCTATATAATTTTATTTTCTGTCTCAATTATAATGATTACAGGAAATAGTAAAATTACCTGAGAGATAATTCATGGTCCCCCAGCTGATAATATATTCTGCTGATTTTATAGAAGGCTTCAGTATTATCATTCTTTAATTTGGCAGCAGCTTTCAAGTCACTAATGGCTTTGCTTGGTTCCCCTTCCTTTATATAACACTCTGCTCGAAGTTCCCGTAGCTCTGCATCCCAAACACAAACCTTGAGAAATCAAAATTAAAGCTTGTTTTTGGTCCATAACACTTCACTTCTTTTCCTCCCCAAAAGAAAAATCCCATTTAATTTCACTTTGCCAACTGTAATAGCATAAGGTTCAAGCTGCATGCAGAGCTCATAAAATTAGCATCTCTGCTTCCTGGTGGATGCTGTGATGCACCTGCCCAAATAGAAAAACAAAGGCCTGAAAATTTTGTAAATGATTCAATGAACTCATGCAGAGAGATGAATTAAATCTACTGGCATTGCTTAAACTAGGACAGTCTGTTGAGCCTCCAGGAAAGGATATCAGGATCATAAATTATTGTATCTTCCCAAAAGAATAGAGGTAATGAACAGCAAGGACCAAGCTGTTGGTTGTCCTCTAGGAAGAAGCCTGTGGGTAAGATGCAGTTCCATCAAGTTTGACCTTAATATCTGGATTTTAAGAATAAAGAGAGGTAAAATTGTCACAGTAAGGCAAAACTAATTACTCATGAGGAACTGCCTATCAAAATTTGGTTAAGGGAATTACATCTGCGTCTCATCAGTTGTTTGGAAACTATTATCTTAGAGGAGGTTTTTCTGCTTTTCTACACTCCCACCCCATAAACCAATTCCTGCACTATGGCAGTTTCATCACCAAAAGCTCCAAGGTTGTAAACTCCAAGTCAACAGTGCTACTTTGTATGTGCAGAGTCACAGCAGTTAACTGTCTTTTAGTACATTTCTATATGACACACAAAATGCCCACATGACTGAATTATTTACATTTGCACTATGAGGCTATCTACACCAATTAAGATTCAACAAATACAGATATCTAAGGAACAAGCTGAAAATATAGCTAGCTATCTACATTTTTAATTTTGTGCCATTTTTAAAAGTCTTTTGTTAATTCTCTTTCTTGAGATAAAAACCGACTGCATGTATGCAATGAAAAGTCCAGATGAAAAAAACCTCTAACTCCTATACTTGGCAAAACTTCATTGATTTCAGAAAAACTTCTTCCCAGCTTCCACAAGAATACCAAAAAAAGGAAACTATAATCAATAAAGTTTTCTGTAATGGAAGTTCCACTGAAGTATCTTTAAGACAAACTATTACTTTGATTTCTTCTGCAGCTCGTGCTCAGACCCCTCCTCTCTCCAACATCATCACAGACCCACTGTGCTCAGCAAAACTAAACTGGTTACACCAAAGTTATTTTCACATCACTGAAGAAACTATTAAACAAAAACACACAGATGTCAGACAGAAGCCCTAACTTTCCTTTCACAGCACCATTTGACTTAACACTTACTGCCAAGATTTCATCAAGAAGAGAAATAGCAGCTTCATAATCCTCTTGCTGGTAGGCAGATAATGCTTGTGAATGTAGGCGCTGCAGCTCATCAGATTTTGTCAGCTGAGTCTGGGCTTCTTTTTCCTCATTATTGCTAGGATTGGATTTGAGCTGCAAACATGAACAAGGAGAGAGATTCAAATGCTTGTTCAAGGATCTCTTTCAGTCCCATTAATAACCACATCATGGAGAACTGACTAAAGCAGCAAATAAAGCAAAATGAAGTTACAAAACTCCAATGGAAGCATTTATACCACTGAACTTCAGAAGAAAAATATTTTGAAATTCAACAGGAGATGTCAGACGTCAGAGAAATCCAACTCTTCAAGCTTGATCAAACATCACTGGACAGATCATACACAGCAGTTACTGTCCCCCATCACCTGCTGAACATTGTGGACCTCTTTGTAGCCTAATTAATTCACCTCTGCTGTCAGCTGTTAAACACTGGATTCCTCAGCAGCAGTAGACAGTGTAACCACCTGATATAATTGCATCTCTCACTTTAAGCACTATACATATTTATAACTTCATGACAGAAATAAACAAAACATGTTCCAGACAGTTGTTGGTGTGAAGTTGTATTTCTGATATTTTCCCCACAGAGTAGCTACAGCAGCAAGTTAAGCAGCTACAGCCAGGGAAAAGGCTCAGCTGGGCAGTCATGCATTCTGCTTCTTACAGAGTTTTAAACAAGTCCAATATTTTGTCTACAAGGACTCTCATTTCTCTAACCCCTCCCTCTGAGGGGGCAGAGGTCATTAAACTATACTTGCCTTTTCACTTAGGCAGGTTTGTCTTTTCAAAGAAAATGCAAAAAAAGATCTTTCAGGCAACTTTACTGTCACCCAGGAAGACACACATGGCCAGAAAGAATCTCAGACAGTCCCCTGAGAAGCCAGAGAATTTGTAGCATTACTGTAGCTTGAAAGAAGCACTAGCTTCACCACTTCTTATTGATCAGAATTACTTTCAAAGTTTCAAAGGGACAGATCAGCATGACTATTTTTTTGTTTGTTTCTAAATAAAAACTTGTATTATATTGCATTCTATACACAGAATGCGAACTAAAGTCACTCAAAGAAATCCAATACTTTTTTCTTTCCCCATTTACCCTGAACTGGCCTCTTCCCTTTATCTCACCAGTAAGTTCTTTAAACACACATATTTTGTGCTTATGTCTCTAAAGTAATTCAACTTCAGCCCTCAGAATTTCTTTACCAGAATTTCCCCTAGTTCTATACCACTGAGGGATGTATCTGGAAACACCTAATGTTACTCTGATGTGGTTAAGAGAGCCTCAAATGCCCAACCCAAGTGTGCCTAGGAACTTAACCTAATATGCTTAACTTACAGTTCCATAAGATGGCCTCTCCCACCTACATCCAAAACAGTACTAATACACCACCAACCAACCATGGAAAGCTGTTGTCCAACATATTTTGCAACAGGCAAGGGTTTCTCTAGAGGAGAAAGCAATTTGCAGATGTACAGAGCTCAGTCACTTGGTCTTGGCTGACATCTAGTGGAGCTGGAAGCTGTGCCTTCAATATCAAGCTTTGAAGTGTTTGTTCTTCTAAGGCAAACAGAATTGTGTGTTTAGGGCACCTCAATTTCCAGTCTTTATTGCAATAAATTGCAACTGTGTTACAGTCAGTCTTAAAAAAGATCACAGTTTAAAAGAAATATAACATTTTGGTCCTTTCCTCACTTTCCAATAGACAAGGCAGAAGTTCCGCTGTAATTTTGTACCTTCTACAGAATTCACGAACTCAAATGCTCGTCTTTTTCTCCATAACATAAGCAGAGTCACTGACAACATTTTAAGGCTCATACACAGGCCTGCCAGGATTTGCATTGCTTTTGTCACATTTCCAGAATGCCTTTCATCAACCAAAGCATGCCAATATCCCTTTTATTTTCAGTAAAAATCACAGGCTTACAGGTAAAATAAACATTCCACGGTTTTCATGGCTTGAGGCCCTGGACATGAGTGTTGATGACCCACAGATCTGTCCTGCTGACTCCTATTAATCAGAAACCACTGAACCAAACAGAAGGAACTTGATATTAATGTGTATGAACACTAAACCAAAGTCGTAGCAGAGAAATAATTACTATTCATACAGCATGAGCAACAACTTCAAAAATCACCAAAGGAATTCTGCTTATTCCTGTAAGTTTCATGTGGAAAACCTGGCCCATGTAAAGAATTTAATCAGCTTGATCCATCCGTGGGCCTAAAAGGAGAGGTTTCTAGAAATGCAGGATTGCTTAATATGTGAAGGCCTAAGTCTGAGTCACACCCTCTATCCAAACCTCGTGAATAATTTCAGCCAACAGGAAAGTAGAGAGTGCAAAAAAAAAAAAAAAAGGATAGCTAAATATAACACATGAAGGCTGAATCTCAAGAGGCTCTGCTCCCAAAAAGGAATACTGCATCCTTTGCAGCTAGGCATTCCTACAGCCTACTCTCACACTAGCACTGCTTCACAAGACAGCCAGTACTAATATCCCATAAAGGGCAGGAATATACAGAGAAACTGCTCAGCAATTAATTATTTAAAGATACTTAGGGTGCTCACCGTGAAACTTTTTCCTGATAGTATGAAATTTAATATAGAAAGAATTTGAGGACATGAGTTTTCATGAATCCACATTGAAGGACAGGTTTTATATGATGAATTTTACTGGTTTATATGAAGAATAGTTACAATGGGTTTTTTTAAATTCTACACAAAGCCACTGGTCTTACAAGCTGTGAAAGTCTACTTGTCATCCTTCTTCCCACTTAGATGGGCTGAATTTTTCTTGCTTTCTCTCCCTCAAAAATGACTCCATCTCCTAAACTGTTGAGATCCCTTTTAAGGAACATCTATCCCTTCTCTCCCTAAAGAGAAGGGATGGGAAATCTGAAGGATTTAGAAAACAAGAGAAAACTCTCAAAGAAATAGGTATTCTACTCAGAGATTTCAAGGCACGTAGCACAATTTAATCCCCTCCCCACAGAATAAATTAACCTATTACAAACTGCTACTTTAATACTGTTTACACATTTTGCTTGAATATACTATACTTAACTGAAAATGATGCTCTTTAAAACAGACCACTTGACAATTCTCTAAGTAAACAGGCAATACTGTTCATAGAAAAAAGGAAAATGGAAGTCAGATTGAAGACTAATATGCTATTTTCCTAAATCAGCTTCTGGGAAGAAACTCTGTTCTACTTCAGATTTAAAGCCTGATTGAGTCTTGGAACTATTTAAAAGACCAAAGGCAGCAAATAAATGTTTGCAGCAGGTTTGGCAACGGAGAAAGATACTTGACAGTTGACTGGAGAAACAATTCCATATGCAGCATTAAGCAATATTTCAAGAAACAGTAACTGCAGAGAATGCACACACAGACTCACAATCAACAGTGACATTGCATAAGTGGTACTGCAGCAGCTGTGTCCTCAGCTAATCCGAGCTGAATGATTCTCCCACACTCGCAGGCAGCAGGGCTGCACTGCTCTCAGACCACACACTCCTAGGAAACTTCCTGAGGAAGAAGCAGCCAGAGGTGCCAATGCTACGTGAATTTCAGAATAAGCTCCTGGAGCTCTGCCTGGAGCATTTCTACCTGCAAGACCCATTCTTCACAGCTGTCCTGCAGAACATACAGGATAATCACTCCAGTTTAGTCATCCACGCTTACCAGTAAGATTCCCATTAAACAGCTGCAATCTGGACCACACAACTTCTTTTTTCATCACTCCCTTCAAAGAGAGCCAACAAGACAGCATCTGTTACATTGCAAATTCTTCTTATTTTGGCTCAAGGGACACATCAGCTGTTCAAAACAGCAACTCTTGAAGAGCAAGCAAGAATGAAGAATGTATCTTATTTATACTCATATTTACGTGAATTTTGTGCAACAGAGAGGAAACCAAGATTCACATTCTCTGAGGGCTTTTTTTCTGGGGTTAGATCAGTCTACCTTTGCAGCACAGGGCTGAAATGCACGAAATACCCATCAAAACTAAAAATAGCTCAAGTGAGTGTTAGGTGGGTAATATCCAACTACATGTATACGGAAACTGCACAATTCCCAATCGTGGAGAGGAAGACCTGCCAAGACATTCATGAAGATGGAGAACTCTGCAAAGTAGGAGACAGACAGAGGAATGTCACTGAAAGGGATTGATGTATCTGCTAACTGACTCAATTATGAGCCAACAATTCTTTTGCAACCAGTAGAAAGAGACAGGAACCAGCAAAGGTTGATCCATGATGCCCCAGTGATTTCCCAGAGAGACATCAATATAGTGATGTAAACCACAGTTCAACTACATCCTTCGAGTCCCACATCAATTCTGTCTGAATGAAGGCTGCTCCCTAGTACAGCTATCAGTAAGCAGAGATCACCAAGTGTCAGGCACACACAAATAAGACTTTCCAAAGTGCTCCATTGTTTCAGGCAACACCCCATTTAATCTGCATCATTCTACTGCACCCTCACTGGTCATTTATGCATACAAGGTTGCTTAGCTACTACACCTGCAAAGAACAGGAAAGACAAACTCAGGCCTAGATACCATACACTCTGTAGAGCACCACAGTCCAGATGTGACCTTGGCTCAGAACCCAACCTCTGAAGTAGTGATGCAGTTTAACACTGCTCTCCAACTTACCACATTTTTAAAGTCATCCTCTGCTTCATCGAATTTTCCTTGCTTTAGCAGTAAGTGTCCTCTCTGTAATCTTGCCTGAAATTAAACATAACTTTTTATTTACAAATGGGAATTGAGCAAAGTATGAACACAAGTTTCATTTTAACATAGCTAATAAGCTATAAACAGAGATCATGACACCCATTCTTTTTCTTTTTCATTTAATGGTGTTCTTATAAGGACTCTTTAATGGTAAAGGATTTCTCTGCACCAGAACTGACAATTTTTATGGAAAGAACTCATTTGAAAAATTTCACAAATCAGAGTAAAAGTTGACTTTACACCACTTTCCTGATTATAACCGCTTACAGATTAAGTAAACAGCAGAAATAATAAACAATAAACAATTCCCACATTTAATTATTTCATTAAACTAGTAATAGAAGCTATGTAAAAAGACAACTCAACGACTTAGAAGACTTTGGTTTACAATAAGAATATTTTCATACAACAGTGAATTTAACATTTGCTCTTTTATTGTCAACTCTACAGGACATGCCACTGCCCACAAAAAAGGGAGGTGACAATCAGATGGAGAGGACTCCAGCATCAGTTCCCAACTAGTGAGGAAGTTGCCAACCACAGTACACAGAATGGAGAAAGGGGTAAGCAAATCACAACTTGCAACAGTCACACAGGAATGCAGTGATGTTAGGACACTTCATGTGGAGAACAGACACCTCAAATCAAATGCTGATTAAGAGGAAAAAAACCCCAGAGGCATCTGTGTGCTCTCTTCTCCCTGTCCCAAATGGCAAAGCCTTGGTGAACAACAGAAAAACCACAAGTGAGAGAAGTGTTTAGTATAAATCCATGAGCTTACTAAAACAGTAAGTTGTTCAAATAACTGTCTAGACTGTGCTCAGCATAGATGCAAATTAAGGTACATACACCATTCCTATTATTTTATCCACTTTAAAGCCCTCTGAGGGATAATGTATTCTCTATTCCTGTTGAGCAAAGTCTGAAAAAAACCCCAAACCTTCTTTGAAGCAGTTTTTTTCTTTACACTTGAACAACCTTCAATTCCAGTAATACTTACTGATGTGAAGTCCTGCTTTAATTCAACCACTTTACTTAAATCACGAATTGCTGCTTTAGATTTGCCCATCGCTAAGTACACTGTGGCTCTTCTGTAATAAGCAATGTAGTTCTCAGAGTCTCCCTCTGCAAATGAACAAACAGCAATCAGAATACTATCTCAAAGCTACTGAAATTCCTGGTACAGTGGAACTGCAATGACTAAAAATATATCATCCTACTTTTAAGCCACTAGAAACAATGGTATACATTAATAAGACATAAAATTTGCAACATTATGCAAGCAGTATTTTCTATGAGTTTAATTAACAATAAAGATTACTGAAATACTGTAAATGCCAAATAATTGAGAGTGAAGGTCAAATATGCATGTGTTCTTCAGCTTTATATGGGAGAACAGCCTCTGAGTACTAATGCTTTATCTTCAACTGCAGGCCTACATTTGAAAGCACATTACTTCATCATTTTCCAGCCCAGGTGGTGATCACTGCATTGGATAAATACAAGTATTCCCAAAATTACTAATATGTTAGTGCAATGTCAACACATACACAAACCCTTTATATCATTCACTGAAATATCTGCAGCTTCTTTCTTTAGTAATAAAGTGGGCACCAACATTGCCTCTCACCAGCAGACAAATGCACACACACTACCAAAACATGAAGGCTAACTTCAGGGCCCACACATCCCATGTTGTCTCCTGGTCAAAATTCCAAGATCCAGTGATTTTAGCACTCTCTAAGCTACCACATACACTTGTACAAGAGGCAAACATCAGACTCTGAAAACAAGAATAAGACTCTTAACATTCTTCTCTATACAGTAGGTCACAGAAACAGCAGACAGTTACTGTGGGCTCTCAGGGAAAAGTAACTTCAACCACCAAAACAACCCAATACTGGAAGACAGGAAACCTTTTACTATGCTATTAAAAGCACAACGATCAATCCAGAATTTGCAGACAAGAACATCCACATCTGAGGAACAGAAGTAGTATTTTTCTTCCTCACATCATTTGAGGGTAAAGTTGAACTTCAAAATAAATGGAAGAAATAGCACCACCAAAAGTCTTATGATCAGCAACCAAGTTTCATAGCTGGCCACCTCCATTACCAAAACACTACTTCAGTTCTCACAGAGAAAGCTATCTGCACTCTTCCTCTACAATATCTTGGTTGTGAAAATGCGTATGTCCAGAGTTGAAATTTAATAGGAACTCCCATGCTGTATGCCTCTTTGTATGTCAGCATTATAAACAACAGGTAAATTCAACTGTTACTCCCCTTAAAAAAAGAAAAGCAGCACTGAGTCCTAAATGTGTAGGCTAGGTACAAATCAACAGCTGAAATGAAGAACTTTATTAATACAGAAAGGATGAAAGGTAAGAAAGAGCTAACACACAGAGCACATTCCAGCACCAGATGACTATCTGACAGTTTTGCCTCAGTACTCCAGCACCAGGAACAAACAGCAACTGACACTTACTCAGACAGAAGGCATAAGCTGGGATTGAAGATATGGTAGAAAATTTAACTGAAGAGAGGCAATATGGACAGTAGTTTTCTTGTATTTTAGATGTTTGAAAAAAAACCCAAAAATAGACTGGCTGAGGCAAGACGGAAAGATTTATTTACCTCATAGTCTACAACGATGCAGTGCAGCCAGGAAAGAATTCTTACCTCCTCGCAAGCACAGTTGGCAAATCATGCTCAAAATCTTTTCAAAAAGACAAAATCCAAAGAAGAAGTAGTCTGATGAAAATGAGGCAATCAGGCTAAAATCAGCATCCAACTAAGAATCCCATAAAGGTCACAACTGAGGTGGTCATACCACATTTCTAAAAGCAAATCAGTGGGTTTCCCCCATGCAGGCACCTCACACCACTGCTGCCTCTGCACCCTCACAGGAACTGCACAGGCACACCCTGAACTGGTCTCCTCATCAAATCCAAGTGCAAGTTTGCCAACCAACAATAAAGGAGAACATCATCTAACTGTGCACAGATCCCACAGAAATGCTCTGGCAGCAGCACACAAACAAAAGGAGTAACAGACTGCATCTAGGAGGAACAAGGAGCTTCCATACCAGAAAAAAAAGGAAGTTGCCTCCTCCATTCCCTTTATATAAGGGAAGTTGATCTTGGAGAGTGCAAACAACTCAGACACAACCAATGTTCCATTTACATCTCACGATTAAACCAAGGCATAAATAAAAAAGTATCAACAGTACAACTCATCAATGTAGAACATCTCAGCAAGATTCTTTTCTCTGAGGAAAAAAAATGCACTTGTACACATTATAACAAAGCCCAACAACTTAAAAAAACACACCATGCAGTTAATAAACTGTAGTGTTAGTGGACACTGCTCTTTACTGGTGCTGTCTCTATGCTTGAATTAAAGGATTTTATTCAGCCAAGTTGCTTTAAAATTCTTAAAAGCAAACATTTAAGTTCTCAGTTTGTTGAAAATGCAGAACACCAAACAAGACTCACTAGTTGACTACAAGAGAGGGTCAATTTTGCTCTCCACCAACAATTCAGTATCTCAAACTTGCAGCATCAGTTTCACTGAGATATCACCCACTTCAAGATTTAATTAAGAAAACAAGAAGAAGAGAGAGAGAGCGACTATTTTAAACACTGAATTTTTTACAGCACTGGAGAGAAGAAAGCATGGATAAAGCCAGCCTTTGAAAGACACTTATACTTTGAAAAATATCATAAAGATGAAACCTGACCTTGATGGGATTAGACAGACAGGGAATACCTCATCAAATAATATCAGAGTCAATTATAGTTCCTTTCATACAGCTAGCTTCCAGAACAACACTGACTTACGTGTTAATGTATTGTGTAGTTGATTTTACCGTTTTCTTTTATCAAAACCAAGGCATAAATATTCAACTGCATCTCTGTGGCCTTCTGTCCAAACTGCTGTATAAAGATACCCCAACTTTTGTAACTCATGGAATGCAATTTGCAAGAAAGCAGGATGTTTAATGAAGCAAACGGTGGGAAAAACCCACCCAAAGGTATTGCAGTACAAGGTCACCTCCCGGAGATACGCACCTATAGCTGCATGGAAGTGAGACAAAGCATCTGCCAGCTGTCCAGCAGCCAATAATTTCTTCCCCATCTCAAGCTGTTTTTCTACTTCTGCATTTATTCCACACTCAGCTCCTTAAAGAAAAACAAAAAGATCAAGGTTTTGAATGACCAGTTTGATTACAGCAAACACACACAGTGATAACACATGTAACAAACCATTACTGGGAGAGGCAGAGGTCACATCTTCCTGCACTTTAGGTAAGCACAGAGATCTTTTCAAACCTAACGGATTCTGAGATTCTGTAAAGCAGCCAGCAGCCTAATAACCTCAGAGCATGTCCCAGTTAGGATGTGTCAAAATATACAAAACACTGCTCTGCACCCTATTGTGACAAGGCACCCAATACACATCTACACATTCAGTAATATCCTTTGACTTTCAATTCCAGAAGAATCTGCAAGGCACTCATAACACACACATGCAGCAAATACACAGAGGCTCCAAGTCAAATTTCATGACCCTGATGGCAACTCAATACTTAACTGAGAACTGTCTGGCTACTCAGAGATTGACTTCTCATCTACTGCACTCTTGTCTCATCTTCATAATTTCCAGGGCAAACTTCTACAGGACTGCAAGTTTTGACAAACAATTAAAATTCTCACTCCTTTTCCCTTTAACCAGTAGCATGAAAACCACACTAAAGTGGTAAGTCTTGGAAGTGCCAGTTTGAGTTTAAAGCTAATAAATTGCTGCTGCTCAACCAACAGGGAAAGACCACTGCTGAGCAGAAATGAGCAGTCAAGTGCAAGTACATGCTGTGCATGTATCAACTCAGCAACAGGATTTTTGTTTGTCCTGCTTACTGCAGTCCTCAAATCAGGGCAGAATTTCACTACAAATTACCCACCAGCTTACTGCTAAAAAGCTTTCACACTAGAAAAAATTTCATTTATTAAGAGAATACCCTATGCCTAGATTTAAGCAAGGTAATATATTGAAATCCTGAATAAGCACATTACATTAAAACCCAATGATTTATAACTTATTTCCCTCAGGTTTTGCACTGAGCTGATTCAGATAGGCATTTAAAATACAAATATGCAGCAGCATTTCAATGTTGTTTCTTAGAATCCAAATAAAAATGTTACAGTACAACTGATTGAAGGAAAAGTGTACCCAAACTTCTCACACTGAAAGGTGGTTAAACAACAACATATTTGTAATGAACAAACAGAAATTTCTTATCACCAAATCATCAAGGTTTTAGATGTAGAAGCTCTCAACACCCAGGATCTTAATTTAGTTTTTCTTTTCTACTCCATTAAACAGCTCATAAATCTTTTAATTCCACATTATAAGAAAACTCTTGAGTTGTCTATACTAAAATGAACAAAATCCCCTCTGCATCCACCAGAGAAAGTTCTATCTGCTAAAAGACTGACAATTCAGCAAGCTGGATTCAAGGGCTTCAACTCAATGTTTTGTTTTAGAAGAAACAATGATAGAAAACTATTTTTTTTTAATTAAGGGAAATTACTACATGAAGTCCCAAATTTCCAGCGAATATCCTTTGTTTAAGTGGATGGAGCTAAAACTGCCTACATGGTAAATAATTATTATTTGAGGATCTTACTAAAAGATTCATGTTAAAGTCAATTCTAGGTATGTAAAACATTTATTCCCATTTTATGTGGATTTGCAGCAAGAGGACATTCTTCCTTGCCCATTTTGCTTTGCTAGCTATAAGCTTCAATCATCAAGTGGTCCAGTGTCCTTCAAAATGACAAAGCAAGCATTAGAAACATAACAAAGAAACTAAGAACTGGAAAAAAGCTCACCACAAATTTCCCTGGCTTTGGAAGTAAAGCTAGCAGTAAAGCAGGTATCAAACTGTAAACAGACTGAAGTATTTAACATGATCTAATACCAACTAAAAACTCCAAGTTTCACCCCTGCTGTGTTTCCCCACATACACAAATACCTGAAATCTTACAAAACTTGTCAGTTGGGAGCAGTATGCTAAAACTGGGCTATAAATTACTCTTTGAAGAACTTTCCATGTACCCAAACATGGCATTCAATTCCCACCGTCTCAGGGATTCTTGATTTGCATTCAGTCACATCAGGATAGCTCCCAGAATACATTTTTCGACAGGAAGATGTACCTACACAGTTTAGTGTGTTTCAAACACGTTGTGCTCAGTACAGTTTTACAGTTACATAATACTTTAGGTGGAAGAGCCATCTTTTTCCTTGAAAATAATGAAGGCAATTAATGAAACAAATGAGAAAGGTGCCCACTGACAGTAAACAAGTCATAAAAGCAGGAGCAGCATGGATAAATAAAAAGCAAATTGTGAAGTCCTGTGGATTTCCTGGAGAACAAGACTAATTATACTTGACATACATTAAACCTCGACTCTGCAAGTTGCTGAACACCAGAAATTGATGCATGGGTCTCCAGGAACAGCCCGCATCATCAGCCGGACCACAATGAAAAGTGACATTTACCATAACTACTCAGGAACACTCTGCACTGACCTGCTAGTTGGGCAGTTTATTCACAGAAATCTCTTGCTTATTCATTTTCTGGCTGGAGCAAACAATCGCTCTAAATGAAGCAGCCCACAGCAGACATCAGAAAACTGATAACCTAAGCACAGGAGTCCAAGGACTCAAATTCCCTGCAACCTATTTGAGTACCTATGGACTCTGGTTTGAGAATAAACCTAAGAACTAAAGCTCAGCTGGAGCAAACAACCCATCAACCCCCCCTCACAGAGCTCTTTCCAACACACACACAGTGGTGAGCTGGACACCACAGGCCCAGCTGAAGAAGCTCTACATGCTCCACCAAGAAACTAAACTTACACAAGAGATATGCAAGCTTACCATTTATTTTTTTAAACTTCCATGTATTTTAATTTGAATATCATTTCTAAAGACTGTCTAAGTGATAACCTTGGCCTTCAAACAACCACCCACATGAGCTCCAGCTGTTAAATCAAGTCAAATATTCTGGATAAATTCAGAGCCTGTAGTCCTTACACTGAGGCAAGTCTAAGAGTCAAAAGAGAAAACCAAACCAACACAAAAAAAAACCAAACACAAACCCCCAAACTATTCCCAGATAATAGGTACTAGCCCTGACAACTCAAAGAATAGTGATCAGAAGGTACAGGGAAGATAAGCAGGTGCAGCTAACTTGTTTTTCCAGTTAAATACACTCACGTCAAATACATTATAACTTCCTGGTAGGATTTTTGTTTTATTAGACTAATTGGTGATAATATGCAGGCACCTAAGTCTACAGACTTTAACTCTATCCTCATATAATGGGTCCCATCCACATTGCAAAGAACTCAATAAAGCCCTGCAACTTGAGAACAGTTTCAGGATGTTACATCTGTCTACGTGCTCCTGTTTTCTCCCTGTAGAATTTCCACCCACTTTTTTCGAAATCTTATTCCCAAGTTGAGTAACAAGACTATGAAAATAAACAGAACTAGTTCATATTGTGTACCAAACCCAGTTGTTTAAATGACAAAGAAGTAGCATGCATGTCACTAATTTTAATTATGTTCATTAAAACTTCCCCCCTCCCCCCACATAGAGGAACTTAATGATTGCCTTATCTTGTCAGGAGAGTGGGAGATCCTGCTTTTGCAACTTTTTTTTTTTTTTTAATCAGAATGACCCTGAATCTTAAGTTTGCTGTTATTTTTAAACAGTTTGGTCTTTGCTTTAGGTCTATTTGCAAACAGGATTTTCAAGAACTGCACTGAACTAAGCGAGATGTGGACAAGCACTGACAGCTTCAGAAGCAACACTGCTGAGGTTTAGGAGGAGCCTCAGAGTATGTGCTTGAGCCATGTGTAACTTTCACCCATCGAGTTTTTACTCGTTTCGTTTGCAAAGAGACTTGGACCGTGCAGTAAGACTTACAGACAAAACCGCACCCCACCCCTCCCCCCCCCAATTAGCCTTTGCTATTTGGGGCCAAGGGGAAAAAAAAAAAGCTCCCAAACTTAGGGCGAAAATAAAAGGTGGGGGGAAGAAAAGAAGCACTTAAATGCTTGTGATCTGACAGCAACTAACTGAGCTCTGTATACCCAGAGCCCATTTATTCTTCCCCATATTACATTTCCTTTCTTCTGCTACGAGGAAAATGAGGGGGGAAATGAACAACACTCCTTTATTCCTCCTCAGTCACCTCTTTTTGTTGTGATTAGTGTGGACAAACAGCAGTGAAGAATGAGTCTTCCCAGGAGAGGATCTGTTCCAAACTCATCACAAATTTGGATGAAGAGGAGGAATCAAAAACGTTTTTACTGAGTGTATTCACCAGCCAGATATAAATAGTGTTCATTGACATCAACTGTAAGATACAAAGTTAATGAGGAATGACTCTTCCCCAGATTCATGAATCAGATGACACAGGGCAGACTTCTATTATCAAGACATCAAGATTCATATTTAAATGTGACTGTGACCACTTCTGAGCTCAAAACCCAGTAATATTCGTGGAGGGATGTAAAATTTAGACACTTAACATACCCCTCCCCCCCAAATTCTCTTAACTACACTTAATTCATGAACTCAGAGGTTAGTGAATTCAGTAAATAAGATCCAGTACTACCACTTCACATTCTATTACTGCACTATACACCTTTATTAACTGAAGTTAAGAAGATGTCCCCCAAACTAGGAAATGTGGTAAGCCCAAAAAGCCACGTACTTGAAACAGGTTGGCAACTCTAAATAAAAAATCCTCAGCAGAAGCACCACTGCCACTACCTCAGGGAAAAAAAAAAAACAAAAAAACACCCCAACAGTATAGTCTGACAAAAACTATTTGTCTTCCAACACCACTAGAATGCATATTTTAAAAAAGGCAATTTGACACCACAGTACGTGGTCTAATGCAGGGTGTCTTTGCCACACCACGTTCCTGTTGCTGAAGTGTTCTCTAATGCAGTGTATCCACTGAATTTTTAATGTTAACCTGTATCTTCCTTAAGCCCACAGACTTTTTCTGAGAGCTTCAGTTCCACTTCCATCTGCCACTGGCAGGTAAAGAATGTCCCTCAGCTGAAACCCTGACTGTCACCACCATTCTATAACAGAGTTAGAAACTCAACAGAAGCCTGTGAATAAAAGCCTGGCCACACAGGTGCTGCTGGCAGGGTGCTATGAAAGTAAACAAGCGGCTCAAAGCGCAGATAAGCTGAACTTCAAATACTAATGGTGAGAGATGACAAAAAAAAGAGAACAAAAAACAAAAACAAACCAACAGTAACCATAACAAAACCAAACCAGAACAAATTCAACGCAACTATCAAAAGCCTCAGCGAATCTCTAAGTGTGGTACTAATACTGGCTGCGGCTGAGAAGGGCAACTGGAAAACCCTTTGAACTTCGGAACTACACAAAATCCACACCGGAGTGCAACATTCACGGCTGGCACCGAAGGGCCAACGCTGTCACAGGGCCGCACTCGGGGACACCACTGCACCCCAGCCCGTCCCTGAGCAGGCCGGGGAGCACGAAGCGCACACACAGCGCGCACGCACAGCGAGCCACCCACAACTCCCCACTAACCCCAATAGGTCACCGGCAGCGGCCGTGCCCTCGTTACGCGCCCTTCGCCACAGCCCCGAGTGATGAGGTGGCAGCGCTGTACCTCCCTCCTCACACCCTTTCCCGAAATATTCGCCCCCTCAAGACGACAGGGACCGGGGTGGCGGGGGGTGTGGGGTGTGCGCCCCGCCGCCATGACGGACACCGCGCAGCCCCGACAGGGGGGACGGAGGGAGGGCCACCAGCCCCCGGCCACCACGGCCGAGGGTCCAACCCCGGCGGGCCGCCGACGGCCGCGGCACAGCACCCCTCGCAACGCACCCGCACAGGGACCCCGGCCCGGCTCACCCTGGTACTGCAGGTCGAGGAGCACGAGCAGGAAGGGCAGCGCGGAGCCCAGGCGGCCGGCGGAGGCAGCGGGGGACACCATCTCCTACTCCTCCGTCGCCGCCCCTCGTCCCGACAGCGGCGGCTCCGGCCCGGGCCCGACCGAGCGGCGGCTCCAGCTCCTCCGGGGAGGGTCGTGGGCGACGCTGATTGGCCGCGCCGCGCGGGCCCGCCCCTGCCTGGCGCCCGCTGCCGGACGTGAGGTAGCGGCGCGAGCGCGCCCGGCCCCGGCGCGTCGGCCCCGCCCCGGCGCGGTGCCCTCACTGAACATGGCGGCGCGGCCGGCACGGGCCCGCAGCAGAGATGGCGGCGCCCCGCCCCGGGCTGCCCGCGGAAAGGCGCGCGGGGCGTGTGCCTGTCTAGGTCGGCAGCTCATCTCCTGTCTGTTTGCCGGCTCCCACCCTGCCCGCCTTGACATCCCTAGTCAGAAGTAGTAAACAGTTTGCTCAGAGAATTACAGAGAATGAAAATCGGATTGGGCAATGCAGTCTTGCCTTATCACAGAAGCACAGGATTTCCTGAGTTAGAAGGGATCCATCGGTCCAACTCCTGGCCCTGTACAGGGCATCTCCATGAGTCACACCATGTGCCTGACAGCATTGTCCAAACGCTTCTTGGACTCTGTCAGGCTGGTGCTGTGACCACTGCCCTGGGGAGTCTGTTCCAGTGCCCAGCCAGCCTCTGGGGGAAGAACCTTTTCCCCATACCCAAACTAAACCTCCCCTGACACAACTTCAAGCCGTTCCCTCAGTCCTGTCACTGGTCACCACAGAGAAGAGACCAGTGTCTGGCCCTCCTCCTCCTCTTATGAGGAAGTTGTGACTGCAATGAGGTCTGCCCTCAGTCTCCTCCAGGCTGAACAGACCACATGACCTGAGCCGCTCCTCATACGGCTTCCCCTCTAGGTTCTTCATCCTCATGGCCCTCCTTTGGACACCCTCTAATAGCTTCGCGTCTTTCTTATATTGTTGCACTCAAAACTGTACACATTATTAGAGGTGAGGCCACACCACTGCAGAGCGGGACAATCACCTTCCCTGCCTGGCTAGTGATGGTCTGCAAAGCAATAAAGCTGAGACATAAAAATGTTTTCAAAGTGTAATAGATACATAGTATTAAATTCGTGGATTAAAATTGTGTGTATTAAAACTTTGCAGTGGAATGTAAAAACCCCTGAATTCCTGGAAACAGTTCCAGGGCATCTCTTTGCATACCACAGTCTTTTCACAGTCCAAAGGTGTTAGTTACCTCAACATCTGCCAGAAAGATAACCGGGAAACGGCCCATTAATCATTGGCTGACCACATCTTCACAGTTCATCAGGAGATCCGATACCAATCTGGGCAGAGGGCGGCAGAAACCTTCCGACAGAAGATTCGGAGACTTTTCATTCAGACGTCTTTTCAATTTCTCAGGAAACTCTTTCAGATATCCCTTGCGGACACCAGACATTTCAATGATTATGTTATGTACATGATGTCATGTTCTTCGGGTTCTTTGTTACCGTCTTGTTTTCGCCTCAGGGTAGAAAAATGGTATAAAATACCTACCCCTAGACCCCGAATTTGTGGGTAACACTCCGGAGAAGCACCCTTTGCTGCTCCCGGATTGTCCACCCAACATTCGATCGATGTTGTCCTGATTTATCGTGGCGTTTCCCGAAATTGCTTTTCAAATTTGTTAAATAAATCTTTGATTTTTGGAAATTGGCTCTGATCATTTATAACAAAAGGGATTCATGAAAAATAGGCTGGTTTCAGAAAAAAAGTTCCTTCACAAGTCTTGAGTCTGGCATGAAAGGGCGGATAACAAAAACTACACTAATGTTCAAAGTGCTGGAAAGACAAAACGTCAAGGAATTTTTCCTGAGTTGCTGCTGGTAATATATAGTAACATCAGAGGGCGGCAATTAGCAAGGAATGACTCTTGAAGCTGCTCATTGCTTCAGAGACAGTGAACTGAATAAGGTGACATTTGGCGGAGACAGTTATATCTGTGGAGAATCCTGGTATGTTTGGTGATACAATTGATAGATACAATTCCATTCATAATCTCGATTCCAAAACCACCCTAACAAAAGTTTCCTGATCCAGGAAAAATACAGAAGCAATATAGCAGACTGTTGTGTTGCATGCACAATCTAGTATGAAAATAAAGGAGGAGGTGAGAGGATGATAACACAGAGGCAGTATTCTCAGAACTGCTTCCTGTAAGAGGTCTCTCAGTCCTTGTACCTCATTTTTATTCTCACCTATGTACATCCCTGTCAGAAACTTAGCTGTGATGGAGCTAAACGAAATAGTAGTCTACATCCGTTTAACGTGGGATTCTGTTCATGTAGGCTCATCGTTTGGGAATTTCACATTTGGATTGTTGTTCACAGGAGAGGGCTGTGGGGAAATTCCCTTATCTGGATTCCTTTACAGTAAATGGAAACAGAAAGGCTCCTACAACCCACCCTTCAGCGCAAGAACTTAGTTTACATGCTCTAAACTTGCACTTGGAAAAGTTGGTCTTTGTCATTGGACTTGAAAGGAAGTGTGTATGTTTGGTGTTGTCTAGGGCAAGGGAGCAAAATATTTAATTTATGAAACATGACCTTATTAAATCATGTATTTTATCTTCAGGGCATAAAATATGTCTCAATTAAAATGCTAGTCGAAAAGTAAAAAAAAAATTGCTGAAAATATTGAAATAGTGATATTTTTCTGAAATAAAAAATATTTTGAAATTATATGAAAAATGTTAACATTAATGAACTCTTCCTGTTTCTTGATTTAAGCAATTTCTGAAATTCAGTCTGTTTGCAAAACTAGTTTTGATTTCTCTGAAACTGGGTTTGGTTTACCTATCATTAATTACATTTATTTTTCTCAGCTCAACTCCAAGTTTCAAACCCCTGTGATACCAGCAAGTTATTTTGTTTCTCTTGAATATCTCTGATTTTACAAACTGTGAAAAATACCATTGACAAAAAGCTGTGCCATCAATGAAGGTTTGTTCTTATTTTATGTCTGCCAAAACACCGAACAAGCAAATCTCGCACTTCCAAGCACTTTAACCAGAATTTAGAGCATGTGTGTGTGTAACCTTACCTCTGCCTGCTCTAGCAGACATCTCCATACTCTCCCTTCCTAAGTGGATGTTTCCATCTCTCATGACATTATTCATTCAAGACACCCCTCATGCAGAGTTTTTCAAATTCATGTAAGCCATTGGTCTGTGATGCCATCTAATATCCTCTCTTACCCACCCAACTGGGGGATTATAGCCACATCAGTGAAAAAGTGCAATGTAGTTGTTAGAAAAAGGACAAATATCTAACATATGCCATTAAAAATACACCTAGAGGCAGTCAAGTGTTAAAATCCAAGTACTTCCTTGTGTGACCTTTCTATTGCTGCAATTGCATCAATGGTTTCAGTGTCTTTGCAGACATTTCTCTATAGTTAAGTTGAATTCCTTCTGAGTTTGAAAGAAAGGAAGATAAATGAACTGGCCATCTCAGTAAAATCCAGCTAGACTTGTTATGTGAAGAGAAATTTTTAAGAGAAATTGTTTTATTTTAAGATTAAAAAAGATTTAATTTGAAAAGAGTCTGAAGCACTCAAACTTGAAAATAAAATTTATTACACTACACAGTGCAGTGTCTATTCAAACTGTTTAATTGTGGCTGGTAGCATTTGTTGGAATGAAGGAGGTGACACAAAAGGGTCAAGAGAGTGGTTCATTCTACCTTTCTTTTAAATATTTTGTTTTCCTATGATAAAAATAAATAAATTATTTCCTCAGGTAAACTCAGCGATGGAAAGTTTGAACAAATTGAAGTATTTGTCACGGTTTAACCCCAGCCAGCACCTAAGCATCACTCAGCCACTCGCTTGAAAATTGAAAAATGTGCTGGGGTGGGAACTGGCAGGAAGGAAAAGATTAAATAAACTAAGAATCTGGCTAGACTCATTATTATACCTCCACCATCCTGGTGAAGTCAACTTTCTACCAGAGTTAATGATTACTTGTATGCGTCACTCTGAGAGCGCTGTAGGAGAGAGGTTACTGAAGAGTCTATTTCTCAGTTCCCAAGACACTTTTTCCACTGCCCTCCCAAATTAAAACATCTTGTACCACAAGTGTAGTTCTCCTCCATGCCACAAAATACGCCAAAAACCTTTTCACTTAACGAGTTGCATCAGTGCTCTGAGGGCACTGCCAGGCCTGGCTGCCCCTGCCCAGCCTCCCTCAGTGCCCAGTACCCCTGTTACCCAGGATATTTCCCAAATAGCCATTGCGAGGATGTAATTGGGTTTCACCCCACGAACAGAATACTCTCGTTTTTGTGTTCTCCTGTCGCAGGTACCCTCTGTGAGCCTCACAAATACCTTGCAAATGCTCTTGGTCCTCTCTGAGTAAATCCACACCTGTTCTAGGAGAGTACTTTCGTCACCAAGGTATAGAAGGGTAGAACTCGGCACTAATGTGGGTTAAAAAATACCCACCCTTGCCCAGTGAGGCTGTTCCACTTACAGCTAGTAATTAAAGATTAATCAAGCTCTGGAACAAATTAAGAGTGAAAGAATGACAGGGTGAGAGCCACTCCTTCAGCATAAAATCTTGGTTCTAGCTCTCATCCAATGCCTGCTTGTGTATTTTGTATTAAACAGATACTAGAATAAGCAACCAAAATCCACATTTCTGCACACTTCATATACCACTCCCCTCATCAACTGAAGACCATTTCCAGCATTTTCTCACACAGCTAGCATTTACTTTGATAGAAAAAACACTTTCATAGCAAGAGAGATCCTTAGAAGGCATGCTGAACAGACTGTGGTGTTGCCACTAGGGTATTCTAAGGGCATGGGGTATAAAATTTCTTGGGCACCCAAGGGACTGCACTTCTGCTTCTTGCTCTCTGAGTGCTCCAACCGTTCGCATAAAGTGCTCATCAACTTGCATTGCATATTTGCCTGTAGGCCTGACCCACTGAGGTTGTGACTGTGACACTGCAGGTTTTCAAAGTCCTCTCTTAATTAAGGATTACCACACTAAAGCCTTCGTAAAGCATCTTCCTCTGGCAATGCCTGCTTTAGTGGCCCACTGATGCAGATCTGCAGAAGCAAAACTCACTAGTACTGAGGACTGGATGTCCACATTTAATGTATGTTCAAGTTTTCTTTCAGACTAGCCTGATCCTCTGGATTGAACACCCATTAGCGACTGAAGCATGCTGAGGTACCCTTGGAGCATCAAAAACTGAAGCACCTGAATAATTACCTTTTTCTTTATGCTGGTGTTCACAGCATATGTGCCCACATCTACACTGCTGCAACAGAATTTCATGGTTCAGTAAGGTAAGTAGATGTCTCAGTAAGTCTGCATACTTTGGAAAACACAGTGGTGTATCCCAGGCCAAATGGAATTCCTAAATGAAGATTAGGTGTTGTAAATGTCTAATGATTACCTCCATCACTGAATTTACCAGCATAATTTATATTAAATACAAATTGTTTGAAATCTTTCTTGTGGCCACAAAGGCTGCACAGCATTTATAATGGAAAAACACAATTCAAAACCCTTACAGGGAAGAGGAATAAAATCATAAGGATCTGATGTAATCTGTAGCTGTTGGAATGATTCTATCTGCATGCTAGAATACATTTTTTCATTAAAAATAACAACCTCACCTGACATTCCTTCGTTTAAGATACCTGCAGGAAAGCATACTCCCGGCCTTATCCGTGTACTGGGATATGGTGTTCTCCTGCCCACGTCAGGAAACTCCCATGAAAGATCCACACCTTCCTCCCGTTGGAGATTATCACTACGCTCTCGGTCCCTCGGGTCTCCCTCCAGCTCGGCCGGCAGGCGGGCCTCTGCAGCCTCACAAACCCTCTTCCAGCTCGGTGGGCAGGCAGGGTGCTGCAGATCCCGAGACCCCGCTCCAGCTCGGGGGGCAGATGGGATCCTGCAGCTCCTTAAGAGCCCCCCAATCCACCTCAGTAGGCAGGTGGGCTCCTGCAACCCCCAAACCCCCACGCATTTCGGTGGGCAGGCGGGCTCCTGCCCCCGCCCCGCCGCTGCCCTGCCGCGCCTCCCGCCCCGCGCCGGCAGGGACTCCCCATCCCGCTAAGAAGTTCGCTGCTCCACAGGTTTGAACGTGTCGCGTTCGGTGACTGCGTGGCAAAACGTGGCTCGAATTTCCACAGGCAGCCTTTCCAAAGCTTGTTGTAACTTCCCTTGCATTTTACAAAAAGGGAGAGAAAAGGCTGCTTCTCGGTCGGGGAGGCTCGGGACCGGACCAAGACAAAGGACATCTCGCCTGGGCATCAACATCTGCCGGGCAGGTTTTCAAGGAGCAGAGGAGCCTTTGCCTGCCTCGGCCGCCGACCCCTCCACAGCCGCCACCCGCGGCCTCGGCGCAGCGGGGCCGGCGCGGGACGGGCCCGGCGGAGGGCGGGGGGCGCAGCCGCCGCGGCACCGCCGGTAACGGCCGGGACTGGAGCGGCCGCAGCCCCGCCGCCCCTCCGCGCCCGGCGGCGCCCGCCGGGACCCGCGGAGCTGCAGCCCGAGGTGAGCGCAGGCGTCTCCCTTTCTCCCCCGGAGCCCGGGAGCAGGAGGGTGGCGGGAGGCAGAGCCCGGCGTGGCCTCTCCCCTGGGACAGGCGGGAGGCAGCGGCGAGGCGGCCGCGCTCCGAAGCGGAGCCGGAGGTTTTGGCAGGCAGATGGAGCCCGGCTCAGGGCCTCCCGCAGGCCCTGCCGTGCTCGGCCGCCTCCCGAAGCGCCGGGTCCTGGCCTGGGCCGCGGACGCCGCCGTGGGGAAGCGCCGCTTTTCTCTCGTGCCGCCCGTCCCGGAGGGGAGGGGTGGCCGGGGAAGCAGGCGGTGCCATCCCTGACCGAGACGGCCTCGCGGGTGGGTGATGACCCTAAATTCCTCATGGGCACAGCTCCCAGAATAGAGATAATCCGGCAGAAAGAAAAGAAAAAAAAGATCGAAAAGGGCCGCCTCCGTCCCTCCGTACTTTTTCTATCTCCATTGAGATGCCTGAGCGGCTTAGGCATCTTGTCAACTTCGTGGTGCCCCTCCCATCTTCGGCAGTGTTAAAGGCCAGGTTGGATGGAGCTCTGAGTTACCTGGTCTCCTAGATGTCCCTGCCCATGGCAGCTGGTTGGAACTAGATGCTTTTTAAGGTGCCTTTCAACAAAGACCATTATATAATGCAGAGGTGATGTACCTCTGCAAGGTCACGTTCAGTTAAAGCAGGTTTAGTTGGAGCAGCATTCAAATCTGTATGGATATTCCTGGCTAAATACATTGATTGAGGAGAATAAGCTGCCCTCAGGCATGGTTTACTTTGCTGGCTTTAAATAATGTTTGGTTATTTTTTTTTTAATTAAACCCATGCATCTATCAGTGAAAGGCCCTTATTTAATGTGTGCTTTTCCAGGCACCTTCTGCTTGACACACAAAGTGGTAGTTTTCAAAATTTGCATGGTTTTTATGTAAAGAAATTTCTCCTGTGTCAAATAGATGGAGAACATATAAGGCTTAGATCTTTGGGAGTTAGATTTCATTATGTGTAACTTAACAGTTCCTTTGTTAAAAAAAATATTCAAATACCTGTTTATCAAGGTGTTTTAAAGAATCTGAGGAATGAACATTTTGGACAGTAGTAGTAATAATATTTGAGCATTTTAAAAGATCCAGCTGCTTACCAATGTAAGTGTATTTATACACTAAATGGAAGTGAGTCTGTGTTTTATTAGAAATAGCTCTGAAGAAGATTAGCAGGTTTTTTTCTTACTTCAGGACTCAAAACAGTGTAGAGTTCAGTGGTAAACCAGGCAGATCTATATTTGATATACATCAAAAAATATTAAATAGATTTCTTTGAAGATTTGCTGGAGACTGTTCCTGGAAAGGATGGTGGCAAAAAAGTCATCCTTGCAGGAGAAGACTGCAATGTTGCTAACATTACACAGTATCTTTCTAAATTAAAAACAAGTGGTGGAAGTGACGGAAGAATCCAAATAGAACTGAACCTTGGGTATAAGGGTGACCAGTAGGCTTAAGGTTCAAAGTCCAAAAAGCAACAGCCAACATAGAAATCTACATAAAACTAAGAGCTTGTAATTTGTGAGGGTGCTGGTGTTGGTGCACATAGTGACACTGCTGGTATTTTTGTGGAAGTAGTTCTATATTGTGATTACTGGTAGACATGTTACTGTTTATATTGGAGACAGCGATGTTAAAAGTGCAGATGAGAGCTGAAGTTCATTACAAGTTCTCAGGAGGCGAATGGAGGGGGAGTATGAACTATGTGGAGGAGCTGAAAGGGGACAGAGGAGGCCTAACAACATGGTTACGATCTACATGATCTACGAGAAGAAGTTGAGGGAGCTGGGCTTGTTTAGTGTGGTGAGGAGAAGGCAAAGGGGCACTACAGTAGTGGCCTACAGTTACTTGAACAATTGTGGCAAAAATATTCAAACCATTTTTTAAGCTTGGTAATAACATACTTGGTGAGATATTAAGAAAAATGTTTTCATCAGGAGGAGAGCACAGAGAGGTTGTATTGGGAGGTCATGGATTGTCTGTTCATCTTAAATGCCACAGGTGATGTGAACTAGTGTGCAGTAGAAATTTGGATTGGACGATGATCACCAGAGGTCCCTTGAGAACATCTCTGTGAGTCTATAATTCATGATATAGAGGAACCTATGGAATGGAGTGTATGATCAGATATATATTGTGTGACTGTTCTTGGAGAGGTACGTATCTAGGAATGACAAAAGGATGAGAAACTGAAATTTGTGTGGAAGGGACTGAAAAGTTAGGGAGGTATAAATGTAGAACATGGCAGTAAGGCAGACATAGCTAGGGGACTGAAATATTTAGAAATGGTAACAGGAAGAGCAAGTTTTTGGAGAAGAGTAGTAAGGATGAGTGAGGGAATAGGGTAATTTTGTATGATGGAGGAGAAAGATGCTGCTGCTTAGAAACAGTGTTTGTAGCAATTGAGCAGGAGCAAGGGAAACACCGAACTGGGGAGCACTGGGAATTGAGGTGAGGCAGGGATACAGGCAGAAGTTGTTGGTTGGGTTAAAGAAAAGTATTTGAGCATGGATGGTAACGTAGGTCATGTATGTAAGCCATGAGGTGCTTCATGTGGCTGAAGTGTTTGGGGTCGGTAGAATGAGGCAGGAACAACAGAAGTGGTGAGGTTGTTGGGTTGTATGGTTGCAGGAGTGGGCCTGGTGTGTGCTGATAGCAGGCAGAGGTGTGTTGATTTGATGAGTGAGGAGAGCGCGTGGAAGCGGCATGCAAGATGCGTGACTGTGTTAAGGTGAGGAAGGTGTTTGAAAGCACCCGACAGGAGGTTGGTTTGTGGGCATTGGTGGGGGTATGGAGTAGCACTGGAGAGATTGCACAGAGCTAACAGCTGAGGCACATGAGAGTGCAGCAGCGTGAAGACGTACAGAGAAACGATATATGGATGAATGGTGATGGTGGGGAGGTGACAGGTGTTGTCACACCTGGGAGAAAGTTGAGTAGGTGAGGCTGGAGAAGGGCACAGGACAGCACAGGGGTAGAGGAGTGTAAGTCATGGTGGAGCGAGAAAGGTTTGAGTCAGGAGCAGCACGGAGGAGGCATAGGATGGGGAGGCACATTGATGAAGTGAACGTGCGAACAGGGTGACGTACAGACCTCAAAGAAGTGAAGGGAATGTGGAGAGAGAAAGCGTACGCTGTGTAGCTGTGCATGAACGTAAGAGCGGAGCCGGGGACGCGTTTGTTGATGCGGGTAGCGTGTGAAGATGGTAAAGGATGCGCTGCTTGCGGTGCACGGGGCAGCGGGACCCGCGGGAGAGCTCTCCTTAGCGCGGCGCTGCCAGGAGCTGTGGGGGAGTCGCGGGAGGAGGATGCCGGGAGGGAGAAGGACGGGATTTGTGCCGAGCACGGAGCCGGAGGGCCGTGGGGCGGGGAGCGGCGGGGTGGGCTGGAGGCGGTGCAGCCCGGCGTCACTGCCGCCTCCCCCCGCGCAGGCCGGGGCTGCTATAGCGACGCGGAGGACGCCGGCGCGGAGCGGAGCCGCAGGGTCGGAGACCGGACATGGTGAGCGCCGGGACGGGCGGGCGGCGGGGCGGGGAGTGCCGGCCCGGGCTGACCCGTGTCTCTCTCCCGCAGCCCTTCTCCCAGCGCACCTACCACCCGCCGGCGGCCGGGCCCGACGCGGGGCCGGCGGTGTATCCCGCGTTCCAGTTCCGCGGGCGGCACGAGAACCCGGACTGGCGGCGGCTGAGCACGGTGGACGTGGAACGGGTGTCGCGGGAGGGGGACGTGGCGGCCCTGCAGACGCACCTGGAGCATGTCACCTTCTGCAGCGCCGAGCGGGAGCGCTGCCCGCACTGCCAGGGCCCCGCAGACCCGCTGCTGCTGAAGCTGCTGCGCATGGCACAGCTCTCCACCGAGTACCTGCTGCACTCCCAGGAGTACCTCAGCGCCCAGCTCGGCAGCCTGGAGGAGTCCCTGAGAGAGACACAGGGTCAGCGTGACCAGCTGGGCAAGGAGGTGGCCCAGCGTTTGCAGGAGATCCAGGGGCTCAAGGAGGAATGCCGGCGGAGGAAGAAGATGATCAGCACGCAGCAGATGATGCTGGAGGCACGAGCCAACTACCACCAGGTGAGAGAAGAGGGCGTGGTAGCCCAACCACCCACACCTTGTCAGCTCTGAGCCTGCTGGGATGGGCAGCAGAGCAGCCCTATTCTGCTGGGGTGCGGTTGCTTGCCGGGTGAAAGGCTGGATCTGCAAGGACCAGTGACCTTGCCAAAGCAAGTGCACTGCTGGCGCTTGTTTTCCTTCTGTGTTTCAGAGACTCTTGGGAGAGTGCTCCATCATCTTTAACAAATTCCCTTTTTACTAACAGGTGCTCTTGTATTCACTTTAGATGCATCTGAAATGTCAGATACACACAGATACAAAACGTCTGATAAACGTATACTACTTTGTTGTGTTGCTGTCTTTCCTTGTCTGTCAACTGTGTGGTCAGAGAATACACAGGGCAAATGCATCAGAACTGATGATCGGCAGCAATGTACTGTCTGTGAGAAGTCACTGTCCTGCAGTGATGTTCTCCAGGCACAAAGTTTCTGCTTGTGCATGTGACTCAGAGGTGACTCACGCAAGACGGTAAAGAGCTTCAGTGAGTTAACTCAGCTCTGATTCCACAGCAATCTGTCCTAAAGGGTCTTCCTTTAGAACCTTAGTACATAGCTGTTCTGACTGACAGTGTCATGGCACTCTGTTTTTATTGGTAGGGGGTTTTTGTCTTGCTACAATGGTGTGGTAATTTGATTTAAGTATTTTTCAGTGTTAGCATTTTCAGGTTTCAGGAATGCAAATTTCAGCTTCCAGTGTAATCTGAAATCTAAGGGGTACACTGGACACAGACTTTACATGATTTCAGGCTAGCTCTTTAAGTTTAAAGTTACAGGCAAAGTTCAATATTTAAGACATCAGTTAAGTTGGCTTAAGTGTTTCTGTAAGGGAAAGGTACCTTATGCCCCAGGAGTAGAACTATACATGAGGCAAGGTTCATGCATTCAAATGTTAGTTTCAAGGACAAGCTGCTGATAAGGTATTGTTTTTAAAAAAACTTTATGCAACTCACAAAGAAGTTTGTCCTGTGTTGCAAAAGAAAACTGATTGCATGTGTCATTTTATGTGTAAACTTAAATAATTCTCATACTGTGATTGCCAAATATTACCAAGTTTTCCAGAAATACTTGTAGTGTGCAACTGTCTCTGTGGAAGCTGAAAAACATGATAGTGGATTTGTCTCATTGTGAATCTGATCAATGGCATTTGCAGTAAAACAGAGATGGAAATCTATTTCCCATTTGTAATTTGATTTCATATAAAGTAAACTTCTGATCTCCCCCCTTTCTTTCTTCTCTGTTAGCAATTTCTTTTCTCTAGAAATTATTTAAGTTCACAGGAGAAAAAATGAGTTCAGGGAATGATGTTGTACAATACCTCAAGTTCCTACAGTATTTTCAGGATTCTGAGTTTGAATGCCAGAGATAAATGAAACTTCCCAGTGTTTGTAAATGCAGGGTAGCAGTGTGATCAGTAAACAACAGCTGTGGGATATTTATCTGAGCCATGATCTGCGTTGCCAGATAATAAGGGCTTTACTGGTGTTCCTGAGAGGGTAGTTCAGATTCCATCCCCTCAAAGTCTTGGATGTTTTGCAAATAAGCCTGTTACTTGTTTACAAAGAAGCCTTTTTTTTAGCAGAGGTGCACTTTACAGCTAATGTAAATGTTTTAGAACCCAGATGTAATGCCTTTAATTGAACACTAATGTAAGTTTAACTATAAAATGCTACTTTAAAATGGTACTGATACCTACAAATCATAAATTTAAGACTTGTTAGTACCTTCATGTAAGTGACACAAATTTAATTTTAAATAATATTTTTCACTTTTTTGATACTTTGTTCAGAAATCTTACATTCTCATGTACAACGTAGGCATAAAGTGCATGTTGTGGTTAACATTGTGAAAAGTAGTTGCAAGAAAAGTGTTGCGTATTTCAAAACCTAAATACTCCCTGTGTTAATACTGTCTCCTGCAGTAAGAGCTTTCTTTCACTACCAGCAAGTCAAACTGACATGAAGTTTGTGCTTGAATGGATAACATTATTTCACAGCCAATTTAATTCTGTAAATCATGTGCAATCTGTTACACTGTAAGCTCCCTCTTGGTTGGCAGTAATGCTTTGCTACCATACTATATCACTTTATTTTGGTTTTATATTAGGTCTTGCATTTGCTCAACAAAATTTGTCTTAATTATTCATGGCTTTAGTGTTTGCTGAAAAGCCTTTTTTATAGGATACCCAACTACCAGTGGCAGCATTTTAAATATAATATGAAATCTGGGATTTTCACATAATCACAGAATCATTTAGCTTGGAAAAGACCTCTGAGATCATCAATTCCAACCTTTGACTGATCAACATCTTGTCAACAAGACCATGGCAGTAAGTTCAGTGTTCATTTATTTCTTGAACACCTCCAGGGATGGTGATTCCACCACCTCCCTTGGCAGTCCATGCCAATGTTTAACCACCCTTTTAATGAAGAAATTCCTTCTGATGTCCAGCCTGAACCTTCCCTGTCACAGCTTTAGGCTGAGTCCTCTTGTCCTGTCATTTGTTGCCTGGGAGAAGACGCTGACCCCTGTGTAATTACACTCTCCTTTCAGGCAGTTGTAAAGCATGATAAGGTCTCCCTGAACCTCCTTTTCTGCAGTCCGCTCAGCTGCTCCTGTTAGGTCTTACCCTCCAGACCTTTCACCAGCTCCATTGCCCTTCTCTGGACAGGCTCCAGCACCTCAATGTCCTTTTTGTAGTGAGGGATCCAGAACTGGACACAGGATTTGAGGTGTGGCCTCACCAAGGCTGAGTATAGAGGGACAATCAGTGCTCTGGTCCTACTGGACACCTTACTGCTGATACAAGCCAGGATGACACTGGCCTTCTTGGCCACCTGGGTATGTTGGTTCCTGTTCAGCCACTGTTGACCAGCACCCCCTGGTCCTTTTCCACTGAGCAGCTTTATAGACACTGCCCTAAGCCTTTAATGCTGCAAGGGGTTTTGTGGCTGAAGAAAAGGACCTGGTGCTTGGTCTTGCTGTACCTCATAAAGTTGGCCTCTGTCCTTCAATCCATCCTATCCTGATCCTTCTGCAGGGCCTTCCTACACTTCCATCATATCAACATTCTTGTTCAATTGTTGTCTGCAAATTTACTGACGGTAAATTTACTTAGGGCACTCAATCCCCTCATCCAAATCATCAATAAGTGTACTAAACTGGGCTGTCCCCAACACTGATCCCTAGGGACACGACTAGTGACCAGATGCCAACTGGATGTGACACCACCACAATCTCTGGGCCTGTCCATCCAGACAGTTCTTAATCCAGTGCAGAGTGCACCTCTCCAAGCCATGAGCTGCCAGCTTTTCCAGGAGAATGCTGTGGTAGATGGTGTTGAAGACTTTGCTGGAGTCCAGGTTGGCAATATCCACAGCCTTTCCCTCACCCACTAGGCAGGTTATCTGGTAATGAAAGGATCAGGTTAGTCAGGCAGGACCTGCCTTTCCTAAACCCTTGCTGGCTGGGTCTCATTGCTTGGTTGTCCTGTATGTGATCATACTGAAGATGATTTGTTCCAGAGCATTGCCAGGCATTGAGGTCAGACTGACCGGCCTGTCGTTCCCCAGATCCTCCCTGTGGCATTGCTTATGGTGACAAGATCATGAACCCATTAAGCCGGTTTCTCACTGTCACATCACACTGATAAGTGAAAATGACTTTTTTTGAATGTCTGTGGTTTGTTAAATTGTGTTTATTTGAAAAAAAGTATGAGATAGAGGTAATTAATGACCCTAAAGTGATTAAGGGCCCTCATGCATAGTCTTAAAGAATGTTACAGAGTTCGTAGATGTAGCTTCTGTTCTTGTACTACCCATCTATTTTTAATATGTTCCGAACATTAATAGAATGTAGTTTCTATTGTGCAACTATAAGTGAACAAAAAGAATATTTCTAAGTGAACAAAAAGAATATTTCAAAAAGGGCAGGATCCAAATTAGACTTCAAATTTATATTCAAAACTCATAGGTAAATTACAGAAACAGTAATTGAAACAATTTTGTGCTTCAGAAGGATTCTAGGTCGCATACTAATGTAACTACATATCTTTTCTTACAAGATTGTGTACTGTTACTTTACCTTGGTTGAAATGTCTGAGTATTTTACATGTCTTCTGAGTATTTCCATCTTTCAACTCATATACTCAAACCCATCTTTATTGGTTTTTTCCAGCTATGTGGTGCCCTACTATGTGGTGTTAGATGAATCTTAAGAACACCTGAGCGGCTAGTTGGCTGGAGTCTGTGTATTTTGCTGAAGATGGTTGTCATGCCTTTTCCTTATAGTTCTCTGCCTACATATATGAATCCTTGTCTGTGGTTCATATCTGAATTTGAACTTGCTTGGCCAGAGCCTGTTCTGTTCAGTTTGTACAGTGCCTAGCACAATCAGATTCTTGCTCATGACCATCACTGTGAAACTTTTGATGGCATTAATATACTAATGACTTTACAGAAATTGGGTACCATGAAAATTTTTGTTCTTAATCTTGTGTGATGGAATTTGTTAAAGTTATCTTCTTTTTACATATGAACAAAATGTAATAACCTGTTGAAAGCCTTAACCATTTATCAAAAAGATGTTACTAATTTGTTTTTAACTGTTTTTTTTTTTTTTTTTTTTTTTTTTTTTTTTTTTGTAGTGTCCATTTTGTGAAAAGGCTTTTATGACCTATTCCTTTTTACAAAGTCACATTCAAAGGCGTCACTCAGGAGAGTCTGAGATCGGTATGTACTTTTAATGTTTTCAAAAAAAAATGAGAGAGGTAGTTTAGAAAAGTGTAAATATAGTGAGGATGTGCAGTCCGTGGTTTTGTGTAACCTGGAAGAAAAGTTTTTACTTTTCATTTTTAGGTAGCAGATCCCAGTTTGTGTGAATGCAAGTGCTACTGACTGATACAAAGTATTGTGCAACATTTGTTTCAGTCTCTGGAAAACAGTTAACAAAAAACCTGTGTGCCATCTTTGCAGCGCCTTTTCAAACTAGCATTTGTGTTGAGTACTTTGGCCAGTAGCACAGTTTAGAGGAGTTTCTCTTTAGCGATGTAAGTTATGAAGGCATGGGTAAAATGAACAAGCTGCACTAAGGAAAATAAATTTTGTAATAATAATATAATATATATATAAAAATATAATTATATATTATCTATAATATTAATATATAATAATTATTAATACAGAAATAGAAAGAGAAACTTAAGAACAGTCCAACTTCATCTATCTATGATACTCATTAACTTGCATACTTTTTTCTCTTCACTAAAAGATGTTTGGTTTAAAAAAAATGTTCTCAAAGTTTCTTTCATTCATATCTAATTCCTCGCCTTCCTGCTAGGCTGCGTGTTTATGATTTATTGCTAAGGACTAACAAGTATTGACAAGTAACAGTGATTAGAAACAAGTTAGGGGAAAAAGCTGCATTGGGGAGGAGAAAAAGTGGGAAGAATCTAATGAGGTCTGAATTGTAGCTTGTCAGGCAAATGAAACAGCAGCAAGAGTGAGAGGGGTCTGAAAAAGCAGCTGAAGAAGTGTGAATATATTGGAAGAAGAAAGAAGCTCTTGTGCACCTTACACTTGTTAAAAATGATAGTACAAGATGCTGCAGAAACAATTGAAGTAATTGTTGTATAAAAGGATTAGCCTGAAATAGCTTTATGGAGAAAATATTCCATGCAGTTATTTCTGAAATAATATTCAGATTCCCAGATGATGGGCAAGTAAATCCTTGGTAAATTGATGGAATGCTTCTCAACTGAAGATTGTGATTTTTGCATATTTTAACATTTTTTTTTGATATTCCCCCAGTTCTTTCACATAAATAATTAGTTGTATTCTAAATGGACTCCTTACAAAAGTTACTTAGAATAAACTTAACCTAAGAGTTTGAATAACTGAGGTTCACCTTCATACATCCTTTATATGAGGCTGTGTTGTTTAGATTCCTTTGAAATTAGGTTATAGAATACTTTTTCATGTAACTATTTCATAAACTATTTCACATGTCAGTGGTACAAATATTTGAGGGTAAGTTTGCAATCCAGAGACTGTATTTAAAAGCATCTATGGAGGATCATGGTGGTGGGAGGGAAAATGGTCTAAGAAAGTCACACTTTGTGAAGATGTTACTGAAACACTAGAAATGTCTGCAGTAAGTATCACAGTTCCAGAAATTGCAACAAACCTTTTTAAAGTCTGTGTTTCTTTCAAACAGAACAGAAGAGGAAAGGAAATGTAGAAAAATTGCAGGATGAGATTGAAAAACTGAAGGAGCAGTTGCAGTTCACCAAGTCCCAGTTAGAGTTTGAGCAGCAGGCTAATTTGGCCAGGTTGTCTAAGGTAATACGTACTAAGTAATGTGAATGTCTCATAAGAATTAGCACTTTGAACTGTGTTCACTCAGCCCAGAGAAGTACTGGATTTCCCGATGTTGAACACTTTCAAGATTCAGCTGGAAAGGTCCTGGGCCACCTTGTCTAGTTTGTGCTGTTGTCAAGAAAGGCTGGACCAGATTATCCTGAGGATAATCCCTTCCAGCCTGGTAGTCTATGATGGATGATGGTCTTCTTCCTTGTTTTCAGAGGAAATCCTGATCTTCTGTAAAACATGGAGCGTTTTTTTCCCCCACTCAGCTTCAGACTTCTCTTCCTTCAGTCCTTTTGTTCCCCCCTTTCTTGGAAGTGTTCAGCTTCCATTTTAAAAAGTGTGTGTTTAAAAACAGAATGACCAAATCAAAAGCTGGTGGAGTTTCACTTAGGAGTACAGGCACTGTCAGAATAATGGGTCTTAACCCTATGTGGCCATGTGGAAGGCATTCTACTCATTCATTCTGTGCCTAGCTTTTGAGAAGTACATCTATAACATATTTCTCCTGCCCCTAAAGCATTGTTTTGTTTATGAGGCGGAACTTGGAGTATTCATAACAATGCAAAGTAGATTTTTTTGGTGCCTTAGGGGCCTCTTTTGAAGTCACTTGTCTTAGCTAAGAATCCTAACTGCAAGGGGACTACCTGAAATGTCCTGAAGCTACAGTCTGCAGTGTTGCACAACAAGAAACTTTCAAAACTTCTCTGTTTTTCTGGGATGTCAGGGAATATAGAAATGTGTGGTGTGACTGGTTACAGTTTGTCTGCCATGACTGACATCCACCATCAATTCAGGTGTCATAATGTTACTGTCTTTTGATTGAAAGAGCAGAAGATCTTTCCCATGTCAGGGGTTTTTTTAAGAGAACTACTACTGGAGGGAATTTGTATATAAACTGCCATGCTTCCAATTCTTGGTGCCTTCTGCTCCTTTGAGGTGAAAGGGTACAGATGATCCCATTCTTCCTAATTGTACAATGATTGCATGTTATAATTAGAGAACAAATTCAGAGTGACTATTGTGATGGGAAAACATAGGTGTTTCCTAAAAGATATGTATGTCCTGGGCAGTGAAATGCAGGACTTTAAACAATCTGAGAACTATATAAAAATGCACCACTATGTAGTTGAACTGTTGAAGTAATCTAATTGATAAAGCTGGGTAAATGTGTATGGGGATAAAATATTTCTAATTTCATCTATGAGACAATGGGTTCTGAGCTGAGTGCTGTTACTGAAGGGCGAGATCTTAAGCTTGTGATACACAGCCCTGGGGAAACATTAGTAGCAGCCAGCAAAGAAAATCAAATATTACCAATTATTCTGAAAATTCACTCTGCAAGCCACAACCTAAATACGTTGTGTGAGTCTAGGCCCTTCATCTCAAAAAGGATAGGTTAGAGCTATGAAAGTTATGGAGATGGGTTACAAAGATGATCAGGCAGTATTTAGAATGACTGAGCATGCTGAGAGTTGTCAGTCTGAAAAAGACAAATGCTTGATGAAGATGGAGGGTGAGATACTGATTCCTGTGGAGTCTTGAGTTATACAGAGTGAATAGTCATGAACTATTCCCTCTGTGCTCCAGTTCAGGGCTCAGAATTCAACAAGTGTACCTAGCAGGAGCCAGATCCAAACAACTACAACAAGTAAAGTACTTGGCTCTTCATGCAGCTCGTGGAGCTCCTTGTCAAAAGGTGTTTCAGCTGCTAAAAGCTGATGCAGCTGCTAAAAGCTGATGCAGCTGCAGGGGATGACTGCAAAGTGTATGAGGAGAAATGTATTGAAATTTATGCAGTTAATGAAGTTCACAGAACTGTATCAAGCTCCAGAAGTCCTCTGAGCTGGAAACAGCTGGCAACTTTGAGATTGTGAAGGAGAAACATGCATGTTTGCTTGCCCCAATATTAGCCTTTCTTACTTAGCCAGTTAAGGCCTTTGTGAGAAACAGGATGCTGAACTAAGTGGATCTTTGATCTAACCAAGTAAGGTCGTTTGTATGTTTTTCAGTGGAAAATAATGAACTGCCAAAACTGCTTTCAGGCATATTTGATAGCTTGCAAAATGTACGGTTTGCTACCCTAAAATTCTTTTAAAAACTGGTGGGTTTTATGTTTTTTGATGTCACAGTACTTCCCAATTATTGAAAGTGACTGCATTCCACATGCAGTTTGGGAGCTTGAATTTGTGTTGAATGTGAGGAAAAATAACAAATAATGTTTTTTTAAAAAAAATCAGGAATGTGAGCAAAAATCGAAAGAAGAAGAGATTCTACAATCATTTCATAAATGGAAAGAAGAAGAAAGAGAGAAATTTGCTGATCAAATAGAAAAAGTGAAAGATATGTTTATGAAAGAGCTTAAGGAGTTATATTCAAGAAATACAACCTTAGAAAATGTAAGCAATTTAATTTTTCTAACATTTTAAAGCATGAATCCCTTACAATAGATGGCAGTGAACTTCACATATTTGATGTGTGATACAGTTATTATAAAGTTCTTCCTACAAAACTCTAAAAATAATGATTGAATGGTAGCTATAATTGTATCTTTGTATACAGGTATTTAAAAACATAATTTCAGGTTGCAGGTTTTTTATTTAAAGGATTGTTTTGTATGAATGAATGATCCCCTCAGCACTTATGTCAGTTTTTCTTTACTCCTCAGCCTTTGAATGCTTGTTTATAGGTTAAGAGGTATTGTTGTGGTTGCTGCATGTTAGGTATCCTTATCTTAATATTCTCATAAGTGGCATGGAGGACACTAACTTCTGCATTTTAGTCCTGACAGAATTTGTGTATTTTCAATAGGTGCTTTGGAAATGCTCACTAGCAAGAGAATCATGAGAGTATGGCTAGGTCAGAAAACAAATCTGCATAGCATTACCATTGCAGCTTATATTTTGTAGCTGCTAGGTCCTGTGTATTCTTACATGTTGTATTTATGTTAGATGTAGATATTATTAATGATGTGAAATTTGATAAATGCTGAACTCACGAGAAATGGGAGAAGTATCTGATGCAATCTTTGCATTACTGTGTTTAAAGAAAATTTTGTATTCCTCTTCCCTCCTGTTAGCAACTTTTAGAAATACAAAAGTCCAATATGCAACAAAAATCCAATTTAGGAACACTGAAAGACAGCCATGATTTTTCAGAGGAAAAACCTCCACGTCCTCAGGATCATCCAAATGTGGTTAGACTTCTGGAAAAACAGGTAACACTATAACTTAATGTATTGCTTTTGACAGATTACTTGCTTTCTCTTTATTTTTGTTCATCTCTGAGGAGGATATGATATCCCTAAGTAAAATTTTCATTTTTCTCAATGCCAAAATTAGCTGGGTTTAAAGATTTAATACTATTTAATATTATCTATATAATGGCAAACAAGAATTTGTTTTCTTTATCCTTTATAAATGAAGTAATTGTTAGTTATTTATTGTTATTTTCTTTTTCTTTATGATTAAATATATCTGTCTTTGCCAAGTGTGGTGGCAGTTCTATTCCAGAAGGCTCTAATAAAGCATTAATAAAGTTCTAATAGAGCATTACTCATCTGTGAGGCCACTTACAGAAAAATTGGAATATTCCATTTCCCAAAATGAAAAAGAAAATTAGGTAGCTTTCTGACAGGATTTTTCAACCTGTGCCATTTGTTTTCTTTCATGGTTTTGGGGATGTGAATGTGTTTGTTTACTGCTGGTGTTATACAGAAGTTTGGTCACTTCTGCCCAAAAGATGTGCAAAACTTAGTTTTGGTTTGTGGGTTTTTATATTTCATTGAAGGAAATTGGCTTCACTCTAAAACTCATATGTTCGTTTAGGAGTTTTGTCATTATTACAAAATAATATAAAATATACAAAATACACAATATTACACAATTGTTAACGAGTCCTCAAAATTACATTATGTAGAAGGAAAACCCCCTGCTCTTACTACTCTTTTTGTTAATACACAGAGATGTATCAAAATGCCTGTGTATTTCTCACTCACTTTGACTGCATATACAAATCAAAGATCAAATATAGTTTCTAGAGTGATTGGTAAGAAAACCACACTCAGATGTATAAATCATGCTAATAATTGTTCTAGGCATTAAATACTGGGTTCCTCAAATTTCATATAATCTGTCATCTTTTTTTGTATTTATGATTTATTTAGAAAAATAAAGCTGCATATAACATGTTATTAAAATATTATTATTATTAAAGCTGCAGTAATAAATCATTAACAAGAAACAAAGCTGCATATATCAAACTGAATGTGTTGTTAACAAGCATTAACATGGATTTCCTCTACGCAGGAAAAAAAGTGGACATCTTTAATACAAGCCGTCCGTCATGACCATGAGACAGAAAAGTCCTTGGTAAGTGGCACAGCAAGCCACTTACACCTAAAGGAGACTTTTTTTTTTTCTTTACCCCTTCAATAGTTCTTGATATGCTCTAGTACATCTGCCAGATATCAAGAGTTTATAAGAGTGTGTCCTCTTAGCTGTATTTATCATCTCTGTGCATTTGTTATGGTAGGATCTTGGTGTTTCAGTTAAGGCCAGAGTTGAAAGTGAATTTATAATTTCAGAATCTGACAGAAAACTGAAACTGTATATGTCTTTTGAAGAGCTTACGGCTGATTCTGTGAGCACTGTATTATACAGTATTTACTGTATTATGTGGGTTGGCTGAATTGTTGAGATATAACTTGCCAACATGTAGCTTTCATCCACTCTGTACCTGCTGCTACCATGGACCTGTGGCATATGTCTCAGCCTGTTTTTTCTCCTTCCTATCACTTCCCTATCGCTTTTTCTGTTGTAGTTTTCTAATGCAGAATCTGTTCAGCTTTTCCAGGAGAAAACACCATGGCATTTAATTTTGCTTCAGTTTATATATTTTACTATACAAAGCTTTATTCCTCTTGTTTGGTTTTTTTTTGGTTTGTTTTTTTTTTACGTCTGCATTTCTTTTTAATCTCTTTCCTGCTTTGTTTCTCTTGCTTCTTTTCCTTTCATTTTCCTTTCATCTGCGTGACTATGTAAGAACTGAGCAGATCATAGTGGTCTGACTAATGCTTCTCCTCCTCTGGCAAGAAAACACTGGGGAGAAACCATGGAACAGTCCTCAAAAAGGATGTAGTTAAAGATACACCCACATACAGTGCAAGAATAGAATAAGGGAGGAGTAATGTAAGTATTACTTTTGGGATGGTGCACCTAAATAATGTTCCCTTTGTTCCACATTCAGAGTTAATAAACTAGGTTTATAATACAAATTCACTTATCACCTCCTTAAAATATAATTATTGGACACTATTTATAATTAAAACATTTTCATAGGTTTATACACTTTTCCTGCAATCTTATTTTTAGGCACTTGCAGCAGTGTGTTTGTATGTCCTTTTCTTTATATTGAGATTTAGGTAGTCTTGTGTAATTCAAAAGTGATCCAGTCAACTGTTTTATAATATATACAAGTCCTAGTGAAGTCACAGAAGACATCAAGTTTTTGCTGAGAAAAAAAAGTTACAAGTATCTAAGCATGACACTTGCTTGTTTAGACTTTATAGCATTAAAATATTTTGTATGGTGTTAATATGATGTTACTTTTCTTCTGATTGCTTTCTAGCTACAGTCACAGATTGAGACAATCAAAACATCAGCAAAAGAAGACCTGAACAGAAATAACATGTTTTACAGGACGAGGATAGAAGAATTGGAACAGAGGCTTCAGCAGCAGAATGAGATGATTAATAATCAGAAGCAGCGGGTCTGTTTTGTGAAACACTCTGTTTCAGAGAGCACAGTTCACAGAGAAACACTATACTAGCATTTGGCCTTTGATATTTCTCTGATTGCATATTTAATATTCACAGTTTGTAATAGTGGTGCTGGAGTGTTTTGGTTATGCTTTGGAAATTATCTTAATAAATAAGAAAAGGATAAATAATAAGTTAATATGTTAATAAATAAGAATAGATCTGAAAAAGAGACACAGGAATATAAACCAGGAATTAAAACACTTTTGATAAACAAAGGCTTAATAAACAAAAAATTTTTGATAGTGAAAAGGATTTAATCAGCCATAAAATACTTAAAACAAGATCTAGTGTTTGAAATCTGAAAATACATTACTTCTCAGACTAGAAATAAAGTATTATATTCATTACTGTGAGAATAATTATTTAAAATATTACCGTGTGAAATGTAACAAGACCAAGTGCCAGATTCTCCGCCTGAGATGGGGTAACCGTGGTTGTACGCATGAATTGGGGAACAAGAAGCTGGAGAGTAGTCCTGCAGAAAGAGGTCTGGAGGTTTGAGGTGATGTCAAGTTGAATATGAATCAGCAGTGCCCTGCTGGCAGCCAGGAGGGCCAGCCATGTCCTGGGGTGCATCAGGCACAACATCTCCAGCTGACTGAGGGGTGTGATTGTCCCACTCTGCTATGTGCTGGTGCTGCCTCACCTCGAGTCCTGTGTGCAGTTTTGGGTGCCTCAGTGTAAGAGGGGCACCAAACTATTTCAGCAAATCCAGAGGGGGGCAAACAAAATGATCATAGGTCTTAAGGGAATTTTAGAAGGAGCAGCTGTTGTTGCTTGGCTTGTTCAGCTTGGAGAAAAGAAGGCTGAGAGGTGATCTCCTCTGGAGGAGGAGGTGCTGATCTGTCTGGTGGTCAGTGATAGGACACAAGGAAATGGAATGAAGCAGGGGAGGTTCAGACTGGACATTAGGAAAGGGTTCTTCACCCTGAGGGTGGTTGTGCACTGGAACAGACTCCCTAGGGAAGTGATCTAAGGCTGTCAGAGCTCTTGGTGTGTCAGGACAATGCACTTAGGTTTAAGTTTTAGGTAGTTTAGTGAGAGAATTGGACTTGATCCCTGTAGGTCCCATCCAGCCTGAGATAGTCTGTGATTCTTGGTTTGGAAATGAATTGTTTTTGCCTAAAATAAGGTTTTGTTGAAACGTAACTATAGATTTTTAGAGGTGATTGGAGGGGGGAGGTTTTGGGATGTCTGGAGTTGAGACTATGGCATGATTATGTGGCCTATTCCTCTATTAGGTGTTGCATTCTTTTTAAATCAACATCTGATTTTACATGTTTTGCTTGAGATTAATGTTAAACCTATACTTGAATGCTTAAAGCATGGAAAGACAAATTATAGCTTTTACATCTCCACCTTCACAAATTTTATAGCTGGAGAAATGGAGGACTTAATCATAAACGAATTTCCTTCAATAAAGTGACCTTTGGAAAGATAACAATATGAGCACAGATGTATAATAGGTTCAGAGGAGTCCAAGTTTGGTGTTTGTGAAATACAGTTGTGCAGATCTGCATTCTCAATCCTTGGAAAGTAGAAGGGCTTAAGAAAATAGCTAAGACTTTTTCAGAATCCAAACTTAATGGACAATGAATAGGGGCACTGCTGTGTATAACAAAACAGATAAATAAAAGTGGATCACGGTTCAATATCTTGTGCCAGCTCCATCTGACACTGGCTATGTGTTTGAATGAATTGTGTTGTCCTCTGTGGGAAACTGGAGTGCAGAACATTGTTTTAATCATATAGGATTCACAAGTTTCCTGTTTTCTTTAGATCACATTACAGCCAGTGTGTTTCCTTTACTCTGTCAGTTCAGTGCTTGTCCTGGGGTGTCAAATAGACAAACCTGTAAAGCAGAGAGGAGAACTGTTCATGCATTTAAAATCAATGTGTAATTAAGCACACCAGTGTTTCCCTGGAGTGGAAGCTAGGCTTGCAAAACAGAACATGAATTGCTGAGGAAGAAAGTATTGAATCTCTGAAGTGCTGGAGTGGCCCGTAAGTCTGCTCTCATTTGACTTTATAACTTGCAATAACAGGACGCACAAAGCATGAGTTCACATTAAGACAACACAAAAACGTTCATTAAGCATGAACAAAAGCACATATTGGGCACAGAAGCAGTATTTTTCTCCCCAAATCATAACCAATAATTTCTGTTATGTAATATTACTGAAACCAGGTATTTTATGCTAAATGTCCATTCTAGATATTGATCCTTTGCATTTGTATCTTTTCATGTTTTCTCCTCTAGATAAAAGAACTGTCCAGAAAACCAACTCCAAGTGTTAAAACATATGATGGTGAGTACAAACTGTAAGAGAAAACAGACTTAGTTTCTGATTTCTGCAGCCTGGCTGAAAAAAATACAGACATCAACTGGACTAAACAAAATCCTGCAATAAAATCAGTACTGGATATGTATTTGTTTTTCACAGGGAACCTACCTGTTTCCTTGCCATGATTTACAAAGATCAAGTTTTGTAGCTGTAAAGACTTCTAATGTACAAAGTTGATTGCTTGAGTAGCGAAGAGATGTGAAATAGAACAACTTTATTTTGTATTATGTGAAAAACTTCCAGATTTGCTTTATGAAGTGTAATTTTAATTGATTTTTTTTTATGCTTGACTGTCCTTAGGCTGCAGAAGTCACAAAAGAAAAAATACTGAAAGAGTAGATAAAACTCATTAACTTGTCAGTTAAGACACAGATGTTCAAAGAATGTTAAGAACTCTTATATTTTTGTCTGTGCAATACTTTAACATCTGAAGTCTACTACAAATAGCTAAACCTGATAATGGTGTTTCAGGAGGTCCTGCACCACAAACACCCATATAGTTAATGTTGCAGTTGCAGTGACTAGAAGTAAGTTTATTGCAATAGGTGATGACAGATGAATTAATTCTGATCCCAGTTCGGAAACAATTTTGCTGTATTAACAAGGCACTGGTTTGAACTGAGTCAAACAGCAGGGAGTAGGTTTAGTTTGAGGAAGGCCTAGTAAGAGCATGGCCATATGGCTTTTCAGCTGTAGCTGATCATATTCATGGTCATTTTCATTCCCACTGAAGTACATACTAATAAAAATCCATGGCACACAGGCAAATTTGCTCCCAGTCCCAAGCTGATCTGAGGAATGTGGGATTGAAGTGCATATTCACTCTAAGGCTACACTCTATACAAGATCTATAGATGTATGAGGGTTTGCACTCATTGATGCCAAGTGTGGATGCTGCAGATCCTCTGGGGAATACAAGTCCCAGTCAGGCTGGTCTTGAGTAAGTAGCTTTGGGCCAAGACTTCTTCCCTGTGACACAAAGACAGCATGTGCTCATGACCAAAAACTCGATCACATTCTAGTCCAGTGATGATTTAGCTAGTAGTTTCTTTTCCTGATTCTAGAAGTGTTTGTTAAAAATGCTAAGCATATATAGAGATGTACTTTTCTGTTGTGAAGGGAAGGGTTTTACTTCATAAATGTTTTGTTTATTTTTCCCCATTAATGTAAAAAAAAACCCTAATTTATTAATGTGATTAAATATTGCTCCATTTAAGATTCTGTCTTTGTCTGTAACTGTTTACTACAATACAATTTCTTTTTTTTTTTACTATTATGTTATTCTAGTGAACACTCCTGTGGAGCGTCTTCAAGAACCTAAACCAAGCCCACTAGTTACCCCACACGGTAAGTTTTTTTGATAGGTCCAGATCCAGTACTTTCAAATCTAACACTCACTCTTCTCAGATATATTGCTTATCAAGTCATAGGTCTAAGAGAAGTTATGATGAAAGAACATAATTTGTATGTCAGAGTTGAGAATTTCTATGAAATAAGGATGCACTACTGAGAAGAACAACCGAAAACCAAATTAAAATAATTTGAGAATATTTCCTAGAATATGTGTATTATTGAAGCACTTAGATGAAATTTATTGAGGAAAAAAATTTGTGTTTTCTAATGGAAAATATGCTTATCTGATATATGTATATACTGGATAGGTACATGCATCTACTGAAATTTGTATAGGGAAACATGTGGAGATGTTTGTTTAGAAGTCTTGAAATACTGTATTTTCCATGTGACTTCAAATTGCGAGGAGTAAAAATACAGAAGAAATAATCAATATAGACAGTTATCCTGTCCTAGTTCTTCCAGAGTATATCTATTCCGCTATCTATGTGGTTACATATAGATCATTATTTAGATATTTTAACTTGTGGCATTGTGGCATCCTTTAGAAGGGGAAGGGGGCAAGGGAGCTATATTTGCATTGTTTTGTACTTTGTGAAAATAATTTTGGGTTTTTTAATGTATGCAAATTAATGGAGAGTATTGTTACCATACCAATATTCTGCAATCAACTAATTCTTTATTTTCCTTGTAAGTAGTGATGTAATGAAAAATGAGCAAGCAAAATGTCTAAAAACAGTTTATTAATTTGAATTATAAGTAAATAATGGATTTTTCTAATTATTTCTCTTAGTTTTAAAACTTGTCACGGAGAGACTAAATGGAATTGGTCTGTGAAAAATGTAGATAATTTTTCTTTTTTGCCAAATACAAAAAGTTCTGAAAATGCCTCTTTGGAGAATGGGCACTATATATCAAGCTTTCGATAACTTGATGAGGAATAAAAAACTCATGTAGTGCTCATTTTAAACTATTTGTTATGACAGGAATTATTTAAAACAGGAAAACTGATTATATTATTGGTAATTATTCTATGGTAACATTATTTGAATAATAGAAAGATTTCTTTCTAAGCTCTGCAAAGTTTAGTAGTTCATTTTTTGTGACTTTCTAAGTTAAACTGTATGGATGAATATTGTGTAGACAAAAGTAATAGTGTATTAAGTATAGAGAATTGGGATTAGCATTTTAGCAATGAATTCTTTTTCATTTTAGCCAGCCTCATTACACCAAAACAGTAGTTCTGGTTCTGGCTAAGAATTCTCACAGCATGTAGTTTAGCAATTTCCCCAAATTTAAGTTTTATGAAGATTATTGCTGCTAAGTTCTTACCCACCAAGCTTGTCAAGCATTAGTTACTTGGTGCATTTGCTTTCATTTGTACTGAGGACAGAAAGAGTCCTGTGAACATTAGTATTTTTTGTACTCTGACAACTTAAATCAGCTCATTCAGATCTTTCATAATTTCTTGCTGCTTCAAATATGAAGTTTGTGACATCTTGTGAAACTTCTCAAGATAGAAAAGACTCTTCCTGCCATTGATACACAAAAGATTCACCATCAGTTTATTATGAAACCTCAAAGAAGGTGTTCCCTTCAGATTCCTTTGCTGATTACTATTTTATTTATCTCTGCAGGTCTCTCTGTCTGTCCCCTTTCTTCCCTTCTGGATTGTTTTTTAAACTTGCCTTACCTAATTTTCTGGAGGTTAGCAGAAGTTATGGTGTCATTCCCGAAGTTTTCAGGACTCCTCAAGGGATTGACTTACTGAATTAAGACATCATGGCTGCATCTCATGCCTTAATGAAAATGAAAGCACTTCCTGGTAACTTCTGTAGACAAATTTATCTAGCACAGATCATCTTATAATTGCCTGTGTATAAAATATCTTCATTCTTTTTTTTTTAATTAATTCTAGAAAAGGCTCTCTAATGTGAACTTTGGTATGCTTTTCAAAGCTGCTCAGAAGCTTTTGCATCCTAGTATTCGTTCTGCAGCTTAAATCTGTGTTATGAAAAGATACCCAAGTTGCAAATGTGAGTTATCCTAGGTGTAAAGTAGAATAACTATGTTATTCTGGTGTTTTTCTGTTAATATTCCTGACTTCTTTTGAGAGCTAGTAGAGCTCCTTGAATGCCATCCTGGCAGAACATCCTCTCCATTTCTGAGCTACCTTTGGGTTTTGTGCAGATATAACTTAGGTCTTACTTTCAAAGATTACTTCAGTCTCACAAAAAGGCAACAGATAAATTGCAATTTATTTTTTAAAATAATATTTTAAAATTAGGCTTTGTCTCCTACATTACTCTTGAAATGTTGATACTTGTTCAATATTTAGTCTTTGTTAGGTCAATAATATGTGGTGGAATTGAAGATGGTAGTTAAAATGCAAAGCTACCAACTAGATTGTTCATTACAGCCTATGTCTCAGTCTACAAATGTGGTGTGGACACCAAGGCTCAGCTATCACTAGGGACGTAGCTGAGGCATTTGAGGAAAATTTGGTTAGAGTACTTACTCTTCCTAGACAGTAAACAGAGAAAAGGGGCGCCTTCAGAATTTGGTTCAGTTGAACTACGGTCTGAATGCTCTTTGAAGTTGCTGTGTCTCTTCGACTACTGTAGAAGGAGCCTGAGGTGATTAGGCTCCTAACTTAGAGGCCTCAGGTAAGTGTAAAAAAAAAATCACACTTAGGTATATTGGTTTAAAGTTAATATTTCTGCTGCTTATGTGCAGTATATGGCTTTCTATTGATCAGTTAGGAGAAAAAATTTATCAAGTGCATTAATTCAAAAACAGTGGTCCAAATTACAGGTATCACGGATTAGGTCTGGCAGCTCTTTGTATGCGTAATTTGAGTATAAATTAAAGGAGTATATAATGAGTGTAGCCATGGCTTACATTCCTTACACCTTCAAGAAATGCAGTAGTTTAAAAAAACCAAATTTTTCGTTTTGTCCTAGGTTGTTGCATTGCAAGTGCAAAGTGCTTACTGTGGATGACACTACACCGTAGATAATTTTCTTGCTTCTGATCAGGCTAAAAGTCATTTAGCATTTCATATTTCAACATAAATACATAGGGTTTCTTCTTTAAATGTTGGCCAGAAAACTGGTTTTTCCAATAGTACTGTCAGAATATTGGGGTTTTTTTTAACTAGTAGATAAGAACAGACAAATAATATATGATATGCATGAAACATACACAGCCTGAATCCTTCATTATTGCTAAATATATTTTCCTATTCCACCTGTGTAGATTTGTCTTCAAATACTCTTTAAAACAGGTATTTAATTATTTCTTAAAGTATGCTGGGCACATAATTTTTCAGCAGTATAATTATCCACTAAGAAATTAAGGTAATCTGTACGTTTGATACATCTCATCTGTGTCTCTACACATACTAGCTGGCAGAAGAGATACTCTGGAAGATGTGGGATGATAGACACACCACTGCTGCTGTCCTTAATGATGGCTAGAATTAATATGGCTGATCAGATGGCCAGAAGAAGCACTTCTCTGGTAAACATAAGGAGAGGAGTCCTTTAGGGTGGTCATCTCCACATGTCTATAAACCAGACTAATGGTTTTTCTTAAGTGTGATTCCAATGTGATGTTTAATAGATATGTCTTAGAATATGTTTACAGTGAAGAGAAAGAAAAGGCTTGTTTGCGTAAGGGAAGTTGGTGTTTTCAGGTGTTGTACTCCCTCATGCCTTAGCATTTGATCTCCTCTGTTACCATGCAGTGAACAGCAGTATTACACATAATAGTTGCATTTCGGGTTTGCTCTTGAAACTGTTCTTAGTAATCACTGATTTTTCATTTCCTCTCTTTCTGGTACACTGAGGAAGAGAAGCATGTACCTTTATACCTGATCAGCAGATTATTTTCAGGTCTGAGTTGTGAGGACTTGGATTTTCCTGTTACATTAAGTCATTTGGCAAGGGCTTGTGCAGAGATGGGTCAGTCCCTTTAAGCAGAGAGCATTTGAGTAGAGTACAGGTAAAACAAGCATAGATTAAATCCAACTACACAGCAACTGCCTTACTGACTGGTAAGTCCAGCCGAGAAACTCAGGGGCCTCAGTGCCTATGCAGCTTAATTAAATCTTCCCAGAGCATTTCATCTGTACTTCAGGCTCTGTCCTTCTAAACAGACGCATTTCAGGCTTTTGGGAATGATTCCAAACTGTGTCTGAACACTGTTTTGAAGAATCTTAGCTGGTGAAGAGTAGCAGTGTGCCAGGAGCAGTGGTGTGGAGAATCATGTTCCAGTGCCCAGGAATGCTTTGGCCACTGGTAAATTTTACAGCCTTAGAGACTGAAAGACCAGAAGACCATTTTGTCTCTTAGAGTTTTGCTTTTAAATGTTTGCCTAAGATATCTTGATATTTGCATCTTGTTAACAACTTGTGATGGTATAAGAAGCTTTTTATTAAAACTTCTTAGTTAGTGCAAGTTCTGTGGGAGCAAATCTTAAGTCTGGTAATTGGCTTGGGAAAGCAGGTGAGAGGCTGAATATCACCACAGACATGGAAAGCATAGGGAGAGCAGATCCCATACCCAGGCATTTATGCCACCAGATTTAATCCTCTTTACTTGGGGAATATTGAAGATGTGGCAGTGTCACTTAGCTCCAAATGCTCATTTCACTGTCATTACATGGCACAGTGCATCCATGTTTATACCTGGTGTACAAGAAGTGCCAACAAATGTCTTTATGTAGCATCACTTCCTGCCCTTCTACCCACAGAGTGTAACAACCATTTATAGTGCAAGAGGTTTTTTGTGAAGAATGGGGAAAATGCATGTAGTTGAATGCTGAAAGTACAGTTTGGACATCTAGGTTTTTATTGTAAACCCCAGAAGACACTCAAGCTCTAGTTTTTATTGATATCAATTAATTTGTAGGTGAATATTAACATTTTAAAAACCTGAATACTTACTGGTCTACATATAATTATTTTCAAGCGTGTCTTAAATCTGAATTTTATAAAGTTGTAAATAAACTGTAGTCTGGCTTCATTTTTGTGAAGCAAATTGTATCTGATAGCCTATAGAATGATAAATTCAAAGTGTTTAGGAAGCTGTTTGCAGCACAGACATTTCAAGAATTTTTTAAAACACATGATAATAGTGAATCTTACTCAATTGGAGTGATTGAAGATTTTTTTAATTGGTTTTATGGAGAAATATATATATGTGTGTGCATGTTAAATCTCTGTCTTGCACATATGGGCTCAGTACTTAGTAACTCTGTGGAATAGTTAATATATTTTTGAGATTTACTTTGTCCATTTCACTTGTCTTTTTTAAACTTCTAGTATAAAATTGCACATCAACAATACTTTTAAATACATCCTAAAAAATTGCTTCTTATGTGAAATGAACAAGAATATTGATTTACATAATCCTGGGTGCCCCTGTCATTGTAGATGCCTAAAAATACCCTACCTGGCCTACCTGGTGCCATTCCAGAAGTTGTGTGATGTATCAGTCAACCTTGCACTGATGGCTTAAAACTCTGATGGATCTGGGATGATTCCATACACCGGTGTTTGGACAACAGAATCACTCCTGAAGTGACTATTGTATTAGGGTCTCCTCTACAAAAATGTATCCCCAAGGCAGTGAAGAGTCACGTTGCAGTGGGTTTGTGATGGTTAAGCAGGTTGTCAGCAATCAAGAAAGTTGACATCAGTGTGGTGGTTTTTTCCTGACTTTCCCGCTCTGGACCTTGACCTTTTTCTGTCCTTTTTGTCTGGTGTTCCTGTTCTTCCGCATTATTAGAGCAGGCACCCTTGGTGCATATGCTGGAGCCCATAGAGGAGCTTTCAGAAGAGGAAAAAGGTAATGATTGATTCAGCTCAAAATATGCTGGCATGTGTTTCTTGAAAACAAAAAATGTTTTTTGATACCTACAGTATTTTCATTGTATTTCATTATATTTATGTGATTTGGGTGGAAACATTGTTTGTGTCAGTCTCTTGTTTGCTATTGCTTGTAAATATTAAGACTTCCTTATCCAAGTTCAATGTTTTTTTGAAAATCTGGCTAACTTCTTTAAAGCAGGCACATTCCATATGTCTAAATGGATTTGAACAAAGCAGAGCAAAAATGTTTGATGGGGAAAAGCCCCTCACTAGGAAATTCTTGGTGCTAACACAATTGCAATATGTGCTCACTCCCTTTTAAAACTCTGCATAAGAGGATAAAGAGTTCAGGTGTAAGAAAGTTGATGGTGGAGGTTGGAGCTGCCAGCTTTCATGAATGCATCACTGATGCTTTTACAAGTGGTCTCTCTTGCACCTCGCCGTAAACAGTCACAGCTCCAGCCAGGGTTGTGCAATTCAGAATAAAGTTATGTATCCCAGCATTGGCAGCTGTTGTGCCTCCTCCAAGGAGAACTTGGAGGCCACATTTACAATGACAGAACAGAAAGCTCAGGTTCATCCTGCATGGTATTCTTCTCCTGAAGGCAGCTAATAGTACCTTAGGTGAAACACCAAATAGCTGAATAACATAAAAATCTTTTCTGTGTGTGAAAACCAAAATCAGTCTTAAACCCTACAGTCAGTGAGTTTAAATTTCAAAGAAATTATGCTGTTTTGAACACAAAATTGTTGTTTGAATACATCTGTGTGTTGAGAGGTTTCCCCAGGGAAAATCCAGTGACTCTGAACAATCTGAAATAAAGACTGCTTGCATTTTTGCCGTTCTTGCTGTTTCTCTTACTTGCCATCTTCTCTCTTGATGGATTGTCTTTGTTTCTTCTGCTCTGCCTAAAGGCATGACCTGAAGTGCAGAAGAGAAAAAGAAAGAATGCAGTCTGAAAAGATAGACCAAGATTTTTTTGGGTTTGATGACAGTCATTTGTAAGGGAGAGTGTGGAAATTCTTGACTCAGAACATAATTTTCTAGGCTTATGTAGCACCTGAGACAGTGGACCAGATGTAAGGTCCCTTGTCTCAAAAGTTAAATCTAGTATTTAGGGATGAATAAGAAAAGAGTTCCTTAAATAATTGCTCTGGCAAAGAGGATTTGACTTGAGTTAATTAGCAAGAATTAATATTGTCATTAATTAGGATAATGCCAGATAGTCTCATTACTCTTATTAGTATGTAGTAATTAGACATTTAAAAATGAGTTTAAATGTATCTATTTTATTCTAAGAATTAACATTGGAAAGAGACAGAATTTTCAGAAGGCTCCTGGGAACCTTCCACTTCAAAATGTCTCGTGCATAGGTGTCTGGGTAGATTTTGTACTGAATAATGCCATCTTATCCTGACTGGGGATAGTCAGATAGCTCTGTGTTTCCTCAAGACCAATTGTTTGCCTCTTCTAGGACTCAGTTCTCTGGACAAATCAGTTTTAATCTCATCTCTGTCAGGGACTGAGTTGTCCATGCAGTTCTCAAAACCAGATGAGAATTCAGCCTGATTATGTCCTCTTCAACACAGATCTAATAGTATGGCAGCTGGACTCTCAGTTTTCATCACCTATAGTTCTTTCATGGAGCCCATGGGAAGCCAGTTCCTCAAAGCTGCCTAATATGTCATTTGTACATCTTGAGGCTTTTTTTTTCTCCTCTTTAGGGTGCTTGTCTTTTCCTTAAATAAAAATGGAAAGTAAATGGAACTGCTTTCTAATACGCTGTCATTGTTTAAAATAGAAAAAGTGCCACATTTGTTTTAAAATATAATATTTGAAAGTTACAATATGGAATTATGCCTTCATTCCTGTTCTCGTCTATTGGGTGGCAAATGACTCAGCTGCCCTGTAAGGCATACTGGGAAGAAACAAACTCCTGCCCAAGATTTTCCTGTTATTTCAGGGGAGTTGGGAGTGTGGTTTACCGCATGCTTTCCTGGGGTATTTTATACCCTTTGCCAGCTTTGCTGACCCCGGCCAGACAGAAGCAGCCATCACCGTTCCACAGGTTATCACTTCATTTACTTTGAGTGGCATTCAGTAAAATTTTATCTTGCCAGTGACACTTTATAGACAGGTTCCAAATGGGTGTGTTTTGCTTCTTTACTCTCCTGTATGACCCTATAATACTTTGGCCTAACTTAAATGTCAGTCTTCATTTTAGATGGAAGAATCTGTCTAGATGATTCTTTATTTCTTGCATAAGAATTCTTTATTGACATAAGAGTCATTATTGACACTTAAAGCAAGGGAAAGAGGGTTCCAAATGGGTGTGTTTTGCTTCTTTACTCTCCTGTATGACCCTATAATACTTTGGCCTAACTTAAATGTCAGTCTTCATTTTAGATGGAAGAATCTGTCTAGATGATTCTTTATTTCTTGCATAAGAATTCTTTATTGACATAAGAGTTATTATTCACACTTAAAGCAAGGGAAAGAGATAAGAACTTCTTTGTCTGCTTTTAAGTATGTATGATGTCATAGACTTGCATAGAAGAAAACATGACACTGAACTTTGTTCTTGAAAGATTTTTGAAGATGACTATTATCCATCATGTATTTTCTGTGAAACAGTCTGCCCCAGACTAAGGTTTTCTCTTTACCAAGACTTTTGAAAGTGTTACAACTTTGCAAAGGTTTAGTTTCAGTAGATGATTTTATCAGAGAGCATCATGCTGCTTGAAGCTTTTCTTGAGTAAAAGTTTGTAGTATTCTTGTTCTGATTCCTGCTAGAATTCAGCTTTTCTTTGAAATAAATACCATGTTTAGAGAACCTAAGTATCAGAAGATAGTCTTTCTTTATCAGAAGTTTTCAAGTACAAAGCTAAAAGTAAAGATCTTTGTTGCTAAATATTCAGCATCGTATCTTTACAGCGATTCTGTAACTAGAGCAATGAAAGGTACTTGTGATGGTGAGTACAAGGTGCTGAGGTATAGATTCCAAGTGAGCTGGATTTTGTAAGCTAGCCCAGTATATTGAAAATTACACGATTCCGTGTAGATAAAAAGTGCACATATGTGTCTGTGCTGTTCCTAAAGAATGCATGCTTCAGTGCAGTTTTTAACTGTCTCATGTACTGTGGATTTTTAAAATATCTCTTAACAGCATTTTTCCTTCTTATTTCAGAAATTGAGAAAAGTGATCTAAAACCAGGGAGAAGTAGCAACTATTTAATAAATGCTCTGAGGTCTGATCCTTCCTTAACTAAAGAATTGCGAGCTGTTTTGGAGCAAGCTCTGGAGGAGAAGCTGGAATCCTTTGGAGTTAAAGCAGTAAGATATTAAATGATTTAAAAGAAGGGTAATCTTTGTGCCACTTTTCTTCTGTTCTCTTTCACTCCTGTGCTACAGTTCTCAACCTAAAAAATCCAAAGCTAAATTTCCGTATTTTAAGTAATTGTAATTCCTTAACCATTAACCTGAGAGGATGGCCATCGAATTACAGCTGTGGAGGATATGGCTACACTTGTGGGCAGTATTACCAACTTTCGTGATTTTTCTACAAGCTTTGTGATATCTGAAGTCTAAAAGAGTGCTTACAGTACAATTTGTTTCCTTAGGGTGTTCGTGGAATATCGAATGATCGTTTAAATAAAATTTTGCAAGCTATTGAACATGCCAGAGAACGCAAAGAGAAACAGGAGCCCACCATTCACGGGATTCGAGAGCAGCTGGAACGTCAAGTTGGCTTTCGGATTGAAGAGAAATCATTATCTTCTAGCAAACTTGATTCCTGTTTTCAGCTTCCTGGTGAAGGTTACTGTAGATTTGGGGATTTATTTCATTGTCTTATAGTTTATAACTGCTATTTAGAGTATTATTTAACACAGCTCCTTTCCTGCTTTTCCATGTCAATATTCCATATAGTGATGGACAACTAAAATGTTATCTTTAAAGGGTTCTTGACATGGTGTTAAACAGCAAATATCTTAACTCTGGCAAGATACATGGTGTTGTGTTGGAAGTGTAGCACTTTGGCAGCAAATAAATCCCTTTGCTTTCCAGCTGATCCTCACAGGTCTGAAGGGCTGGGTATGGCTGCACTTATTTTCTCATTTTAACCAATTCAGCATTGTAAGTCTGATCATGTTCCCAGGTGCACCAGTAGTGTGGGTTACAGTCTGAGTCTGGTCTCATTTTGTGATCCCAGATTTGCCAATAGTGACAGCTTAGCATCAATACCTCTTCCCTGGCTGACTGCAGTGATAAGGGTCACCCAACCTCTGCCTGATAACCTACCACCTCCTCAGCATGCCATCATGGCCACATAATCCCTTAGCTACATATCTCATGGCCTGTCTCATGGAAGTCCCTTCATTATATATCTCATCACTGTAGGCCTTGTCCCTACATTATCCACCCCGTGACTACAGTCACACCTTCAATTTGGTGCCCCTATCACACCTGTGTAATGGATTTTTGGGGGTCTTTGTAAGGAAAATGATCATACCTCTTCCTCACACCTTTCATTATACCACACCCAGACCTTATGTGTTTCTAACAGATCATTGTCCAGATTTTTACATACATGTCTATGATCAAAGCATATCAGAGTCAGCATTAACATAGCAACAACAGGATGAAGTAGTTTATTGAAAATTCCTCTAGCTGTGGGTGACTATCTGAAGAGGAGGGTCTGACCACTGAGGCTGTCCATCTTACTTCTTACTGTATTCTTAGCGAGGCCCTATGTAAAATTGATTAGATGCCACCAGGACTGAAATTCCCTTTCAAATTCAGTGGCATTGTGGTTACCTTTCTAATTTCAGTGGGCAAAGTGCCCTCATCTCCTTCCCTTATATTTGCTGCCATAGTAAATTTCACAAGTGAGAACTGCATGTGGTGCAGAATGTACTCTAGTTACCATATTCATTAGCTTCCATGGATAGAAGAAGGGAGGGTCTCCAACCTGCAGGTTAAGCTTGTTGATGTGTGAACCAAATTTGGTTCATTATGCAATAGTTCCTTCTACAACAAGGATAACCAATCCTTAGATGGTTAACCTGATCTTCAGTGAAGATGTGCAGGCATCATTCCCAGTATCATTCCTGAAAAGGGAAAGCAGTACAGCTTTTATAGGGGTTTGTCCAGACAGGTTATCCCTTAGTGGCTCAACTTGTTTAACTGCTTGGACTAATGATTAAAGTCCCTTTTCCAGCTCTGAATATCTTTGTTCTGTTTCTTTAAATGCAGCTGAACAGAATCTCTCTCGTCCATCAGGGCCAGTGTGAAACAGGCTGCAGTAAGTGCCTCAACAGAAGCCCATTCTTCTGTTACAGGGCCACCGGGAGGGTTGTGGGACCAAGCTCTGGAACTGCTTCATATGTTGCTCAGTTCACTCCCATGATTTTCCCTTTTTGAGCAAACTGTACAAGGGATGGGCAGTAATAGGAAACCAGGGATGTTTGTACCAATATCCGAAAGTTCCCATTAACTGTTGTAATTCTTTAAGACTAGACAGATTGTACTCATGCTCTATTTTTCCAAGGTGTCAGAAGCAGCTCCTTTAATCCATCAGGCTGTGAGGAACTTAACCTCCTTTGGGTCCTTGACACTTGGATGTAGGAATGTCTAAACCGAAGGCTGTTAACTCATTCTTTCCCTTTTCTGTTGCACAACCAACCTCCATGGGGTCTTCTCCACCTGGTATTGTATCATTGTGTTGCAAAAATGTAACTGCAGGGCCGACAGCAGATGCATGAAGAGTCTGTTAACCATAGGTCTGGTCACATTCTAAAGAGCCAGTCTATTAAATCCAACATATGTGGTTCTTTTGCATTGCCAGAAATATATATACACACATATTATACATACACATACATACACACATTTATACATACGTACATATTTATGTATGTATGTATGTATACATATATATAAACATTAACTTCCAGGGTAGCTGCTTATAGTGCTAACAATACAATTGCAATAACAAGATTAATTTCCTGGGTCAAAACATTTGGCATAGCCAAGGATTAAATTCTGAAAGATGTCTGGTCTCTGAGGACCAGCTGTAAAGCAAGGAGGTTTATTTTCTGCCAAATTGCTACAGTTTTTAACCCAACGCATGGTAACTCTAAACTGCTTGGAAGAAGAGAATTACATTTTCTCTTCTTTTTTTATGAAACTATAGTCTGCAGCAGAGACATCTTTAATTGTAGAAATTAAAGGTGAAAGATACCGAACATTGATTGTAAGAATGACATAGATAACTTTTCTTGTAGAAAAACACAAGTCCTATCCATTGGGAATTTCCTCGTTTGCCACACCTCAGAAACCATCAAAGTCTCCATCAGCTGTCCGCCCACCTGGTCAAAGAACAATCATCCCTGAGTATAGTTCTACGCCAAAGTAAGAGATGCCTTTCTAAAAACACTCATATCTCAGACAAAAGTCCTATGGGTTTGTGTTTTTATGGCTCATGTGAAAATTTCATCAATTTTAAGAACTGAAGAAAGAATTCACATAACTTCCATATAAACTTTATGGTTGCTGTCAGTCTTGAACTAACTCGTCTTGTTATTTTTAGATCCAGGAAGATTCTTGGAAGTGGAGTTTCCAGAAAGACACCTAGCATCACGTATGTTTTGTTCCCTTGCCTTTTTGAAGAAGACATTTTTGATGACATGTTTGCAACACAAAAACTATAATTAAGCTAAAACCATAAACACTCTCTGGGCTGCTTACTTCATTTTTTGGTTCAAAGTGTTACTCTATTTGAGTGTGTTATTTTAATCCCTGAAAGATAGTATGTTTTTCTTTCAGCATATGTATTCTTTGTTGTGGTTGAGAAAGAGAGATATTCAATAAGATAAATAACTTCCTTTAGTTTCTCTCTTAGATGCTTTTTCTGACTGTGTTAAAAGCATTTAGAGACTTTGGTGACCTATTTTTTTCAGTTTATTGATATTTTCATACTGCAACCAAAATTACATACAATATTCCATGTATATATTCCATTAATTCCATAACATTCCATTCTGTTCACATCAGGTACATTACTTTGCCACTTCCTACACTGAAAAATTCCCACATCTAACTGATGTCACAAGAGACTTTCTGTGGCACAGATTCCTTGATCGCGAAATTTGCTGTTATCTGCTGATCCATGAAAGCCCATCTGTTTTTGCCTGGCAAGACTTGTTTTATATTGGTTTCTTGCTTTGTAAAGATGGTTGCATAAATGGAAAGAGTCGTATGTACAAGAGACCATTTTGGGATAACTTTCTGAGTTTAATTTGCAGTGTGATTTCTTTTATTTTTTTTTTTTAATAGTTAAAATTTAGGGGAGATTCTGTCCTTTTGCACTAAGAAAAATCCACATTATTGGAAAGGAAAATACATGGAAGCTTAAGCGTATATGCAGTGATACAGGCACTGAAACCCAGCAAGTGCTCATGTTGTATGTGGTTTTCCTTAGAACACCACCATTCAGTTCAGAGGATGAAGCTGATGAAGATGATATGAAACCAGAGATATTGCAAAAGCAGTCAAAACCGTCAAGCAGCATAGCCCATGCTTTTCAGAAGCCTTCTGGCAAGAGCGATGGGGATGAGAAGGAGGAAAATGGAATTGAAGAAACTGGAACATCTGCCAAAGCTTCTAAAGGTTTTTCACTGCCTTTGTATATAAATGTTGTAACAGCTGTGCATGTTTTTTCATTTCATGGTAATATTTCTGTGTTAGAAAACATAATGAAGGCAGACTACCTAGTCTTGAGTGTATATATATATATATATATATATATATATATATATATATATAGGGAAACACTTTATGTTTTTGCTAATGTGTTTCTGTTAATACATTACTTAGAGATATGTATCATGCTCTTCTATATAAATGCAGGAAAAGACACAATCTTTGTCTCAGAGAGACTTCTTTTATTTTTACTTTGGGGAAGATTTCTAGAGGGTTTACAGTAAAGTCCCTCCTTGCAAATGGAAACTGTCAATTTAATATTTTTTCTGAATTTTAGGAACAGTTATTCAAAAACTAAGCAAACAAGTTGGAGACAGTCTTTCTAACCATGGAAGTAAGAACAAACCAGCTGGAGGAATTAATGTTGCACAGGCATTTATTAAGAAAGAAGAGCTGAAAGAACCGAAGGTATCACTTTTAATATGCAGCATTATTATATTAAGTAATTGAACTATATGTATGTTACTTTTTTTTTTTTATGCTGAAATCATCTTGATGCAGTGAAGAACTTAATTCTCCAAGACAGTTTTGGAATTACAGCTAAGTAGTCTTTTTGGGTACACCTGCAGTGGTGTATAGAAAAGTGCTAGCAAGGGACCAGTGGCAAGTGACTTCATCCACACTGTTAATTAGCTAATACCTTGATTGGTTTGGATCACTACAGCTCATTGGCCATGATATCATTCTTATCTTCCATTCTAGCAGCAAAGAGAATTCTCCTTTACTTATTTTCCTAGTGTCTTGTTTTGAAGGAGAAAAAAAGGAATTTGCTTATCTAATATTTAAAAACATTATTTCTAGAGCTTTATCTCATATGGGTCTCTTAAATACATTTTAATGAGAGGACAAATTTCATTGATCTTTGTTCTGCATCAATCCACAATCACATATTGCTTTCAGACTGCATCAAATCTGTTGCTGTCCATTGAGTATGGCCTGTGTTCACCAGCAGAATACTAACACAATGGATTCTTTATCCCTCAGGCTCCTAAGGTTCTGGTCTTCTCCTCAGTTTAGAGTTCTATAATTGGTAAACCATTTTGCAGCAATTTGGGGTCTTTACCTGAACAATTTTTAAAAGGAACAAAAGTTACTCCAAATGAGAAGTCAACAGCACAGAGTGGTTTTGTGTCAGTCTGAGTAGTTGTTACTAGATTGAAGTAGACAGACTTCAAGGTACTAGTTGTAGCATTCAATACAATATTTTTTCACTAAATTAGCAAATAATAATTACTGAGTATTCTGTTGTCCATAATAAAACTGATACCTTAGGGTTTCCTAACTGTGAGTTAAATCTGAAACTCATCACTCCCCACAGAAACAGTGACATTTCTATTTCATTTTCCAGAAAGGGGTGATTGTCTTAATCAACTTTGGCCATGAGGGTAGCATAATCACATTTAGCTGTGTCCTTGAAATTGCCATTGATGACACTTAAGTTGTCCATTGGCTGTGCAGAGCTGCAAATCACACAAGGCCCAAAATTATTAATGCAGATATGACTATTACACTAATTTTCTATCTAGTGTTACTTCCAAATTCTTTGTAATGTCAGATTTTACAAGACCATAAAATGTTCACAGCTAAATTGGCAGGATGATTTTGTAAAGATCTATAGATGGTGGGTCATTGTGTTCAGGAATTTGGGCTTCAAGAGCAAAGACCTGTAGCAAAATAAACCTTAAAACCCATGTTTTAAAAATGCCATAGTTTTCATTGATAACCTCCCTTCCCACATCTTTCAAGCCTCTGAACCTTAAGGCAAGTATTGGGGGAATGAAATCCCTCCTGTTGTGGTAGAAGGTTGAGTTTGAGACCCCCCAGAGAAGCCTGAACTTATGTAAATTCATGAGACCCAGCGAGAAACTTTCCAGGGTCCTAAGGAAATTGGTTGATATAGTTGCCAAGCTATTCTTCCATGACAATTGAAAAGTCATAATGGCAGGGTGTAGTCTGACTGAAAAAAGGAAAAGAAGCCCCATTTTTAAAAGAGTAAGAAGGAGAAGCCTGGGAACTACTGGCCTATTAGTCTCACTTCTGTGCCCAGAAAGATCATGGAACAGATCCTTCTGGACAGAAAATTAGACTATAATGAAAAGACAGTAGGTTTAGATTAGATATTAGGAAGAAATTCTTTACTGTGAGGGTGGTGAAATACTGGAACAGGTTACCCAAAGAAGCTGTGGAGGCCCCCTCGCTGGAAGTGTTCAAGGTCAGGTTGGAGAGGGCTTCGAGCAATATGGTCTAGTGGAAGGTGTTCCTGCCTATGGTGGGTGAGTTCAACTGGATGATCTTTGAGGTCTCTTCCAAACCACTCCTTTCCATCATTTTATGAAAAATATTGTTGCTATAATTCATTTAGAATACCTTGTGTCCCTGATGTATCCTATATAGACACAATGAGTTCAGAATAACCATAGGAAACCAGGGCAGGCACTGCTACTTTTTTTTGGAATCTTTACAGAAGAACACACCGTCTTGTTTGGTTTGGTAATTATATGCATATATTTATGCCCAAATTTATGTTTAATGTAGACATCTTTATATAAGTCTTTGAGTTAATAAAACTGTTTAGCAGTTATGATTGCTGCCGTGTATTTACACCCATCAAAAGTGAATTCTGTTTGAAGTAGACAAGTTTATCTCTATTTTTTACTTTAACAATTATTTGGGGCTTCTTGAATGTTCAAGGAAACTCTTCCTCCAGCATTTCTCAATATATGTGACTGACTTTCCCTTTACCACACCCTCCAAATGCAGATAATTTTAAACAGCACAATAATGAATTCTGGTATGTTAATAATATAGTACACTGAGCAGATCTGTCAGTTTTTGAAAAACAGTTTGCAATGTTAAAATGGAGTTATGTTGCAAGATAAAGCATTACTGCAGACTCTTCCCCACTTTCGAGACACACGACACATTCGTATTTGTTGATTTTTCTCTAGCATATACATACCCTACATTGTTTTCTAATAGCATCTGAACCTTCCTTCTGTGCAGTGGAAGCACCATCTAGATCCTTACTGTAAGAGAGTACTGGAGACTCCAGTGAAATAAGAGACTGGAGACCTGTGAATTCAGGTTTTAGCTTTGTGAGAAACCATTGTTTGCTTTCCACAGTTAAACTCTCTAAAAATAGCTCAAATCCATTGAACCACATCTGACTGAAAAATAGGGAAATGGTGTAGCTCTTCTTGCTAAAGCTGAATGAAGATATTTAGTTCTCAGGCAGAGGTAAGAGGGACCATGGACTCATTGCCTTCAGGTTCATCTGTTTGAATTGACTCGCATTTTGTGAACTTAGTATACAAATCCACCACTTAATTAAAATATGTTTGCACAAGCTGACATTGAGTCTTGAAGGGAACATATATTTAAAGTTTGAGCACCATGTGGTTTTTTAAATTTTCATTATTTAATTTTGTCTTTCAATAGATTAGTTTTAAATTGTAAAGACCTTTACTGCAATATTTTTTCCTAGTTCAACTACAGAATGCTTGTAAACTGCCACCTTGCATGTCATATATTTATTTCCATTTAAGTAATCTACATTCTAATGCTTAAAAGACTTTCGTCTCATTGAAACATCTCAGAAAAGATAATCCTTTTCTAAGGCTGGCATGAAAACAGAGCTTTACACCAGATACAGAACTGGCAGAACTTTAAATGTTTGTAGTTCCTGACTTTGAAAAAAACCAACAAATCTGTTTTAATTTCGGAACAGTAACAGTGAATTAATATCATTTTGGTCATTGAATTAATGTGGATTTTAAAACTGTGATGTTAGATTTCCTACAGGCCATGTGCCTTTTTCTTTAGCAGTTTCAAATTGCTGAGTTTAGGAAAGATTTCAGCACAGTTTGAATGGACTGAGTATTTTTTTTTTTCTTGTCTCTGTTAGCCCACAGAAGCTGATGAAGATGATTGGGATATTTCATCAGTAGAGGAAGATATTTTACTGATGAAAGATGACAGAGGTCAGAAGGGGATGACAGTTCAGAAAAATGAGCCCAATGGTGCATCTGTGGTACAGGCATGGGGCCTTCCCAAGAAAAGTGCGCCAAAGGAGGAAGGTAACATATTCATAAATGACTGACCCACCTAGAGCAGAATTAAGTACAGTGTATTACACATTGTAATTAACTAGGTGGTGTTTTGTAAGAAAAGAACAAGAAAAACTCTGTGTTTGGCTTCTTGCCATATAAATATCATGTTTTTATGATACTTAATGATACATAAACCACACACACACATAAATACACAGAGATGCCAAATTAAATTTGATATTTTAAACCATAATATTATCAGACTTCAACTTCATTTTAAAAATTATTCATCTGAGATTTTTTTTCTTCCTAAATTTAATGGAGAAGGGAACTCACTTGTCCTGAGAATAATAACAACATCTTAGATTTGTTCAAGTTACCTAACTGACTTACCAGGCTGAGATAAATATTTGAACTAGTGCTAAAGCAAAAGCCTTAATCTTACATTTAATTTATATAGTGGTTTCTAACCCTAACATTTCAATGTATGTGAAGGTTAAAGCTGTGTCAATTACATAGAGATACATCTGGTTATTTCTGAAAGGAAAGTAAGGTTGACACTGACTGCTTGTACTGTGCTTTATGTTCTGTGAAAGAAACAATCTACATATTATCAACACTTGTCATTTTCTTATTGGTTGCAATTTGAGACTTCCTGAAGTCTACAAATATTCGCTCATGTAGCATGTCATTTTATCTTATAGACAAAGTAAAAATATCCCCCAAAGAATATTATTAACTATTAATTGTTTTGTCTGTTTGTTTTAACAGGCCCTCATGAAGCTGATAATACTAGCACGTTAAAAAGCAGCTTAGTCACTGTAACAGACTGGAGTGATTCTTCAGATATATAATTGTTCCATTCCTGATGGGAGGTCCTGCTTTTAGGTTCTGCTGAGGCTCAAAATGCAGGTGAAAACATCACGTGTTTCTCAGTAACTTCTCTCATTGGTCCTGTAATAACAAGGAACACTGTTTACAGAGCTCTTGTGTCTTTCAGTCTGACTCTGAAAAATAATATTGAAATATGCATTACTGGCCATGTCTGTTTGGAAACAAAGTAATTCTCCTCGCTCTTTGTGGTAGTTTAACCCCAGCCAAGCCCCACATAGCTGCTCACTCACTTCTTCACCTGTGGAACTGGGGAGAGATCTGAAAGAGTAAAAGTGAGAAAACTCATGGGTTGAGATGAAGGCAGTTCAATAGGGAAAGCAAAAGCCACACACACAAGCAAAGCCAAACAAGGAATTAATTCACTGCTGCCTATGGGCAGACAGGTGTACAAATGCCATCACTCCAAATGTCTTCCTCCTTCTTCCCCCACTGTATATACTGAGCATGATGTCACATAGTCTGGAATGTCCCTTTGGTCAGTTTGAGTCACCTGTTCCACCTGTGTCCCTTCCAAACCTCCCATGCACCCCCAGTTTCCTCACCATGGTGGTGGTATTTAAAACAGAAAAGGCTCTGTGCAAGGCCTGCTCAGCAATACCAAAAACATCTCTATTATCAACTCTGTGTCCAGCACAAATCCAAGACACAGCCCCATGCCAGCCACGGTGAAGAAAATTACCTCTATCCCAGCCAAAACCAGCACACTCATGAGTTCCGTGGTGAAAGTCCCTTTCATTTCTCTGAGGTGAAGATTTTGCCTCTAATGTTTACATTAAAGATTGAAACTGGTCTTGCAAGAAAGCCTGTTAACCAATGAACAGAATATACTGCAGAGTATTACTTTATACAATTTTTAATGCATTTTCTTGTATTTTATCATGAACTTTATATAAAATTGTCAACATTTTAAAGAAAATATGTCCATGTATTAAACTGTTACATTTCTACCATGGTTTACAATAAACACCAAATGAAAAGAAAAAAGCCTCAGCTCTAAAACTAATCATCATTAAATGCCTCCTATATGGAGAAGTTGGTTTGTTGGGGTTTTCTTTTGTATTGGAGTTGAGTCTTTGTTAGTATAAAAGGACAACAACTGGAAAAAAATCACAATGTCAAGCCACAGTAAGAAAGCACTGACCTGCCATTGCAGAAGTACTTGACATTTCTGGTTTGTCCATATTGGCTGCCTTCTTAAAAAAACGCAGTAGTGTTTCTACTTAAATGAAGTACAAAAATAACGTAAAACAAAAAGAACCTTGGCTTTGTAGTTCTAATGTAATTTAGATAATATCAGATACAACATTTTTTCTATACTGTGCCATTATAAAATAGGACTGTTCATTTTTTATATTTACATTGTTGTCCCAAAATAACCAATTTTAATTGAAACTCCACAGGTCCATCACTTCAAACTTCACAACAAACCTGGGTTTGTGTCTGATTTTAGAAACTCAGTTTAGAAAGCATTTTGTGGTTATTTGTAATGTCTGTTCTCATTTATTGACTTGTACAAATACTCCCTCAAAAGTCGTCACATTTCCATGAACAGACAAAGAAAAAACACCAGCTGAATTTTTGAACTGCAATATGCCAATACAGTATGTGTGGTGCCACTCCCATAAGCAGCTGACATGACAAACTGAATTAGTAAATACCTCATTTATTTCTTTTCAAGAATGCAACATCAGCTCATGATTGCCAGGTATAAACCTTACAATACCAACATCAGTCTTAAAATATTATATAATAAAATTTACATCAATATGTAAAAAGCTGCAAGTTAATATTTTTAAAAGTCATTGTCTTAGTGGTAAGTACATTGGGGCTGGGGGAATCACTCTGAATGAAACGTACAAAATCACGTTTAAAAACACTTCGAGTCTTCCAAGAGTGCAACTAAACATAAGCGTTCTTGTCAAAGTGCTTGGGTGGGGTTTTGTCAGGGACACTGTTGTGGACCTTTGTACGAGAAGACATCACAGATGTGGCTCCATTATAGGCATACCCCCTCCTGAAGAGAAAAAAACAACCATTTACAGCTCGTCCCACAGAGAGGTGACATCTCTGCATCCAGGCATTATAGTAATAAAGCTAGAAGAAACGTATGGGAATGTACCCACAAATTTCAGGGGAGGGGGCACATTCCTACCCTATGTGGTCCCATCCTAGTTAAACATTGCCACTCCAGCTATCTGCCTTTGCATCTGTCTTTACACTTTTCTGTAATGCATATCCCTCGTTCACAGCTAAGTAAATAAGGGCCTAATCATGAAATAATTTAAATTGTGGCAGATCCTAGGTGAATAGTTACTCCCTACAACTGTTCCTTTATGTTATCACCCCTCTTCCGATGCTGGTGGTGCCACTGCCACCACCGCTTGCTTTTGATCTGATGATTTGAGATCAAAGAAACTGGTCTATTTATGCATGTAAAACCATCTGACCACTTTTCTTACATCAGTGAATGCACTGTTTTGCAGCTGTAGTAAATTTATGAAATACATATTTGTGTATGTATATATATATGTGTGTGTGTATATATATATATATATATATATATATATATATATATATATATATCTCACAAGTGTTTCTGCCAAGTCAATAACTTTTCTTACTTACATTAATGGTGGACAGAGCATTATCCTTGAATCCCCTTATTTTCTTTTATCCACACAATCTTTTTCAGAATCTCATTACAAAGTGTTTTGGAACAGTAATCAAACTGGATACATATAGCAAGTAATAATGCAGAGGTATTGATTTCTGTCAATAAGTACATCTTGTGTTTTACCTTGCAGAATTACTGTTTTCAGCTATTGAGAAGCAGAATATAATGCCACCAATTATGCAGAGGGAAGCTCCAGCCCATCCAATGAACAAAGCTGCTCCTAATTCATACCTACAAGAAGTCAATAAATGTTTTTAATAAAAGAGAGCATGGATTTAACAGAGTTATTTCCAGAATAAAATAACTAAGTATTATATTTTTCTTGAATAACTTTCCATTGAAGCATAAATTATTCACCACAAAATCAGCAGCTCTGCCATTCACCCATGTTCTTTTCATTATTTCTCTCTTTGCTCGGGAGGAAAACTCTGCTCCTGCAGTACACTTGGGCAATGCTTCTCTCCCTGCTCAGCCAGGGTTAAGGGTTAGGGCAAGGAAAAGGCCTGGCCTTTCTGCATCTCCTCCTGGATTGCTTTGCTGTGGAGTTGTGCCATTCTTTGGCCTGTTGACAGCATCAGCTCCTCCATTTCAGATTTTTGTTGGCTCCCAAACCAAACTGGACTGGGGCTTTTGCTGGGCCAGAGACTACAAATTCTGCCTACAACTCTCCTTAAGTTTCTCCTCTGGCTCTCAGGATCTGTCTGACTCCATCCCTCATCATCCACACACCCGCCTGCTTAAAGCATGAGGGTGTGTACATATGCATAATATGCATATGCAATATACATGCACATATATGCAATATATGCATATACATACACAGGTCTGTCTGGTACAAGCATTTGCACACACAGGTGCATGTTCCAGCGTCTTTCTCCTCTAGTCCCCGTGGCTGGATTCTATCTGGAAGAAACTGCTCCCCAGCACATCCATGGGCAGAGCTCACAGTCACCAGCAATCTCCCCTCTGCTGCCTGGGCCAGCCACAAACTCTTTGCTGCCAGGAACTGCTCTGTTCGTCTCTGAGAGGAAACAGTGGTGCTTTAGGAGCACTATCCCACAAAGTCCATGCTTCTGAAGCAACAGTAGTAAATGAAGGGAAAGAAGGGCACTGGGAAGAGATTCTTTCCTTTCCCCTCAGTGCTGAAGCTTCCAGACAAGCAGCAAACCATGGATACTCCTTGTCTGCTCCGTTCCCCAGCTCTTTGCCTGAGTACCACTCTTAAAGCACTTTTAGGATGACCTGCATTAGGCTGCAGCCCAACAATCCCCAAAGGCTCCTAGTCCTCACCTTTAGAGCACACTTGTGTGTCTCTTGCTCTTTCTCTGCTGCAGTTTCCTCTTAAGGAGACCTTTATTTCCTCCAGACTTCTGGGACCCTGCACAGAAACACAGGCCCCTGTCTCCCATCCAGCCACAATTATCAACCAGGAGTCTGTGCTGTTTGAGCAGATGCTACTAAATTAGTTTGTTGTAAACTGTTGTGAGGCAGCCAAATAAAAGCCCCTGCTTGACAGCCCGCCTGTGCAACTGCAGCACTGTGTAGTTGCACTTCTCAGCTAGTTCTGAACACTTCCATGTGCACAGGCCCTAATTCCACATTATCAAAATATCTAACTGGAAATATCTGTCCACTGTTCTGAAAAACTTGTATCTTTACAAAACAGCACTGCAGAAGCACTCAAAAAGAATCCAGTGAGGTGTCAGAAGACCCCAGACCATAAATCATCACTGGATGAAGAGGTGCATGCAAAATTTGTGAAGAGCACATGAGGATCAGGTGCACAGACTGTGAGGGGATAAAGACCATGGGATTTCTTTGTTCAGACTCCCTCTCTGGAGATACCAGGCTCTTGGTGAAATACACTAACTCTGCCTCTGAACCCTTCCTCAGCACCAGCATGGGGCTTACAGACCCAACACCCAGTTTAAACTGTTGGGAACCATAGCTCCTTCCACCCTGGAAAACACTCCACCCAGTCTTGTTTCACTTCAAAATCTGCCAAACCTGTCAAATTTTAATTCTACTTATTCTCACATTTCCAACCACCTTGCCACGATTTTCACATGACTCAAGGAGATTTCTGTCTCTCCAAGGACAGGGGATTCTCTGATTAGAAGCAGAGATCTACATCAGCACTCATCACCTAAGATCCCATTATAGTCAACATGCAAGAAATACACATAACGTGCACTTCTGAAACACTTTCAAGGCACCTCTTTCATTGACCTGTAGAAGCAGATCAAAGGGGCTAGCTCAGATGTGAGATAAGCCCCCTCTGGGGATCCCTCCATCCCTACAGGACTGTCAGAGCACACCTAAGGTACAAGGAGCAGGATTAGGCTTCCCACAGAAGTCGATGCAGATCACCACAGTGCTGGAGAACAGAGCTGGACCAAGATCCAGGAAGGATATTGCAGTAACAACTTATTTACCAAGACCATTTGCCTGGAAAGTGGGAAACACAAGTTTCCATATTTTTGTCTAACAACCCGAAATGGTTGACCAGAGGCTGGGGGATTTAGGGAGACCAAGCGCTATCTTCCCTCCCTGAAACTCTTCAGTTGTACAAAAAAGAAATCATGACTGCATTTGATAGAATCAGGTAGAAAAGGGGTACCTGAGTGTTACCTACTAGTTGGGACAGAAGACATGGGGCTCAGCCTTTGTAGTTGGGATTGTCTGACCTTTTGAAGCAACATTTGTTATTATACCATGATTAAACAGATTGCGTGTATGGCCCTTGGGTGACTGCCACACCACCAGGTTAATGAGTTGCAGAGCTGTCTTGATTGGTCTTTCTTCCACATCTTCAAACAGAGAAAACAATCTTTCTGGTTCAAACTGGTACTTAGGAGGAAAACTCAAGATTTTCAATTGCATATCAATGTCTATATGGGAAGTTAGTCAGATAATTTGGATAAACAACTCCATTTATCAATAAGAATGATCATGGTTATGTGAGTTCAAACTGTGGCAAGGGAAAAAATTATAAAGACCATAAGAGTTAGTTTTTTTCAATTAAAAGTAGTAAAGAAGGCTGGAGGGAAATCCTGATGGCTGGCACAAGGTGCTGAACATCTTGCGTCATTTGTTTCCCACTAACAGTATCTCAAGCCTGTCTTTGACACTTCCAGAATAACTTCAGGAGAGAAATGTGCAGTGAAAGACAAAAGGTTGAAACCCTCTCTCAGTGAAGAGACAATTCCAAATTTCCACAATATACCAGCAAACATATTAAATGAGCCTGCAATGCATAACAAAGTAAGGGTTCGGAGATGGCAACAAAATGGAAATATTACATCGGTTGAGAGTGGAAGGAGCTGAATGTCACCATTAGCTCAGTTTGATGCAATGACACTGCATGAGCTACGAGCATTGTGCACAATTCAAATTAAAATTTCGGGATTTCCTCTCTGCCTTTATCTTTGCAGTCATGATTTTGTCTGCCCACAGTTGAGCTGTGCTGGTTGTCCACAAAAAAAGGTGATTTCTCTAGAGGATGTTTTACTGCTATTATTTCAATATTTAAACTGGATTTCTCATTTCTTCATAGTAAAATTCCACCGTGAGGTCTGCCTGCTCTTTCCCAGAATACAGTGTAGGAAAAGGACTTCTGGCAACCATGGTACTTTTCACTAAGAACGGTAAGCCTGATGAATAATTAACTTCTGTCTATATAACCAGGCTCTATTTTCTTCAAAGAATCTCGCATCCTTCTTTCTTTTGGAGGCTTTTCGACCCTGTCTTCACTGCATCAAATAAGCAGAAGCTATAGGAGAATTGTAGAGGAAACTAAACAAGACAGTATGGAGAAAACTAATACTGTTTCAAGACAGGAAAAGCAGTGACAACCCTACTGCAAATGTAGATCCTTTTAGCGTTATTTATTCAGACTGTTTTCTTTCTGTCAAAGTGAAACATAACAGCTCAGGGTTCCTTACTGATCCCTTACTTGGGTCTCAGGGAAATGTACACCCAATGTTAGACATCTCCTGGAATCACTGCCAAGAAAACTTTAAAAACAGCCTTTAAAAAAGAGTTGCCTTTTAAAAAGAGTTTACATCATGTAGGAAGGCAAAACAGGAAAGTCTATGATGCTATAATTTACAGCAAATGTTTTCAGACTTGGTAGTTAAGATGTCAATCCAAAATCCAAGTGTTGGTTTGTGGATTGCTGCTTTTGCAGGTCCTGAGAATTTGCACAGCTTTAAATGGAGTCTTTAGGGATGCTCATTTTCTCTGGTAGAGATCCTAAAATTCTATAAATACTCACTCTCCTAAATTTAATTACAAGTATAGGCAAAGCGTTTATAGTGCTTATAGGATCATGGGTTATGATAAGGTTTATAATCCAAATTCCAGTCACCCGGATTTGAAAATCTGTCAGCAAAATTCCACCAAGCCTGCAGAAACCTCTCCTCAAGAGGAATCAAGATTGCACGGTGCTTGACACCTTTATGGAAGCCACCTTCTGTCAAAGGCTCAAGTAAATACTTTCCTCCCTTCCCTATCGAATGATGCACCTAATGAGCCCCTCTATCTTATGCAATCCTTTTGTTGCACCTCTGGCATCCAGGCAGGTTTCACTCCCAATTAACCCCAGCTGCCCTGCCAGCCCGCAGTACAACTGGGCACACAGATTGCAGAGCACTCACTGTGCAGCACAGTGTTTGTTCACTGGATTTCAGCACCTGGTTGCTCCAATTAGAAATTGTGATTAAGTAAAACTACAGCCCACTCTCCTCCTCTGCCCAAGGGGAGAAGCAGCTGCTCTCTGTCTAAACAGTCTCTGGTGCACAGTAGGAAATGTAAGGTCTACTTGTTTGAAAGATTTATGATTATAGGAAAGTACTTACTTTTGTGCAACAAAAGAAGGGTCAAAGAACTCAGACGTAATCCTGTTTGCATACAGGGAACAACTAGTCATAGAGCACAATCCTGAAAAGCATAAGACAAACCATTCAGTGGAACTGGCAGCAGAGCTTTGGGCCTGACCCTGAAGGCAACGAAGTCATGGAGGATTGTGCACAGGTTTCTGCAGAAAAGAAGTGGCTCTGGTATGACTTCAAATATGCAAACTGATAGAAATAAAGTATATTTACCAGAGAGTATGAAAATCAGTCCAGCTAAACAAGCTATTTTTGCTTTAGTCTGATCGGAGCCTCCGACTTTTGTACATTTCATCCCAACCAGTCCAAAAACGGCACCAAAGAAGCCCAGGCAGACAGCGGAGATCATCAATCCTCTGCAGGCTTGGATGTAACCTGTGAGAGAAAGAGCAAGGATAATATGAGAACTAGCACCATGACAAGTTTTGCTATAATTTCCCTCCCTCTGTGCAGCATCAGGCACTCACTATTGCAAATGGAATCAGACTTTGGCTGGAACAGTATCACTTTACCACTGAGTGTTTTCTTTTAGGTGATGCGTGCCCTTTGCAGGGCACCATCACCCATACCCAGCTCTTAAGAATCATACTGTGGCACTCAGAGCTCCAAAACATTATCCCATGGCACTGGGTATAGCATCTGCAAGAGGTTGTAGCCATGAGGTTTAGAAGAGCAACTCCATGGGGTCTGATCAGGGGCTGTGACAGGTTGCAGAGCCACCCTGTGCACTCAAAGCAAGTCTTCCATCAGCCCTGTGGTGTGGTGTGTTGTGTCACAGGTACAATAGGACTGCCAGTGAGGCTGGCAGCAGTGACCCTGGCTGGGATCCTGGGCCTTCCTGGGCCTGCCTGGATGTGCCACTGATTTGATTTGGATCCGCCCAGAAGGTCCTCATTCTACAAGGAAGTCAGCCACGCACTCAGCTCCATGGACAGCAGTAGTCCCTGGGGATAAAGCAAATCACTGCCATATTTAAACCTGGACAAACAGTTTGCACCTGGCTTCAGCCACAAACAGTTTGGCTGTGCTGCCCAAAACTGCTCCCGGAGGGACCTCCCAGGGCAGGACCCTTCAACAGGACAATGGGCTGCTTGGCCTCTTCTCCCTCCCGAGAATATCTTGTAATTGAAAGACTGTGATAATCTCATATCGCTGCTTACAGGGTGGAACGCTGCAATCTTACACAGCTGAATAACCATCACAAGATGTTTTTCTTCATAACCTGTAGTTACATCTAATTTAAAATGAAAATGGACTCCCACTATTAGGGTATTCATTCTCTTTGCTTTGATCTCCAGCGGGTGGAAATGTTGAGAGCTAAACCACATTGTTATTGCCTATTACACCAAATTTTATGTAATAATAAATAAACAAACAACAAAAAAAACCCGACCCACCAAACCCTGCATAAAAGCTTTAATATGTAAGAAAACAATATATTAAAGCAGGAACTAGAGGACATCTGATGAAAACAGAAGGCAGCAGGTTCAAAACAAAAGGTGTGCTTGTTTGTAAAATGAAGCTGTGGAATTCCTTTCTACAGGATGTGTGGACACTAAGGGTTTACAGAGACTAAAAAAGAGACTGGATACGTTCCTGACAGAGAAATCTGTGTCTGGCTGGCAGGGCTTTGAGATGCAGAAGGCTACCACAGATACTTGGCCACCTTCTGCTATCCTTACTGCCACCTCCTTTAGCAACTGCTGAAGGTATATCAGCTCTAGGATGACTGCCCTGTGCTTGGACCATGTTTTAAATCCCCCACTGATTCACAGCGTTGAGCAACAAAGCAATCTGTAGCACACAATATCCCATTTTAGCAGGCCTGCTGAACTTGGGAGCTGTGCTGCCCTTCTGTGAACACAACCTACTGGCATTTATCTACACCTGCTGGCACACAGACTTCTTTCACTTGCAACATGCTTCTGTAGCCCACCTGCTCAAGAAACACACAGACAACGAAATAAGCGTGACTGTCATAGGGCTCACATGTTGGGATGTAAGAGAGAGAGTGATTTGTGCAAGACTCGGGTTTGAAGACAGCAGCCTTGCTTTGTTAATTTTTGCTACAGGCATGGAAAAGTTGCTGCTTTAGGTGGTGTGTATTTCTTGTAGCAGACAGGTAAAGCACAAGATGAAGACTGGAAAGGAAGCTATTATTCCTGACAGGTCCAATTTATTGACAGTGTTAGTTAGCTAATTGACACATTAAAGTGCTGAACCATGAACATGTTTACCCGGAGGTCCTCTAAACTTTTATTTATGTCTGAACCTCCTAGGAAAACCAGTAAATATTCACCCCAACTAAAATATCCAGCATTTGCTAGTGACCACAGGGCTGAAATTCAGTTTTTCCTGAAGGTCAATACACAGTTTTAAAATAGGCAGAGGGTAGCGAGACAGCAAGAAATAATTAACTCACTCACTCAGAAATCATTTTCAATTATAAACAGCATGAACTGGAGGACTGCTCAGTTCTGCTGAATGAATAACCTTTCTCACTAAATAATTCACCAAATTGGGCATGCCAGCTATAGCAGAGCTTGTTTCAGTTCACCAGAGCAACCAGCCAACTGGCACACATTTTTAAAACAAAATAGAGGGGGAAAAAAAATCACAATTTACACCAGTACTGTGGAAAAGCAGAAGGCTCTAGTAGTCCCACTAGGGTGACTGGAGCATTAGGAAGCACGAAAGGTTGAAATCAACCTTTTCACCACACCTAACCTCCTATTGCTTAGATCCTAGATTCAAACTCTGTGTAACATTGGTCTGTAAGAGGAACTAAACCTCTTTTTTTTTTTTTTTTTTGCTTTCAAGAAAGCAAGATTATACCGCTCACTGAGACTTATGGGGCTTGTTCAGCTTGAAAAAGAAAAGGATCTGGGGACACCTTACAGCAGCCTTCCAGAACCTAAAGTGGGCCTACAGGAAAGCTGGAGAAGGACATTTTACAAGAGTGTGTAGTGACCGGACAAGGGGAAATGCCTTTTAACTAAAAAAGGGCAGACTCAGGTTAGATATTGGGAAGAAATTCTTTACTGTGAGGGTGGTGAGATACTGGAACAGGTTACCCAAAGAAGCCGTGGAGGCCCCCTCGCTGGAGGTGTTGAAGTTTGGATGGAGTTTTGAGCAACCTTTACTAGTAGAAGGTGTTCCTGCCCATGGTAGGCAGGTTGGAACTAGATGGTCTTTAATGTCCCTTCCAACCCAAAACACTCTGTGATTCTATGATAATGAAGAGGAGGGTAAAAGGGAGCTTCCTATTTTTTCACAGTCCTCCACTCAAAACTAAAACCTATCCTTTTCCACATGTTTATTGTCTGTATTTGCACCAGCTCCTACAGGAAACCTGTCATGTACATACCAACCACCCAAATGAAGCTTCCAAGCAGCAAAATCCATGTGTTTTAAACAGACAAGCAGACAAACATGCGTTACTCATAAGATCATGTTTAGCAGCATTCCAAGAGAAACCTTTTTCAAGGTGGGTTGGTTGTTGTTTTTTGGTTTTTTTTTTTTTTCAAACATGTGTTTTGTCTTGCATTCAAATTAATCTTGTTAGAGCTTCATCTTTCTTGCCTCACTCCTCTCACACTAGCCTCATGCTTACAAAGAGTTAGAAGGCATTCACATATTCATATCAAATGACACTATGGGAAAAAAAAAAACATACGCAAAGTTCTGGGGACTGCCACTTTCACAATAAGTGCCTCTGGTGGCATTTTGCAGTCTGCATCACGTGAAGTGTAAGAGGTTGCCTTACGGATACAGCACAGATTCCTTCCAGAAGTACACACCCATTGCTTTTGTATGTCTTTCTAAGCTCTAATACCCTCTTTTAGCTCATAATTGAATTTTTGTTCAGCTTTGTTCTTGCAAAAGGTCATCAGATCCACTCTTGGAAACATGGAAACTGATCTGTCCTCTTTTGGGGAGGTAGTTTCAGCAGTAAATTTCCACCTGTGACCAGTGGCACAAAAAGTAAACCCAAAAAGTAAACCCACAGACAGGAAGAGCACTTTTGCTTGCATGGAGAATGTGGGGCTCAGCACTTAATGAGGGCTGGCCAAATTGATTTCTTCTGCAGGAATGCATAAAGGTGGAAGCAGACCACAAGCAATTTTCTGTGGAAGCCGTCCATGTGGAGTGATGGCCTGAAAGCCACCAGGGCAGCCCCGCTGCTGTGCCATTCCACAGCAAGCTGGGGAGGACAGTCCAAACCCACTCCATGACAGAAAACAAAACAAGGGTGGGGAGGAACCATCTCCCGAGCACCCCTGACCTGAACTATGACACTTCTTCTAAAGAAGGAAGGACTTCTGCACTCCCCAGGAGAAATTCAGCAACTGGCATAGAATCATAGAGTCATTGAGGTTTGGGTAGGGAGGGACCTCAGAGGTCATCTGATTCCTACCCCCTGCCATGGGCAGGGACATCTCACATAGACCAGGTTCCTCAAAGCACGGTCACACCCTGATTTCTTTCCCCCTCATTTTGTCTCTGATCCCCTGGAAGACCTGAGCAGTCTCTCGGGATTAGAAGTCCAGCTTACTTAGAGGTTTCAAATTTGACCCCAAAAATTTTATTTCTATAGAAGAGGAACTGCTCTGAGAGGCAAATCCTCTCCATCTGTGTGATGAAGGAGTGGAGCAGATCCACATTTCCCTGGGACAGCAGAAATATTTTTAGGAATTTTCCAGTTAGGCTCTACTATTTGAGGAGAGTAACATATTGTCACTACATGTATCTTTACATGGTTATTGTTTCTGCTCACAAACACTTCCCTGAAAACAGGACACCAGATCTGCCCTGTTTGTGTCTTCTGAGTTCCCCGCCTGAGGATGGACTCAGGAAGTTCCCACATTCACAGTCACAGGGAATGGGATCCACCTTAGACATGTAAGTCTGGGCAAAGAGGGGGGAAGGAAGAGGTTAGACAAGGGCTGAGGCAGATCTGTCTACTTGTTGAGACACAAATTCTTTAAGCCACAAGTGACAAACCACAGCCCTGAAGTGCACTCCCCCGCAGGGGAAGGGTTAGGGTGAAGAGGGGACATACACACCCACAGTCAGCTGCTGACAGGTTCCCTGCAGAGCCTGTAACCACAAGGAAGGGAGTCTGGGCTAGGTTACCTACTGAAAGTACCCCTGAGTGCAGCAGTTGCCCCTCTGACCCCACCCAGCTTGCCTGGTCTGTCCTGGGAAAACACATCACTCTCCCTCCAGCCTGGCTTTCATTCATGTTGTGCCTGTGTAGCAGAATCTGGCCCCACAGCATTTAAAGATGCTGTTGGGAAACACTGACGCCAAGAACTTTCCACTACTGATAAAGAACCTGGCCAGAAGGATTGGGACAGGGCCCTTCCAGACATGCATTTCAGATTCACATCTGTCCAAAATGAGCTGTGCACAAGGCACCTCGGAAACTCATTCTTTGGCCAAGTGGAACATGCTACCCAACACACAAAGTTTCAATGCACAAGCATTTGGGGAAAAGGAGGATAAGGACCTTGCTGTCAGGTGTTGTCTTCTTTTAGAGAATTTAAGTGTTCCCAATTCTGCATACTTTGTAACTCTGCTTTTCTTACTTTGAAAACAGATTCACCCAGACCTAAAAGAACAGCTAAACAATAGATTCAAGGGATCCAAAAGGTTTCACACCAATGATCACTCCATGCCTGCCTGCAGAGACCCCTGCTCCTTGCCCAGTCCTGGAAACTACACTCTCAGTTGCTACACTTGGTCACAGAGTGACTGATGTCAGTGGAAGCCAGCCAGCTCTCCTATCCCTTCAGAGGAACTGGCAAATCCCTCTACTTCCATGGGGCTGGATCAGAAGAAGGTCTGGGAATAGCATTTCTCCCGAGGAAAGCATCCTGCAATAATGGTGCTTAAGGGCTACCTGTGATACCTCTTTTTGGTATCTTGACCTCTTTCAGCCCTTTCTACATACAGAGGTTAAAGGTTTTCTGATATTGGTATTAACATCATGTTCATATTAATCCCTGTTACAATTAGTATTAATCTCTGTTAGTGATTAGATTAACAGACCTTCCTTCCCTCTTAAGCAGAGCTTTTACACCAAAATACCATCTCAGACTCCAGTGCAAAGGGAATGTCTTGCCAGACTGTGAACAGTAGACATGAACTTTTGTGAGTATCAAAGCCACTGAAACACTGCATATTGCATTCATTTATAAGTATAAAAACTTAGAACAGGTGCCATAATTTTAGAAGCTTTTCCTCTCTTTCTTTAGAGTCACTCCTGAAGCTATAAACAGATGTCATACACACTTCTCCTGTTTCTACCAGCCATAATCAGTGTGGATTTATCAACTAAAAGTTTAGTTGTAAAGATTTCCTGCAGCGAACCAGTTTCCCAGTACGGCTTCCTTAAAGGGCAAAAATGTTTCCCCTTGACCAGGGAAGAAATGAAGCACCAGCTCAATCTTTGGTTTCAAGCCCTATAGCAAAACTCTTAGCTTTGCTGCAAAATAGCACTGCCCTAAAGCCGAGCAAAGCTATGCATCCCTTCTGCATACCTTTGCATCCCTGACTGCCCCGAGCTTTTACGCTGTCATTTATCAATGAAGCAATTACATCTGAGTTAATAACCACTTAGCAAAACCAGCAAAGGAACATTAATTAAAACAAAACGACGCCAAGGCTTGTTCTTCTCCACCGACCGTTGCATGGCTGGCAAAACCATAAAAAAGAGGAATGTCACGACAGTTGGAAAATAAATCGTCAAGAAAAATTTGCCTGCATTCTTCTTGTGTCAAATCCACACACACACTCTTTTGATGGGGAAAAAAAGGCAGGTAGTGACGGCACGAGAGGCCAAAACAGGATACTTGGGCACCAAATATAATCTCAGCTGGGTTTTTGGGAGGAAAAATCCCCACTTCCACAGGTGTGCACAAGTAGCACGCTGCCACCTGCCTGGGGACGCGGGGGCACCTGCCCATGAGCCCGCGGGGGAGTCGCCTCCGTCCGGGTCCCCGCCGCCCCCCGGCCCCGCTCGGCGCACCCCGAGCCCCCGCTGCCCGCCCGTCCCGCCGAGCCCGGCCCGGGAGTGCCCCGGGAGCTCCCGCAGAGCGGCACAGGGGACACCAGGGAGTGTCGGGGTGGGGGTCAGCGGGAGCCTGACCGTCCAGCGCCAGCATGGATGGGAAGTCCTTGCAGTTGGAGACGCCGGTAGAGTCGGTCACGCAGGTCTTCCAGAGGTTGGCCCAAAAGGTGGCGGTGGTGATGACCGTGCCATCGATGGTGGACACTTTCCAGTAGTCGGTGGGCAGCGTGGAGGAGACCAGCACCCATCCCGAGATGGTCAGCAGGAACGCGATGATCTCCGCCGACGTGCTCGCCATGGGCCAGGCGGCGGGCGGCGCGGAGCCGCGGCGGATCCCGGCGGAGCCCGGGGCTGGCGGATCCCGGCGGCAGCGGGAGGAGCGGAGCGGCACGGAGCCGAGCCGAGAGCGGCGGGGCGGGGGCGGCCGCCAGCCCAATCAGCACCGGCAGCTCCCGGCATCGCCCCGGGACCGGCCCCGCCCCGCCCGGCCCCGGCATCCCGGCATCGCCCCGGGGCCCCCAGAGCGGACCCCAGCACGGCCCGGTGGGGTGTGAATGCTCCCCGGGGTGCCGAAATGAACCAGACCCGAAAGCAAACAGCGGCGCCGCATGTAATTTGGAGTTAGATTCCCCTTCCTCTTCAGGTGCTCGTGCAGGGGTCGGGAGGTGGTGGCAGCAGCGGGACAGGTGCGTCCTCAGTATCGCCTCCCCAGCTGCAGGTTTGCATTTCTTTCCGTATGGCCCCTGCTCCATCCTCCCCACAAACAGCCTTGCTAGGAGGGTGGCTTTGAGGAATGCTTGTAGAATACAGGTGTGCCAACCGTGAGCGCTCCATGTTCCTACAGGGACGTAAGGTTTTGAAGCGTATAACAGGGTTTTTCAATCCTCTGCATTTCAGCTGGCCCCTGATATTGTCCAGCCACAGGTAATACAGCGTTTGATACCTGTATTTGCAATGTGAGGTGATGAACTTGGGATTTTCTACCTCAGTTTTCATGCAGTGGCATTCGAGCCTGCAGCTCACAGGTGGAGAATTATCCACAGTGGTTTCTCCTCTTGTTTGAAGCTGTTTACTTTCCACATCAGTAGTATATTTGCCATTGATGTGGAAAGTACACTGCCGGTCTTTACTTTCCTCCTATTTATTTCAAAACTATTGTTACATTTTCTAGACCTTTTTGCCAGATGGGCAATCACTGGAGGATAAGAAGCCACATTTGCATCATTGTTCTTCTGATGAATGCTCTTTGGTTTTGCCGTGTGGATGCAAACCCGGATGTAATCACCTTACAGACCCATATTAAAAAAAGGAAAAAAAAAAAAAAAAGGAGAAAAACCTCAGAGTTGGGTAGTTGGGTGTACCTTTGGATGTGTGTCAGAGTTTAGTGGGAAGAGGGTGTTTGTTGATCTATTAATGCTCCAGCAGCAAAAAAAGGGGGTCCACAGGCACATTTACTGATGCTGTGGCTCTCTGCCTGCTCTCTGCCTCCTTGCTACCCTCTGACTTTCAGGTGACGCACAGAAGCATTGGCAGGGAAGAGGGAGAGGGGAAAGCAGGCAGGAGGCTTGTTTGCACAGCAGTTGGGCATGGGGCATGCTACAGCTCCATTGAACCTCTGTGCCAAGATGCCTTCTTCTCTCCCCTGGAGGGAAAACAAACAGGGTAATGAAGAAGGTGAGCCATCCTCCAGTGTGGTTTCAGGCTGTAGCCAGAGCTCGCTTCGGAACACCGGGATGACTGTAGATCTGAGTCTCATCTCTGTGATGTTATGATCTAGTTATTATTATAGGGCATGGCAGCAGAAAGGAAAAAGGAAAGAAAGGTTTTTTAATATTTTCCCCCATCATAGCACTTTGAGATATTGCAGGCTGGAATTATGTTGGTGGTGGTAAAGTAAATCAACCCAAGCTATCAGCTAGGATCTAATCAAGTCTGAATTAGAAGATTCGAGTCCAAACCTGGGTCATCATGTTTTCTTGACATGGGAAGCTCACCTATTCTTTTGTTGGCAACGCTGCTACGCTTGTTGAATCCAGGGAGTAGCACTTGGGCAAATTTTGGCCAGGGCCCATCAGAACTTTTTGGTTAGCTGCCATGCAATAATCAGGAGGCTGGAGTGAGTGTTGAAGGACAGGAACCAGGACACCTGTAGGCCTGCTTCTGAGCTCCTGAGTCTGGGAAGGAGAGGAAGAGGGTATTCCTGAAGAGCATAGGCACCGCTTCCCAGAGGGCCAGCAGAAATGGCAGGCTGGTGAGTGACCCTGCTGAGGGTGGGTAGTCCTGCTGAAGCTTCCCTGGCCTCTGACTGTGATGACCAACAACCATTTGTGCTGTCTCAGACTATGCTGCTTTCAACAGAGCCAGACCATGCTGCCACGTGCAGCCATGTGGATCCACACCTCTCTGAGGGCCACCTGGCTGCTGCTAGGGACTTCAGGGTGAGCCCATGCAGGTGGCTTAGGACAAATGAAATTATTTCAACCTCAGACCCACTCTCTGCCCGCCCATAAGGACCCTTCGAGCAGGGCTAATTTACATGTTCGTTCCCTTGTAAGCCATGTTTTATCCAGGATGTTGTGAATTGGCCTCAGTGTACACAAGAACCAGACTTGCTTTAGCTTCAGGGAAAGGCTCCTCCTTTCATCTCCTGACACTGTCACTTCTGATGATGTTTTATGTTACCAGTCCAGTTGTTACCATCTTTCTCATCTAAAATTAGAGCAAGACGTTGCACTTCTGATCTCATTTTTGGTAATGTAAACCCAAAATGACATAGCGAACAGGTGAGCATTGACCCCAGGCTGAAAAGCACGGGAAGTTGCAAGAGATACTCTTCCCCTGTGACATTTTCTTCATGCTGACTGGAATCTGCAGGGATAAGACATTGGAAAACATTCATCTGGGAGGCTGTGTTTCTCCCCTGTATAATTTTTTCAGCTTTCTCCTGTGCAACTGCAAGTCCCTTTACCTTGAACTTAACTCATGCATCTTCCAATTTTCCAGGATACAATAGTCTCTTTTCTCCCTATTGATGTGGTAGGAACTTTAACACCCATATGAAGACATTTCTGTGAGTCCCTTCAACCTCTGCCTTCCTGCCACCATGGCTCTGGGGTTGGATTTGCTTACTTGGCTTTCTTATCTATTTATAGTTTATGCAGTAGAGCAAAGACTTGGCCTTTGTTTCAGTGGGGTTTTTTTGGGTGGTGTTTTTTTTTTGGTTTTGTTTGTTTGGTTTTTGTTTTGTTTTATTCCTGTGTTTCGGGACAAGTTATGACTTGGGAAGTTCTTGAAAGTTCCTCAGACCACTGTGGGACAGATTTCCATTTTCTTCCATTCATAAGTTGGTCATGTCAATACAATGGCACAGTTTTGTTCCGGGTGATTTGACTGAGTATGGGGTTTAGTCCCTTGGACTGGGAACTGGGTTTATTCCTTTGGACTTAAGAAAGGTGCTCATGTATTTTTTTAAGAAAAACAACCCCTGTGGTTCATTTTTTGAAGTTTCATTGAATCTTGGGCATAAAAGTGGCATTTAGGGGAGAAATAATAGTATATGTTCGGAATAGGCTATTTCAGTTTGAAGGGACCTGTGTTGATCATCTAGTCCAGCTGCCTGACACTTCAGAACTGACCCAAAGTTTAAGCATGTTATTAAGGGTGTGTCGAAATACCCCCTTTAACTGACAGGCTTGGGGCAACAACCACCTCTCTAGGAAGCCTCTTTCAGGGTTTGACCATGCTCTCAGTAAAGAAATGCTTCCTAATGTCCAGTCTGAAGCTTCTCTGGTGCAGCTTTGAACCATTCCCACACATCCTATTGCTGGATTCCAGGGAGAAGAGATCATCACATCAGTCCACATCTTCCCTCCTCAGGAAGCTGCAAAGAGTAATGAGATCACCCCTCAGCCTTCTTTTCTCCAAACTAGACAAGCCCAGAGTACTCAGCCACTCTTCACAGAACATGATTTTCCAGCTGTTTCCCTCCTCTCAATGTATTCAAAGACCTCAACATCCTTCTTAAATTATGGATCCAGCGCCACACACAGCACTCTGGGTGAGGCTGCACCAATATTGAATACAGAAGGATAATCCTCTCTTTTGACAGGCTGTTGAGGCTCTGTTTTATGCACCCCAGGATGGGATTTGCCCTCCTGGCTGCCAGGGCACTCGGTTGACTCACACTGATCCTGCTGCTGACCAGCACCCCCAGATCCCTTTCTACAAGGCAGGCTCCAGCCACTCCTCTCCCATTTTATACTTGTTCCCAGCATTACTCTGTCCCAGGTACAGAATCCAGCATATGGACTTGTTAAATTTCATCCCATTAATCATAGCCCAATGCCCCAATGTATCCAGATCACTCTGCAAAACCTTTTGTCCCCCAAGAGTGTCAACAGCATCACCTCCCAGGCTGGTGCCATCAGCTAATGGTGTGTTCAAGTCCTGCATCCAGATTGCTGATATTGAACAGATCTGGCCCGCAGGAATGATGTGTGAGAAACACCATTGACCATCGAGATGCAGCCCCGCTACAACCCTTTGGATTTTATCCTTCAGCTAGAACACCACAAATCCACTCATCCCATAGCTGGACAGCTTGTGTGGAAGGATGCTGTAAGGGACAGTATGAAAACTCTGACTTAAATCCAGAAAAACTCCATCCCCCACCTTCCCTTCATCCACTAGATAGGTGACCTTAACATAGACGGATATGAAATTAGTTAAACAGGATTTTCCCTTTGTGAGCCCATGTTGACTGTGCTTGGGGATTGCATTGTTCTTTAAATGCCTTTTGACAGTACCCAGCGTGATCTTCTCTATAACTTTTCCAGGAACTGAAGTTAGACTAACAGGTCTGTAGTTCACTGGGTCTTCCCTCACATCCTTCTTGTAGATTGGAATAACACTGACTAGCTTCCAGTCAGCAGAGACCAACCCCAGGCTACTGAGGTTTTGAACTACATACATTTTACAAATCAGGCTGAAATATTAATAAAAAGTTGGATTTTTATAATATACAAACTTTTATTATATTGCCATGAACAGAAGAACCCCTCAGAAACAGTTTTGCTCTCGAGTGTGAAATACAGGATATTATTTTAGCTCTTGCAGGCTCAAAATCACAAGTAATCATTACTGCCTCATAAGTTAAACTCCGGATGACAACAGCATTTGTTCTGCAGCCAGGATAAGCAGGCTAGGGTCGTCATGCCTTCATCCTGGAGTAATTTTTCTTCTAATTTTACCGTGCATAGGTTGGGCAACTTGAGACTCTTTCCTGGCTTTGCCACGTTATGATTTTCAGGCTGCCCAGAGGTCTTGTGCAAAAGGAAAAAGCCCCAGCTTTATTTTTCTTAGGCTGGAGGACACCTTCCTTGTTTGCTAGGGTTTCCCTGAGATTCTGAATATTGAAAAAGTAAGGCAGACATGTGGGAAACATGGACAGGCTCATAAGAATGTCATCATCTGGGCAAGGCCAGGTCTGTTGGCAGTGCTAGGTCTGGGGAGGGCACCCCAAAGTGGTGCATTTGTTAGAGAAGATTAACACAAGGGTAAGTGAGGAGCTTGCACGGTGCTCTGCATTGTGCAGAACAAAGCGCCGCCTAAAAAATGAGCAACCAGATCCTCTTCCTCACAAGAGAGCAAACAAAGCAATGTTTCTGTCTCACCGAAAAAAAAAATCCATCAGATTGGGAACATCAGTTAATAATCACCAGTCCTTGCTGGGGTTGTTATCGCTGTTTTTCTTAAGTGCTGAGAAAAGGAATTAAATTAAATTACTGCGTGTCTTTTGTAAACTGCCAGGACAAGAATGATTTTTAGCTATGCAGTTCATATATTACATAACAAAAAGTAAAAAGTTAATAGGAACTGACAATCCAGAGCATTTTAAAGGAGTGAAAAGTTGCATTCCGCAGGCCAGTAAACCTTCCCCTCTCCCTCTCTCTGTTCAGTGCATTCAGACATTACCGACTTTGCTTCTTGACACTGTGATTAATGCATTGTTTCTTTTTTCTTTTTTTTTTTTCAGCTTGCCTTAATTTTGTTGAGAAAAGCCTGTGTTGTTCCCTGAAAGTTTGCAATACAATCTCTGAAAAATAGAAATAACCTGTTTAACAAACTCAGCAGGAAATGTGAAGAAGTGCATCTCCTACTTTCCTGGAGGTGCATTCCTCCTGGCCAACAGCACAGGTGCAGCTCTTGTCCGTCAGAAGTGGCCGCCACATCAAACTAAGTTTTGCTAAGCACAGGCAGGTTGCTGTGGAAAGGCAAGAAACCTCCAGACAGATTTTAAGAACATGCAGCCCTGTGCAATGCAATTTAGAAAGCTTGCAAAATTTTAGATTTTTCGAAAAAAAAAGAATGTGCTATCTAATGGAATTTTAAAGGATTTAACTGAGGTAACAGGCAGAGAGGTAAATAGTTTTCCAGGGCAGTTGGTGTTCAGATGTGATTCTTGCCAGTGAGCCATAATGTCAAAGAAGTTGAGTCCTGACCAATGTCTGAGTGGCAGGACAGTGTTTGGATATTGGTGTCCCTGCAGTGGGAATGCTTTCCCACCAGGCATATCCTCTGCACTCGTGTGCCACAGCTGGTTTCTGCTGTTTCCTGAGCACCTGGTAGATCTGGGCATGAGGAGTCTGTCGTTTTTTACAGGCACCAGGATAGCTCCCAGCCAGAGGACACGCAGAAGAAGGAGCTCACCCTCTGCAGGGAGCACAGTAGCAGGACAAGGGGCACAAGCTGGAAGGCGGGAAATTCCCTTTAGGTATTAGGAATAAATTGTTTACCAGGAGGATGGTCAAGCTCTGGGAGCAGGCTGCCCAGAGAGGCATCCCCCTCCTGGAGGTGCTCAAGACTTAACCGGTCATAGACCTGAACAAGCCCATCTGATTAGATGTGTTTTGGACTAGACGACCCCGGAGGTCCCTCCTAACCTGACTTTATTACCCTGCGATTTTGTTACCTGGCTGGAGCAGATAGAGTGTAGCACTGGGCTGCATTTGGCTTATTATTGCTGTAAGTGGCACCCAGGTGCACTAATGATCACAGATTATATGTTATGCCCAGAACATGATTCCATGTGCTCCCTGCTACCCTGTTATTTAGAACACATGCTGAAATCTTCATTTCACAGATAGGTGTATTTCAGTTCATAACAGCAGTACATTTAACTACTTTTTCAGCTGTTTACGCATAGGGAAATTTTTCCATGGTCATCTTTTTTTTTAAATGTATTTTTTTAGGATGCTTCTGGACATGCTAAAGAAAATCCCAGGGGGGAACATGACACAGAGACCTTTAGCTCTGCAAGGCCAATGTAATAACCTTCCTGAGACAGCAGAGTGGAGACGAGAAGAAGAGATGAGCTCTTGGAAAAGAGGGACTCATTTCCCAAGTGAATGCCAGAGCAAAGCTGTTCAGCGTGTGCTTCAGCTAGCAGGGGATGGCAGCAACTGGAGAGAGTGGTTGAGGAGATGTGGGGTGACTGGCAAGAGCCCTGGAGGAGGCAGAAATAAGCTCCAGCAGACCATGAGTAAGGGGTGATAATTTACACCATGCTCTTTACCTAGCCCTGCTTAGGTGTAACCTGGCTCTCAACATGCATTTGTCCCAGTTTCCAATTTGAAGGAAGGGAAGACAAGTGAAGGTGAGTTTCTACCTTAAACTTTCCCACCATATCTATCTGCAGGGAAGCTCTTCTACATGCCTTCCTCTGGTTCATCTCCCCAGTTCCCACAGGGCTCCTTATTTACTCAGGGAATGGTTGTGCCATGAAGAGGGTGTTGTGGTTTACTCTGCCTGGCCCCACTGTTTGTCAAGCACCAGTTGTCCCAGCTGGCGGCAAAGATTTAATTTAACCGAGACCATGAAAACCACAACCTTGAGCAAAGCAGCTTCTGCAGTGCAATTAATTTGAGAGCAAATGGACTGGGATCAAAAAAGGTCATGGTGACAAAGTGGAGATAAAAGCTGTCTTAGATCAACATGCTCAAGCAATTCAGAAACAAAGAGAATAAGGAAATCATATGTGACAGATTTAAAAATCAATAAACCGGTTGTGGTTAATGTGCATTTGATCCATCATCAATACTGTTCCTTTTGATCCTTCTGGTTTGATTTGGTTTCTGACGTGGTGTGTGTATTTGAAAGAGAAGTGAGTAAAACCCTCCAGTGAAAGGGGGGGGGTTGCCTCCAAGTATAGAGGCTCTTGCATAAAGAGGACAGATTTAAAATCCAGTTTAAATTTTCTGAGCCTAAGAAATCACAACTAAAAGTGACAGAAATGAGATATGAGGAGGAAAAAAATTCTTAAAAGATAGGCGTCAATATCACCCTGTTTGTGCTGGGGGACACGATCAAGTTCCCCCTCGCCTTCCCATCTACAGAGAGCACTGCCTAGTCAAAAATCAAATGGATCAAGTATTCTTAAAAGTTTTTTAGTGTACCAAGCAACACTTCAGCTCGTTTTTGCATGCAGTCTGTGTGCAGCATGGCGTTTTCCTATTTCTTCAGTGCAATGTTCAGCCAGCCTCCACGCTGACTCTTGAGGAAACAGTGCACTACTGCATGTAGTAAATGAAGCAGTATATTACCTAGGAGAAAATTCATTTGGACTGCTTATTTTTGCTGGGTCACAGTCCAGAGTAGCCAGCAAGACATTTGCCAAGGGCAGGACATAATGTGCTTTGCCTGTTATGTTAATGCTTTCATGGTCCCATACGGAAAGTATTTCTCTTTCATTACATTACAGTAGTTCTACCTTGCCTTGCCCTTGCAAAGAAATAAAGTCTTTTCCACTGATAATAGAGATCCAGGTATGCACTGTGGGGTTTTCTTCTGTTTTCTTCTTTGTTTTCCTCTTTGTTCAAGTGTCTTTTCTCAGCTGATTGTTTATTTATGTGTTCATTGCAGCTTTTTAATTCACTTTAGCTGCAAACTGGGTGAAGAAGGGCAGAATCACTTCCCAGAATTAAGTATTGAAACTATGTAAACTCTCTTTTTTCATATCAGAAATGCATTTTGTCTTTCAGAAAAGGAGAAATTCTTATAGAGTTTTGACTTAAGTTGCAGTTTGCAAGGCAAGTCTGCAGCATTGGATGGTGCCTCATGCTGATGGTGGGAAACTGAGAATGTTTCTGATTTTGGTGGTATTATATGGATTTAAATATTGCACTGCAGTTTTTGTTTACAGAAGAGTTGTATAGTGGGAGACAATGGGATAATGCAGAAATCTCTTTACTTGGTGCTAGCTCTGGGAAAGTTCCGTTTCCTTTTCTTTTCCAGTGTTTAGTGTAGTTTTTTTATGTAGATGGGAATCAGAAAATCTTTCAATAGCGAATTCATGTTTCACAAGTCTCCAGGTGACTTTGTAAGTAAGTGGTGGATTTTGTAAATTGCTTGACAAATGCCAGTAAAATAAAAAAGCCAGCGGATGCCAGACATTGAGACTGGAGACACCAGTGTGTTTGGTTTTTTTGAATGACTGCTCTTTGTTTTTCTACTGGATGGTGCACTATTGACAAAAATTACTTTCAGTGATGTCTGAGGATTAAGGATTTATTTGGGAAGATGGCCCGGAGCATTTTGTTCGTGTGGTATTCTGGGAACTGTTAACTTTTCCAAATACATACAAGAAAAACCTGATTTTGTGAGAGAGAGTTAGGACATGGCATGCAAAAGCTATAGGCTTGCTGCATCCATTAGAGAACTGGACACAAATACTAAATTTTAGCTGGAGGAAGTGTTTGTGCAATCACTGAATATATTGTTAGTGTGAAGTTCTGTGCTTTAGTATGAAATACAAAACATAATAATGCATGAAATTCTGTTGCCAGCCAAAAATCCCACCCTACACCCTCCAGTCCCATTAAATACAGGACATCTCTGGAAAGTGTGCCCTTTTATGGGAGGAATTTCCCTGCCTGTAAAGGAAAACTAGAGGTATGGGCTGTAGCTACCAGCTCATAGACGCCTGTGTGCAGGCTTGTCAGTGAATGGAGCCGTGTAGAGCTGCAGTTCTTTGCCAGCCATTGTCCTCACCAGGCACCTTCCAGTGACACGTCACATGCCCTGAGCTGTGAAAATATTGATTTTGGGATCACATGCCTGAACAAGTTTCAATTTCCTTCCCATCCCAAACAGGATCTAAGCTCAAGCTGGGATCCTCGTTGAGCAGGTGTATGCCCTGGAGGTTGCTTCAAGCCCTTTGCCTGCCTATTATTTGCAGGAGGTTTTATCCACCTCTGCCACAACTGTTCTCCAACTCCGGCAGCACAAGCCCCAGTGGTGGACACTTCTGCAGGCTGAGGTTGGCTTAAGCATGACCAAAAGCACAAGTGCCTCTCTCCTGCCTGCAGGACCTCTCTCTGTCAATCCACCACCTCCGTGGGAACGATGGCTGAAGGTTGCCAGCCTCAGGCATGGGTCACTCCCCAGCTGTGACCAGAGAAATTGAAGACATGACAGGTTTTGTGGACTGAGTTTAAATCGCAAAAATGAAAAAACACAGTTAAATCAAAGGAGAAGTGCAATCCTCCCCTGTGTTCAGCAGAAGTTAATTCTTGTGTTTTTCCAGCAAATCTCATGCCTGGAGAGTGACTGAGCAGCCTCTGCTCACCCACTCCAGCAGCCCAATATTGCCCTGCGTTCTTTCAAGGCCTTCCCCCTAAATCTTACATATTGGCTGCCTGTTCTCATCCCAGTGAATCACAGTAAGAGTGGCTCAGCAGATGGGCATCTCAGGTTTAAAGCCCTCATGCCTCTGCCCCTCTCACATCTTCAGCAGTGGCTCCCCCAGTGAGTGTCTTTTTCAAGCAGTAACTGCCCAGTCGCCCTGAGAACCTCACGAGTGATGATGTGTTTCTTGGCTTTTGGCAGGGAACAGCGGCATCCTTGGATGCATGCCTGTCACCTGACAGGCTCCTTGCCCAGATACACTTCAGTGATTAACCTGCTGCCTCTGTCTGTCATTTTAGGGGTTTCTGTGCCACATGAGAAAAGACAGGAAGGTTAGATTTACTTGAACTCCCTGGGACTGGTATGATGTCCCAAGGGTGGGCATTCTTCTGGACATCCAACTCAATATATACCATGTGGTTGGAGTGATGCAGAACACTGTAAATAAGGCACCTAACAGCTTGTCTTGCAGACTTGGTCTCCAAACAAGGCCTGGAGAAGTCAAGGGGCTCTGTTTTCCAAGGCAGGACTGTAAGAGGTCACTCTCCTGTTTGTGCTGCCCCTGAACTCAACCTCTCTTCTGTGAGACATTTCTCCACACGCTGGTGGTCTGTTGGCTTGTGGGAACGGCCCCTGCTAAGTTCTTCAGGCGTGGAATAGGTCGTTCCCTTCTCATTTTTAAGTGTTGTGGTTAATTTCTAATCAGAAGTGCCTTTGAACTTCTGAACTTTGAACTCAGCTAAGAAAGCCTTCCCTTGAGTACATCAAAGCTTGTCTCTGTGCTTAGGGGAAAGATTTATGCCACACACTCATCATGCCAGGAAATTATCGCAAGTCCTTTTTGTGGCACAGGCATCATTGAATACATTAATATGCACAAGTAAATAAAATAAAGCCATTAGGCTAGGATGCACACCCATGAGAGCAGAATTTGCTCTGCAGGTTTTCAAACAGGCTGAAATACTAACCATTGATCTTTCACAAAGAAAATCTCTCATGTGTTAGAACACAGCGAACGAGAACACTCATATACATATTTACTAATTTATATTGATAGGATGTGATACAAATAATTTTATATATCCCTGCCTTATACTACATCTCAAAAGAGATCAGGCTCTTATCAAAACTGTTATTTCCTAGATATTTGAGAAAAATTATTTGGCAACAACCCCCACCAACCACAGTTTCATGTTTTCTTAATGACATTAAACACATACACATCTCCATAAGTAAGCATTACCATTACAGACTGACTAAACCAATTCATAAAATAGCAAGAGAAAAATAATGGTTTAGGATAAGTAGAGGAGACTAAAATAACCCAGCACATATACCACCCCTCTCCTTAGCAGATGAAAATGTTCTTTTCCCTTTCCTTACAGAAATCTGTAATAGGACACTACAAATGTTGTCTCTGACAGGACCTCTCTTTATCCACAGAATTTCTTCTGCAATAAATATCCTTACATACTACTGCACACTACCAGTATATCCCTAGGATAATTCATTACCAGAAGTGGGATGGGTATGTAACAATTACAGCCATTCATTAGCCTTATCAGGAATTATCTAGATTTATCTATTATCTAGATGCAAAACAGAGAGGTGCTTCCTTTGTAGCTTTGCTTTGCAGGCCTAAAAATGCCCACCAGGACAATAATTCCTTTAGGATTTTGCTTTTCATCCTTTTTTTTTTTTTCTTTCCCTTCTACACTGTCGGGATTTAGAACTTGCTTCAGTGTGTAATCCATGACAGAAGAGTTCCCAAATGAGCTGGTTGTGATTCGCAGGTCGTCATCATTCATCAGCTCCACTCAAACAGCATTTTTTAACAAAGTATGACATTCTGAGTTAGTTTGTTTGTGCAACAGCTGAGCTTTTTGCAATAGGGAAGTAAAGTACTTGAGTCATGTCCATTTGTTTTCGATAGGGCTGCAGTAGCCTTGAACTGAGAGGTGTTTCTGAGTTTTTTTCCCTGATGACTTCCAGCATTTAATGCTGATTTCACTTTGTTTCTTGTATGATAAGAGACAAGCCATCTCAAGCCCTTTCTGATCCTCAGATGAGGACAGTGTTTAGCATGTAGGCATGCTCTGTACTGTTGCAACACAATGCTTTTCAGTTTAGTGTTCCACTACCTTCAGTGACTTGGCTCTATTGTCCCAATATATTTGAAAGCTTGGGAATGCCCAGAGTTATGATGGTGGCTCTGTATATAAACATTAAATATAAATATAAATATAAATATAAATATAAATATAAATATAAATATAAATATAAATATAAATATAAATATAAATATAAATATAAATATAAATATAAATATAAAATTTATTGCATGAGGGGGTGTACCCTCTCATGTAAAAAATTTTGGAGTAATTTGTACTCATCAGTAGAGCTAGCCAGATATTCTCTTAGAAGGATGAAATTGCCAGGTCATGTCAGTGAGCTCTAGTCCTGTTCTGCCTTGTGTCCCCATTCAGAACAGCCAGGCACTGGTTCACACAAATATTTCTACACTGTGCATCCAGAGACTTGCAGTCTCATTTAAATTATGTCTGCTCATGACCAGCTCCCTAAACAGTTCACATGGAAAAATAACTGCCGGTAGTACTTTCTTCACAAGGGGAAGTGGAGGGGTGGGTACCAATGTCTTCTCTCTTGTGACCAGTGACAGGACTGAGGGACGGGCATGAAGCTGAGTCAGGGGAGGTTTAGGTTGGATATCAGGAAACTTTCACTCAGAAGGTTGTTGGGCACTGGAGTAGGCTCCCCAGGGCAGTGGTCATAGAACAAGCCTGAGAGAGCTCAAGAAATATTTGGAAAATGCTCTCAGGCACATGGTGTGATTCTTGGAGATGGTCCTGTGCAGTGCCAGGAGCTGGACTTGATGATCCTGATAGGTCCCTTCCAACTTAGAATACTCTATGATTCTATGATTCCATGATTCTAGGATTTTAGGATTCTATGATTCTGTGATTCTACGATTCTATGATTATGAGCTCAATCCTGGTGGCTTTTATTATTATTATTATGGAAACAGTGAAGGATCAATACCAGAAAACGCAAGTCAGTGAGGAATTTACTTGCTTAATATTGGAGTATTTTACTGAAGGTGTGAAGCAGCTGTGAATGCTGTTTCTCCAGCTCCTAAACCACTTTCTGATGCCCATGTCAGAAAGGATCTCTAAATGGTGATGGTAATCGTTGACCTTGCCTTATGTATTAGTATGCTCATGTATTGTTTTGAGACTCTTGTTGCTTCTTAAATCAAGACAACACTACTACATTAGCTATCCCTGTCTGCTAGGAGCAAAGGTGAGGCTGAGATGCCTTTGTGCCTGGGAAGCAATCTTCAGACCAGAGAAATGCAAAATTTTGCCCACCTTTGTAGGCTGAGACTGCAGAGGACACATTGTGTAACCTCCTCATTTGGATGAAGCATGGCTAGAATTGTGACACTGGCTTTGCACCTGAGCATGCTGAGACACCTTAACTGAAAAGTTTTTGTGTGATGACTGTTTCATAAATGCTTAAAGGGCAGGGTTACATCTTTGAGCTGAAAGCAACTCTTTGTGAGTGCAAAAATCACAGAAGAAATGTGTTTGAAGATTGTTTCATATCCAGTGGAGGTGATACTATCTTGGCAACATTTGCATCTTTGAAATGAATCATTATTTTGAATAATGATCCATGCTTGTTCATTTTCATGTAAACAGTTATGAAGAAAGCTTAGCAGGAGGGATTTACTTCAAGCTTTCAGACTCTTCCTCAAGATCCACTGGTCTGTGAAGTTTAAAGATCACTGATTAAGGCCATGTGAAGTGGTAACAGGGATTGATGACACTTGAATACAGTAAGTTATTGATCTGTGTGACAGCTGCCATCGGTAACAATGTGGTCTAACCACAGTCACACCTCTCTTCCTCTCCTTCCCTTGCCAGCCAAGACTTCTTCAATGCCTCTGCAAATGACCATTCATTCTGCTCTGTATTGCAACACTGAAGGTAGCTCCACAAACAAAGTAATCAGAACTTCCCACAAGTTCATTCACATTTGAAGTGAATATGATTCAATATGACAAGTGGTGTTTGGCAATGAGCACATTATAAGTAACCCTGTTCCACACTGTCACTGTAGAGCATTTCCTGGCAAATGCAAGAGGTGGCATCCTGTTTAACTTGGATGGCCAAAGCACAGATGTCCACACCTGGGCTAGTCATCAGAGCTCCATGCACCATAGTCAAAGGAATCTGCAGAGCTACTCAGCTGATAAATGTAGAGTGAAATGGGAAAACTGTGTCTCTGAGTGCCTAATTCATTTTATTGACTGTAAAAGGAAGCAAAATGGGCAGATTCTTAAGGAGTCATCTATATTAGAAATATTATGGGATGAGATTTTTTGCTGTCAAATATTTTAATGTCAAATCCCATATTGACAAATAGAGTTAGAAGCAGTCTGAAAAGGTTTTGTCATTTATAAATACGGGCTGGCAGGAACGTAATGCTTTTTTATTGCTGGAGATGAATTTTGCACCCTCTACTGGAAAATATGTTTGGTGCACATAAAACATGGAAAAGGGATGTAGATACAGAGAAGTCCTCCCCTCATTGTCCTAGAGCAGAGTTGTTATATGCTAATTAATTCTTAATTTCTGATCACTTACAAGTACTGGCACAAATGGCCCCTGATTTGTGAATTTAACTGCTGCTGAATTTTGTAATCAGACAGTGACCTCTTGTGAAATATGATTTCCAAGTGAATACACTGAAGCTCAAGGAAAATAAAGATTTTTATTGTTTTTAAAATTTCCATTGGTATCTATTCACCTGGAAAATCTAGAGCAGAAAACAACATGGAAAGCCTGAATATAAGTTCAGCTATGGCACTTCTGTAGTGGCATTGCTCGATTAGCATTAAGATCTATGCAGCTCTGAGTTCACAATCAGATCCTCTACCCAGCCACAGGAAAGCAAACAGCAATTATTATTTCACTTGTAAGAAGAAAAAGCTCTTTTCAGGGTTACATCACAGGCCTTATCTCCCTGAACAAGCAAATGTGGCAGGCAGGTAAAGCAAGCCAAAGAAACGGTTGTACCTAGAGAGTCTGACCCCGGAAGAATGGTAATTTTGGCTATCAAAAAAGAGACCTCATAGTTTGCCCTCTAAATGAGAGGTTCATTTTATGAAACTTGAAATGTGTGAAAAAGGGCATGAAAGGAGTGTGGACAGCTTTCCAGGTGGGATGTGCACATTCCTGATTCTGAGTCGTCTCATTCAATTCAGCTGAATGACACTCCTTCCAATCTTCTAATTTAAACAGGATACAGTAAATTGGAGCAGGTAGTTACCAGAGTCTGATACAATGAGTCTGTATACTCTCAACAGAAGTGTTAGCAGGGAATCTGCTTTCCACTTCTATGACATGGTCACATGCTGGAGGTGTGTGATCACTAAGAATCCTACTGGATGCTGGCCAGGTATCAGTAAGCAAATAGCAAATAAAACACATCACCAGATGGATTTATTGTGTTAAAATTGCAAAGATCACAAACTACTCTTTGCCCTGCTGACAGACCCTGTCATTACATCTTTGGCAGAGCCTTAGCCAATGGTCTGAAAAGGATCACCAGAATAATCAGTTCTCTCCAGGCTTTCTGAGCCTCAGAAAGAAAAGGCACGTTGCCAAGAATGAGAAATGAGATCTGTTTTGTGAAATGAGCTGTTCTTCAGGCCAGTTCTCCTCCCCAGCTTGGATAAGGCAGGATCAAGTCAGACATGGTACTGACAGCTAGCCTTGCTTGGCTGAGCTGTCAGGTATTACCTTTGCTAACAGTCCTTGGAAAGGGAGACATGGAAATGTCTGGCATTTCAGAATATGCTGCCTGTGGGCAGGGCAAACACAGGAGTGAGAAGTAGTAGCAAGCTCTGAGGAAGAAGCTCTCAGCTATTAGGAGTGTTTTGGCAAGAAGGTAGGAAGGCACAGAAAAATGAGATATGTGGTCATTTTATAAGAAAGACTTACTCTTCACTAACACGGCTATGGATAGGGAGAAAACCATGAGGAATTTGTAATGCAATCGTGGGTCTCACCTATGAACCACAGGCCTGAGCCATTTGCTAATTTTGAATGGGATCTATCTGTCTTAACACAGTTGCCTCAAGTTTAGGATTTAGCCAGTAGATGGACACTTACTGTGGGTGATCCAGTCCATTGACCTCATAGACATTTCTCTGGGGATTCCTGTCTCTTTTCACTTATTGCGGAAGAGCTTTGAGATGATGACCTTAGACATCCTCTTCAGACTGCTAAAATTAGTGAAATGAGCCCCACCTTCTAAACATTGCTCAACTGAAGAGGTAATGCTGTTGAAATAAGTGACTGGCTGTCCACCTCTGGAAAAGCAACTTTCTAGACCAGTGATGAACTGCACATAGTACCCATAATTTGGCAACCATCTGCGTCATCTCCTGTCTGTGAACAGCCCCAGTGGCCACACTTGGGAAGGAATTCTCTCCTCTTAGATGATGCCTGTTTTATCCATGGATGGTTGAACCTGATTCTTGACAACTAAGGTATAGACACAAACAAAAAAAATCTGCTTTCATCATACTGAGTGGGTTGGCTCTCATGCTTGTGATAGGGTAAAGCCTTAAATTGTGGTGAAATTGAGTTATCGTACTGTGGACAGCTAGAACAAAGGGAAAAGGTCACATCAGGAAAGAGGAGAGCATACACCTTTGTTCATTGTCTTCCCAGGTACTTATGCACTATGTGTGCCCTGACAGCCAGAATGAAAAGCTTTTGAAGCATCTTTCTTTACCCCAGAGGCAGCAGGTGTGATGAGTGGATGACGTCATCCTTGCTGCAGCAATCCACCCGATCTGCCTTTCAGGGCTAAGGAGCAGCAGTGATACGTTTCTTCCATGTCTGCTCTTTAGGGAAAAGGTTGTGTCTGACCAGTACCTTGGGAAATGCAACATTCACATTTACTGTGTTATTTATGATAGGGTGAAATTTTACACGGTGTTGCAAGTCACCTGGAATGTGTTTGCCTTGGCATGCCCTCTTACTGCCCTCAACTGAATTATAGGCATCTCTTCAGGTATCTATTCAGGCAGATCTTGTTCACTGAATCATTTACCACCCCTGGGAGGGAGAGCTGTCAGGATGCTGCTGCTCTGGTCTGTGCTACTGGGCTGTTCTGCTACTCGGTGGTGAGGGAGGTGGATGAGTGAGAACTTCACTGCTCACCACTTGCAGAACTGGCAGCTAATTAACATGTACTTCTGAGGTACCCCCTGGGAGTAGCTCTGGATATGTTCTCGTTACAAGACTGCTACATTTTAGTGTGTGGAATGGGATGAGTGCGTTGGAATTTTTTGAGGGAAATGTATTCTGTCCAAAGTGATCTGTATAGAAATGTCTGTTTCGTTCTTTAGCCTTTGGTGGGGTAGTAGGGAAGTTCCAGTGTGAATGGTTTTGTCCTAAAAATAATGCTTTTCTCAGGCAAGGTCTACTGCAAATTTGCCATGTGAGTAGACATATGTTGGCCAAACCATGATGATGCTCTTCAGCTGAGTTAACTGATGGGCTTTTGTATGTATTCATTTGTTCTTCATGATATCCCTGTGGGGGAGGGAGAGGTTTTTCACCTCCTAAACTTCCTACATGAAATCCTTTGCTACACTTCAGTCTTCTGACATCTCTTTTGTTTTCTTGCATGATAATTTTTTTCTTTTCACTGGCTTAAGTAAAAAATGGATCACTTCTTCCCCCTTTACTGACTCATTCAGCTTTACCCTACCTACCTACTTTTTATTTTTTTTCTCTTTTAGATGCCTCAGCTATCTCTGTGTTGTGTTGAAGAGTTTCAGATGTTATGGGGCAAATTAAATGGCCCCTCTAATAGTGCACCTTATATTTCAAGGAGCACTGTTTTCTTCTTTGAGGATTCACATATCTCAACTGCTCCAGTACTGTAAATTACTGCAGGAGATTTTTGGATGTGGGGATCCATTCCCATTTTGATGAGAATGGGGGAACCCAGGAGCAAATGTGCTGGCAACAGCATAAAATGGCCATCTGCCTCCCTCTCACAATGTCCCACAAAGCTGTCCTTCCTAAGGCAACTTCCATTCCCAGTGACAGTCAGTAGTGCATTGTTTCCTGTGCAGGAGCTACATGTTCACTCTTGCAGGCTAGAGACCTATGTATGTAGGAGATGTCCTGCCACTTTTCCCCTGCCTTTATAAAAACATGAACCAACATGTTGTTGATTTGATGCACATGCTCATTTCCCCCTGTAGATTTGCCCAAATCCCTCGATGGTACACTGCAAACTCTACTGGTATTATTTGGAACTGTGGAATGAGTCTACTTCACTTTCCAAGCATCTGTTCTCCAGCTACTATTAAATTTTCAGCCTTTCAGGAGAACTAAATGTGAATCACAGTAAGTGACATGGTTGGCGGTGCTTTTGAGTACATGAAAGCATTTGTTTTCCTCGTACCATTTAATTTTGTTTTTCACATCTGAGCCTTGCAATGGCACTTTGTACAGGCTTTATAGTTTGGGGCTGACCTTGGAAAGAGCCAAAGAGGTGTATGACTACTTATTTACAGCAGGCATTGAGCAGAATATTGCAGAGCAGGCTGCATGGTAACATAAAGGAAAGGTGAGCAGTCATAAGAAACACTAAAACTGTATTTAGGATCAGCTTGAAGATCAAAAAAAAGTGGCAGAGCTGATCTGTGGAGCCTGCTGTCCTCAGAAACATGCCCGTCTCAGTTTTGGTCAAATGAATTAATTATCACCAAAATAGATGCTGTAAGTGAAATAAATTACATAGAGTGGGCAACGATGGTGAGGATGATGAAAGGCCTGGTGAAGACCCAGTCAGTGTGGGCAAATGTGCCTGGAGATTTTGGTCTCTAAAAACCAACCCCAGACAGCTGGGAGCCACCTGGATTCATATTACACCTGGAGGGGACTAAAACATTTAATGACCTCGATTGCTACTTCTTTTTATCTTGATATCTGATATAAAGATATATCTTTATATCAGACAGGATGCAGCTTAGCCAGCTTTAGCTGAAAGAGTTGCCTCAAATTTTTTGTGCAGATTCTTATAGTTTGCAGAGAGAGAAGAGGCACTCCCAAAGGACAATTTCTTCTCTCATTAGGGCAATTACAGTAGACTAAAAAAACAGCTAAGGAGCAATTCAAGTACATAAGTACATAAGGCTTATATAGTGCCATTTTAATTGTCCTAAAGCACCTTCCAGTGCCCTGACTGGGGGGGGTATGTGTCTTCTCTACCATATTTTTGAGGCCTGCAGAAAGTTTCAGGTGTTTTAAGGACTTTTAAGATGTCCTGTGTTTAAATACCTCAATTCTTCCATTCTGTCTAAGTTGTATGAACCTTTCTTTAAGGATTCGTTCAATTTAATTCAGGAGCGTAACTTCCTGTGTTCCCTCTGCAGAGAGGTCTGGAGAGATGTACTCCATTTACCTAAAATTTGATCCCCTTTCCTCCAGAGATGCCTATACAGTGCTGAAGCTGTGCAAAAATGCTGGTTGACAATGATTATTACTCAGATTACTGGTATACTTAGGGGTTATCCTGTTTCCCATGACCTGCCCAAATAACAAACAGATATCCTTTAAATGCCTCCCTTTTTTTTTTTTTTTTTTTTTTCTTAACCAAGCAGGAAAACTGACCAATTTCTTAGCATGCCACTACAGCTTGTGATTCTCTTTATCCACTGAGTTCAATGGAAGTCCAAAACCTCAATTAAAGGTCTCTGTTTCATGGCACATCTGAGCATCTCAGATGAAGGGGCAATTTACATTTTGATATAAGACACAGTCAGCCCAAGCTCTACTACACCATGAAATTCCTTACCAGGGATCACATGAAACTGCAGCAATACTACAACTATGCCTGAGAGGTCAAATGCCTCAGCCCAGCTGGAAAGAACCACTTCTCTGAGCATGGGAATGAGAGTAAGGATGGCCAGATCCCAATTTCTGCCTGGGACAAACCAGTTTACTTTTGTGGCTCACTTTTCTGTGCAATAAGACACTACAAAAGCATGTATGTTTTACAGTCATTTTTAGATAGATTTTATCATGAAAACCTCTGCTTGCTGATATAAATCTCTGCCTTTACTGACACATTATTTCTTCTAAAATGTCTTACAACAAGAAATAACCCTGAAAGTATTTATTTCTCTCCTTCATAGAGCTCAAACACCTCTCCTGGTAAGGAATACATCTGAGAATTGATTTCACATTAAGACCTGATTGACATTCAGGACAAAACAATAATTCACTGAATGGCCTTTAGAGGGAAGCAGATCCAAAGAATCCACGGAGAGGTCAAGAGCAAGCTTTTTGTGAAAACAGGCTGCCAGATCTCGGTAAGCAAAACCTGAAGCTGAGACACTTTGCTCATTCTCTATGTCTCTGTGTAGTACTGGGTGAGATTTGAACACCCCTCACATGATTCCAGTCTGAAACCTCTCACAGAGTGAAGGACACCGGGGTTATTTTGTCTTAATCTGCTCATGTCAGGAGACCTTGCTGCTTTGTTTCCTGGGGGAGTCTTCCTTTAGCCCTCAAAAGCTACCCTGAAAGCAGGAGTTGGCCATGAAAGAGAACGATGGGAGCATCTGGGACACTATGCAAGTAGTAGTCAGCAGGTTTGGAAAGAGATACCTTCCTGTCTGATCTTACAAGCTATGAGTTGAAGTAAATATGTGACCTGACGTTTCCTGACTTCTGTCTGCTTTCTTGTGAGGGATCAGGCAAAAATATTGTCTGAGAAATACCTACATACAGGCACAGAGCCAAAACTCAGAGGGTGTTTTCTAAATATTACATATTTGAAGGGCTGTGGTATGTGTGACCTTGTAATTCCACCTGTTTGAAGCATTCTATTTACACTAAAAAGTGTTTTAAAGGCAGAAAATTATTTTAAATCTCTTTGGAGATCAGAAATGTCAGCAAATTCTCAATGGGTAAAGTTCTCTGCCCCTGATATACTCTCTTTATATCTTGGGGTCACGCTGATGGGGCAGGAATTATTCAGTGGGCAACTTGCCAAGGCAGCTTGCCTGTGTGCTGCTCTTCTGGCTGCTGTTTTATGAGGACAAGGCAGATGTCCTATATATAGCCTGGAATGAGATAAAGGGTCTGAAGTAGCCTTAAGGAAGTTAATGCAATTTTCAATAATGCACACTTCTCTATAAAGAAGGTCCAAGCATGGAGCTCAGGCATTGGACCTTGGTTGCCAGCTGTAAAATTTTATGGCCCAGTTTGAGACCAACTGTCTCCCCAGCACAGATCTGCTCTGGAGTGTGCCCTGAGCAATCCTGATCACCAGTCTGCCCTGCTCTATTTTGTACCACAGATGCTCCATCTTCACAGATTTGTGGAGGATTTTTAAACAGCAGAAGCATAGGCAAAGACAAACAGGGACAAACTTTTAAAAATACCCCCGAAATTGCAACTGTCAATTATTGGATTTTCTTTTAGCAGGTAGTAAAATTAACTACTTGTAAGCACCTTTAAAACCATGAAGAGACATGTAACAGTACAGATTAGCTGTATCAAATCAATCTAATTTCTTTTCTAAAAGGTTAGCAGGACAGTTGAGTAGAAAGGTTTACTTTAATGTTCTATAACTTGAATTCTCACACTCAGTAAAACCAATATCAGGTTTCCTGAAAAAATCCTAGGGCAGGATGCCAAATACTCACTGAATCATCAGTACTTTTCTGGCCATGATGGCCTCAGAGGGGTCTGCAGGGATCTGTGCTGAACCTGCTGCTTTTCATCCTCCATTAGCACAGCAAGCAAATAGGAACCCTGTTATTACTGGCAGAGCTACAGCACACACTAATGAAACAATGTGCATGTAAATTAAACTATTCCCAATTCTGTCACATTAATTGTAAGATGATTTTTAGACTTGCACCTAGCTCAATGGCAGCCCCTGCACGCCCCTTCTGAGAGCAGGTGCTGCCCAGACCTGATGGGTCACAGTGCTCCAAGGAAGGCTCCTCTGGAGTTCCCAGGCACATAGAAGGAGGTGCATCCCCCTTTTAAATGAGATGTTATACTCCAAACTTACATAAACAGGGTTAATTATATCAGGTTTGGTGTATACCTTTTCACTGGTATTGCTGAGGGAAGCTATAAGCCTATTAATGAGTGCTGGGTGTAAGTTTAAACTTTAATCACATACATTAGCATGCAAGGGTTGTGCAAGACAGCATTCAAATGAAACATATAAAGAAACTTTCATAGCATTTTACATGTTGTGGAAACCTCACCAGGTTTTTGCACTCTTACATGTCTTAGTGATAATTTGACAGAATGTCCTAATAGTATGATTTTAGGTTTTTACCAGTGAACTTCTGAGTCTCTAAAAATAGGAATAAATCCATAAAAAAAACCCCCACAGATAAACAACAAGGTTCTTAGGCATTTCAAGGACAAAAGGGATTATCCACTGTAAAACCTCTCCTCTTTCCAAATGAAGTCCAGTTGATCACGTCAGCATAAACAGCAAGGGGAACAGGAGAAAGAAGAAACCTGTGCCTGAGTAAAGTGACCCTTCCCTCTCCTTTTTCTCTGTAGGAGAGAAAAGTTTTATTTTCTTTGTGGACAGGAATTTGTGGAACCTCCAAATCAAATTTTCAGGAATGTTTATCCTAGAGGACGACATGAAGCTTATTAATCCTGCCAGCAGGCCAATTCTTGATGTATTTACATAAAGTTCTTCCCCTAATAGTTGTTTCTTGGACCCTAGTTTCTGCCGTAACTGGCTATATAAGAGCTTCTGTCATATACATGTAATGGATGATGATAAAAGTTGATGATTGGACTTGATGATTGTGGACTACTTTTCCAACCTCAATAATTCTGTGATTCTATAAATTAATGATTAGTAGAAGGGCAACATACAAACTCAAAGAAATAATCTGTTTATTCCTAGGTATAACACAGAAGCTTGGATAAGTGGCCAACTCATCTCATTCCTAGTCAGATAACTAGGGCCAGACTCTAGTCTACATTGAAACATACTTTCCAAAAGAGAAAAGAACAGTTGGTGTGAGATGCATGAACTGTACCAAAGGGGAAAATCCAAACTGCTTTATGGTATAGAGGTTTTGAAATATGCAATTAAGAGCACATTATTGATGAGGGCAACTATTTTTATTACTTCCTCAGTTGTATCAACTGACAACCTCCTGAATTACATTGGAATGGACAACATGAGGACTCTCCTCCACTGAGACTTTTTGCCTTTGTGATGGTTACTGAGAATCTGTATGGTCAAGACATTAGTTTTTATCCATTACAAAAATGTTCCCTACACATATTCTTCTCAACCTTGGATTTGTTGTTTGAATAGAATAAAGTTTAAAGACATCTTTTTCCCAGAAAATCTCTGTTGTCCAATGTCCTCTCCTCAAGAAAATCACAGTAAAGAATTTCTTTTTTAGATCTAACTAAACCTGCCCTCCATCAGCTTAAAGCCATTCCTCCTACTACTACCACTGCATGCTCTTGTGAAAAGTCCCTTTCCAGCTTTCCTGTAGGCCTCCTTTAGGTACTAGAAAGCTCCTGTAAGGCCTCCTTGGAGCCTTCCCTTCTCCAGGCTAAACAACCCCAACTGTTTCGTCCAGTCATCATAGGAGAGGTGTTTCAGCCTTCTGATCAACTTAGTGGCCCTCTTCTAGACTCATTAAAATAGGTCCACAAGTCCCATGGGCACTGGAGAGAAGTGGGCTCACCAAGCCCCCCAGCTGCTGCTGTCAGATGTGGTTTCCTATTCTGTGGTCTGGCTGTGACAAATGATTTTGGCTTCTGCCTCATCTTTAAGTGCAGTCTGGCTGGATGTTTTCATCCTTTTCTTCAAGATGACAAAGAGCTATAAGCTATAAAGCTTTTCAAGTGGATAGTTAGGGTGCTGTACCTTCTTGATTTTGACGGAAATTATTCCAAGCCAAGAAATACAGCAGTGTCTGGTGGAGTAACTCCCAGTGCCCTGCGGAGACAGACTTGCCAAGAGCCTGCAAACCTCACCAAACCAAACAGATTTTTTTCTTTTGTTTTTGTGAAGCAGTGTGATCAAACAAGCTTGATCATCATCTTTTACCTCCTTCCTCCTCCATCTTGCCATAAACCTACCCACTTCTTTTGAAGTTTGCTCCCTAGATTATAAATACTCTGGGACAGAGCTGCTTTGTGCTTTGTGTTTGCACAGTGCCAATTACAGGACGTACTCCTAGAAGCCAATAATAGGCAATCAGCTTTTGTTCAGATTTCAGTGGTTCCTGATATAAGTGCAAATAGAGCACAATGGCTCTGGTTGGTTCCTTTGTGGAGCACTCCATCAGAGAGATGTATTGCCCCAAATATGTGAATACAGATGACAGCTGAGCAGTGAAAATATCTCAGGAAGCAGAATCAGATCCACAAATGTCTGAAGCACCCCACAGAGTTGTATTTTCCTTCCAGTCCTTGTCAGTTCTACAATCTCTGTGGTTTATATCAAAAATGAAAGTGGCACCGACCTTCCAATGCAAACACATCCTTCAAGAGAAAGAATGTAACTTTATTGCTGGAATTAAAACCTAGATATGGAATTCAATGGTATATGGACTACTGTAAAAAAGAAGCCAAACTGAAAACAACTGTTGGCCACATTGCCAGATTTCAGTGCAGACATTTGAAGCCCGTGAGAATTGAATCCTCTGTGCACAAGGCCAGTTAATCTGCTTACTTATCTGACATTAAGCACCCAAAATATAGTATTTTGGGCTGAAATAGCAGCTACTGGGGAACAAACACTAAGTAGATAAGAAAAGCTTCCTCACAACATTAACTTCCTCAATCCAATTAAAAACAGTGCTCCTTCTCTCCCACAAGCTGCTGCCCAGTTGTACTCCTTGTTTTTCACATACCCTGCTTCTTCCCTTCCAGGACTTGTGTCCTTCACCAGACTAACAAGCATTCAGAGGAGTAGTGTAAGGACACAGGTAAAAGAAGTAGCTTTAAAAAAATGCTTTATATTACAATAATGATTAATATATGAGCCAATTGTAAGGATAAGTGGACTAATAACATCACTGTTATTATGTTGCCTGTGTTTTAGGACAACAAAAATTTAAAAGAGTTCAGACTGTGCATTTTAGACTAGTAAGGTAAATTACTTAAGGCAGCATGCTTGGGATAAAGAACTCTCATTACCTTACCTTATCCCAACTGATGTTGCCATATGTTGCACGTCCCTCAAATTTTGTTCTTGTACCAGTAGAATGTGATTTCCATAAACTTTTTCTGACGCTTTCTTTTTAAAGTATTTGACAATCTGTTTCTAAAAGGAGGAAGTTCTGTTGGCCTCACGAAGTCTGAGTCTGATGTAATTCCATCAAAATCTGTGGAGTTTCCCTGGCATCAAAACTGCTGTAATTTAGAAATTACTCAGGCTTTGCATTTCTTGGATTTTGCCAGTAGGAACTTGGAACTAGCAACTCAAAAATTACTTTTAATTGCATCCGGAGATCCCCATTTACTTTCAAAGATACAATCTTCATCGTCACACACTCTGGATCAGCACACTTGCATTCATGTTTAGAAGCTTAATTATGCATCAATTACATGGGGGAATTTTAAATGAGATTTGCTGTTCCTTTTGTTTCACGGATTTGACTAAAACATTCTGTTTATTTTGGTGTCACTCTCATAGCTGGCATGACTGATTTATCTGATGACTAATTTATTTGACTCCAGCCAGACATACACTGCCAACATCTCAACAAAGGGCTCCTTTGGAAAGGGTTTATAGAGTTTCAGTTCACTCTAACTCTTAATCGCTTTATGAAAATGTCCATTGATTCCTAAGAGCTGCCTGGTAATGATACAGCTTCAAAACTGAGCTTAACCAGCCCTTTCTCTTGATTAGCCTTTTTACTCACTGTAGCTACCAGTCTGGGGTTCATGGAGGACCTTTCAAGAAGTGAAGCATCTTCAACAAGGCAAACAAGGGACAATTTGAATTTGTCTGCATACATGCCTACATGGAGTGCATTTTATATAAAAGCTTGATCAAAGGAATAATACATGACAGGCTATTTTTGAAATAGCTGGCACTACCTCTTGAATGAGTGAGATGCCAGCTCTCAGAAAATGCCTATCAGAGACTTGTTTTCCATACTCACACCCATCACCAGGCTATAGCTAAAGAAGAACATGGATTTCAGTGGGGCACCTGGGTTGCGTGGAAAGAGAGGGTGACAAGGCTTTTCACATCAGGGACGGTCTGAGTCCTGATGAGATACAGGTCTATTCAGTGAAGACTGAATGATGTGGGATGAAGAGTGGCTCCTTGATCTGAGGTGGCAATTTAAAGGCTGCAAGTGCTTTGCCCATGCAGCAGCTTTTGGTGAAAGTGTTGCTCCCTCCAGGCACAGACTAGGAGGGAGGACAGATGTGAAAAATGGGAAAATTAGCTGCAAAAGGAGAGAAGGAAATTGCTTTCCATATGCTCTCATGTTTGGATTGAAAGTTCTAGGAATGAATTACATCCAAGTGATCTGAGGTATGGGGATCCACCTGTAGGTATCTTCTGAGTCAGGATAGGATTCAGTTGAATCCTGCCTAGAATGTCCATACCTTCACTAATCATCCACCTGCTTTATTGTCAATTGGCTTGTCTAGACTGCTCCTCTGACCTGCTGTAGGCATGTCCCAGAGATAAGACAGAACCTGTCCCACAGGGGGACAGGATTCCCTGTTCCTGTTGCCTATGAAGTGATCACAGGGTGATTAGTTAGCACACAATGTTTTATACCACTGGTGTCTAAAGTGGTCTGGGATAAATCCTAAACCTCTGCTTAAGATCCGATGATGCAATTTTAGCACCTCATCTATATCCAGTTTCAGGTGCCTGATGAACAAGGATTAACATCTCCCAGACAGAAAGAAAGGAGAACTGTAGGACCCACACCATCCAAGACTCTGATAAGTGATAGAAAGGAGGATAATATATAGCTTGAGTACTTCAAGGAGTTTGACCTATATTTCCTGCCCCCTGGGCCCCCCTTCGGTTTTGGACAGTTCCAGATATGCTAAGAGAATATTGTTTGGTAGTAAAAATAGCATGGAGAAGTAAAATAGGATGGATGTGAGTTTTCTGCCTTTCTTTAGGGCTGTAGATCTCTCAGAAATATCTGGTCAAATCATGGGCATCGAATGTGTTGCACAGAGCTCAGTGCTCTGGAATCACAGAACAAATTCAGAAAAAAAAAAAAGTAGGAAATACTTATAAAAAAGGTGCAAGAGGATTTAATACCAACTGGCTTTTGCAGATCAAAAGTTCACTAAAATATCCTTGTAGACCAAAGGCTCCTGACAAGTGGACACTAGCTACTGTATAAATCATATTTTCTGAATTATGGCTTTCCACCTTAACAGGCTGCAGGTTTCAAGGGGCAGTCCCAGAGAGAGAAGAGGTGAGGACATCAAGAGGTACTTTTCACTTCTGGCAGATAGAACTGAATATGTGGTATAAGGATGAGCTGATTCAGGTATCATAGATATCACAGATATTGGAGGTAATCACAGAGTAAAACAACTGCAGAGTAACAAAAGTAAGCTTAGGGTTAGAGGCAGGCTGTCCATAAAAAAGGGCAGTTGCTTTTAGGACCAAATGATAAAACTGCTAATTTTTATTTCTTTGTAGTAATCCAGCCCCACCATTTCCTGTAGTATTACCACTGGATGTGGGGAACTGATTATCCTCTTCCTGTTTTCAGCCACTTATTACGTACTTGAAGACTATCTCTGTGCCTACAGCTAGTCTGCACTTCTTTAGATTAAACAGTCTCAACTCTCCCAGTCTTTCCTCACAGAGCATGTTTCATAAACTTGAGGGATTCTACTTGCTTTTATCTGTGTGCTCTTTCCAAGTCTTCTGCATCATGCTTCAAGTGTAGTACCCAAAGTGGACACACAACAGCAGCAGAGGCTTTGCTTGGGCCAAACAGAAGCCATCTCACATCTTGCAGACAAACGAATTTTTAAAAGGGTCGTTGTTTGTTTTTTCTTTTGCAAAACAGTACAATCTATGCATTAACTGATTTCAACGGAGAGGATCCTGGATATTGGATTGATCCCTGCTAGTCCATCTACAGAGCCCCCACAGCTGACTAGAAGCTTGAGGGAAATCTTGTTCTGCAGAGTTTCCAGTAAATTATTTAGAAAGAAGAAGGTAGATGTTTTGAGGCAAAGGAGAGGATAGATTATAAAAATTTAAGATTACCTAAGTAACCACCAGGTCAGACATAGCACTGACCTTATTTATGATCCTGTCTCTGCTAGTGGCATGAAGGAGACAGTAAGGCTGCAGGAATATTGAGAGAAAAGGAAAACAAAAAGAAATAAATCCATTTCAAAAATATTGCTGTTGGTAGAATTGAGTGAAATCAGATGTGAACTTCAGTGAACTCCACTGAACTTCAGACCCTGAATGTTGCAATTCTCTAGGGGAATGGTTTCTCCCATTCTGACTACCTGGAGTTTCCTTACCACATAGAATGACCCTTCCTTCCTTCTCTGACCTAATTGGCTGAGTGCCAGCTATCCTCTCAGAGTGGGAGACTAGATAAGACCCCTGTACTTCCCTGTTCTTTCTCTTTTCCCCCTGGAATTTCAAAGAATAAACGCCTGGGACAAAGCTCCTGGGGAAAGGGCCTCTTCTGGTATCTTTCATCTCGTCCTTGGTAAAAATTCCTTCTAAAGCCTCCTAACAACTGAGTAATCTCAAGCCCCTGGAGGTGGGCAAGGGGCATTTTTACACCTGAAGTAATGTTATTTCTTTCACTTACTGAGAAAAATGAGCAAACCAGTGAAAAAAAAATCTCTGGCTCCAAATCCACTTTGAATGACTCATGTGTAATAGAAATAGATCTTGGTTGGGAGCAGATTTTTCTTCATCATTCCTTCTTCTTTTGAAGATCTTCTCAGGAGTCTTGCAGGTCTTAAATACATTTCTTTGCTTCCTAGTTCCTATCCCTTGTTCAGCAGCGCTTTCCCTTCAGTACTAAGAACTATAACCATGTGCTGTGAGTTTGTATAAGCATGGGGGCATAACATGGATTTCATTTGTTGCTAGATACAGATTTTTTATATTATCCAAGGTTCAAAACTGTAAAGAACAGGTGGTTGAAAGCATTCGGATTTCTTTGATAAGAGCTCTCACTCATTCTGTTGCCTAAAATGCTAGAAATTTTTGGAATCTAATTTCTCCCAGTTGAGTGGGTAGATTTTGCTGAAATTGAGAACTTGGGTCCAGTCAATCCCTCTTGTACTAAAAGTGGTGGCCAAATTGTCACCATTACCTCAAGGCAGAGCCCGGCACCTTTCAAGCTCATTTTCTGCTTTCCTAATGATCTGATGTGCTTTGCACGGCTGCAGTCCCTGTATATTTTCAGGAGTCCTCTTCCTGCCCCAAGACCCAGCTGCTCCACACCAGACTCGCTCTCCTTGTCTGCAGGTGTTTTATCTCCTTGCAAACTGCTCGCAGGAGAAAGCCATTCCTATCTCCCTGATTCTCCTTTCACCAGGTTGTATCTGAGTCTTGCAAACCTAGACCTTGCTGATAGGTGAAAACGTTATCAGCTGGCCTTGACAACGTGGTGTCCTAGGCTGCCCTGAGCTTGCCCTTAGGCCTCTGCTGCAACCAGAGCAATCACCGCACTACAGCACAAGGAGTGAGCGACCTTAGGAAGCACTCGAGTATTTGCATATTATTGCATACATAAAAATAATAATAAATGTTGATGGGATGTGGAGTGGTGCAGAGTACCTCTTATCAACAGGCTCCACAAAAGTTCCTTTGTTTGTTTATAAGGAACTGCAGACCAGAGATGCCTGAATTTTTAGACAGGAAGGGTGAGGGGGGGGAAACACCTCCACTTGTTTTCTCCTTTGAACAACAACATTTCTCTCACCCTTAACCAAAGAAGGTAGTGAAGCCGCTTGGCAAACAGACTTGAGTGAAGTACCTTGGCTGGAAATGTTGGCTTGTTTCTGTTAACACACAGAGTGTTTGCTCCCTGCGTGCCGAGGGGAGGGCAGGGAGGGACTCAGGGCCCTGTGCCGCCATTCCCCTGGCAGCCCTCTGCACCCCTCAGACACAAGTCAGGGCAGCAGTGCCTGCAGACACGCATTGTCCTCGGCTGCCATCCCTCCTCCTGCCTCCCTCCCTGCTCTGCCAAGCACAGCCACCACCCCCAGCAGGCAGGGCAGGGGAGCTTCGCCGCTCTGAAGGATGAGCTGAGCCGCGGGCTGGGGGTGTCTGCACCCCCAGGGGAGCCCAGGCCAAAGCACGGCTACGGCAAGGCAGGATGTCCTGGCCATGGAGGGAATGGGAGCCTCGAGGAACAAGAGGCACTGACACTTGAAAACGCTGCATTTCTGCGAAGAACTGTGTTTCTAGGGACAATATTAAGTAAGCACAATATCGGAGGTTTTGTAATAGCCGCTGAGTAAAACAAAATTATGTATGGTATGTGGATGTTGAAAGGTGGTGTAAATTAAAGTTGTCTATTGCATTAATTTTGCTGGAATGTAGTTTATCATCTGCTTTGTTAGGTGGAACATTTCCATTAAAAATATGATATGGAAAAGCCTTATGCCATTAATGATTACTGAGTTAGTTAGTTAATTAAATGACCTCCTTTCCCCACTTTATGAGATAACTATTCCTATTATCACCAAAAGGTTGGTGACTCAGGGCCCAGTATGTGGTGTGATGTTTGCTGGGATGGGATGCCAGCCTGGGGCAGCAGCTTGGGCACGTGGTGAGCTTGCAATGGAAAAGTTGTTATATATCCCAAGAGTCCTGTTCTCCTAGTGGCCCAATAAACACCCCACAGAGATATGGACAGGGAGTCACTTTCACTGTTTCTTACTGGCTGGGGTTTGGTTTCTGCTTTTGCTGCTTACAGGATGAAATATCAATAGAAAGGCTTTTATGTGACATTCCGTGTCATTGTTTAGAAATTCATTTGTGAAGAAGGAAAAGGCAGTCTCCAAACAACATAAGATTTTGGCAGATTTCCATCTACAGAGGAAATTTAGAACTTCAGAGCTCTGGTTTCCTTTGGAAATATGATTCAGTGTGAGCCCTAGACACATCTTTGTTTCTGACCGGTATCTGCAGAAGAGTAGCCTCACATCTTAGCTGGATACAAAAGCAATAGCAACTACAAAAATGGTTTGAGTGGACCTGGTAGAAAACCACCATATATTATTCTGAAAGCACATGAATGAGAATCTTCAAGTATTTAGTTTCACTTCTCATTTTAACTGTCAGGTTATGCAGTTGTACTCTTTCAAACACCAGTAGAGTCTGTATGATTAACTTTTGGGGAGGGCTAGAAGTAAAAATATGGAGTCTAACCTAAAATAATCGTATAAAATAATATTAATGACATATCCAGTTGATGGTGTGCAGTTTTAAAATCTATCACATGGAAGCCTTGGTTACGGTGAACTGTTCAATAATACAACATACCTTAGCTCAAGATGTGCAGTTTAATAATTCTGCCTTTATGCAGGCTAATCCTCAGGTGTTTTACTAGAGCTTGGTTAATTACCTCCAGATTAACACACATTTTCTTTAGAAAAGTTAACAGTGAAAACGAAACAACTGTCAAATGAATATCTCAGTAGACTTGGGCATGGTCTTCAGAAGTGTTTGATACCTCTAATTTTTAACTGTTTCAAGTAATTTTTTAGAAATGCAAGTGGCAAATGTCTGGGTGCCCAGCACAAACTATTTAAGGGGAGATATGAATGAAATGTTCTCAGGGGACTTTGCATGTACCTGAATTTCAGCATGTGCTTTGCCAAATTGAAAATATAAATGTTTTTCATTCAGCAACTGAGAAGCGCTCTGGCACTTAAGAATGTCCTGCATTAAGGCAAAGAAATCTGAGATGATCTGCACTCTCCTGTTTTAGGAAATGCATCCCTGAAGAGGACAGTCATACAGGAGCCCCAGGCTTCAATGTCACCTGTAGAGAGAAGATTGGGTGGATTGGGGGAATCTACTGGGCACAGCCAGAGGTCTCTCACAGTACTGGCACCAGGACTGAGTCAAGTACTCTGAGAAAGTGGGGTCCTGAAGCCCTGAGTTGCCCCTGACAACACCTCTGCTCCAAGCATTTGATTTGAGTCAATAAAAAACTGAATACATTGACCAGCCTCCAAACCAGCAGAGGGTCCCATGGCATCCACTCCAGGGAAGGCTTGTAAGGATAACCGACACTATAGGACTTGATGCATGTGGGATATGGGGAGGAATCCCATGTGCATATCTCTAATAAAATGGCTGTGGTCCTCTGGAATTTTGCTTTACATCACAAAACTACGTGTAAGTACTATGAGAGATAGGTAATACGTGCATTAGGGGATCTAATATCCCGACTGACTGTGGGGTGATTTCTCTACCAACGTGCACGTGACTCTTACTTGCCCAGTCAACTCCATGTAATAACTCTAGGAGAGATTTTTATGTACATGTATTTTCCCCCTACATTTCTCCATAGTCATTCTCAAGGTGTTTGCTTAGCTTGTCTCCTCTGCCTTGCACTGCTCCATGATGGAAAAATAAATATATTAATAAACATTAATATAAATTTTAAATCTCAGCAGTGTGAATTTCAAAATCATCAGCTTTAATGATTTACAAATTCAGCACTTCAGTCTCCTTCTCTTACTCTCTGCCTATCACAGCTGGTTTTGCCAAGTCTGCTTTCCCCTCCTGCTGCAGGGACGTGTGAAAATGAAATGGATTGTATCTCTGAACTTTGAATGAAGTTCTGTTTGTAGCATGACTGCTAGAAAGATAAGAAGAGGAACATTGGCCTTCGGCTCCTCAACATATGCCAGAGGGAAGCTCCCCTCACCCACTTCAGTGCTCACAAGGCAGACCAGGGTACAAACCTGTTTGAACAGAGATATTTTAAGACATTGGCTGCATACCAATTACTGCTGAGTCCTATTAATTTTGCAGTGCACTCTCTGCTGCAATGTAGCAGTAATCAAAGAAAAGTAAAAGCAAAGCAGAGATAACAATCTATCCTGATGTATCAGAAGATGAAAGAGCTTTGTTATTAATGCCCCAATAACAAGCTTTGCATTCCTGTTCTTGCACCAGCTGCACCACACTAACAAATAACAGCACTTTCTACCTTTCAGGTGTCCTCAGTGATTTTCTTCAAATGAAGACCACTCTGGGTGGCAAAAATCTGTAAAAATGAATGAAGAGAAGCAAAAGCAACAGTACTCTTGTCTAGATACCAGACGTAGACAAAAGTGAAAAAAATCTCAGCACGGTAACCTCTGTTCTTGTCCAATGAGAAGACAGAAGGCTCAGAGCACAAAAAGAGGACTGCGGAGATGCTGTCAAATTGCCAGGTGTAAATGAGCTAAAAAGGAGGACTGGTCTGCAAGGTCTTGTGTTTTCCTGCAACCCTGAAGATTTTAAAACATTGTCAGAATCTGTCCTTTAAAGCCTGCCACCACCTTCTCCAAAACTGGCAGCAGTCCTAGAGGCTCCACCCTCAGTGTTTTCCATCTGGCCCCGTGCAGTCTAGTCCTGCAGTTCCTGGACTCCTTTTCTATATCTTTGTGGCTGCAGATTCCCCAGCAGACACATCTCTTTCCAGTCTGGCCACAGGTCTGGACTACTCTGGTTCAAGTAATTGGCCAAAGCCAGACAGCCTGCATAGTAAACAGCAGTAAATAGTGATTCATTGTGGTTTAGATTCATGGATTTTAGGGCATATAGATTAAAATCTTGGAATCAAAGAGCTCAAACAGAAGATGATATTTGGCAGCAGGAATCCTTGAAAACCACTTCAGAATCTTTAACCTGTATGTCAGCTCTGAGATCCACAAATCCAGGTTTCACAGGGTTGTTCTGCCTCTGGGGGGTTTCTACTGGAGCTTGCCATCCCATTGAAAACCCTGGATTTTGCTCTGTATCTACTGCAAAGCTGCTGCTGGAGCTCCCTGTGGGAAAAATGTCTTGGATGCATGAGAGTTAGCCACCTCCTTCAGTTCATATCTGTTCTGCCAGAGGCTACTTCATGAATAGCTCTGCTGCATATGAATCAATTCCTTTTTTAACTTGAAACCAGCCTAATAATAAGGCACGGTATGTCTCTGACTAACTGCTACCTAAGTTGAACTGTTTAATTTACTTTATTCATTAATCTTTGGCATGGGGGCAACGATATACAATATAAGAGATTCCAAAAGTATTTGCTGTATACAGTCATGATGTTTCATGACCTCTAGTGCATTACCAGACTCCTCTAGGAACCAAATGTGTTTCAGGCTATACTGTTTGCGTGGGGAGCAGACTCATTCATCTAATGTCAGAGGAGAGTCCATGAGCTTGGAAATAACCTTGCTACAATGGAGATGCAAAGTGTGAGAGTGGAGAACCTTTTATTACCAAGATTTGGCATCCTAGTCCTATGCATATACAAAAAAACCCAATGCTGAAATCAGCATTTCAGTTACTCCAAATGGTGATCCTTCTGCCTGCTGAAAAACAGAGAGTACTTTAAGAAATTAAGCCATGGGAATGAAGCCATTAAAAAAAGTCTGAGAGGAATTCTGTCTATGTTTCATGGTCACCTTTCCCAAATTTGAGCTATTGATCCTAGTGTATATTTCCTTTCATTCTGACACAACTTTTCCAATGCTGTTTTGACTTGGGTTTTCTAAGTCACCAAATGGATGCTGTACTCATTGCACAGAAAAGCTTAACAGAGGGGTGGCTCAGCCTAACAAACATGGATCAAATGTACCTCCCTTCAATTTGCACTGTTCTTAGAAGGATTTGCTTGCTACAGGAAAGTTCTTTGGCACAGTTATCCTCTGGCCTTAATATTGGATCCTGTGTTCTGGTTTTGGCTGGGGTAGAGTTACTTTTTTTTCCTAGTAGCTGGTACTGTGTTCTGTATTCAGAATGAAAATAATGTTGATAATCCCCTGATGTTTTAGTTGTGGCTAAGTAGTGTTTATCCTAAGTCAAGGACTTTTCAATTCCCCATGCTTTGCCAGTGAGGAAGTGCACAACAAGCTGGGAGAAAACAGAGCTGTTCCAAAATAGCCAAAGGGACATTCCATACCACAGACTATCATTTTTAGCATATAAACTGGGGGGAGGGGTGGGGTGGGCATTTTCTGTGAGGGACTGATTGCTGCTCAGAGACAAGCTGGGTCAGTGGGTGGTGAGCATTTGCACTGTGCATCACTTCTTCGTCTTGGGTTTTATTCCTCCCCCTCTTTTTCCTACTATTATTATTGTTACATTTATTTCCTATCATTATTATTGTTATTAGTAGTAGTATTATTATTGTTATATTTTGTTTTATTTCAATTATTAAATTGTTCTTACCTCAGTCTACGGGTACTACTTTTTCCTGATTCTCCTCCCCATCCCACTGAGGGTGTTTGAGGAAGTGGGCAACCAGCTGCGTGCTTACCAGCTGGGGTTAAATTACAACTCCCGTGACTCTGTGCCTTTGACTACCCGGAGGATCCTCCGGCAGAGTCCCATGTGGCTGACCATCAGGCAGAAGAACGCCGTCCCGGTGGATTTCTCCCTTTCGGATGACAGCTGAAGCCGATCACCCCGGGCCCTTCCCTTGCTACCCCCAAAAAGCGCACGCAGCTGCTGCTTGCCCGCGCTCTGGGCACAGTTAAACCTCTCCTCTCCTGTGGCTAGTCCCCCGGGGGAAGTCGGGGCGAAGCAGGCCGCCTTTCCAGGGATCTGCTTGTCCCCAGCCGGGCGGGGCGGCACCACCCCGGGCACGGCCGGCGCTTCCCCGGGGCCGCTCCTGCAGCACCATGGAGAGAGGAGCGCGCCCGCCTCCCCCCGGCCCCGGCGGGACGGCAGCTGCCAGGGACAGCGGGCAGGGACAGCGGGCAGGGCATGGGGGTCTGTCGAGCAGCAGCGAGCAGGAGCACAGTCTCTCTCTATCGGCCGATACTCACGCGGCCTGACCCCCTGCAAACCCACTCAGGACTGGTGTAAAGCCGTGGTGTTGGCGTCTGGGGGATTTAGCACTAAGTGCCCTCCCCTAAGGCTGAGGAGAAGCCTGGCCTTGGCTGCCGTGCGTATATCTGGCTGGCTTGTCGACTCGCACCAAACAAATGCAAACTTACTGCTTTCCCTGGCAGTAAGTTTCTGTCAAGTAAGGGACACTCTCACGTCAGTCCTTTCCTGCTCTAGAGGTTGAATTCTCTGGGAAAGTTGCTAGTGTCACCCTGAAGCCCAGCTAGAATTGCTCTCCACACCTTGATGAACCCCAAATGGTGTTTGACTGTGCAAGGCTGTTCTGGATACAGGTGCTGCAATAGCAGTTGTCTTGTACCAGCTTCCCTCTGCTGCTTATCTGCATTGCAGTGGTGGTGTCATGAAAAGGCAGCTCTGAATCAGTTTGCTGATGTGACCCAGAACAGCCAGGCCTGCCTATTCCATATTGGCTACCATCAGGATAGCACAGTTTGCCTCATCAGGCTCTGCCAAAACAGGCACTGACAAGATGCCAGCAGGAGATCTGAGGCTCAAAAAAGCAAAATTTCAAGGAAGCAGATTTCTGCTAGTTTCTTGTATGCTTTCCTGAGCTCATGGTATGAAAAACTAGAACATAGAGGAGTCATGAAGCAGTGATGGAGGTAAAGCATGCAAAATACCAAACTAATTGTTTGAAGAAGCCTAGTAACTGTCCTGACAGACTAAGGAAGTATCATAGAAAACAGACAAAACTCAGTTGGCTAGTTACAATTCCATATTTTATGGGAAAGAAACACCTCTCTGTAATACCATCAAAGTCAAAACACCTAAATACAGTCTCAAAGCCATCCTTGATAGCTCAAAGATAGTTCTTGTAAAATATGGGTAATTCTGTCATTGTAAGAATTCAGAATTATATACATGAGAAGAATTACAAAAGAGGTTAACTACTGCCTGTGGAGCACTGGGGTGTTAGCAGGAGGCAGACTGGGTGGAAACCCTGCTATAAAAAGTCAGTATCTTTCTGGAGCTCATGGCTCCAGAGCTTCAGTTCTCAGGCTCATGCTTTGAAGGGTCTTTATGTATCTTTCTTGCTGATAAGCGCTGAGTGGTTAATCAAAGGTTATTCTTCTTTTAAAAACGTTGTCTCACTGCTGGCTTTAATTTCTAGCATTTATTGACTGTGTTAGTTTATGCTTGTGGGTAATGATCTCTTGGTTTTAGTCATACAATTTCCATGGGTGTATCTGATGCTGTAATAGTCATAACCAAGTTATCTGAAGAGACAACATTCCCAGATAATATTTAGCTTGAAGCTTGTTGTACGTGCATCAGATATGATGAATGACTTTGTTGCATACTTCTCACAAAACAGTTGATTTAATAAAAGATATTGCTTTTTCCAACAAACATTGCCTTAAATTACTGTAGCTACAATGCTATTACTATTCAGGATCTCCCTCTAAGATCTTTCATCTGAATGTTTCATCTGAATGTTTCAGTCACTGCAACAGAGCACACTGTGGCTGGACCAGTGAATGGACATGTACATTTGGCAACAGCCCAGTTAGCTTTGGATACTGTTGGCAGTGTGGCCCTGCTAACCCAGACTTCCAGAAACATGAACCCCTCAACATCTGTGCCTGGGCTGGGTTGCCAGCTGAGCTCTCATTGCCTTGACTATGCTCCAATCACAACAACTAGTCCTTGAGCTGGAAGTCAGTTCTGGTAAACTATCATGGCAAACTATCTGGTAAAGTATCTACAGACTGACTGTGACTGCAGGGCAATCCTGCTCAGAGAAAAGCTTCTGGAATCTCTTGGGGTGTTTTTTGGTGTTTTTTTGTTTGTTTGCTTTGCTTTATTTGTATACTGTGAAAAACAGGAAAAAAACCCCTTAAAACTTCATAGACCCCATTTAGAAGCCGCCCCCTGCAAAATCCTCACAAAAATTGCAATTAAACATTTAATGATCAAATGAATTTGCTTTGGAGTAGAAGTGACTCACCACACTTACACAATACTGTTGCTGCTACTGTTGCTGTTACTGCTAGTACTTTCTGTAGGGCAACATGAAAATGGAAAGATAGGAATGGACTGAGGAACTTGTGTAAGTTGTCCTCAGCTATAGGAAAAATTGCAAATAGATTCCATAAAAAGATGATCGTGCAGAAGAACCCAGCTTTAGTATGTAAGCTATAATGATATGTTGAAGCTCTGAGGACAGAGTGTTCATTGATTCTTTAATCTGAGCATTTTATTGTTTTACAATCCATGACAGAGTGAGAGTGCAAAGCCCTTTCCCTGTTGAACTCTTGTTTTCCTTGGATTATCAGGAGTTTATGTTTAGCAGGTTTTCCAAACTGAATACCTCGCTCTTTCCCAGTAGTGTTTGTGCTACATGTAACATTACCCTTTGCTGGTGCACGCACTGTCAAGTTAAAATTAGACTTCCTAAATGTCATTACAGCAGCTTGTTACTCTCCTACTTGAACAAGAGTGTGCTACTTTAATTTGTGAATTTCTTGTCTATGTTCCTCTAAAAAAAAGCATTCAAAATGTTAATCAGGTGCTTAAGTATATATTTAAATGAAGCATGCATAACATGCATTTTCTGTTTATTCGAATTTCAATCAGCTAGTGATGAAAATAATAGTAACAATACAAAGTGGCAAATAGATGACATCTGGTTATTCTGAAAGCAGATTTTGTGCTACTATAGCAATAATGGTACTTTCTAGTTACTTTACATTGCTTAAAACAATGCTTGAAAAGAAGAGCTGGTTTTCTTTCTTTAAATCTTGGCAGAAATAATGCATAAAAGGTTATTTGCAAAATATTCACTTTTCAAAAATATGTGTGAGTTTCTGTGCCTTTTAAGTAATTTTTGATGAACAGCATTCTTTAAAAGAAATAAAACTCATCTATTCACAACTTTCATGGGTGATTTGTGATGATTTGAAACAGGGCATCACAAAATATGTAGAGAAATTATGCCGAGTTTTCTCTCAAAATCATCTGTATGTGTAAGAGTATGTCACAGCATGTAGTCTGACGTGTCAGGGGCATGAAAGGCAAAAAAAGGTAAGGATTTGGAACATCTCCAAGGTTCCATGTTTCCACATATGTGTCTATGACCCTGTCCATGTAATATACGGTATGGTAACAACCACGAAATGTTACATTTTATGTTTCATTCAGCCACTGGCTGTATATCTTTACAGAACAGTGCTTCTTTCTGGTCTCATGAAACCTTTCGGAGCTTTGGGTCCGTCTAGCCTGGGTTTATTTTCTGGCTCCCTAAAATACTGGTGTCTTAATGCATTTTTTCCTACTCTAATCTGACTCCATCTTGCCTGTGTGCTGTCCACCCCAGGGAGAGCAGTCCTTCTGCCAAGGCCCTCATCAGTGCTTACACACAGTTTCATCGAAAACACTATTTTGCCCACTATCACAAGGTTTAACAGCAAATAAAACCAAACCTCTTCATTTCCTGCTTTACACATAGAGAGAAACACAAAACGCATTGCATGATACACTTATAGTTAGCCCCTGTCTCTGAGAAAAGCTGTTTCTGACATAAGGCAAGAAGCCTCCATTCATTTTTACACCCTGATAGGTGGCTTACAAACGCAACGCTTTCCATTAAAATGGAAATTCTGAAACAGCACACCTTTTATCTTTAAAGTTAAAATACTAGCCTGTTATACAAGCAAGTATATACAGTAGTACTTAATTCCTAGTATTATGGGTATTTGCACAGGATGCACATATTCGTGGATGTGGTTATTTGCACTCTGATTTTTTCAGATACTAAAAAAAGCACCAACAGCTGTCACACACTTTTCTATCTTTCCCACTCTCACCATACAGCAAGCACAATGCTTATTTTGGCATGGAAATTAGAGCTGTAAGACAGTTTAGTCCATTTTTCTGCTAAGAGTAGTTTGATACTGACAATGTATTACTGGCACTATGTCCAGTATACTTATCACACATTACCAACCACAGAGTAGAGCTTACTGTCTTTCTTGGAATACATATCATTCCTACAAAGTTGTTTCTGATATTCTGCCTACAAAATCCTTTACTCATATTCATCACAATGCTTTAAACATAATCTCTTGCACAAGCCAAAATAATCTTTTACTCCTCAGGCTCACATCTTGCAATACACATGGCTTTCCATAAATTCCAGTCAAATTATGCTTCCTTACCTTCTACTTTGAAGATAGTAAGGTGAGGTCTGCAGTGAAAAGCCCCCAGTGCATTGCCAGCACAGTTCATCCAAAGACCCTGGAAGACCCAGGTTGCAGTGATAACAGATGATGCTCGACTGGTGACTTTCCACTCATTTGATGCAGTAGCAGCAATAGCAGCTCCCAGCCCACAGAAACAAAATATGAAAGCTATAATCTGTATTCCCAGCATGTTTCTCTGTAAACCAGGGACTTACTAATGCCACTGTGTGGAGAGAAAAGCACTTCAGTCACGTGTGTAAGCAAAAAGGCATAACATAAGCAAATTATACTTGAACAAGTTCAGTACCACTTGCTACAGAAAGTTAATGTGGCTGAAAGAAACGGTCATGCATGAGTGATTTAAGAAAGGCCCTAGGCATACGAATGTTTAGAAAAAAAGTCAAGGTACAGCTTTATAGGACCTAATTACTCATACTTACTTACTAATTTCTAATTGTAAAAATAATTGTTTTCATTTTTTTTCCTCAAAACTATCCCAGTTAATGCTTAATTTTTAGTTAATTGGAAACTTACAACCATTCCATCTAGCAAAATAGGTTCAGAGTCCAGACTGTACACCTCTATTTAACGGATTACCACAACATTTTAGGAGGATCACACAACACTTGAAAAATAACTCATTTGAAAGGCTGTGAAAATAATTCAGGCGTAACCAACCACCATGTAAGCAGCTCTAAAACTGGAGGAGGTAGTGTCTGTGGATATATTTGTAGAATAGCAAACCTAGAGCAACAACAGAAACAGCAAGTGCTCCCTGAGCAGTGATGCAGCTGCAGCAGTCAGCAGAATGAGCCTCGTGCAGCCCCCACAGACACTTTTCACTTGGTCATTGTAGAAAATGTAGTGTTTCTTACACTCCACATGAAATACGTAGCACAGAGACATCTGCCCCACCACTGACTGGGCTCCTGCAACCTCGTGCCATGAAAAAACCTCGAAGGATGCAACTGACTTAATAAAATATCATGTTTAAAGTAGCAGGCACTGACAGCACCACACTGAAACACCGAAGCTCTTCTAATTCAATTCCTGAGTATACAGTCATTACTGGAGTAGGACATACACACAATTTTGCGGACATGTGCAGCCTTCAATGTTTTAAAATTCCAACTTCCAGCTGTATTTATACCTTTCCTGGTACTTTAGGCCTTCTTCCTAAAGAAGGAGCAAACTCCTTTTCTCATTGGTGCTAGTGTATGCCATTTGGTGACATGAAATTACCCTAAATATTGAGTGTACACCTTCACTTTTGACAATGACAGTGGTCTATATTTTTTCCTTCAGGTACTTCTAGTGTTGATTCTCCCTGTTACAGCTGTGATAAAATGCCACACTGAATGCTGGCATTGCAGTTTTCTGTAGACTTTTCACAGCTCATGGAAGGGTTAAACAAGGATGCTAAAATATCATTAACATTCCATGTAAAGAGCAAAAGGAATTTCACTGAGATTGTCCTGTTGATCTATCATCTGCTCCTTTCACTTTAACTAGCCTTTGGCTCAGCCCTGAGAAGGAGGGCCCAAAAGGATGATTGTACAGACCAGAAAATTACACTACAAGAAGTAATTTCTTTTCAGACTAATTAGTAGGCTCACATCCCACACATGTAGAGAGAATAGAAACTTTTTGTTAACATAGACAACTTGAAAGACACGGAAAGTGGGCTTGCTACAGAGCATCATTATAATATAGCAGGTTGTTTTAATGTTGAGGACAATATTACACAGGAAGAAAGCAATTTTGCATTGCTGTTACATAATATAGTAACATTTTTCTTATGTTAGGTGTCAAACTTCATGTAATCTTTCATATATATTTTCACTAAATTTGAAAGGGCATAGAGGAGAGTACAGAAATGGGTCCAGCTTTGAAGCAGATTCCTGAGAGCTGAGAGTAATTTTTGCTTTATCTCTCCCATACAAAAGGTGGTTTTTGGGTTTGCTTTTTTGCTTGTCAAAGACTATGCTAATTCACACAGAATGCTGAGAAGACATTTTGTTATCTTTTTTCTTTTTTAAACCCTTTGAGTGACAGTAATGTTGGCTGAGCACTCAGAGTAGCTCAAAGACGTTTTACATCTGATGCTAAATTCAGGCCTAGTTCTGGACTTTCTAAACCAACAAAAAAAAACCAACCAAACAAACCACCAACCCAAAAAACCAAAAAAACCCACCAAACCCTAAAAAACCCACCCAAACACCCCCCCCCCAAAAAAAAAAAACCAAAACAAAAAACCAAAAAACAAAAACAAAAACAAAAAAAAAAACCAAAAAACCAAACCAAACCAAACCAAATAAACCAAAAAGCCAGACCAACCAAACAGAACCACTGGAAAAACTCCCGAACTCAGGATCTGCTCATTTGGATTGGAAAAGCAAGGATGACTGTATGCAAACACTCTCTCATCCCTCCCTGCTCCTCTTTTTTGCTATTCACAGCAGTGTGCCTTATCAACAGAGCCTATGAGGAGCTACCCAGGCTCAGCAGGACAGGGCTACTTGTCAGTTTCTTAGTGACCTGGATCTAAGGCAGAGGTACCTTCTCAATAAGACCATGCTCTTTTAAACCTATTTTCATGCTATTATCATGGGAAGGGTTTTCACATTTCTACTTCTAGATAAATTGCAATACAAACTCCTAAGTCTCTTCCCCTTCTCACTCTTAGATAATTTTCTAGCAAGGTCCCATCCAGTAAACTCATGACTGTTATGCTGTTGGGACACTGAAGGCTGCTTACTTTAGTGGAAAGTGCCTGCAGACACCAGCTTGAACTGTAGACTACACTTTCATGGTTGAAGGAGGGCTTAGTGGTTTCTTGGCCTTTATCTTGATTGTTTTCTAGTGCATGACTGGAATTCATGGTCACAAGCACTTCACCCTGCATCATTTCTAGAGAGTTAGTGCGTGAGTGATGAATAAATTAAACAGATACTTAAGTGATAAGAAAGAAGTAAGCAGTCCTGTTTACAACCCTCATTTCTGCTATAAACTGTCAGGAAGTAAGTTAATCAGTCATTTAAGAAGTTCAAGGCAAAGTTGAAAGTTAACCTGTTAATGCTGTTTTCCGTTATATAAAAACTTTTTTCTCTGTTACTGAACAGACAAAAGTTGGAAAACAGCCAGGAGTTTAAGGACTGTTTAAATATGAAGTTGGAAAGGGGAAAACATTTTGCTACAGGCCTTTGTTGAACCATTTTCCCCAAACTCCACAAATACAATGACATATTGCTGTCTCTGTTAAACTGGACACTGTGCCAGTAACATGCAATATTTATTTTACTACTGATATTATCTTTTAAAATGTCCGCTGCCAGTTCTTAAATGCAGTTGATGCCTCTGCAGCAGGGCAAGAATGTTTACACAGGTAAGCTGTAGCTTTCAGCTTGTGAATTCTATTTCAGCCTATGTCAATTGTTGTAAACTTTTAATTGGATGAGTTCCCAATGCTGATACAGATCTGGCTGCTGACAGCATATATCTCACTCATGAAAACAAACACAGCTAGAACAAACACTTAGCTAAACTGAATTAGTTGTGGAGAAAATTATAGTAAAATTTTAAAAAAAGAAGAACCAAGTGCAAATCAATCCTGATGTTATCTGTATAAGAGAAAAGAGAGCTCTGCAAAGGAGGTACCTAAGGTAACACGGAGACAACAATGTATGAGATAAAAAATGCATTATGCCAAAGAAATTCTATGCAGAGTGGGTGGACCATGCAAATTGATCCCGAGCGCTGCCAGGAAATTATGGGAGGCCTAAACAACCAGGACAAGTTGGAGAAGCAATAAAACCAGAAGTTTCAAAGACAGAATTAGTGACTCAAGACTTCTGGAGAAGTCAAAGAAGTGAAAACAGTGTGTAAAGAAATCAAATGCCCAGAGACATCTCTACTAAATTCAGTCAGGCAAGGGACCAGCTGTGTGGTAACATGACTGGTCCTATTACACAAACACAAAAAGAGTTCCTGAGAACTGGCAGTGAAGTATGAGATGGTGTTGAAAGAAGGAACGGTGCATTCCAGATGAGCACCAAGTTCTGCTGTCTCTGCCAGATGCATGCAACCTAGAAATCAAGGAAGCAGGGTAGCAGACATAGGCTGAAGGGGCACCAACTAGAGAGGAATTTCAAGGAGTAATGAAATTACTGGAAATGGGAAAATTGAGGAAAAAAGACAATTTCATAGTTAACTATAACAAAAGGATAACATCATGTTTCCATATTACAGTGGTATGGAGCAGAGGCAGTTTGAGATGTTTGCTGTTCAACTTGTTAATCATGAAGTGCTGGCTGACATTAACAGAGAAGGAAAACTCAGTCTTATGTTCATCCCAAATTTATTGCTTTTGAATGAGCACTGCAGCCACAACACTAATAAGATTATATTAGTGTTACGTACTATACTATAATCCCATTATTAATAGTAGAGTTTTTATATTCCCATTCCTGTAAATATTCCAGGTCAGGCTCAACAGGGTTCTTTGTAATCTGCTCTAATTGAATATGTCCCAGCTCATTGCAGAGAATTTGAACTAGATAGTCTTTAAAAGGACCCTTCAAACTCAAACCATTACATGATTCTATGATACTGCTGTAGAAGAGAAAGAAAAACTTCAAATTCTTATCACTAGAAGAATTGCTTTTCAAATATATGGATACGGCAGGTAATCCAGGGTTTATACTAAATTTATACAATCTAGGTATACATGTGTTTAAGAAAATACATAACTATAAACATAGTTATGTATTATATATATGTATGCATGCATTTACATGCCTATATATATGTATGCAACCCTCTGCAGGTACAAGCTATGCTTTATTATATTTTAAAGCATTTTCTCTTAGTTGTTTAAAGGGAAAACTGCTTACTCATGCATTATTTCTATGAGCACTTCTTGAATATTTGTCTAAGAATGTGTGGGATTTTGAACAACTGATTCAAATCAGTATTTGGTATGAGGATAAAAACTCACGGGATTAACTTTGTTTTCCTCATCATGTTCCTTAACTGGGCATTAAAGATAAGAAATGAATTTGAAAATGTTACTTTAGGATGATACAGCATTTTGTTCCTTATTTTATGCTGCTGACATCAGGCACTAGCAAACTTATTTGGATTAAAGACATTTTCTGTCACTAAGTGTATTGTTGCTGTTGGCACTCAACATAGATTTGCAGTAAGTGGCAAAAAGCCAAAATGGCTTTGTCTACATAAAAATATGAAATGCAAAGAGCTAAAATGCAGTGAAGCTAGAATGATTGGACAAATCATGTGTTTAATCAGTGCTTAAAGCTGGGGTGAAATTCAAAGGCATCGTGCTTTTCTGAGAACTTCCAAAGAGTTATAGATGAAGCAATAGGCTCAATGAAGAGATCATGTTTTTATAGAAGAAACTGATCAAACCCAACCTCTATTAGGATAAGCCTTTGCTACAGTATACTGAAAGCATTACTGGGAGCTGTAGTGTTACACATGAACTAGCACCAGGGTGCTGTGGATAGAGGAGTTCATTGCTTTGAATGATGATAGATGCCAAGTGAAAAGATTGCAACACAGATAAAGAAGCAAGAAGGCTGGGAAAGAGGGAAGTAACAGAAATATTGTGATATAAATGCTACACACACGTGCAAACACTGAAGAAAAACAGCACAATGCTTAAGAAGTCATTAGTTTATCATACAAGTGAACTCAGTCTTGAGAAAACCTGTATAAGTGCTCTGAGTGCATCCGCATCCACCCTACCCAAAGGTTTGGCTGCCAGGGCTTAAGGCAAGCTTGCAAACAGTGCAGCTGATGATGCATATCGCCCTTCCTGATGGAGATGTGGGAGGAGACTCCCAGCCAGCACGGTGCTGCAAAAAAGCCATGGCAGGTGTCCCTCTCTGCGCTGTGGGACCTGCTTTTAAGCTTGGTCCTTGATGGAGCTACAGTGCCTGGTGCCTGGCAGCCCAGGTTGTCCTAGGCCATGGGCCACTGATCCAGAGCTGGACCCTGTCCCTGACCTGCAGTCTTGACTTCCCAGCTTGACCTTGGACCCTAGAGATCACTGGGCTGTGTCTGACACTGGGTGCTGCTGCTGTCCCACTCCCTGGATGAGGGCCTGCCCTGCTACCCCCATGGGGAGTGCCCACTGTCCTCTGACCAGCTCAGGCCACCATGAGTTCCAGTGCTGTGCGGCCCAGGCCCTGCTGATCCTTCCCGTTGGAGCACAGCACATCTGCCCTGAGGCTCTCCACAGTGTTCTCTCTCTGCGCCACCCTGAGCCCCAGCTTGGCCCCAGGTCTTGACTTCCTCAGTGGCACCTGAACACCTCCAGCCAGCCCAGAAACTAAGCTGGGGCAGTTCCAGCTCCTCCCATGCCCCTGGAGCTCTTCAGGCACGATCTTGCCCCACTGCCTGACCTGGACTGTATATTGACAAGCCAGCAACATCAACCCAGGCTCGCTGGTCACTGGGAATGGATAGGTATCGCCCACACCACTCTAAGCCAGGGAGATGCACGGCCCCTGGAAACGGTTCCATTTGGAACCCCTAACTTGGCCTGAAACCCATCAGACATTGCCCAGAATCCCCTACCATACCCTCATGGCCAAGGCGCCTCACACCCAATGTCTATGACCTCAGGTCTGTGCAAAGTGTGAGAACACTTGAGCCAGCAGTGAACCCAGGTGGCCAAGAAGGCAAACATAATCCTGGCTTGCATCAAAAATAGTATGGCTAGCAGGACTAAGAGAGTGATTGTCCCTCTGTACTCTGCACTGGTGAGGCCACACCTCAGATACAGGGCTCCTCAATTCAGGAAGGACATTGAGGTGCTGGAGCACGTCCAGAGAAGGGCAATGGAGCTGGTGAAGGCTCTAGAAACTCATAAGAAGAGCAGCTGAGGAACTTGGGGATGTTTAGCCTAGAGACAAGAGGTGACGTTATCACTCTCTATAGCTGCCTGAAGGAAGGTTGTAGCCAGGTGGGGATCAGCTTCTTCTCCCAGGCAGCTAGGGGCAATATGAGAGGAAATGGGCCAAGGAAGGTTCAGGTTGCACATCAAAAAGAACTTCTTATCTGAAAGGGTAGTCAAGCGTTGGAATGGGCTGCCCAGGAAGCTGATGGAGTCACTGTCCCTGCAGCTGTTCAAGAAATACATGGATGTGGCACTTAGTGTCATGATCTAGTTGACAAATGTGGTGGACAGTAAAGTCTTGTCTGGATGATCTTGGAGGTCTTTTCCAACATTACTGGTTCTGAGTCTACAGCATCCCTTATTAAGGGGTCCACGGCCAGGGCTCATCCCATCCAATGGGAGCTGCTCTGAAGACAAATCTTTGGTGCTGTAAGAAGACCCACAGAGCCCACTGTGCTGCAGCCCAGCCTGCACCTGCCTGTGGGCCCTGCTGATCCTGACCCAGATCTGCACCCGTGGGCCAATGCCCGAGCCTGGCCACAGCCTGTCCCCATCCCTAGGGAGGTGACCAATGCCCAGGACTGGAGCTGTCCTGGTGACCCTGGCTGCCCTGCTCATGGACGGGGGGCTTGGGGTGGGCCCTGGAAGCCAGGTCCTGCTCGCACAAGGGAGCCATGCCCTGGGGAGCCTTTATCCAAATGTCAGGGCATTAAGGGCAGAAACCATGGTAGTCCTGAGGAATCACAAACCTTGTCTATGCATAGTTCATGTCATCTGATTGTATTAGTAGTTTTGAATGGGTGTATTTAAAAGGACATGCAAATAATCCTTTCTGAGTACTGTGACATGGCATTAAGTACAGACAGAGAGGAAACAGCTTGGCATGAAGAATAGACCAGAAAGGATGTTAAAAATTTTGAAGATAAAGTCCAACTGTGATAAAGGAATCCAAACTGCCTAGAATATTGTGACATAAAGTAGTGATATTATGAAAATTAATAATTAAAAAGGAGCTACTGAATTACTTTCCTAACGCTCTATTTTGCATACCAGAAAAGGTTTGGTGCCTTTCCCAGTATTTCATCTGATAATACGGCTCTTTAAAATGGCAACACATGATCACATTGCAAAACTCTTTACACATATCTTTAGCCTATGTTGTAAGGACTGTGGAAGACAGCTCTCTCTGCCTCCACCAGCCTGCCATGGTACCAGCCCTCTGGGAGGCTACCACTTCACATGAGATTTAGGCAAGAAGGAAAAAGTGTTCTTTCCCTCCTGCAGCAGATTCATCTTCCCTCCTCCTTGAAGAAGGTGCTTCCACCCATGTCCCATACTGGTGTGGTGGGGAAGAGATCCCTCCACTTGATTACTACATTTGCTGGATATCTGCCAGTTCTCATGACTTTTGCTGTGCTGCTAGTCATTCCTTCCATAAAGGCAGTAGAAATGCATCGGCTCTTAAGCACACATATGTACACCTCCTTCTGTCTTAAACAACTGAGGTACTGAACATGTTATGCAAGTTCCTGTGAGCAACGGCAACCTCTCCTTCTCACATAAGCACTTCAAAACCAACAAAGACTAGGTGCTATCCCTTAAAGCTGATGCACAAAATACAGAACTATGCCTATGCGTCCAGGCAGCAATTTCTATGACCTGCTCATATTTTGAAAGCAGAATTTAGTAGAGCTCAGCAGATTTATGTCACAGAGAAATTATCTTCAATAAGGCCACTAACACATTTGCTTATCACCACTGACATCCCAAATCCATGACATGTCAGACATACCTCTTCCGAGGCTTAATACTAGGATTGATATAGGTTCTTCCTGCAATTTCTTTGTATTCCTTCTGGGAGCAGAGCAAAATGCTTTATTCTTGTTCTAACTGTGTTTGCCTCAGACTATTTCCTCTAGAGCAGCAAAGGACTCTGTCTTCTACTTTGCCTTCTTGACTGCTAACAATGCTGCTTACCCTGTCAGAAAGCCCAGACCTGGTGTTTCCTACAGCACATAGGGATTACCTTTCAGGTCTGGCTGGTCTTCAGCCTCCCCTTCGATAGGAAACTTTCTGAAATATTCAGAAATCTTTTACCTCTTCAGTTTTCAGGTAGGAATGCATGTTAGACTACAGTGTGATGGAGTGCAGTTGACACTGTTCTCAGTGTCATGTCCAAGTGAAAAAGAGCCCAGGTTTGTAAAACTGGAGCAGGACAGCATTGTTCTGACAGTGTTTCTGAATGTTTTTGCCAATTAAAACAACACCATCATGTTTTCCAAGAGCAGTGAGGTGACTACAGAGATCTGTCTTACACTGCCAAATGGACCAGGTGGAAAGGACATGTGAGGAGCTAAAGGCAGGGCACAGCTCTTTGTTTGCTAGTGTGTCCCTAGCTTACCACCCAGCTAGACTTAGGCCCAGCAGCTAGAGCCCTTTTCTTAAATCCAGCCCTTACTGCTAATTAAAAGCACACCCAGGCAGTCCACCAGCCATAACACACACCTCACTGAGAACTGCAAACCACATTAATGTCTTCCAAAATTATCAAGAGGTGATAAAGCACGATTACAGCCTGCCAAAGGCTAAGTCCAGTTTCATCTGTCTTGTAAAACCCAGCAGATGAATGCAGCTTCAGAGTAGGCAGGAAGTTGCTCAGTGGGATCTAAGCCCTTCTCAGCTCTCTGTTCATAGCAGGGCAAGCACTGAAGAGGAGGAGAATTAATCACAATGCTGCATCTTGCTCATCACTTACCACTGCCTCTCATACGGATCACTAGCTCTTGATATTATAGCACCTTAAGGGAAGAGGGAACCCTTAACACATTTCTGTTTTTTCTGTAGGTCACAATATGGGTTAGATTTCAACAATTTCACCTTTTTCATATGAATAAAGTCTATCTTTGGAGAAGGCATTTGCTTCTGATTTAATGGATGAAGACGTAGCCGGGAATGTGTTTCTGAGTTTGCTCCGAGGGTGAAATTTGCTCAATATCTTAGATGTATCTTTTATCATTCAGTGTCTCTTTTGTTTTATTAAACAATCTTTTAATAATGGCTACTCTGGAAATGAACCAGGTTGGATGCGATGATCTTTTGAGATCCCTTTCATCCTGGGGTGTTCCATGAAATAATTTTATACTGGAGTCAGTGTATGCCCTCTATTATGGTTCTCATAATCTAAACAAATTAAGTTCTTTCAGTCTCTTGCATTAATATTTTCTTGAGCTTTCAGATACTTTCTGGCGTTTTTTTCCCAGCACGTTTCAACATTCTTGTCAAATTATGGGCACCAAAAAGGAAAGTTATAGTCTGGTATTGCCTGTTCCAATGACAGTTCTATTATTTATTCAAAATAATCTATTAACTTTATTTTCCACAGTATATTGGAAAACAATGTGTTCCACAGTGCATTGGAAACTCATATTCAGTTATGATTCTTGAGAACTTTTTGAAAGCATTGTTTTCCAGAGCTGGTAATTGAGTAATCTCCAAATGTTATTTTTTAAAAGTTTATTCTGTCAAAAGAAAGTAACATTTGATGCCACCTATGTCAGAGTAAGGCTTGCTCATTTACTGTCCTCAATGAAAAATAAAATATTACTCATAAAATATTTAATAATATTTATCAAATATTATTCATTAATAAATAAAAATAATAAAGAAGTCTTGATAAAAGTAAGAATTTTTGGAAATTAAGAAAGTAAGTAATCTTAGACAAATAGCTCTTGCACGTGAAAAACTGCTTTGGCAGAGTAAAATCAGTCCATCTGGAAAACAAATAATTCAATGACCTCCCAACATTAAAACATATTCCTCCTTATGGATTTTAAATCCTGGCACTATGCTAGAGGTACCTTTTTTACTCATCAACTTTCCCATTCTGTGTTCTCCTTAATTCCACACAAGCAGCCAAATATCTTGCATGGTGCTTAGAAAGCAAACCATTGGCTTGTTCTTAGAGAACAATGGAGAATACACAATTGACCTACTTAATTTTGTGGTGCTATCTACTTTGGCAACCAGGGCAAAATAAGTGGTTTCTTGTAAACAGTGGCTTTCATGCTTCTCTATCTGTACTTAATCATGTCCCAGCAATGTTTGCATATTTGCCTGAGAAGTTCTCAGGCTGAAAAGCCAAACTCCAGAATACTTGAGGACAAGAACTAAGGCAATTACTCCTGCAATTTCACTACAGAAGTGGTGATGTCTGAGGAAAAACATTGGTGTTTCTTATAGCAGTGTGGGGTCTGCAGGTTTCGTTTGGCTTGGGAACGAAAGGATGGGAGTAGGAATGGGAAAAAACTTTACTGGGAAGTTTTTGCTGGTGTAGTTGAGTACTGATAGTTTTGTTGCTCAGAGGCTGAATTTTGGCAGGAATGAACATTGTACTCCTATGTGAAGCTGGCTTCTCAGCGGTCCACAGGCAGAATGCAAGTGAGAAGGTTGTGCCTTCTCACATTTGATCCTTGGCCCTGGGCTGAGAGAATTCTTTGACTCTCCCTCTCCCCATTTCTTTCATCCTGAAACTCAAGCTGATGGCAGGACAAGAAAGGGAAGGGAAAAAGAAAGGGGAAGATATGGGAAAGGATAACTGCAATTAGTCATGGTCACTGAATAGCATTGATCCATTTCTCAATATGGATGTGCACAGTGGGACAAAGTTTGGGACTGAAACCCATGCTAAATACATAGAAGAAATAACAGCTTCTCTCCTGTCTTCCAAAACCCTATTACCTGATTTTGTCATTCCTGAACGTCCTGAAGCAAATCTAGATCCTCACCCTGGGTTATTGAGCTAACCAGTGCTACAGTTGTGAGTCTGATGGAGCTGCATCATGGGGAAGACCTTTGTAAACATTCATATTGTCTGAGTCAACATCACCTTCTGGTCTGAATCATCTTTGATTCATCCTGCAGGCATAAATTGTCTTTTGTCTCTATTTAATACCGAGTTCTTTATTCACAGACAAGTGATAATTCAATCTGGAAGCTTTTCAGTTTTTCAGGAATGACTATTAAACAGTGTCTAAAAGCAATTAAATATAGATGTAAGGCAAAATAAGACTGTTGATATGACTTCAGTGAGCACAGAAAAAAGAGTTTTTCATTTGGGTTCGCAACTATAATCTTTCTGAAAACTCTGTATCTCATTGACCCTGCCAAACTTGTTAGCTATCATTTACTTTTTGGAATTTGGAAGGGACTGAGGGACTTTCTGCAGCAGGTATTTTACAGCTCTCTGAATGATGTTGTATCAAAGCCTCTACCATGTTACACAAATATATCAGGTGTTCCAGTGTCTAACCTCGTGCTTTTTAACAGATTTGCATTGGGCTTAGAAAGTAGGGGAATTTGTTTAGACAAGTAGATATTAGTAAAATCTGTTGTTTCATATGAATAGCATGTACAGTTTAGTAGTCTTGAATAACACACCCTTTGCAAAAAAGGAAAAACCAAAAAAGTTCAAATTACCATTCTGTCCTGATATTCTTTCTTGTTCCAGTCTGAAAGAATCCATCATGCTGATTCTTACAAGAAAATACATTTCTTGACAAGTGTATACACCCATTGTCCTACTCCTGGCTGATGATTTATAATCTTCTTAAATCAGTGGTTTATTTGGGATTTGATGGAAGCAAGGGTGTTATGTTTACTGAGAAGGGCAATCATGAGAGGAGAATAACTACTGAAATGCCACCTCCTCACTTGTGGAAACTTACAAAATCTCATTCAGAGAAGAGAAACAAAACACATCTTGAAGTGTCAAATTCTTTGTCTACCCACCACTCACAGCTGCACATACTTCCCAAGTCTCCACCCCAAAGTCCAGCTCCAAGAGCAAAGCCTCATTTGGCCAGAGCTGCACTGAGGCATGTGGAACTGCCCTTGGCATTAACACCTTACACAAAGCTGATGTTACTCACCTGCTTTCTTTCCCTTTCATATTTTCTACCCACTTCAGGTGATTAGATATTATCACTGCTTCCCAAACACAGGTGGACTGAAAGTCATACTTAAAAATTATATATCTTTTATCTCTTTTAAATGAAAACATGGAATTTGCATCTTTGCCATTGAATAGTTCTCTGTGATAAAACTAAGGTAAGGATGTGACTACACATATAAGCAATGAAACGGAAAGAAAAAGCGAAATATTTATTTAAGGAGATAAAAATACTGCTCTAGAGAAAGAACATATGAAGGTGGTTCCTATCACTAATGTGATAAACATATAATTACTGAGATTCATGTATCATTAATGTGACTCTCATATCACTAATATGATAAGATTGCAAGAAATAAGGAACGAAAAATGTGCCAAGACAAGGAACCATCTAGGTCTAAGTGCTTTAAAAGATGACCTGCTTGGATAATATGGGTAAAGACTACCTAACTTGATTTTGCAGAGGGACAAAAAGCTTGGCAATTGTATTAAAAAGATAAAAAGTTCTGATAATTTGGAATCATGGTGATGGAATCCAAAAAGGACATGATGCTTTGGCAACAAATTCCTTTGTGGTTTCTGCCTGGTCTTGATGAGCCTCTTTTTTCCCGGTCTCTCTTCTCTGTTGATCATGTTGTGCCAGCTCTTCCTGTTCTTGACCAGTTTTTTACTACACGTCCATTCTATAATATAAAACCTTGGCAGACATACGTGGCTGTAATTGCAAAATGTTAACTACCTGAGCTACTTTACTTCTCCTTTTGCTCATAAACTTTCCAGATATACATTGAAAACTTACTCCTTCTGTTTCCTTCATTGCAATAGAGTATATAATTGCTGACTTGGAGAGATGACAAGCTATTCTCCAAACAGTGATTTAAGCATCAGGAACTAACGTAGTTTTAAACTTGGTTTTGAAATATGTGCTTTGCGGTACTCTGGTTCTGGAGTAAAACTTCAAAATAAGTGGACATGAGATGATTCAATTTAACAGAGAGGGATAAATTCAGGTAGTTTTAAAACTAAGCTCCCTGTTTTTGAAAGAAATGGTGATAAATTCATAGGACTCATCCATAACTGCATAAAATTTAAGAACTTGAATGCAGAGGAAGACTGTAACCTGCAGATACACAAAATGGAAGAAACAGCTTCAAACCTACTGCATGAATAGGAAAAAGTGAGTAACATAACCATTTTAGCCTGCTAAACTACTTCTCCATAGTTCAGACCAAAGTAGGACAACACTAGGAATGCCTGAAATCAAAATGACTCAAAGCTCACAGAGGACTTCAAACTAAATGACAAAAGACATTGAGATGTAGAAAGTCAGAGAGGACAGAGGAAGAAAGTGAGGATCCACTTGTATGGAAAGAAGGAGGTAAATACAAAATGCTAGGCTGGTATGAACCCAAAATGAAGGGTTGGGTTGTGCAAGAGTCAGCACCCAGTCAGGAATGCCCTTGCAGTTTTTTTTATGCATCGACTGAGGAGATACAAGCACTCCAGCTGGCATTTGCAACACTGGAAGAGTTAAGGCATCTCTGAGACTTAACATAGAGTTCCAAAGGGTGGTCTCAAAAGCCCTTTGTTTCCTGGATTCAAGCAATCTGTTAAGGGCTAAGGAAGTGCCCCAGTGAGACCTGGGTCCATTTTGTGCTTTGTATGTACATCAAATATTGGGATGCAGATGACAGGCTCATGGCTTCCTTAGTAAAGCTGGGGAAGAGGAATATATGGGAAAAGTCAACTATCAGTTATAAAAAATTACATGTTAACTAAAACAGTTGACAAAGAAGTGGAAGAGACATTCCTTGACTTATGTAAATCCAAACCTCCAGCTGCTAGGTAAATCCTGCAGACTATGTGATCAGTGGATTTTGGAGCAAGTGGAATGAAGAAATAACTCACCCTCTGCCTTAGACAGCCACAAAGTTGCTAATGCAAAATTCATGATTTCAGGAATGACATCAGACCTGACCCTAGGGTCCAGCAAGTAAAGGACACAGATGGACTTAACATCATCTCATCTTTCAGTTCTTGTGTTTTTTATACTATACTAACAGGATAAAAAAGCTGAAATCATTTTGGTGTGAGGAGCCATCTAAATACAGGTTAATATAGAGAGTCTGTGCTTGTATTTTCTTTATCCCTCAAAATTACTAAAGCTTCCATCTTGTTTCTTCTCCCCTCATTATTGATATAAGCACTTGCCAGGACACTCCTGCAGTTTGCAACACTTTTTGAGATTCTTCAGGGCTATATTAAAGCAAAGATGACACAACATCTTTATAATTTCCACATGAGTGAGGAAATTAATACCTCCTGCTATACACTTCAGAAGCAATCTGTGCAGGGCACACTTTCTGGATGCAGATTTGGGCTCTTTCTCTGCTGGCAATGCTTCAGTTCCTCTGCAACCTTCAGCTTCCAAGATGTGCCTGCAGTGTGACCATGATGCTTGAACTTCTTCTCTCTACGAAGGTCTTGAGGGACTCATTGTCACTGGGCCAGTTTTACAAATTAAAAATTCCTGCATCTCTAATGACTTGTTCATCTGCAAAATCTTTTAATCTAATTTACAAATGTTTCAAAGTAACAGAAGCCCCACTCTTTGAGGCAAAAAAAAAAAAAGGAACAGAAGGTCTACCAGCCATCTGTTTCTTGATTAGTTTGAATGGGAGCAGAGCATTTACCTCCTCAGTCTTAAATCTTTTGACTATCTCAGGGTTCAGAGGGAGAAAACCAAACATATTTTCCAAGACATCTGACTACCCATGTATTTATAAATTCAGGCTTGGGGTTCAAGAACATGACATTTGCTTTAAAATCTCTATCTCTTGCTTTCCATGCAGCTTCAACTTGATGGAATACTTTAAATTGATGGGCAGTAGTGCCCCTTTCTATTGAAAATGCAAACAAAACAATGCCTTTGAAAAGCGACGTTATTCTTTAAAACTCTGTTATGATGATTTTGTTGAAAAATCTCTAATGGACTCAATTCAGGCATGCCACAGATTGAGCCCATGGAGAATAACATGTACTTGAGATGTCTATTGCATTTCACAAAATGTCCTGTTGTCACTCATGAGGATATGTACTAAGATGCTAATCCTAAAATCCAAACTGAATTTTTTTGGCAATTGTTTTTGCCGTGATATCAGGTGTCTTGGCTTAATGTGCAAGTATCATCACTCATCAGTCATTGCTCATGTTTGCAAAGCCCACAGACCCATAATGTCATACAGACATTTATATTATATCACCTAAATTAATGTAGGGCCTAGGCACCTACATATCCCTCCCAGTCTCAAATCCAGGGGTCACTGTTCTATTACACCACCTCTGGCAATGCCTTCAAGGCCAAGGTTACGTAGAAATAAATACAACAGGAAGAGTTAACCTTATTATAAACATATTAATGTCACAAGCATTACCAGACAAAGTAAAAATCAAAACTATGGCATTCATGAAGCAGAGCTGAGCAATGACCTCATGCTGCTCACCAGCCTGTTGGTATGTGTCAGCTGCTGCTGTTAGGCTGATGTCACTTCTAATGCAACAACTAAAACCACATTCTTGGGTATGTGTTTGCCTAAACATTGTCCCTCTTCCCTTACTTCTTATACAGCAGCAAGAGGCTCAGCACAGCAGCACAGTAGGCACCAGAACTGTCTAAGGCTGTTACACAGAAACACATGAGAGAGAGAGAAGTGAAACATACCCATTCTTCATGGGTCTTTTCTGTCTCTTCCCATCCACCCCATCACCCACCCTGCATCTCAGAGGTCTCAAAGCTTGGCTCTGCACTCATCTGCTCCAAAAACTGCAGTGATAACAGGCTTCAGAGGTGCAAGATGACACATTTGCTAGCTGTCTTCCTCCTATCTAGTTTCTGGCTAGACAGGACACACAAGAAGAAAACATTATTCAGTGTATTCTGTGTCACCTAGATATGCTCAAATTGTGTCCTTGTCACTGCTTAGTTTGCTTGTAGAGAAGAGGTGTATCCTATTAAAGACATCCCCCGGAGAACAGCATTAGCAAACAAGGCTTTCAGTGTTGGCTGGACACCCTGGTTTTCCTCTGCAGAGATGCAGCCACCCGCACAGTCTAGCCTGCTTGCCCTGGAGGAGGGAAAAATACTTACCAGGACATTTAGAAATGCATGCAGCCTGCCAGAGCTGGCGATGTGGAACAGCACCATCTCTGACGGAAAACAAACTTTGCTCTCCTATGTTTGAGAAAAAAGTCTTCATGGGTTTCTCTTGGAAGAATACCAGAGGATGGTTTTGGCAGGGGAATATATCTGCAAACAGACTGTGAGCTCCTTCTGCAATGAGGGTGAGAAACAGAAACAGGCCTTGAGGTGCTTCAGGGAGCCTAGAGAACTTGTTCTGTCCTTAGGGTTTCTCATTAGACAGTTGCATGTTGTTCTAACCGCATTAACTGGCTGAGCTGCCTGGACTGAATTGCTAAAAGGCAAAATACACAATTATTTCAGGAGTTTTCTCAGAAAGGTATATCCAGAAAATTTTCATCTGATGTTGTGAAGCTTTTCAGAACCCTGGCAGTCAAGGCAAACGATCCAATTGCAAATTTCTGAGTTTTCTATGGTGGTCTGAGAGCAACAATCCCCATGTTATGCTGCTTTGGGAAGACTTCAGGGAGTGCAGGATTGCCATTCTTTAAGTGCTGGTTGTAAGGGTCTAAATTTGCCCAAAGTCTTTGTGAGGAAAATGGAAATAATTTGTCCTGGGTATGAACAACAGTAACTGGCTTTTGTTGGGGACCAAATATGTTTTGTTTCAGATTGGTTGCACTACCCAAAGTATTCCCTTCTCCTGACTTCACCTATGTCAGCCAAAGAGATGCACCCTGTGCTCCCCTGCCGCTCTTCTGAATCTGGAGCAACCAAAAAGAGGGGGGCATCCAGGCATTCTGACAAAAGCCAGAGACTGAAGGAAGCACATGGCTCACTGTGGGATAAAGTGGGGTGGCAGAAAGGTCCTACCCCATGCCAATATTTGGGCAGGCTGGGCCTGCAGGAATGGGTTCAGGTCAGTGACCCAAGCAGGGCTCCTAGGTATATCCCAGTAAAGGCCCTGGGGAGCAGTATGAAAAGCTGTTATCCTGGAGGGCTGGTTGTTGATTTTTACCTTCCCTTTTGCTATTAGAGCCTAGTGGATAAAGGCAGAAGGCAGGAGGGTGACATGGTCAGTGTGTGCACATGGAGCATAAGGGGAGTATGAGGTACAGGCACCATGTGGGAGAGATGGGGAGCATGGCACAGGTATGATGCTCCACTTTTGTGTTCTGTCCCTATGAGAGCTCTGCAGCATACACAATGCTCTCCCAGGGAAAACTGCTTAGCTGAATAGTGTTTCCTTTTTAGAAATGGTTGTTGGGGATGTTATCGGTGCTGCTCATCATTCCTACTATGGTTAAAGCACTTGTGCATGAAGTGTGTATTTATTCTTCAAGATAGTACAGCTAAGGAGAAACTGTACTTTTAGGGCATGGATGTGGTGGTACCCATTAAAATTGGGCAGTTGGTAATAAAGTTCTTCATAAAAAGAGGTAATAAAAAGGGCAGGAATAAGTTGTTTCTTATTTCTTTGCAATTTTCAAAAAAATATACATTCACATTGAAATATTTTAGGGTTCTGTGGCATTTTTTGTTTCTTCCTGTAATATTTCATATGTCAGATCTCTTTCTGGGCAGGAGAAGAGACCAACTGCATGGAGACAGTTGTGTGTGGCTGTTTAGGGAAGTGTCTGTGTCTGTCTGTGTAAGAGTATGTCCAGTGCATGCTTTTGATTGCATTCTCTGGCTAACATAGAAATGCATCTATATAATCAGAAAAATCTGCTTATAATAAAAATGAGAAGGTTAATTATTCTAGTGCCTGTGCAGATGTTATTGATAATGCTTTTATGTGAAAGAACATGAACAAAGCAGACCTCTGACTTTCAAAGAGACAAAAGAAAGGAAAAAGCCAAATACTGTGCCAAATTTTAAAATGAAAAATGCTTCAGGGAAAGAAAAATAGAAAGTTTGAGAGTGCAGAGTTGAAAAAGCAATCTTTTCATTACTACATTCACTTGAAAAAATCAATTCTGAGTGTCCTTTGCAAAATATCAAATCTTCGTATCCCAGCAAAAAACAGGGCACATAAATTACATCAGGAGGGTTGACTTACATTACATATTGCTTCAGTTAAGTCTTCTGATAAGCTCATTCCCAGCCTATAGATACAGGGACTCTTGAAGATAATGCTCTTTTATGGGATCAGAGGAGTAGAAACATGTAAACCAGATTGTGGCTAAACCCAGTAATAAATATAACATCCTGGCGTTGAAAAGCCACCATCCTGTTTGACATTTTGCCTTCTGATTCCTCCATTGCTCTGGTTTGCTTGTGGTCCTGCTTGGGGCTGCAACTTGCAGAAGGTTTTGTGTGAGGCAAGAGCTACTGGCCCCCACAGTGGAGGGAGCGAGGGAGCGAGGGAGGGAAGGAGGGAAGAACGAAAGAATGGAAGAACGAAAGAAAGAAAGAGAGAAAGAGAAAGTTCCTCAGATTGTTGTTTTCTTGACATATGAGGCAAAATGTTCAGTAGTCTTTCTTTTATGGAAAAAGGTAATTCTGTCATGATTATTCATTTTAGATTCACAGAATTCTTATTAAAAAAAAGATCCAAATTGAGAATTAACAGCAAAAGACAAGAGAAGTATTAAATCTTTCTGTCAAAAAAAAATTTGATTCTTTGATTTGAAATCACTTCTTCAGTCTAGAATTTCTTTTAAGATTACAAATATAAAGTGTTCAGATTTACAGGCTTAATAAAAAGCTTTCTTCAACCTGAAATTACCTCTTCTATGAAATTACCATCAAATATTAAAAAAAAGCATCATTCACATAGGTTCATCCATCCATCTAACTGCCAAAAGAGCATCCTTTTTTCCACTTCCCTTACTGCTTTCACTCTCTATCATCTGATATTTATTATTATTTAATTGTGCTGCCATTCATCCAAGCCAGGGCTGAACTGTGTTAGTTGCTGCATGATTAGGTAGCAAGATCTTTAAATTAACAGTTTCACTAAAGAAACCTTTTAGATTAGAGGCATAAATAAAAAGATTTTAATCGAATATTTATCCAGTGCAGTCAACCAGAAAAAAATGGTTGCCATGGCAGCTAGAATTTCCCTGTATAAATGTTAGGAGCTGTGATAGTTCACTGGTCAAGCAACAAAGTTAGGAACCCCTTCCTCTTCAGCTGTAGAAATGTACCATTGGTCTCTCTCTCTCTGACTTCTTTATTTGTTCACCTGCCAACAAATTTAGGTGTAGGTTTTTTCATGTTGTTAAAGTCTGCTACAGAACATAAAGTTTTTGCCCCCTGTATCCATCTCTTGTTGTCATTCATACAAATGACATCCATCCTAAAAGTATGTTGTAAATGATGCTTTTAGCACCACGTCCCATTAGGGAGCTAAGGATGTGCTTAGCCTAAGCATTTTGCTTTATGGCTATCAAAGGTCTCAGCTAGAAGTAAAACTCTATGCTTCTTTACTGGTTACTGTAAGGAAGCAAAGACCAAAATGCAGATTTGTATCACCTTGGCATTTGTGGCATTAGACTGTATTATCTCACCACTGCCTTACTGTGTGATTTTTTTCCCCTTGTGGCAAAGACAATGAGAATTACAGTTCCATGTTTCTTTTGTAAGGTTGCCACACCTTTAGAGAGAAGTATGTTGTCTCAAGTGATGCCTAATTCACACAGAATATCACATATTTCACACAGAAGGAACAACATCATTTTTTATCTCTGGACTCCCAGCAGCTTATATCTCTCTGAATAATTAAGGACTGCAGCGATGTTTAGGGATGTATCTCATATTTGGACTCACCTGAGGGGTTGTACAATGAATGCGAACATGTGCTGGAGCCCAACTGGAGTTCAGTAGGATGCTAGATTTATTTTGATTTCCAAAAGTCCTATTTACCTGTTTGGATGCTGTCAATCTAATTTATGTGCAGATATGTCCAAGGAAACGGCAGGGTTTACTGAGTCACTCTTGCTCAATAAAAACTCTGCAGGAGGAAGTGGTGAGCACTTACCCAGTTGATCTACTCACAAATGTTCCAAAGCAGAACTTACTAGTGCCATGGTTGTCTTATGCTGGGTGGGCCTTCTTCCTTCAAATAATGACCTTCCTATAAGGAAATATTATTCTTACAAGATTACTTAAGGAAAATATTTTTTAAAATTTGGCAGGCTAAATGACTCGCTCAAAAGGGTCATTATTTAAAGCATAGAACAAAAGCTGGCAAAATTACTCTTATTCTTTTTCAGTGATAATGTAACTCCTGGGAATCCTGATCCTGAAGCAGAAGCTCTACACCGGTGCTGGACAATTAAAGAATGAAAAGGATTGTCAGTCCCCAAAGGGAGCTCAGTTTTAATATATGAAAACAGTGGTTTATCCAATCCTCTTGAAACTCTGTATTAAAAATATTACCTGGTAGGAAAATGAGGAAAATTACAGAGTTTGCTGAGTTTTTTTTACTCTCTGTTTTCCTCTGTTGAGAAGAGCAGGCAGGAAAAGCCATCAGCACAGGTGACATTGTTAGCAGCATGGCAGGATTGTGGAAGACTGATTCTTGTTGTGAAAGGATAATCATTGTGCTGCCTGCACTTGGGAGGTGAAAAGCTTGTGGATATCCAGAGAGAGAGGGATGATACTTTTGTGCAACCATCTGGTGGCTGGTCATCTCCTTTGAAGATGATCTGGAGAAGAAAGGAGCACACACAGTGGCACCAACTTTCTCTGGCAGGAGGGATGATGGTTTAATTTTGCTGCTGTGAAGTGTACTTTGAAGGGTATGAAAAGCATTTATTTACAGAAACAGAACTACAGCTACGACTTCTGATGCATCCTAAAGCCATTCTGTGCATAGAGATATCACTTTATACACACACGGGTTTATTCCACTATTCCTGCCTGCCCCTGGTCACAACTGAGGAGATTTGAAAAGAAGTTTTCTCTCACTTTGGTTTGTTGCCAGGTGTGATGCACACATTTGGCTTGTTGGACAAAGCAGCCATTCCACACTTCACCTTTTGCTGGTCATCTTACTACCTGACACAATCATCCTCCTTCCCTCCCCCTTTCATGGTTAACCTCACCTCTCTTTTTTTTTTTTTTAATTTTATTTTTTATTTTTATTATGCTCAGTTTTCCATCCTTCTACCTCATTTTCTTTCCTTCTTGCTTTAGCCCCAGCTTGGATTCACCTTCACCCGAAACCTTGGATAATACCTCCCTCCAGCTCCTCTTCTTAATCTCTGTGTTTCACGTAGTAGAGTTTAGTGCCACAGCAGTTGTTCTTACACTGACTTTTCTAACTTCATGGTTGTTTCTCCTGCTTGTGCTATGTCTGGAACTACCACTCCTCTTTTGAAAATATCTCTAGCCTCTTTATAACTCTCTGACACAGAGTATAAAGGTTGAAAGGCCATCAAAGTGAATTTGCAGGCCGGAGGATTCGATCAGGAAGCAAACAAAGAAAAACATTAAAATGTAACAAATGCAAACATGGCCACAGGATTCCCAGGAGTGCTCTGCAGCTTCAAAGCAAGAGGAAGAAGTGGGTATGTGTAGGTTTACATCTGGCCAGCTCAAGTCATGGCATGGGAGTGCTCCTGAATTTTTCACCAAAGCTAAAAGCTGCGTGTGTTTTGTGCAAACATAAGTAGACCTTTCTCTTATCTCCCACAGAACAGGTGACTGTGTCTTTGTTTGGTGGTATGTATTTGAACCCATGACGTTCTCCTTTCCTTTTTACATTTATACACCTGCCTGTCCCCTTAGGACTATACACACTCTTTGCACTTGGGCATGAAGCCTTCAGCTCATAGGAAGTACAATGAAGTGCAGAATACAAAGTGCACATCCCTGAGGTAACATGGAGTACTATAAACACATCTGGTTCTTAGTCTCTTCTATGTCTTCTATAAACTGTGGAATGCAAGATCTCAGTTCTTGCCCTCCAAGTGCCCTGCTGTTTCTTCTCAGAGATCTAAATAAATACCACAGCAACCAAGGTAAATATCTTCCCATGACAGAGGAAGTAGAAGCCCCTCTGTAAGAGTAAGCCTCCCTGTGTGGGAGACAAAATTTTCCACCTTGGTTTGTCTGAGGCTGAGAAACAAATAGCCATGGAATGGGAGCACTAAGGAAGACTTCACTGCCTTCTCCTCTAACAGCAGTATACATTACACTGACCTTTTTTCTCTAACATAAACACAGCTGTGAGCATATTAGCTTGAAACTGCACAAACCTAAACAGATTAAGAGCAAGAATAAACATGGCATTTAACATGTTGCTAGAAGATACCTAGATGCCACAACGATTAAGGTGTTGTAAGAATCTACACACAGGAAAACATATACTTGGTGCCTGTGAGTCAGTGTTTATTAGCATTTGAGTCACAGAAGCATTGAATCATTTAGGTTGGCAAAGACCTTTAAGATCACCGAGTCGAGATATTAGCTAACACTACCAAGGCCCTCACTAAACCATGTCCCCAAGTGCCACATCTACAGGTCTTTTAAATACCTTCAGGCATGGTGACTCAACCACTCCCCTGGGCAGCCTGTTCCAGTGCTTTACAACTCTTCCTGTAAAGAAATTTTTCCTTATATCCAAAATAAACCTCTCCTGGTGCAACATGAGGCCATTTCCTCTTGTCCTATCACTTGGGAGGAGAGACTGATCTCCACCTAACCACAGCCTTCTGTCAGGTAATTGTGAAGAGCTATAAGATCTCCTCTAAGCCTTCTTTTCTCAAGATAAAACACTTAGTGTTTGAGCTTAAATTTACCATTTTGAAGTAAACCAGGAAGAAAAAGCAAGATTTTAGCAGTAATTATGATATCGGAAATCTTGTAAAGCTCTGACTCATAAAATGCATTCCTGGTGTGTAGTCCACCTGTGCTTGCAATAGCCCAGAGAAGTGTCAGGCTGCCAAGAAAGGATTAAGGAATAAGGGCCTCACCCAGTGGTGTGTGGACAGGAGTGAGGAGGCCAAGGATATGCGGACAAAAGACGTGCCTTTTGGGAGTTCTGTGTTGGCAGGTAATTGGTGTTCTGCTGACAGCTGTGCCCAGAAGTGTCAGAGAAACTTTTGTTACTTCTCAAACTGTGGATGCCCCAGGAAAAGTGGGAACTCTGTGTGACCCAGCCAAAAAGTCAGGTGTGGACTGACACGTGCTAGACCCTGGTGGAACTGCCAAGAGCTAGGAACGGCCAAGAGATAACAGTGTTGACAGACTGTGTTGGTCACAGCTGAGAGTAACTATGTTTGCAGTCATTTTACATGGTTTGTGTTCTGATTTGACAGTCTATATTTGCTGGTAAGCGCCTCACATCCGAGTCAGATGTCAGATGTGACTTGACATACATTGAAAATGTGTCTGTTGGCCTTAGCTTATTTCTTTTAGAACAGAATTGCCTCTTCCCCTTTCCATGTGTCAGTAGCTTTCCAGGAAAGTATTGAAAACTGGGTGAACTATCCCCTTTCTCAGAAGAAAAATAAAGAAGAACTGCAAATTTTTGAAACTATAATTTTTTTTTCCTTTTTTTATTTTTTTTAATACTTTCCTGTTATTAGCATCTTGTTAGAATGCCTGGTCACTTTCTATGCCTTCTATTCTCCAAAGCTAATGGTGTACACACATACAGACTTGTATTTGACTTTGCCTTGTGAGGTTCCTATTAAAGTTGGAAATCATGTGTGCAGTGTATTCCATTTTGTATTGAAACTTACGTATTTTATGATTCCTAAATATTACTCACTTAGCAGTATTCTAACTTTTTTCCATCTTCATCCAGGATGCTGGATGCCATCAGGCTTTCACTTAGCCCACTGATGACAGCAAATTCTCTCAGGGTATCTCAGAAAAGGTGAAAAAACAGTTATCATATTTTTAGGTTCATTCATATTTGAAGGAAGTGAGGTTCTCTACTGGCAACATCTGCAGTTTCTATTGTGAGGTCAGAAGTCTTGCCTTATAGCAAGAGAAGTTACTTTAACCATGTCCAAAATCCCATCATAGTTGGTAAGACCCAATAGGAAAAAAACCCACATTTTGCCACTCAGTTTTAGTAAGGTTTCCCTGTGACTCTGTGTTACAGAAAGAAAAAAGATCTATTCAGTAATTTATGATTTTTTTTCTGTGTCGTCTTCTGTCCCCTTGCTATTGACAAAAATAATTTTATTAAACTTTAGTCTAGCAATGACAAATGAAACACAATCAGGATCCAGATGATCTTGACAGTAATGTTTCATTCTGAAAAGTGACCTATGTGTCTTTTCCTCTAGAATTTGCTGCTTACTCATGTCACTTCTAGGAGGGAAAAGAATTCTTTTGGAAAGAAAGACACTTTTGTTTGACCATCTGTACATTGTCTTTTTTCCTGATTTTAGCATGTATGTAGACTGGCTTCAAGAAAAGACAGAAATAACTGGGCTGTAATGGTGGAGGTGGTGACTGATTTGCTCTGTGGCTTATAAACTTGTGAATACTCACTATTTGCCTTTTCCTTCCTAAGGTAAAGGAGAAGATCCATACTTCCACTTCTGATGTCTCTTCTCTCCCTTTTGCCCATTTAGGTTAGCAACAAATGAAAGAGAACATGCAATAGAAAATGCATTTGTATAAATAAATGTGGAAAATGCAAAAGAATGCTGTAATAAAGAAAAGCTTTGAAAGAAACACAGATTTTACTCACTCAAGTTGAAGAATGTTATTTGCTGGTAGTTGGTTTTAAAAGTCAGGGATGGGAAGTCTTCATTTCCCTAGCCCATCAGCCACAGTCTGCACAATAATTGCAGTAGGTTGGTTTTTGTATGCTGACTCATTTTTGCCTTGAAACTACTTGAACTTAATTTTTTTGTTACTGTAATTCACTGTTGCTTGGAGATTATCCCTGGCTGTGTGCATTAAGCTAGAAACCAAGAGATCAGGATAGGAAGGAGGCAAATAAAGGGCAAGATTTGCTGTAGCATATCAGTTGATGGAGAATAGAAATAAAGACTTTGCTCTTCAGAAACAGTATTATCAATATTATAAATGTGGTTCAAAAAATAGAAGACTTGAAAATGTAATGAATAGAAGCAGGAAGATTGATGTCTGTTACCTGGCGAGAGTAGAACAGTGAAATGAGGTCTTATCTGCTTAGGAATGCAGAAGAGAGGGCTATGGACAGCAGTAGCTCAGGACAAAATATTGTAAATACAAAAGTCTGTGTTTTCACTAATAGCACAAGGAGCTGCTGCTGAAGGCCTGCTGCAACCTCATCCAAATCATCCTACAAAAATATCAATCTCTAAGTGCATGAAGTACAAGAGATGAAATTGTTAGGGGCAACTGAACAGGTGGTAGGTGAGTCAAGTTTAACTTTAGTACAACCTTTTCTGATACTTTTCTTTTGAATCAAGTGTTCAATTTAATAGAAAGTAATTGGTTTGAATCTTATCTTAGCAGACAATCAGTAGAAACTATTTGCTATAGATAAATGATTTTAACACAGTTTTGTGTATGGCAAGTAAGTGTATCTGTAACTGCAGTCATCTATAAGGCATCACCATGGGATAGGCAGGTAAAATACCATTAAAGGAAGGCTGAAAATTTCTTCTGGTTACTTGTGGCCGGCTGCATGGAATATCCTACCATGTCTAAAATATGAGTAGGCACCTATGCATAGGCACCCGATTTTCACCATAATTTAGGGAGAATGAATAAGCCAATTAGCACAAATAAGAAACTATGGCATGTAGAAGATTGATATGGGGATGTAGAAAAAGATATAGGGAAAATTGAAATGGCTAGTAACAAGGAGAATAGGAACAGCATCCAAGGAAGACTGTTGACATTACATACTGATGGTCAGATTGAAATAGCAAAATTACAGCCGGGTTCTGCAGCACTGATATTTCCGTTCTCCAGCTGAACAAGAATAGGCCAATATATCTGTATTGGAGGACAAGCACCATTCCCCAGGGGATACATCAGCCAGATGATGAGTCAGGCCACTGGGTAGTGACAAGCTGGGCTCCCAGCCAGCAGGACAGCCTGCTTTCCTGCCAGCAGTGTGGTGGGATACAACACTGCCTGTTTGGTCTGTCAGGCAGGCATAGGGTCTGCCTTTCTGCCTGGCTTCAGTCAAAAACATTCAACTCAAACAATGCACGGTTGCAAAGCCTTCTCATTCTGCTTTCATAGCTTGCCTTTGGAACACTAATCCCTCCAACACCTTTCAAACAGCTTTGGATTTGATTCTGTCCCTAATACTGCCTCAGAAATACCACGCAATGCTCCGCAAATCTTTTATACAGACTTTTCAAACACACTCAGCCACAACTTCTTGGTTTTCTAGGTGCTCATCTCAAGGCCCCAGAGTATGATATGGAAAAACTCTTCGGCCCTGGAATCAATGGTTGCTAGCCTGAAAAGGAAAGGTTATAGTGCTACATCCTCCAAAAGACTAAGCTTTAGGTTGTTTTTGCATAACAGGGATCGGTGCCTACATTTCACCTCAAGACTCATGTTTTATTTGCCATCTGGAAATCAGTGGAAACTGCCCAGTAATTTTCTAAGGGTTTTGAGAAAAGTGGATGTTTATGAGCTCCTTAATAATAAGTGCCCTAGAAATGCAGATGGAGAAACTTGTTAGTCTGACTGTATTCAAAGTGAAAAGACAGTAAAGAAGGCATAATGCCACACATAATAGAATGGTTACTTAGTGACTACTGTCTTTCTTGTGCACTGAATAAATAGTGAATCTCATGTGTTTGCACATTTGTGACATCCCCTGTGATCTGAATTTATTTCCCCAGAACAATGTATAAGCATAACAAGTTTAACTCAGTTGCCACTGCCGTAATTTGGCTATTGCCCTATTTGAACAGTTGGCTTTTTATCCATATGACTATGATAATTTAGATTTACTAAGTCACACTTTGATTAGCTTGTTACATATCTTGTTCTGTCCACATGAAAATAGCGTTGCCATAGCAAAAAATTCAATGTATAAATTGGAAGTTGCTTTTTCTGACTCCTAAAATAGAAAGAAGATTATTAAATTCATTACTGTGTTCTTTTCCCTTCCCTTCCCTCTCCATGGGCAGTCTCAGGTTTTCGTGAGCACTTCTTTGGCCAATTGTTTCACACTTTTTTATTACTGCATTAGCTTCTAATTGCGCACTTGGCAGATAGAGCTACAGGTCAATTTGGATTTCAGGATTTTTTTTTTTAATGTTATTTTCCCATTCCCCATTAGTTTTTTCTTCTCCAAAACTTTTTAGAGTGTGTTGTTTTGGACTTAAGAGTCCAAAACACTAGTATGAATTTCAAAATAAAGTAGTGTTGGCATTTGTCAATCATAATGATGGTACACAAAAAATGCATTTCTTGAAAATTGCTTTTTTTCTTTTCCCATGATCACAATAATACAGAAAAAAAAGTTATTTTACTATTTTGCTTCAATATTTTTACCTGCATTTGAAAATAAATTACTTGTTCATGAATAGTCTACTACTTCCTTCCCCTAACTAAGAAATATTTGGGTAATCCTTCATTGCACAACTACTTCACAAAGCTGAAGTCAGCCTTAAGATTTACATTTTCCTTTCTCCCTCTCCCTGACACAAACTTTAATGACATTTTGGGACTTGAAATATGTTGTCATATCTTTTAATTCACTTATGAGTACCTAGTTAGACAAATTAGTCTCACAGAAATCTAAACTTGTCAAATTTTGCCAATGGGCAGAGCTTTTCTTCACAAATTTTGGGAGATTATTTAAATTTATTATCCAGGTTCAGGAATATATAGGCACATTTTTGTTAAAGCCTGCCCTTTCAAACCACTGCACCCTTTCCACAAGTTTTTCCCCTTGTTTTTATCTGGAAGGATCTAGAGAAAACTGTTGACAAGTGTACTACTTACTGTTCACAAAATTCTGCAGCACACCATCTATTCACAAGCAGCGCATGCTGTTTCCAGCCCCATCAGTGTTCACTGACAGTAAGTTTAAGTTGGATCTGTCTGACATATGGTTATAACATTCCTTCAAGCTTGAACTGATGCTATTTATTCAATAATAGAATGCAGCCCCAACCCTCTTTTATCTGAACAATGTGCCAAATCTGATGCGTATAATTAAAGTCAGATGACAGCCCTGTCAATAATTTCACTGTCAATATACTTAAGCAGGAAAAGATAGGGCTGGTTGCTCCCGGGGTCATGAAATGAATACACAGAACATAAGAATGGTGTTTGTTTTGCAGCTGGCTTGGAGTGGGAAGGAGTCTAGGAGATCAGGGTTGTGATTAGTTGCTCAAATTCTAGTTGGAAGTCAGTAACTAGTGGTGTGTATCAGGTGCCAACATTAGGTCCAAATCTATCTGACATCCTCATAAATTATCTGCATGAAACAGAGGGCTGCCTCAGCAAGCTTACTGATGATCAGGGAATCACAGATCCATTAAGTTGGAAAAGACCTCTGAGATCACTGAGTCCGACCTAGGACCTAACACCACCTTGTCAACGAGACCAAGGCATCAAGTGCCACATACATTCTTTCCTTACAGACCACCAGGGAGGGTGACAGGTGACTCATAACTGGGAGGAGTGGCTGATCAGTGACTGATAACACTCCACAGACTTGTGCTGCCATCCAGAGGGACCTCAACAGGCTGGAGAAATGGGTGGAAAGGAACCTCACAAAGCTCAAAAAAGGGAAGAGCAAAGCACCCAGGGAGAAACACTCTACTGCACCCAGGGAGAAACAACCCCATTATGGGCTGGGGGCCACCCCAAACGGGGGTCCTGGTGGACACCAAGTTGAACATGATCCTGTGTCCTTGTGGCAAAGAAGACTAATGATCTGCTAGGATGCATTAGAATCCTCTCAATTCAGAAGCGAGGGCACCCCTGGAATCCTGCATTCAGTTCTGGGCTCTCCAGTTCAAGAGGGATATGGATGTACTGGAGAGACTGCAGTGAAAGATCACAAGGATGATGAAGGGACTCTAGTTACTTTTCCTATGAGGAAAGGCTGAGAGAGGGACTGTTCAGCCTGGGGAAGAGAAAGCTCAGACAGGTTTCATTAGTTTGTATACTGATGAAAAGAGGACAGAGCCAGGCTCTACTCTGTAGTGCCCAGTGACAGGACCAGAAGCAAATGGCACAAGCTGAAACACAGCAGGTTCCATCTGAACACCAGGAAACACTTCTTCATTGTAGGAGTTGCTGAGCACTAGCACAGGTTGCTCAAAGAGGCTGTGGAGTCTCCATCCTTGGAGATACTCAGAAGCAGCCTGGACATGGCACTTAAGCAGCAGGGGTTGGACGAACTGAACTCCAGAGGTCTCTTGCAACCTCAGACATCCTGGATTGAGACACTGCAGAGAAATAACAGCATGGCAGGTAACCATTCTGCCACAGAGATCAACAGTTCTTTGGTTAGATACAGATCATGTTCAGATGCATGTCCTGCATTTCTGTTTTCCTAGGTCTTTTGCAGTTTCTGCTACTCCTTTTCATCACGTCCCTTTGGCAGGCCATGGGTGACATGATTGGACAGGAGTTTGGTGATCACTTGCTGAACCTTTGAGAACTGCCAATTTCAGTGGCGCACCACGCCCTGAAATTAATTAGCTCCTTTATTTTGCATCTCCAGCATCTCCTAAACATTGTTCTTTTGGTTTGGTTTTCATTTTCCAATAGAAGAATATGCAACATCTGGGAAGGAGCGCTGACAGCAAGCGTTTCTGATGCGTTTGGCCCCGCTATAAGCCTGACTTGGCCCTGACTCCCGACGGATTTTTCTGTCCAAAAAAGCCGGGTGGGCACCTCGCTTAGCGCTGCGTGCACGGAGGAAATGCTCTCCATCAGCAAGGAGCACACACAGGCGGGAAAGCGGGGGGAGCGGAGCAGAGTACCCCGCACTGAGCCAGCCCCAGCGCAGCGGCTCCCGACGCTGCCCGGCGCCTCAGCAGGCTCCGCGGGGAAGCCGTGCCGGCAGGAGGCGTCCTGGGGCGGCTGGCAGGAGGAAGGAGGAGGAAGAGGAGGAGGAGGAGGGCCGAGGCGGGGGTGCCGCTCTCCCGGAAACAGCGCCGGCCGGCGGCAGAGCGGCGGCGGCTGCCAGCGGTGGGAAGTCGCTCGTGGTCCTGCGCCCTCGCCGCACGCCGGGTGGGCCGGAGCGGCGTGGCGGCCAGCATGGAACCGGTGCCCCGCGAGGAGAAGCCTAACCCGCTGCAGGATGCCAACCTCTGCTCCCGGCTCTTTTTCTGGTGAGCCCCCGGGCGAGGCCAGAGGGAAGGGCAGCGCCGGAGGTGCGGCGCCGGTCGAGGAAAGTGCCGGGCTTACCGCCGCTGGCTTTACCTCGCCCGGCCGCTCGGGAATGCCAAGCCCCGGCTAAGGGTGCCCGGCTCGCACTTGAGCACGGCTCCCGGAGCGTCCGGGCGCCCCGGCGGCGGGCGGGAGGGAGGAAGGGAGGGAGCGAGCGGGGAGGGGAAGCTGCGGCCGGCGCTGCCCCGCTGCGCTGTCGGCTGCCGGCAGTGACTGTGCAGCCGCGGCTCGGGCGCGACCTGCCGCCCGCCCCCGCGGGCCCGGCTATCAGCGCTGCCGGCCGGGGCAGCCCCGGCTCGCAGGTGGGGTGAGGTCTCCTGAGGTGAACGCGGCAGCCCGCGATAATCCCCGGCTGCGGTGCAGGGACGGCGCAGCCGGGGGCCTGCCTATCTCGGGCACGGCAGCGCTCAGGCGGGCGGGCGGCGCCGAGCGCGGCCCCGTCGCCCCCTCCGAGCACTTGTTTGGTTCCCTCGGTAGCTGCGGGAGGACGGGAGCGTCTTCTGCTTCCCGGCCCGGGTACCCCTGCCCGGGACTGCGTTCAGGGCTGCTCCCAGGCATGGTTCTGCTTCCCCGTTTGAATAACGGGTCGCGGGCAGGGATTGCTCATCCCGGCGAGGCGTGCAGGGCTCGCCTTCGGCGTGGGGCTTTCCCCTCCGGCGGTGAGGCGGTTTCTGACCCGCATGGCTACGTGGCAACTTCCCGGCCTAAGGCATGGCTGGGCAGTATCCTGGCTGCACTCGCCCACACATGTGCTGCCTCCGCTCCGGAGCGGCTTGGGGTGTCACAGAGCCAAGGCTGCCGGTGTTGCCACAAACTTTACGGGGCCACGTGGCTACCAGTCCAGAGTTAGTGCTTGGTCTCTTGTTAGTGGGGACCTCGGTGTGGGTATGTATCTGTACTCAAATAGGTGAGGAATTGCAGGTCAACATTTTAGTTGCTTTGAGATGTGGTAGGAAAACACCTGCAAAGTGAAACGGGAGAGCACCAAACTTGTTTGTCCTAGCAGATCCCCTTTGGGAGAGCACTTACAGAGAAAGCCCTTATCCTACTTCACCTGCTGTAGCCTGAACCAGGGTGCACATGTTGTGTGGTGGAGGAGGGGGAAGGAAGGGAGGGCATGGCAGGTGAAGCTCTTTTTTTGGAAGCCTCTGAAACACAAATAAAAAACTCTTTGATTCTATAAGCAGCTCTGAGCAGGTGCAGAAGTCCCCTTTGGAAGGTTTTAAGGATTTAAAAAACCCTGACAAGTTTTCACTGAACATATTTTTCAGTAAAGGGTATGTCCTCAGAGGTACTGTGTGCAAAAAGAAAGAAAATAAATAAGTAATAATAAAAAAGGCAGCTTGTATGTTTGTGCAGAACTCCCTGCATTCAGCATTTTGACTTTTGCTTTGACACCGGGGATGCCCATGTTGGAAACAGCTTTGTTTTGAAATCCAAGCAGAGTGGGATGAACCTAAGTTGGCCATGCAGCATTCCAGGACTGCTTCTGGTCTGTTCCCTTTCCCTTGCTGGGATCTTGTGGTGTTACTGGTAGTTCTGCCAAAACCAATCCAGCTGGATGTGAAAAAGAAGCATGCAGTGCTCATAGCCAGCTTTCTGATTGCTTGTATCTTTCTCTTTTTAGGTGTTCTGTGTCACTCTGCCTGTATTGCAGAGAAGCATTCAACAGCAACAGTGAAGTACCTTAAATTTCCCTAGTTTTAGGCAAACACCTGAAAGGCTCCTTTTACCCCAGACATGTTTCTAGGTTCTTTGCAAAGGGAAGAATAGGTGAAAGGCTGTGCTTGGGGGAATGACAAGTCTGCTAAAAGTCCAGAGATCAACTGGGAATTGAGACTTCACAGTCAGATGCTGGTGTACAACCATAGTGCTTTTGCTTTGGAAAAGGGTTTAGTGGAGCTTGTAAAGCTTTAGAATTTGCCCAATGTCCTGTTTCTCAGGCTTTTATAGCAGTGTAATTCACAGCAGTGGAAATAGCCTTCTAAAGTCTCATCTCTTACCTGTGGTGTGTGTGATCATGACTAGCATCTGTATACTAGTCAACAAGCATGAGTGTTTTCTGGGCGAAAATTTCAGCTGAAATGATACCTTCAGTGGATAAAATTGAATAAGCGGAGGCTATCAGTTTTCTGCAAGTTAATACCATTTTGCATAAAGTTCAGGAAGTGTTAAAACACCCTCTCATTTAGCTATAAACCTAACTTTAAGGGTAACTCTAAGAGTTACTCTCCCTTTCTACAATGAGTGTAGCATCTCCCAGCTGTGTGAGTACTGCTTCATTTTAGTTGCTGTCTCATGCAGGACATTCTGAGATGTTTTCATCTGGAGAACTGTGAATAATACAGTGCTTGAGAAAGGCCATCCTGTGGGTAGTAGCAGCCCCCACCCTGTGGTTGTGTGCCTGCTCTGCTCTCCACATTCTAGGTGTTGGCTGCTTGTTGTCAATGAGGGTAAAAAGAACGGCACTGCAAGCACCTGGCCAGAGGTTGTACTTATTTTGTTTGTATTTTTCTCCAAAAGTGCAATTTTGCCATTGTAAGGAACCACCCTCCCATTTGTTGCCAGTGGTACAGAATAAAAGCTTGCATTATTGCCTGGTGCAAACAGGATCAAACTCACGGGAGGAAAAAAGTCATGTTTTCATCGAGTTATAAAACTCAGGTAATGAGTGTGTAGGCTGAAGAGACATTCTTCTCCCATTGTTCAAAGCTTGTCTTCTTGCTTTTGGGTTGTGACTTTGGCAAGTATGAGCTTGATGAACACTAAACACTCCAGCAGTACGTTCATGGGAAAGAGGAGCATCTGGATTGTGTGTTAATATTGTTACTTTTATAATGCGTCCCTTGTGTAATGTTTGGAGAATGAAAACTATTTATGACAGAAGTGTGAAGATCAGGGCAGTTGCAAAATATTCTTGTTTTCTGTGTCCTTCACTGAATTATCTATATTAACAGAGGTTTATCAAAGCCCAAATTGGTCTTCTGGATGTTTCAGGTATTATTGTAACTCTTGACTTTTAAGAGTCACAAGTTCCATGCCCACCAAACTTTTTAAAGCCCTGGCTGGTATTTCAGTTATAGTTTGGAGTGCTTGTATTTCTGATTTACTTCATCTATGTTGTTAGGTTGTTGGTTTTTTTATTGCTGGCTCAGTTTGCTGGTGAGAATGAGGACTCTGAAGGATGGATGGGAGGGTTTGCTTTCTTTGTAAGGTTTATCCAAGGAAGAGAGAATTCAGTTGTGTTTTTCATGTTTAAACAGCTATTCAGTTGTAGAAAGTTTAGGAATTGAAAAAAACGTTATAGGCCCCTATGCATCTTCTTTTCTGATGTGTGTGGTGGGGATTATTAAATTAATAACTTTAGAGAGTAAGAATATTTCTCATTTCTAGCTATTAACCCACCTTTGAGCTTGCGTGTTTATTTAGTAGGAAGCGTATCTTTATTTGCTCAGAACATTTGTTCCCTTGAGTTACTAAAGGTGTTTTTTCTATATAGCGGTTGACTTTTCATGCATTCTGCTATTTGCACATCAAATCCACTTCAGTGCAAAGTTGCAAAACGTAGGCTATGGTTAAATTTGGTTAACAGTATGAGAAGGAGGGCAAGCTGGAGCACCCTGGAAAAGAGTATTCAGTGTTGTGCAGAGAAGTAAAATAAGTTAAAGTTCTTCCAGATTTCATATACGTTTATAACTTCTTTTTAATAATAATAATAATTACTTATCTGTCACAGACTCACCATGACTGTGACAAGTCTTTGGGTTTTTTGAAGCCCTGAACACTGTCATCATCCTCAGGCTAGATGCCTTTTCACATCCTGACTTGACATGCGGCAATTGCCATTACAATAACAGCATTAAAACATGATCTGAAAACTTGCCCCAAGGCATCTACAGAGTTGTTACTCCACGGAATAAGTCACTGATTGGTTTATCATTACCTGTTAGTGTCTGGCAGCATTGTTTTTGACTTAGTACATGTGTGCTTTGGGGAAACTGATAAAAACCACTAAGTCTTCTTCATGGATCTGATGTGAAGTGCAGTGGGAGAGAAGATGAAAAAATAATCTTCATTTTTGGGTGTAAGTGTGAATTGAATGGGGTAAGCATAGACATGTAAACCCCAGGATTTGGAGTGAGGACTGTACGATGCTGCTTGTCTGACCAAATGTAGTCATGTCACAGATTTCTCTTGTAGTAGTGTAAATAGCTACACACCTTACTTAACTTCATCCTCCTCTCTCACCCTGTGGCGTAGAATTGGAAAGGCCACTAACTGATTTCACTGGATTTCTCAGGCAGCCTAATATTGCCTGCTTGTCTGTCTTCAAGTGTTTCTTGCCTTGCATTGAAAGAAGTTATGGACAGAATTCATCGCTGTTCATGGATATTTCAACTGGACTCCAGCAGTGCCACGATAAAATTGGTTTGTGTTCTTTACTGTGTCAGTGAACAAATTTGACTGTGAGGATTTTACATTTACTTAACATGAAAATATCAGGCTTTGTGACTTGCCTGGGATCTTGCTTGATATTGAGTGAATTCCCGTGGTCAATGCCTGAAATTGGTTGTGGTAATGCCACTTCACAAAGATCTGTGAGGTTCATTTATTGACCTATTGGTGCAGGACAGTTGTGGTACTATAAAAAACTCGGAAGAAATATGTAAGCATTTTCAGTATAGATAAACAGAAAACACATTTTCTGTACCCAGAGATTGAAATTACACTTGCTTCGCTTTTTCTCCTGGATGAAAAAAGATCAAGGATCATACATACAACTTTTTTTGGAAGATAATGCCTTGTTTGTTCATTTATCAGATATTTAATGTCCTGTTGTCAAATTTGAATCATTTGTTCTCTTGAGCCACTGCATTAACTTTTAGGTTTTGCGTGCTTATTTGTAATAGGTCTGTATTATGCTAAAGAAGATACTTGAAAATTATTGTTTATGAGCTAGTAAAATTAACATATGTAGATAAAGAGTGCTAAATAGATTATATGGATTACAACAAGTGTATATAAACTGATGAAGTGTTAGCATTTTCTATCTACTGTAAATATCTCTGCTTAGATATGCAGTTATATGAACTGTTAAGAGTATAATGAAACAGACTGCCTTTGTAATGCTTATGTAAAGGCTGCTGTATCATTTATGAGAAAAAATGTCTTCTAATTCCTGCAAAACTTCAAAATTAAGATTATGTCATGGTGTTGTTGGTTTTTTTTTTTTTTTTTTTTTTTTTTTTTTTCCCCCCAAAAATAATTTCCCTATCCTGCTTCTAGAAAACTAGGCCATATGCAGAGTGCAGGAGGGAGATAACCCAATTAGATTTTCAAAGTGGAAGTTTAAAAAGACCAGTCATCTATTTTATGTTATTTGTTTTGTATCCCTGGCACCGTACCACGTGTAATAACAGTGGGAGCTCACAGGGCATGTTAATTCTCCCTATTTCCATTGCTTGTCAGAAAGGATGTTAATACAGAAGTTCCCACCATTATGTCCTTCTTTAGTGAGTGACTACTGAAGTTTATTTTTGTAAGTCACAATCTTCAGACCTTTACATCAAATCTTTGGTACTTTGGTATTTTTCTTGGCTTGTGCTTGCTGGGTTTGGAATTGATATTTTAATAATAGTCTTTGAAATGCCACAGGTACAGGTGATGCCACTCCTCTCATCCCTACTTCTAGGCCTGCAGAAAATGTCAGTTTGCAATGTGCTCTCCCCTTCTTTTTGCCATGTCTGTGCTTCTTCTTGCTGTCTGAAATGCCAGGAAGTATGCTACATTAATAAGGCCATTATGTACCTGGCTGATGAACAGCCTGCAATAAATGTAGTCAAATATCAGTTATGTTATTGTCAGCATCAGAAAGTGGGTGTTCAGCAGTTTAGCTGCTCACACTGTGCTGTGAAAAGGCAGCAGCTCAGAAGATGAGATGAAACTGGGTATCAAAGGTTAATACAGTTGGCATTGAAACTGGAAGCCTGAAGGGTGTTTTTAAGTTAATATGGCTTTGAAGTAATGTCATTGTATTCCTATTTTTTCCTTCTGTAAGCAAGGAGAAAAGCTGCTCTTTAAGCCACATTAAGCTGGGGAGGGAAGTTGCAACCAAAACACCAGTTGAAAAGCATCTGAAGAAATACCAGACTTGCTCTGTTTATTACTTGTGGACGACTACCTTCATAAGGGGAAGTGGGAGAAGGCAGCTTACTAATGAGAATGGATGAACGTGTGAAATGGAGAGGTTTAAAAAAAAACAAAACCAAACCACATGATGACTACAAACCTTTGCTCTAGGGTATTTATGAATTCTTGCAAAGTAACTCTGGAGACTCTCAGTGTGTGTGTCCTTCTTTCTGTACATCCCATGCCAGCAGTGATCCTTTGGACTGAGAGCAGGCACATAGCAGTTCTGAATTGCACTGCTGGTGTAGAATGTCAGGTCACAAAGGTGGTAATGATCAGTACAGTGAGGCAGGCAGACTCCTGCGGATAAGGAGTTTTCCAGGGAGAATAAGCAATGTGCATTATTATCCAAACGACCTGTTAGGAAACCCCATTTATTTTATCAAAAAAGCCATCTCCAAAGTAGGTGATTAAAGAGCAAGAAAACATGTGTTACTTTGCAGCTTAGTTGTTGAAGTAGTGCTTCCAAGCTGCTCAAGGGAGACAAAATCCTAGTGTTATGGAAGAATTTGAGTAAACAAAGACTCTCCTGTGCAACTGTTGAAAAATAACTGGACATTGAGTTTAAACAGGTGATGCTTGTAATGTAATGCACAAATAAGCTTAAGAGGAATGGGAAAAATGCAGTTTGTTAGCCTCCTTTTTAAGGAATTAGTTGATGAGGGTATACTGGATGTGGCTTTGACTGGGGGCTGTAAAATTATTCTGAAATTAAACTTCTGCTTATTATTACAAACAAAGAAAATATTTTCCTAATCAGGCAAGCAGTCTGTTTTTTTTCTTGTCCTGTGATAAAGCAGGAGCTCTCATGAAACTGGTGAGAAAGAAATTTTGCACTTGTGCAGAGGAAGGTACACAAGTGACTGACTGTGGGGTGATACACAAGTGACTGACTGTGGGGTGATTGTTGTGGGACTGGTCAAGGCAATTGTGACTTGTGGGTGCACCCAGGGCCCTTACAGGCACATCGTTTGATCTTAGGACGTTTTTAATTTGTGTCACCTTTGTAATGTAATTGCAAATGCTTCTTGGCTGATGTTTTTTGGTAGACTTTATCAGTTCATGAAGAATTTGCAATGCATGCTTGGGTTTCTAGAAAGCTCTGCAAGCCTGCCCTGCAGTCTGAGAATGGTACTTTTTTGAGTATTTGCAAGTAGGACATGATACAAATTCAGAGGTACAGCAGGTCCCATCCCTGGGTTAATGAACTGTTTGTGGTGGATATTGCTATTACTTTCATATACCTGTCTGTAATGTATTTCATCCTTGGCTGATAGGAAAATATTTTGGGATGATAGGAGATCTAATTTACAGACTTCCATGTTTAGGACACTTTATTTCATGTGTGAAGCAGAATAGCATGACTAGCCTTAATTGGATAGCAGGGCCTGTTTCCTCTTTCGTGCTCTCTTTGAAGAGGGGGATGCCTTCTCTTAGGAGGGTAAGTAAACACTGTCTTAGCTTTTTCTTTAGATCTTAGAGGCTTTCCAGTATCTTGGTGGAGTTGCTCTCTTAACAAATGGTAAAAATGGGACTTTCCTGAGCAACCAAGTAAATTGTGGCTGGTTGACTGTGTTGTAATCTTAAAGGGTGTGTAATGTCAGGGCCCAGGAGTAGGGAAATGCAGGAAGTGAATGTTTATATTGTGGTCTTTGTGTATCTGCTGGTTCAGAAATGAATCACTTTCTTTTTTTATCAGTGCCCAAGATACTGCTGCAGAGGTGAAAAGCCTTTTGGGGTCAGAACAGTGATTTACTGATTTGCAGTTGGCTGTCTCTGGGTTTGCACCAGGTTATAGAGTGATTTTTATAATTTTTTTTTTTTTTTAATCTTTGTTCCAAGTGACATCAGCATTCTGGCAGTAACAGGGCATGTTTCCAGACTGATGTCTTTGATCAGCTAATTGTTTTGATAGAACAGAGGCATTCCCAGCAGAACAGAAGGTACTCAGGATTCTGACAGATACTCACATTTTTATGCAGAGGTCATGCTAGGAAGAATTTGGGCTAAGCTCTTTGAAAGGCATCGTTTGATGGCAACTGTGTTCTGAAAGAGTAAAGTGAGGCAATGTGTGAGAAAAAAAAAAAAAAGCAAAATTCCTAGCAAATAGGAAGGTGGGAAAAAGGAATACCTGGGAAAAGTAAAGACTTTTACTAAGGAGTCCTGTTTTTATTTAAGTTTGAACAGAAAGAAATACAGAAAGGCAGTGTGAGGTTTACCTCCCCAGCGTGTTGTTCCTCTCTTTCTTCTGGTAAAATAGATTGGTATTGAGCCCATCATTGGGATGAGAAGAGGGCTTTGCATGACTGTTTATATATTTCCTCCGTTTCTTTAATTTATGTTATTATATTAGGTTTTTCATTAAAGAATAATGCGATTTGCACAGGTTCTGATTTTGTAACAAATGCTAAATTTTTTTGGTGAGCTGTTTTTAATACTCCTTGAGGAGATATGTGTTAGCTGATCTCTGTTCTGACAAAAGACATACCACTCTAATAAGTTGTCTTCCTTTATGGCTATGTTTGGTTTTCAGGGATATTCTTTATGTTGGGCTTTGCTTTATTTGTCAGCCTCCTCTGACAGTCCTCTGACAGCACTCTAATTTAACTGAACCTTCAGGCAAGAGAAAGGCTTGGCTGGTTTGTGTGTTACAAGTGTGTGACTTAAGTAACAGCAGGCTGTGTGAAATAAGTTGGTCTCAGTTCTGCTGTGAGTACAGAGAATTCCACAGGGCAGAATCTGCATGTGGCATTCAGGTGGAAACTTTACTTTAATGACTGAGTATGAACATGGGCTAAGTCTCCTGTCTGGAAGAAGACCTTCCAGCATAAAGCTCAGGATGCATCAGTGAAATGGTGATTCTCAAATTCTTCTTGGTGTACTTGGAGTTTGCAGGAGAACTCATTCTTGGGATGAAAGCCCTTCAAGGACTAAACATCATTTGAAAAGATAAAAGTTTAACCTTCTTCTAAAGGTCTTTAACTATACTCTGTTGATACAACATACTGTCAAAAGCTTTCTTACTCCTGAGATTTCCATAGCAGTGTCTCGTGAAGGTGGGTATTTTGGGGGATACTAGTCAGAAAGGTCAACAATGGGTGATACTTAAATTTTTGGAGTTTTTTATACAGTTTTTTTCCCTACCTTACAGATATGTGGGCTTGTGCTGAGTCTTTGCCATGTTGTCCATTATAATAAATGAGTCACAAAATTAATTACTACAGTTTTCTGCTTGCTCTGGGTTGGATTTCCTTGCCTTCTTTGTTTAATGTTAACAGGTTGTAGTGCAACATATTACTCTTTCCAATGTTATGGTTTTAACTAATGGAAAAAAGGGATAAGCCCTGAAGTTGCACTAGGTCTCACTGGAACTAATAGTCTGATTGCCTTGAGACTTCTGGCAGTTTTTACCCTGCCTGTTTTTTTGTCTCTCATCTGTTCCTTTAAATGTTTTTCAAATTCACTCACACTGTAGGTACGTGTGGAGATGGGGGAACAAGGGATTTACTGCAAACTGTAAGAACTCCTCAGTGGAGGTGGGCATATCATCAGTAAGTTGTTTTGAGAGTTTAAGGACAAAGGATAAACTCGATGGCTCTTACAGTCCTGTACACTTGAGAGTGTTGTCTTTCAGCTGGTTACTTTGCAGTGGACTGCACATCTGTGGTCAGCACTTGCTGCTCGTGGCTGTCATGTGGAATCAAATGCCATCAGAATTGAGCAGTTGCCTTCAATAGAAGTGTTGTTCCATTATTCTTCCTGTAGCCTGTCTGTGGTTTTTTGAAAAGTATATGTAGAGGACCGGTGTTCCACAGAGTAAAATTAATAGAATTGTTTTTATTTTTTAAGACAGCATATTTAAATCTGTTTCTAAAGTGTCTCTTGTTTTCCTCTGTCTACTCTGCTGCAGAAAGTACTATTCAGCATGGGTGAGGCCACAGCTGGGGCCCTGAACCCAGTTCTGGGGTCCCCAGTACAAGAGACATGGACACACTGGAAAGAGTGCAGCAAAGGGTCACAAGAATGATTATGGGTTTGGTGCAGCTCTCCTGGGAGGAAAGGCTGAGAGAGCTGAAACTGTTCATCCTGGATAGGAGAAGATCAGGGGGATATCATCGATGTAGATGAATACTTGAGGAAAGGCTGCAATGTGGGCAGAACCAGGCTCTTCTCAGTGGTGTCCAGGAGTAGGATCGGAGATAGTGGGGCCCCAGGCTGAGTAACAAGAGGTTCCCTCTGAGCATCAGGAAACACTTCTTTGCTGTGAGGATGATTGAGCACTGTCGCAGGCTGCTTGGCGAGGTTATGAACTCTCCCTGGAGATCTTCAAAAGCTGTCTGGACATTGTCCTGGACAACCAGCTGTAGGTGGTCCTGCTTGAGCAGCAGGGGCTGGACCAGCTGACCTCCAGATACCCCTTCTGACACAACCCCAGCCTTTCTGTGATTCTGGAATAAACATCCTATTTATGTTCCTTGTTAAATGTCAGAACTGGTTTTGTTTTCACCACCTTGGCAGCAGTAGCCAGTGAAATCTCACAACCATTTCCATAGATGGGAGAAGGATTTATCTCTTATATTTTCCTGAAAGGGCTGCCTCATCCTGACTCTCATGCTAGGAGAAAGATAACTTCAGCCTCTGTCTGAAAGGAGACCTGTGACTTGTTTATGGATGCATGATAGGCTAATACTGATGTTGCAAGAGAAGGAACACTGGATGTCAGCCTCAGGAGTCAACTGAAGTCTGCAGACCTTTCCCATAGCTGCTTGTCCTACAGCAAACAGGCTATCTCATCCAGCAGGCAGAAATTATTTGAATGACTTTGAGGTTATTTGCCGCATACCTGCTTTTTCACCTGTGGTCAGCTGCAAGAGCTGAGGCCAAAGAAGACCTGTTTCAATGGAGCAGATTCCTTGTGTCAAGCCAGGCAGAAGTTCTGCTGCTGTTTGGAGCAATTGGTATTTGTAACCTTTTGTCAGGACCTTTTGTGGGGAAGTTGTGGTAGTGATTTGGGCCCTGATGCTATTTAACCATAAAGTCCAAGCAACAGACTTGTCTGACAAGTACTTTCTGTTTCTGATTGTACTTTTTAACATACATTTAGGAATTAACAGCTCACATAAACGAATCTTCAGTACTCACTCCAAGAGTTTAAAAAGGGCTGTAAGGCATCAAAGGTGCTACTCAAAGAACAGAGACTCAGTTTTTTGAATGAGTCATGAAAACACTGTGCTAACATGCTAAATAGTGAAGGAAAAACACTATATAATCCCATTTGTTACTTGCAGTTGTGCCATGGAGCTTGGGAAAAAGGTTTTTACAACAGTGCTATCTTTAAAGAAACTGTCTGAGCCTCCTCTCTGGAGTTCTGCCTGCCCAACTACCCTCTTTAAAACTAGCCATCAACCTTCTTGTAAGCAGTGTATACACAGTTTGATTGGAACATGCCCTGGCAAGAAATGTAGGGCAAGTTGATGAGTAGTCAAAACCACTGTTGTGGTTGTGAATAAATAAATAAATAAATAAATACACTTACTGTAAAGCACCCCAGTTTTGGAATCTCACATGTAGGTCTTCCAGAAAATAATACACCTAGTACACCACACGTTCTTCTTAGAACTGTGTTGATGTACTTGGGGAATAATTAAGTATCAGAAACTAAGCAGCAGTTAAGGACTTTCACAGGCAATTGAGATCAGACAGACAGCTTGCCTTGAGTGCAAGACTATTTTTTCCAGAACATATTCATCCTTAACTTCTTGATTTTGATGGTGTTAACCAGTTGAGAAAATACTTGTAGGAAAAGCCTTAGAGCCAAAATCCATGTCTCCAGGAAACAAAGTATCACAAATTCAGTAGAGAGAGAAACTAAATGGAGAACTGCAAGTTCCCTAACTCCATTGTTCCCACTAAGCCATGCCTGCTTTGCATGTGTCATTCCCTTTTTCTCCATCTCATGGACAACTTGGTCACTTTTGTGCTTTATGCCATACACATACTGTGGAACACAAGGCTTCCAAATTGAAACTGTTTGGGCTTCCCTGATGTGTTTCAGGCTTGGAGAAGGATCCAGGTGCATAAAAATCTAGTCTTGCTGTTCCCTGAGAGTTGACCTATTTGATCTAGCAAAGTACAGTGTTTTTCAACAAATCTACAGTACTGCTATTTCAATTTATCTCCAAAGTGCTCTTGTAAAATACTGAGCTTTTAAGAATCTTTCCACTAAGGAAACTGAGCTGTTAAGACAGTGTTTTCCTTTTTCGAACCTACACACTGTGTCAGTGTGCATCTGGTTGTATTTCCAAACATTAGTAAGGTACAGTAATAATCCAGTATTTTCCCATTTTTAAATTTCAGTCACTGTCTTTAAATTACTGACCTTTAATACTTGTCAAGATGTCAGTTGAACAGCAGCTACTTTTCTCCTCAACTAAATGTTTCAAAAAATGTCTTTTAGTGTGCATTACAATTTTATTTACAGCTGTCAATATTTTAAGAGTTCCATTAAGTTCTGTTTTTTTCCTTAATATTTAAAAGAATGCTATTTTTCCTTGAGTGTAAGGAAACACTGTAAGAAAACAATTCCCTTAGGGCCAGGAAGGGCTGGCTGTCTGGATGCCTGGGAGTAAGATGCTGTGGGCATAAAGAGATTTAGGAAGTGGGAAGTGCTTTCCCATTTGCAAGATGGGGGTTGACAGAATTCTTAGATAAAAGTGCAGTGAAATGTCTGGATGTCGAATGATTCAGGAGAAAGAAAGAAAGAAGGGGGTAAAATAATTAAATTATTACTTTAAGAAATTACTCTGTTTGGTCTGCTGATCAGTTTACTAATAATTTGTATTTCACTAGGTGGTTGAATCCCTTATTTATTATCGGCCACAAACGGAAGCTTGAAGAAGATGATATGTATAAGGTGTTGCCAGAAGATTCCTCAGAGAAGCTTGGAGAGGAATTGCAGTGGTAAGGAGAAAAATTGTAGAATACTTTGGTTTGGAAAGCACAGTTGTTCTCTTTTATTGTATTAATGCTGGAGAAGGTAAAAATGTTATTTCTGTTTTAGAATTAAAAGATGTTATTGCAAAGTTTAACAAGGTTAAAAATGCTGAGGAATTTAGAGTAAAAAGAACTAAGAGAAACTTGTTTACCATAGACCCTTTTTAATTTTTTTCAGGTTGCGCATAATGGAGCTGCATTAGCGTATTTCCATTATGTCATTTATAATTAATTTGACACCTTGCAGAATGCTTGCAAAAGACAACTTTTCATCAACTGCAATGGTAGTAATCCTTAATAAATATATGATTCTTCTGGGCTGTGATAAAATAGCTGTGGAAATTTCAAATTGCTCTGTAAGACAGTGGGGAAAAAATTATATATTTTTTTTCTTTTTGTTCGTTCATTTGTTTGTTTAGAGTGCAAGTTGAATTAAGTGACCCTTTAAGTATATGTGTGTTTATAAATATATGTATGTTGAAAATCTGCCACTCACTGGTAAAGTGGGCGAGAACCTTGGACAGATAAAAGCATGTATCTAGGAGATGTTTTTATTTGGTTTTGAGTACTTTTTTATGAACTGTACACTGGTTTGTAGTGTTACGGACTCAGGGGATCTGTATTTTAGTAGGAAAATATCTTCAAATAATTACTATTTATATAAATTGTCGTAAACCTTGCAACAGAGAGGATTTTTGTCTCCAAATAGTCTGCTAAAGATAGTTAGAGGAAAAGATGCCTCCTAGTGAAAGGTGGCCTCTGTATTAAGAAAGTGTGTCTTTTCTGTTTCTTGCCTTTACACTGAAGGCAGAGCAGATGGACTTTCCTGATAGTTTGATAGTTTTGATGCATCCTCAAAAAGCAAAAAGAATCCAGAAGCGAAAGGTTGTGACCAGGTCTGACATCATCCTGCTCTGGATAAGTTAACTAAAGAAAGAGGGTTGGTGATAAACTCAGAGGAGTTGCTGCTTTCAATGTCTTTGTAGCTGGAGAGCTTTGCCAAATTCTATGGTTGTGTCATGAAGTAGTTAAGGGACTTGGGTGTAGGGGAAGATGGACTTTTTCCAATGATTTTTATAGTAAAAGCACACTCTTGGATGAGTCGGGAAATGGTAGAAGAAAGAAGCGAGTGGTTTTTAATTCTTTAGTGTACTTGACCAAGATGCAGAGAATATAATTCATAAATAGCTGCCTACATAAGTTGTCTTTTCTCTCAAGCCAAGAAACCCCACAGAACCTTGATAGTTTCTGTTTTCAAAGCATGTAGACAATAACTCTGTAATTCTTGTAACAAAAAAAAAGAGGGCAAAAAAAAAAAAAAGTGTTCTTATCTGTATACTTTGAACTTCTGTGCTTTGTTGCAAAATAATTGACTTTCATGCCTTAGACTCATTTCAGCCCTCAAACTATCAAGGTCAGAGGTTTGGCAGAAAACACTTAGCCTTCAGAAGGAAAGGGGAGGATCCTGTCTCACAGCAGTGTGTTTGAAGGAGTCTGCTGAAATTGTGATACTTTCTTGTTAAAGTCATGCTTGTTATTACTGTCTTTGGTTTTATGTGAACGGATTTTGCCCTACTTGTGGGCAGATGTGGTAATGGAAAGGTCTTTGCCACTCTGCTGAGGAATCCTTGCCTCCGGAGAGATGTGCGGAGTGTCGGGTGACAAAATCCTCATCAAAGCATGTGGTAGAAAAAAGACAGGGCCAGACATGAGAAAGGGTTGGGCATCACAACCTCTCTGGGGTAGTACAGAGCATGTGGATCAATAAAGACACTGTCCTGCCTCACTTTAGTCCATGGTCAGGAGATCATATGATAATACACTCTTAATTAAGGTGAGTGGGGACTGTCTGAACTGAGAGAAGAAATAAAGGGAGGGTCCCTCATCAGCAAATATGTCAAGGGTGATAACAGTCAACAGTGGTTAATTGTTTGTAATTAATTAAGAGCAAACAGGCCTATAATTTAAGTACCAAGTGTTTATATGAATGAGAAGACATGACCTCTAACTCTGATTTTATTAAGGTGATCACGGCAATCTGGCTGTTAGTGTGAAAGTGTTTTATTGTAGGTAATTGCCTTGTGATTTTACTTTTGCCCTCCCAACATATTTGCACTTTGTTTGTCAGGTACTGGGATAAAGAGGTGCAAAAAGCAAAAAAGAGAGGAAAAACACCACATTTAACAAAAGCCATCATTCTGTGTTACTGGAAATCCTATTTAGTTTTTGGAATTTTCACAATGATTGAGGTAAGTGGTGTAAAATGTCAGAGGACATACTTCTTGGTTAACAGCAATGTCAAACTTGTCCTCTTAGATTGCATGACATGTAGTGGTGACTTCATCCTGGACTGCTCAGGGAACCTGGTAATGTTCTCGGAAAGGTAAAACAGAGCTATAGCCCTGTAGAGACTGAAAAACTGAGTCATAACTGCAGGATTTTGGAAGTGGCACAGAGAGCTCATTTCAGTGCATTATTTTTGAGACATTGCAAATCACTGACTTGCTTTGTAAGGCTTATCTGTATTTTATGTGGTGTCTGAGTGGGGTGCCCAATAGAAAGAGGTTTTTTTGCTCTCTGTAAGTGGCTCTAAAGGACACATGGTATTTCAAAAAATGGAAGTGTAATACATACTCGTGCAATTTTTGTAACATCAAAGGGTTTTTTTGGTAATTGAGAGAGTTCTTTCTGAAGTTTCAGCTAAATTTTAATGTGGAACATGTTTCTTTTGGATTAAATGTTGATAAAATTAGCTTGACATTTTAGAGCACAATAAAGACAAAATAGTAAGGGATATGACTTGCGGCAGTACTTGGCTCTTGTTTGCCTGTTTACAGACTTGGTTAACATGGTGTGATATGAAATTTCTAATACTTTTCCCCCTTCTTGTTCTTTCAGGAAACCCTCAAAATAATTCAACCAATTTTTTTGGGAAAAATTATTAATTTTTTTGAAAACAATGACCCCTCAGATCAGGAAGATTTGAATTCTGCCTATTGCTACGCAGGTGCTCTGTCTGTGTGCACGCTTATTCTGGCTATAATGCACCACTTATACTTCTATCATGTACAGCGGGCCGGCATGAAGCTGAGGGTAGCTATGTGCCACATGATTTATCGGAAGGTAAGCAAACCTGTTCACAGCTGTATTTTGTATTTGGCTGCTGTTCTGTTAGGGGAGTTTAAAAATGCAGTTATTTAATATGCTCGTGCTTGCAATTCCATTGAAGTTACTCATTTGTAGAGACCTGATGCATGCGGAACATGCAGGCCTTAGATGTGTACATGTGGCTTTGTTCTCCCTTTGGTGCTGAGGTGTCTGAATGACAGCTTCAGGCCTACCTAGTGAAGGTGGTGAGTTAAATAGCCCTAAAGTCTTGGAAGAGCTGCTTTTTTTGCCTCCTGCTGCTGTTGGAGAGGAGCCCCTCCCCATTGCTCCTGTGTTGTGTGCTGGAGCTGTTGGAGGTGTCTGTGTAGAGCAGGAGAGGGACAGAGCTCCCAGGGAATGCTGGCAGCTACTCAGCCTTGCAGTTTGATCCCAGGGGAGGACGTGGTGCTTGGATATCGCCATCTGCTGCAGCACTCTCGGTCTCCTGGGATTTGCTTTGCTGTCCAGGTTTCCCCTTGCCGCTGTTGCAGTTAATGGTGGGATTTATTTATATTTTATTCAATCAATGCTGTACAGCTAGTAGGTTGTCTCCTTTGCAGATTAGAGGCTGCTCCCCTCCCTTGGGGCATTCATCACGCTCTCTCTGGGTGTGGCAGCAGTTCTGTGGAACTGCTACTTGCCCCTCCAGGCAGGCAGAGTTACTTGGCATCTTTACGTTTAGTATCCCTCCTGTTTGAGGGCGAAGAGAGAGAGGAGCAGGCAGAGGAGACACAGTTCAGAATCAAGTGGAATCCCAAAGGCAGAGAGTTAAAGAGTTTTTTATTATCATTTACTGGTTTTACTGTGTACTGGAGTAGTGTGGCCCTCCACTAAAACCAGTGAAATGTGAGAAGGGATGTATGTTCAGTGAGGCATGGTTTCTTGGCTGTGTCTGTGTCCTGATCAAGAAATAGCTATCCTGAACTATAGATGAAGTTGAGACTGCTGTCAGAGGGAAGGTGGATCAAGAGAAGTTGAGTTTTACCTACAGGAAGGAGCTGAACAACATCCAGGATGAAATACTCTCCTTGATGTGCTCTGGGCAGCAAGCAACCCAGTTGTAAATGTCTGCTTCACTCTTCTGGAGCTGTTGGCAATACCCAAACCGTGAGTCTGTCTGCTTCCGAGCAAGAAATCTCTGCTGAGAATGCTGGAAGGAAAATGCCCCATGTTTCATTCTTCAGTGCTGCTGGAATAGTGACCTGAAATTTCAGACCTCAGCAAAGAAGTTTATAGTTTCTTTGGAATGTAAAGAAATACACATAATTTTTTAACCATTAAAATAGGTACCATCAACACAAACACTTGCGTTACTGGCTCAGGTCGTGTGAAGTTTTTGGACAAAGCAGTAAAGTGAGGAGAGTAAAAATGTCCCCATTTAATGCAGTGTTTACTTTTCATACACATATTTATTGTCTCCCTCTTTTGATACTTTGGAAAGGATCCTCTGGGAACTTGGCTCTAACATGGCACGATGCTTCTTGTATATATACATCTCTCTAAGGTATTAATTTACCAAACTGATTACCAAAACAGAATTAATGAAAAATGTGTATAGTGATGGTGTTTGTGACTGAGTTGATATTGGCTTAGAAGCTTGGAAAAGTAATATTTGTAATATGCACCCTTATTTCTAGAGATGGGATTAAATGGAAAATTAATCTGTCCCCATGTTTACTTCTGAGGGTGAGGGTTGAAGTAACAGCAGAACATTGACAAACCTTTTTCATAATTTGTCTGCATTATGTGCTGCTTATAAATAGGTCATATTTTCTTATTAACGTCATATAGGCTTTTGAAAGAAACTTGGGTGCTTATTTACCAGCACTTTAGCAGAGTTTGTTAATTGGTGTAGAAAATAAAATCTTGGATTTGTAAGGATAAATAGATTGGGTAAGAGAACATTCTTAATAGAGGACTTTAAGCGTTCATAATTCTTAACTTTTAGACCCTTTTTCATTTCCTGGAAAGTTCAAATCTAATTTGCAAAAACCCTATGTTCAAACTCTTAAGAAGTTTTGTTACCAGTAAGAAGTATTAGAGATGTACGTAGCAAACTCATAACAAAAATGAAAATGAAATCTGTCTCATGATGATCCAGAATCTTATGCTTTGAAATCAAAGGCTACTTCTGGGAAACTGGTTTTTGTTGGTTTTTATTTTTTTTCAAGACTTAGCTTTTAGAAGTTCTTTGAAGTCGGTGTACTGACTTTAGCTGGGATGGAGTTTGTTTTCCTCAGCTCATATGGGGCTATGTATCAGATGTAAAAAGAGGAAGGTACCAGAACAGGACTTTTTGGTAGAAATTGATTATGAAAGTAGAACTGCTACTTTGCAGTCAAGGCAGATCCATTCAGCCAGGAAAATGCAAAGCTTATTTCACTTAAAAGAATCAAAACCCAGAAAGAAGCAAGAAAACTGCATTGCCACTGATGATGGGAATGGCTGCCTCTTCCTTGAGAAGACAAATCAGTCACAGGTGATTGCCCTCCTTTTGTCTCAGGTGCTTGTGTGGTTCCTCCTGAGACTGTCTTGGTCAACATGAACTGTATCAGAGTCATATTAAAACTGGTTTTGCTGCTTGTGTAGAAGTAGGTAGGAAGAAGTTAGAAAGGTGATTGTGTGGCAGGTCCAAGACAGACCCAGGCCATGGGCCACTAGCAAGACACTGGCATGGTCTTCTGATGGTTCAGGTGAACCTCAGGCAGTGTTGTACAAGAGGTGCTGTAAACACATCCTGATGGGAAATGTCTCCAAACATACATGATGTGAACTCCTGTTGTTATGATCTGTGGATTCCTAACAGCTTTTCTCAGAGCTTACCTACCTTAGTGTGTGGTGTGGAGCAAACATGATAACAGCAGGCAGCAGCCTGAGGGATTTCGGGTGAGTGAGAGACATGTGGCTTAAGACAGCGAATGAAGCAATAATTTTCCAAAATAAGTAAATCTGGTCTTTCATATACCCAGTATCCTAGATTTACTTTTTGAAATGTCAGAGGAATTTCATAGTGGAATTTTTTAAGTTTCTGCCTGCTGGTTTCAACGAAGTTGGGGTTGGGATTCTCTCTGTGGTTAACAATATCTTTCTAACACAAAAGTGAGGTGCAAGGAGTGTAAAGAAACTTGTTTGAAATTATGCTTTGAATAGTATTCTGATGGCTGATGTTCTTCTACTTGTTTCAAAATAGTGGAACAGTATTTTTGAAGTAATCAGTGCTTTTCAGGTTTGATTATTGGTAAACAAGAAAAGTTTGGAGAGGGAGAAGTGATGTGCACTGCCTAAAAATGTGAAATGTTTTTGAGGAGTGAACTGTTTCTGTACAGAAAAATTTGTAAAATGTTTTTGTTTTTTTGACTTGTGCTGCAAACCTGTGTTTTCTTTGTAGCAGGTATAGAAGGAAGCAGGGTGGGTTACCAGTATTTTTGAGCAATTTCAGTTTGGATCTTTGCAGTAAGGTTCAGACTGCATATTTTCAGATGTGATGTTTTGGGGGAGGATATTTTATAAATGCATACTAATTTCTACTGACTAACTTTTTTATTAATGTATAACAATACTTGATAGTTTACTCTTGTTGTTTTTCATAGCATGTGCTAAACTTCATTGAATATTATTCAGACATACTGCTGTTTTTCAAGAGTTAGTGATTTGTAAAGGGACACTCTGATTTGCAAAGATAGTCTAAAATGAATAACTTGAGGGTTTTTTGCCTTCTGTCAGATAACGTGTTCAAAACAGAATTCTTGCAGTTGGCCAAACACTGTTCTGACTTTAATCTGGCCTTCAGGTGGAGTTCTCTGTTCCTGTTTTGTACAGACACTAATAGTGAGGAGGAGAACAATGCACATGGAAAGTTACAGCTCTTTTGCTTAGTGGCTTGCTGTGTTGGTATTTTCCTATTTTTAATCACTTCAGACATGAAGATAGCTAGGGAATTTTCATTCTCACAGTCCTTCCCAGGACCTTTTTTTTTTTTTTTTTTTAATATGGTTTTCTTTGGGACTTTGTTTAGGATATTTAGTCTAAACCTCATTTTATCTAAGGCCCCAGTGCTCTCATGCAAAAGCTGAAATGTGCCTTCAGCTTTAGCCCTGGTACTATATTTGTGTATTGAGTCTTGTGTGTATAGGTGTGCTGTGCTCTCTAAGCTGTGATAATTTGGGTCTGTTCTGACTTTTTTAGGCACTTCGTCTCAGTAATGTAGCGATGGCGAAAACTACCACTGGTCAAATAGTAAACCTGCTGTCAAACGATGTGAACAAATTTGATCAAGTAAGAAGTACTTTACAGATCTTTCCAAAGGGTTGAAGAAATTGTGGGGTTGGAATTAAGGAAGTTTTGTTTAAAACTGGTGATTAGATGTTCCTAATGAACATTCTTCTAGTTGTTTCTTAAACACAGAATGTTTTGTGTTGGAAGGGACCTTAAAGACCATTTAGTTCCAGCCCCCCACCATGGGATGGGACACCTTCCACTAGCAGGTTGCTCATAGCCCCATCCAACCTGGCCTTGCCACAGGGAGAAGTGCTTCCTAGATATTTGCTAGGGATTTAATTTGTTAGCTAAGATCAAAAGCTAATTTTTGATTCTTAACTATTTGTTTAGGTAACAATTTTCTTGCACTTCTTGTGGGCTGGACCACTTCAAGCTGTAGCAGTTACAGTACTTCTCTGGATGGAAATAGGCCCATCATGTCTTGCAGGAATGGCAGTTCTGATTATTCTTCTTCCTGTGCAGACCTGCATTGGGAGGCTTTTTTCTTCCCTCAGGTAAGGCTGCATGTTTTGGGTTGTAGCTATTTTCTGTGCTGGATTTTAAAATGTGCCTATTGGGTGGAGGCAGAGTATCAGCTTGCGTCTGGTGATGTTTTTTGCAATCTCTTTTATCTTTGCTAATGTTTTTTTTTATAGTTGCTAATGTGAGATGTCTGAATTCCAGATTATGGACTTGAAGTGGTCTGTCTTCCAAACATGCTGAAAATGTCTGCTGCTTATTAGCTATCCAGTACAAGAGTGACTATTTACTCCAGTAAAAGAGTGACTATTTCTGTAGCTACCTTGCTGTAGATCATGGCATAGAATTGTGAAACTTGAGCTTTGCCTTCCTGCAGTGATTCTTGGGGACTCCAAAGATTCTTGAGCTTACTCCAAAGGGGATGTAGTTAGCCCTTCTCTGTGTGACTTACTGGGGTGATACAGGAGTTGCAGCAGAAAGCTCTGGAAGTTTTTTGTTCAAAGATCTTGCTCTCTCCTCCATCACTAAGACACAGAGAGAAAAAAGGGGAAGGAACTGAGAGAGAAGGGAAGAAATATTTATCATGGTGGTTTTGATGCCAGCTATGAGGTTTCCAGCTGCAAGGTTCTAGGCTGTGGAGATAAGAGTTTGGAGTAATTTTTCATTGTCAGACAAATTTAGTTTGTTTTTCTGTAACTTTGTCTTAAAAATCCCCACCAAGACTTGTCTCTGATGGGATTGTTGAGGCAAGTTCTTGCATCCAGATTTTCTGTTTCTTGTGTAATTAGCCATGCTTGACTTAACATTATGACTTTATAAAAGGCTTTTACATCTAATTGGAAATATTTTTGTGTTCCTTTACTCTGTACACATATGCATAGGTTTGTTAGGCGTCTTTCTTTGCATCTTCTGTTGAATGTGTTCCTTTTAGCTCTTTGGATAAGTAAAATTTCTTTAAGTGAGTTACTGGTTTTTTTTTCAAGTTATATTTCAAAAGAAGTTTTCTTGAGATACTGAGCCTGGCATTGCCATTGCATGGCCAGATATGAAGAGAGATGAGAACTACAAAACCAAAACAACATGTAGACCTCTTCATTTGTAACCAGTGTGGTAGTCTTCAATCCTTACTGTGCTGCTTCTCAAATAATGTTCAAGGGCTTTTTCTCAAATAATGATCCATTCAGAGTTCTCTCTCAAATTCCAAGGGGTTTTTTTTAATGATAAAGCCTGTTTGTAGAACACTTACCATAGATGTGTATTTTCCCTGCGTGTGCCATATGCATGGGTAAGAATCAAGCTATTTCATTTTTGGTTTTCATTATTTCTACGTTTTTGATGTTTGAGTCAATAATTAAAACACCTAGTGCTTGAGTAGTTCTTCATCTGTGGTGGCAGTCTTTAATATCCCTGTTTTACAGAAGGGAAAATGAGGCACAGAGAGATTAACGGACTTGTCCAGGGTCAGACAATAGAGTGACAAAAATCTCTTTCTTAAAGGTGTGTATTTTAAAAATTAATCAGTGGCAATGTAACAATGTTTGGGGTTTTTTACCCATTCAGTAACAGCCACTTGTTTAGATGCAGTGCAAGGGAAAGAATTTGTTAACCAAGAAAGCTTCTGCTTGTCTCCATGTGCACAGATCTTTTCCTTTGTGAACAGAAATGTGCAATGAACAGAAGGAGTTAATGGTAAAACTGGAATAGATTTTAGATCTGTAGTGATGAACGTGTTCACATGGCAGTTGCTGGGAATCTGCATGGATTTTAGGAAGGCAGCTTCTGAAGAAGCAATTTAAGTATTAAAGCTTTTGCTCAAATCCAAGCATGCTTGGTGTGGCAGTTAATTTGTGCTATTATTCAACATTGTTCTTGTGACTCAGTCGTGTAAACACGCATGCACACCAGTCCATGATGCAGCCTCAGTGCTCTGGGAGTTTGCAGATATGCATTTGGTATCCTGAGGAATGGCATCTGCTGTATTCTGCAGGATTGGTTTTACTTGCACAAGTATGAGAAGTTTTGCAAAATACATATGAACTAATATATTATTGGAGAAACAGTTCAATTATTGGACTGAAGACCATTTTATATGTAATTTATTCACAAGAGCTCAACGCTTTCACTGCTCAGTCATGCAACTATAGTATTGTTATTTAAAGTCCTTTTTCTTGAAGATAAAAACTGTGTCTAACTGCTGTGTCAGACATAATTAATACCCACCAAATATGCCCTGTCAAAGCAAAAGGGAAATTTGTAACTTGCTTAATTTAGAATGATTTTTAGTATCATAGAGGGGTCTTCTCAGACAAAAAATTTTCAGGTCCTTTCTTATTGCACTCTTGACGTGCTGTGTGAGCATGTATTGGACTGACCTGTTTGTATTCTGAACTGAATATTTTTAAACCAGGGACATGTCTTTCTCTGCAGTAATTTACCATCAGTGCACTGGATGTCTGTATACTTGAAGCCATTGTACAATATCACTGAGCCTATGGCTTCTGGTATAAAGCCAGAAAGGCTTACAGAAAGTCATACAAAATATGCTTATGGCAAGGGAGGGAAGTGTAACTTAAAAAAAAATCTAAAAAGACCACTCCTCCAACCTTTTGAGCAGTTTAAAGCAATTTGAAACACAGTGGTTACTATAATGACATTTTGGCAGGAAAACTGAAAAATTTGTTTATGAGAACTACAGCCTTTTTTGATTCATTCCAGTTTAAGAAAAGAAACCTCTGTTAACTTCATTATTTTCTACCATCTCCAACTTTCTATTATGTGGAGATCAAGCATGGAAGTTTGGTGACTTTCAGGATTGTAGGTGAGAATTGTTTGCTGCTGCAGAGACATGAGCATCACATGCTAATTTTGCCTTTTCAGTGGCGGTATGTGTATGGGGAAGAAGTGAGGAGCTATTACATTCTTTAAGGAATTGTTTTTCTGTTACTGTTTGTTTTTGAGAAAGAAAAGATGAAGTAGCAAAGATAATCTCCTTCCGTGTCGGTGTGGTTGGTTTAGGCTCTGTTATTTTCCTCAGTGCTATTACGAATCCGTGATAGCACTGGGGCCGGCTTTCTAAATGCCTTTTGTCAGTTCCCTTAGATAAATATTTTTTAATACCCTGCTTCAGCCATCGTAACATTTATGGAATGCTGGTGCCGAGAAGTTTTTTTAAAATGACGAGTAGGTGCTTGAAATTCTTTCAGGTTGCATTCATTAATTATGGTGATTTCCTCCAGTGTATCAGAGAAATCTTGCAGGGGACAGGTTAAACTGAGAAAGCCTAGTCACCCCTTCTAAAAAGATTTGAAATTTCTTTTAATGATCTCTGAATCTTAACTTTCATTGGTATATGCAAAAATAAGTAATTTAGCAGGTAAAGGTATGTTTTATCAAAATAAGGTCTACCATAGCTTTCCATGTGCAAAGTGCTTGTCTACATGAATGAATTCAGAATTATAATAGGATCTATTGGCATTATTTATGCATTTGTTATGTGGCTTCTTACTTTCAATGCTCTTTTCCTAATTAAAACTCTGCCTTTATTATTTAATTGTATATATTTTCCATTTTTTCCATCAGTGCAAACATAGTGTGGAACTAAAATAGATGTATTTAAATCAGTGTTAACTACAATTAATGCTTAAATAGTATTTTTTTTTAAAGAAACCATATCTAGATTATCTAACGAATTATAGCTCATAAACTAAGTAATCTCTGCTTCAACTACAGTTAATCCTAAAAGGTCACAAATTAGGCCAGCTTCTTTAACAGCATCAAAAGGACCTTATGACAAGGGTGGTTGTTTTGGCATTTTGAAATCCTCTTTTTAAAGTAATTTTCTGATTTTTGTTTAGTTCTAAATGCAATAAGCAACAGATACGTTCTGTAAGGAATACTGCATGTTTGCAGAAACTGACATACAGTTCTGAACATTGAATCAGCTCTCAGTTCCCTGAGAACCTGGATTACAAACTTACCTAGTCTGCTGTGTGTCAGCTTTAAGATACTGGTCTTTAGGAAAACCCTTTAATGCAATTACAGTTTACATTTCACAAATCCAGTTGTGAATCGTCTTTACAAATAAAAGCAAAAACTTCATAAATATGTTCTGTGATCATAAATTGTCTTCTTTAGAGAATCTAAGACTTTTTCCTTTGTCCTCTTTGCAGAAGCAAGACAGCTGCCTTAACAGATGTCAGGATTAGGACCATGAATGAAGTGATAAGTGGTATGAAGATAATAAAGATGTACGCTTGGGAAAAATCATTTGCAGAACTTGTGAATGGTTTAAGAAGGTAATCGTGGAAAGATACAGCTTGCTTTATGACCAGTGTCATTATCCATTTTTTACATGTGAATAAGTGCTGTATTTTGTCCTTTAAAATGCAGTTGACTTGCACTTTTTGAGCTTTTTTTTTTTTTTTTTTTTTTTTTTTTTTTTAAATTTTATATAGCAAGAGTGGAGGAATGAAGATACATTCTAAGGGAATAAAAAACTTAAACATCCTTCAATAATTCAGGCTTTTATATGCTTCCTCTAACTGATGTGTTCAAAATGAACAACTAGTAAGAGGTAGCAGTTGTAATGCAGCAATTTCATCCTCCTTTTATGCATTTTATTACTCAAGCCACCTGGGAAAGGTAGAAGGGAGAAAGACAGCAGATCTGAAATTCCCTTGTTATTCAACTGGCAAGGCCAGCTGAGTTTGGCATCCTAAGACATTTCATTTCAGAGGTTCTTTGAATCAGATTAAAACATATTAATAAATTTGACTTCCAGTCAGTATTTGCCCTTTTACTTGACATTGTAACAGCATTCATTGCTAAAGGTTAACTGTAAGAGTTTGAGTGCGTATTTCTTATAAACTGGTTTTCATGTCATGTCCCTCTCCAAAATATGGATAGAAGGTTGTTACCCTGCTGCAGATTATCTGACTTTTTCATTTTAAATGTTTTGTTTTGGAAATCCTTTTCTTAGAAGAATTTTTTTTCCCTTTACATCCATGTGCAAACTTGAAAATGTTCCCTGAGATGTTTCTTCCCATGCACATAATTGTTTCCTCTGTTGGATTATAGGATTCTGTGCTGATTGAATGTTCGTGACTGATGGGAAGCTTTTCTGTCTTGCAGGGAGCCAGAGAGGATATTTCTTTATTGAAAGCCTCCTCAGTGGGTGTATTCACATCACTAAATTTTAGATTTCCAAGCACAACACCTCATTAGGATTAGAGGCTCTCCTTTTTAATGGGAAGAAATAAGATCTTCCAGAACACATCTTGAGCCCTCTTTCCTTTCTTGAACTGTGTTGTGGAAAACTGTAAAAGTCTTAAATTTACCCAGCTGCTTCTTTGTCCAGTATTTCCACATTGGCCCTTGACAGTGGGTAGAGATGCCATCTGAACCCCCTTCCACTGCTCTTTTTTCTTGTGTCTGTCTGTATTAGTTTTCTTTTATGTGAGTTTGTGCCTCAAGATAGTGTAATATATTATATGCGGCCTGCAGGTAGGCTGTAATTTATCCGGTATTTATGGAGAGTAGCACAAAAATTTGCCAGTTATCCACAGATGATGAGAGGATTATTAAGGATTATTAAAGGGTGGGAAAAGAGTTTCATCCAGGGTTGTAGAAGTAATTGAATTAGACCCAATTCAAATAGTTTACATACAAATGTTCCTTCTCTGTACTCTGGGGGAGATCAGAGATTGTGAACCCTTAAGCTGAAAAAAATTAGTCTTTGAAACTCTTTAAAAGTCTGTCAGTTCAGCCAATTTGGCAAGTATAGTGGGAAAGTTGTTTAACTAGTTTTCCAGTAGTGCATCCTGCATACTTTTCTTTATTAAGTGGTTACTTAATTTGCTTCAAATTGTATAATCACAACTTGAGTTTCTAATCTTAATGTATAGTTTCAAGTGGAAGGCAATCAAAATTATTAAGATTTTCCCTAAGAATTGCCAGAATATGTGGAAAGAGAAATAAGGAATTGTTTTGTTATTTTGTATTTGCTAATATTAAGTAGACAAAAAGTAGAATATTTGGGGAAGGAGTAAGTTGTTGCGGCTCTCTTGATAAAGAAAAATGGTTATATTAATAAGGAGGTAAGCGTGATAGCATCCATGTGTTAGTAGATGATAATGCAGTAACATTTTGAGGATTGGACTTGCTGAGTCATTTAGAAGTGGAAGCTGCAATTTAACTGAAATGAAAATTGAGAAAAAAAATGCATCAGCAGCTTTTCAGTTGCTGGAGGGAGGCTTATGTGTCTGTGCAGTACTTCAGTCATTATTTAGCTTGGGCAATGAGTGGTAGAACAATTGGCCTTATGGATCAGTATTTTCTTAATTTATGAACCAGAATTCCTAGAGCAAAAGAAGTCAAGAGCAGGGTCCAAATTGGGAAGGATTTAGACTGAGATGAAAGGAAGTAGTCTAAACCCTGTGATACAGCTTGAGGAGCTGAATAATGGCAGATACTTGGGCCTCTTGATCTTCTGGATGTTTTTTTGACTGCAGAGTATGTGTTGGTCTTGTCATGAGTTTTGTGTCTGAACTGTACTGGATTTTGATAGTGGAAGGATAAGGAGTTTGTAGGTGCTTGGCCTTTATACAGGTTTTTTTTCCTCTTTGCTATTTCATGCAGCCTAAAAATATTTGAAGCAGATTAGAATCTGAATTAAAATACAAGTTTGACTATAGAAGAAAAAATAGTATGTTAGTTTTCTGACTCTGAAAATAATTGTTTGCTGTAGTTATTGAGATACTAAATATGATAAATTCCTCCTCTGAATTTCCAAGCCTCTTAAATTCTGCTTGGTGTTTTTGGTTTGTTTTGGATTGTTTTTTTGTGGTTTTAGTTTGGTTTTGGTTTTGTTTTGTTATTTACCATATAACGTGTTTTCTTCAGAGTTGTTTGCATATGAGTTGGGGGGGTGCAAGGGGAGGAGGAAGGATATTGAAGTAAAATCCTGAGAGAGGGGTTTCCCTCATCCTATTTTTGAGGGTAGCAGTAATGGGAGAGATTGATGTGATTCGTTTATGTTTTGCATTTTTAGGAAGGAGATTGCCATGGTTATGAAAAGCTCCTACCTTCGAGGACTGAACTTAGCCTCATTCTTTGTGGCAAGCAAAATAACGGTGTTCATGACTTTCTTGGCCTATGTACTGCTTGGCAACGTGATCTCTGCGAGCAAGGTGTTTGTGGCAGTGTCCCTGTACGGGGCAGTGAGGCTCACGGTGACCCTGTTCTTCCCATCAGCTGTGGAGAGGGTGTCCGAGTCCGTGATCAGCATCCGACGAATCAAGGTAGCCTTACTGCCTGGGAGGGGCTGTGCATTCCTTCTCTCACTCTGCTTTGTTTTAATGGCACTGACAAATGCAGCCTTGCTGTGGGTTTGCACTTTGGGATTTGCAATGGAATAATGTGTTTTGGGAACTGAACGTGTTGCTGCGTATGCAGGTGCAAAATGATGACATGCGCTGTAGGGTAGGCTGAGATGTAGAAGAGTGGCATGGCAAAGAGGTGCTGTAGACATCTCTGAAGTAAGAGGAACTTGTGTACAGATATGCAGACATGCTGGGATTGGGATTTGAAGAACAAGGCAGGCAGATGGGAGCTATAGGATTTGTATTTCACACTGCAGTACCCTGTCATCCATGGAGGAAAGGTGTGAGCCCCAACTTCTGCCTTGTAGCTGCTTTCAGTGCTGGAGTGAAGACTCAAATTCAGTAAGAATGGGCATTGGAAGTGCTGATATCTGGTGCTAACAGAACAAGAGTGTGTTGTACAGGGTGGACTGCTGTGTTAAAATGCTTGGCTTCTCACTGCACTCTGTAACAATGCCCACCAGCTGGAGTCTGAGATGTACCTCTGTGCCTGTAAAAGCCTAGGAGTAATCTCCCTGCCCTCCCATGACTCCTGATGTCCTTCTCCTGCTTCCTCTTAGTTCCTGCTCTCTATCTCACATCTGCAAACTCTTACCTAAGTACTTGTTAACTAGTCTTGGCTTCTACGATCAAGACTTTACATCTCTTCCCAAAATACTGTCTGCTGCTGCCTGTTTAAGGTCCTTAAACTCTGTGAGTCAAAGGACAAAAGAATGTTTTGGGTTTTGTCGTATTACTTTGGTAGGTGTTAGCCTTGAAAGTTTTCTGTGGAAATAGCCCCTTTCCTTTATAAGTGTGTTTGGGCTATTTATAGTGTAGCATCAGGCAGGGTGTGGTAGAAGTGTGGCTGTGGTACAAAGTGCATGCTTATGCAAAGTGAAGGAAAAGTTTGCTGGCTGGGATGTAATGTAGAATAGAAATGGAGTAGTGAAAGTGCAATGAGGCAGTTATGCAGATGTAAGCAGGTTTCTTTTTTTGTTAATATCCTGGATTTTAAAATGAGGAAACATTCAGGTATGTTCTGCCTTCTATTGGTCACTTGAAGAATGCTTAATAGAGACAGTGGACAGCTGCTTACTGTGTCCTCATTATTCTTCCAATGGAATAACATAAACCTTTGCCATCAAAGCAGTGGAATGGGAAGGTGTTGCTGTAAGGATTTAACCTCTTCTATATGGAAAGAGGGAGTTAAACAATTTTAAAAGTTGTTAGTGATTCAAGGAAAAGACAGGACTGGTTCTTAAGATCCATTTCTTTCTGGAATTCTTTATTGAGCAGGTGATTATTAGAGCCCTTCCCTATTAAATCTGCACTTCTGGAGGTTTTTCGGGAGGGAGAGCTAGCTAGTTGTGCATTGTTTTGGAGATGTAATTCTTTTATCAGTTCGTGATTGTTTTTTCCAACTCCATAGTTAATGTTCTGTATGCTGCTTTCAAAAAATGTGTTTGGGTTCCTTTCCTGTCTCAGTCTCACTTTAGGCAATATCCTCTGCTTTTCTTTTCTTGCAGAACTTTCTGATGCTTGATGAGGTCTCACACTTCAAGCCACAACTGCAAGGCAATAATGAAAATATCATTCTTCATGTTCAAGATTTGACTTGCTATTGGGATAAGGTAAATTTCCTTACATGTTACATATATTGGTGCTGTTGGCATTTGAAGTCTAAAATGCAGCGTGTGTATGTGTAGTGTGCTGATATTTTGCATTCTGTCCTTTGAGTTTTGAGAATCCTTTCAGTGTGTTAAGCTAACTCTGTAGAATAGTACTGAAAACAATATCAAGTGCATCTTAAAAGCAGCTGTTTCTTGATAGTATACTAAATGAAAAACTTTGTGTTTCTTGGGGAAAATATCTCTATTAACAGCACGGTATTGTGGCTGAGGTACTTAAATTGGAATTAAGGACAGACAGCATAGCAAGGGGAGCCTTATCGTGTGGGGTTTTTTTCTGTGAACTAAATCCTTGATCAGTCCATTAGTCTAGAACAAGTACAATATAATACTTCTCACAACAGATTTGAAAGCTTTAGAGATGAGTCAGCACATATTTGTTGCTCTGTATTTTGAGACTGTTCAGCTGCACATTTTTTCTGCTTAAAATGAACCAAACTCACCAAAATCGCTAGAGAAAGGGACAATAAATGTGATAAATTTATTATATATCTGTTTTATGTAAGGAAGGCAAAGGTTGACTGTTTCTGTTTTAAAACTTTAATTTCTATGATAAGCAACAATTTGTGATCAGCTGTAGGTTCTATTGCAACCTGCCAGTATCCTCACACAAGAGAGATGTCAGTCTCCATTACAAGTGCTGGAAGCTCTAAAAATGACTTTTTCATATAAATGTAATGCAAATAAGACATCACATATTTCCCTTTCTAAACCCTGTTCCCCTATCTCTGCTGTGTCCCAAGGAAGATCAGGTGTGAAAAGTATGTGAGGATCTACCTACTTGCAGCTACTCAGCTGCAAAAGGAAATTGTTATTTTATTCTGCTTTACTTTGTCAGACTTCTCTGTGGCATCAAGGTTTCTGAGGCATTGACCAAGTTTTTAGAATTAATTGATCTAAAAGACTTGATTGTGAATGCACTGTAATGCAAAATGTAGTGTATTGCTTAATCTTTGTTTTCTTCTCAAACTGACTTCGGTACTTTTGGTACTTTTGTTTTGGTATAACAATTTATAGGAAATGGTTGCATAAGGTGCCCATAAAAGACTTTTTTTTTTTCCATTAGTTGTTTATATTGCATAAAGCAGGGTAGCATGACTGGAATTACTGGTTTCTTTTCTGTTAAAAAAAACCCCAAAGCCCAAACTGACAAACCATCCACTAAACTTGTTAATGTAAGTTTCATTTTGATATTTAATTGCAGTTTGCCTGGGAGAGGAACAGTTCTCTCAGAACTGTTAAGATCTGCTCAGAAAGTTTCTATTATGTACTCTTAAAATGACACAAAATAATTTTGTAGACTTGCTCACTGAAAAAGGTGTTAAGTTCTGATTGAGGCAAGTTATAAAAGGAATAATATAAATATGTTATCCTTTGACAAGTAGCAGGCTTAGCTTGCTTCCCTGACTAGGTTTCTCAAGACACTTTGGATGTCTGTACAGACACTCTACAGTGGGATGATATATTTTTTATTATTTTTTAGAGATTGTGTGCCAAAAGTGATAATAAAAAAACCAACCGAGAAGCAACCCATGAATTCAAAATTACTTGAAGTAAAAAAGGGATTATTAGCTACACTTTTAGGAAAACAGCCTAACATGTTGTACTACAGTTTCTCAAAAGATAAACAAAGCCAATTAATTCCTGGTCACACTCTTTACTTTGGCAAGTATTATCTTGAGTACCACAGGCTAGTCTGATACCAGCATGGAACTAGGGATTCTTCAGTACAGCTTTTTACAGATGTTCCTTGAATTTACAGAACAGTCTGTCTGCTCAACTGAGCAACTTCAGATTTAAAATCTCAGCATTTTAACAGAGGCCAAATTTATCGCTTGTAATTTTAGTCCTTACATGAGAAACCTAAGTAGTATAATACTTCTATGCAATATATGATCTCTGTGTCCCTTGGGTGGGCAGACTATTTCATTTTCTTGTCTGTAAGAAGTGTAAGGTCTGCCCAAGCTCACCTAAGGAGTTTCTGCCCCTGAAGGGATCATTCTTGTGTCCTCTTGTCCTTGCATTCTGTCTGTTGCCTCACTTACGCAGGTTGTTAATGCCGGTTTGTATGACCTTGTGGTGAAGCAATTCGGAGGGATAAAGCAATAGAAAATGAATCACTGTTAATGAGATTGGTTTCCTGATAGCTGAGTCCGATGAATGACACATGCAAGGTTAGGCAGAAGGAAGAAACTTAGAGACACAGCAAGCTGACAGGGCACAGGAGAGCTGGGACATTTGTGCTAGTGAGCTGCCTGGTGAACTTAGCTGCAGTATTGCTCTGTGCTCTAATTCCTAAAAATAGGTGTGTTGAATTCAGGACAAATAGTCTTTAATTATAAGGAATGCTATTTTGTAAAAACATCATGCCCCTTTAGGTGCATGTGGTTGTGCTGCTTGCTTGAATTACTACTTTCGTATAGGCTCTGTAACTTCCAGTACTGCTTGAATATATAGTATGGCAGTAATAGTTTAAAAAACCTTTAAAAATCTGTCTGTAATTTTTTTGGCTCTTACGTTGTAGTTTTTAAAATTTTTTGATGTGGGTGGAAATGTCTGTGCACTTCTGTGAATACAGAAGCACAACCTCAGGAGTTCTGAAGAAGGGCCTGTGTGTCTGAAAGCTTTATTTTTTCCATATAGACATTGATTTAGTAAGAGATTTTTTCTCTTCCTACAAACTCTGTATTAAAAAAATAAAATCTTTGGCTGCCATAAATTTGTAGAGTTCTCCTGTCCTTAGCCCTAGGTGAGCACCTGAGCTGTCTACTCTGGACAGAGGAATCAATTTCGGGGTCAGATGCTGGTTTGGGGCGGGCGGTGGGGTTGTGCAGAGAAAAGGAAAAAAGTCCCTGCTGCCACCTTGTGGAAAGCTGTAATTTGCAGCCAAAGTGTTTCAGCCGAGCTGCAGAAGGAGCCTGAGTTCAGCTTCTCTCTGCCTGAGGCTCTCCTGTGGACCCTGCAGAGAGAGCTGTGGCAGCGGGGATGCCTGCCAGGGATTTCTTCTGGCACGACTGAGCACGTATGTGCTATCCCAACCATCGTAGATGTGGGTGGATACTGGATTTCTGTCTCTTCCAAATAATTTGGGGTGAATTGCAGGCTTCCTCCTTTTGCAGTCCCAGAACTTTTTTTGTCTTGTGTCGTCTTTTGTGTGGAGTTAGGGTGGTGGCCTTTTCAGCCGCTTGAACTTCAAAAGGTGGACGGAGATTTTAAGGTATTCTTAACCTTGCTCGTCTGTTTTTGGAGCTTAAGGCTGGGTTTTTGTTTGGTCCTTTAATTGAAGTACTTCTTGGGGTTTTTTAATGCCTCTATATTATTTGTGTTTCAGTGTCAGTCAAGCTTAGTGCGGGCAAAGATGCGTGTGAAGGCAGATTCTGTTACAAAGGTGTTTTGCTTTAATGAGGGGGTGCTGCACCAGGTCCTTAGAAATTGCTGTTTAGCCTAGCTGTTAAAGACGTGAGCATCCTTTCTTTCCACAAGTAGGCATTTTTGCAACCTTGATAGAAGAAGTGCAAAATATGTTTGCAAATAAGCTCATCCATAACGTAAAGGACAGGTGTATTAGAAAGGAATGTTAAACAGACAGTCCTAGGGGTAGTATGAATGAATAGCCAGATGAAGTTGTGTAAAATGAAAACGGCATTTTTCTGGTTTTGCTTTGGATAGAGCCTTGACCAGAGCAAACACAGCCCTGGCTTTCCTGAGGCTCTGAGAGCCTCAGCCCTCCATTTGTCTGTGTGCTCGGAGTCACTGAGCGTGTCGTGCTGGGGCTGGGAATGCCGGTGCGGTGGCCAGCACAGAGTTTGTGTTTCTGAGGCTGCAACCCAGATATGTGGGCTCTGAGGAAGCCCTGCTTCTGCTGCCTTTGGCCTCCTTATTCCTTGAATGCTGTTTTAGCTGTGTTGCATGTTCGTGGTGAAGGATGAGGGTCTTTCAAAAGTGCTTGGGAGTTACTGAAGAGGCAAAAGCCATATGCCTGAAAATATGGTGGGCATATGGATTGGTAGTTTATAGTGATGTATGCACATTGTTTGCTGTTTCTGAATATTTATTTTGATGGTTTATATTTCATTACTGAGAAATCCTGACTTTTTTCTCAAATCCCCAGAGTTTAGAAACCCCAGCACTTCAACAGGTTTCATTTACTGTCAGACGAGGGGAGTTATTGGCTGTGATTGGTCCTGTAGGAGCTGGAAAAGTAAGTCTTAATATTTACACCATTTCGTGAGGCTTTTGATTCTCTTAAATGTGAAAACTAGAAACCTGAAAACATACAGTTCCTTTATGTATATAATCACACATTCCACATGAGGATACTGGCATTCAAGATAGGCCAGTGTCCTTCTGGGTGGGGAGGTGGTGATGTGGAGCTAAACAGTATTTTGCGTGTTGCTTCAAGACTGCATGAGAAGGGTACTGGTGCTTTTCTACTGTTAGCAGTAGTTTGAGACACAAGGTGAGATGGGCCATCATGCCAGTAAACACTGTTCATTCTCTCTGATGTCTTTAATGCAACCAAACTTTTTAATTTTTACTTTATTTCTTTTTAAATCTTTTCCAGTCTTCACTCTTAAGTGCCGTGCTTGGTGAACTGCCTAAAGACAAAGGTTTGATTAACGTTACTGGAAGAATTGCCTATGTTTCACAGCAGCCTTGGGTGTTTTCTGGCACTGTAAGAAGTAATATACTGTTTGACAAAGAATATGAGAAAGAAAAATATGAAAATGTTTTAAAAGTCTGTGCTCTTAAAAAGGTAAGGCTCTCTCTTTGTGTAATTTCTTTCCTTGATCGTTATTTTTATTTTAGTGTTCTTTCAGACCTGTGGTACTTGCTGCAATGTACAGTATATGGAATTGATCATTATAAGTAGCATGTGAAATAACTCCTGTTGCTCTTCAGAAATGTGTAATTATTTTTTGCCATCCTTGTGTAAGGCATCCTCTTCTAAGTCCCAAAACTTCCACTAGAGGGAAGTATAGCATGCATGGAGCACTGACAAATTTGGGAAAAGCTGTTCCCTATTATTTCGTTTCATAATTACATTTTAGCCCTTTTCACTGGTATTTTAGTATGTGTGTGTGCAAATGCAATAAGGGGCAAAACACAAATGATCAAGCTACCACTCCTTGTGACTTCCGTTTTGCAAGTATCCTATATGCTTTCCTTTGAAATAAAAGTTGTGTTTGCTGTGTATTATGCGTTGCCAACAGCTATCAAAAAGAACCTTAGGGCTTTGTACTGGAGAACTTGCTGAACCCAAGTAGTTTCATGAAAAAATATATTTGAAAGGTTTGTGTGCAAAGGAGTTTGTGACATGAGATATAGAAGAGGATTAAGCCAGATTTGTCAAGAAACAGACATTTTGCTTGGCAGCTAAAAAGGTTTTGTGCAGCATGTTATGATATTTCTGTCAGCAGCAACACAGGTGAAAAGCAGATGGTTACTGTAATGAACGTTTTTTGCAAGATTTTAACGTTTGGCAGATAGAGTTTTAGTATCTCCTGCTGATATTCAGTCATGCTGATTGTCTACTCAAGGTTTTAATGACTTTAAAAGACAGCAAACAGTCTTAAAAAAAAATCCCCACTTCATTCATGATGGCAGATTTGCTTTCATGGTTTTCTTGCAAATTTATGTGTCTTATAAAAGCTGTGAATAAGCTTTCAGAATATATTTTGTAGCTTAATGTAAAACTTCTGTGTTTCCCGAATAGCAAATACAATAATATGACATGGAACACTGTAGAATTTTGTTGTCTTATCCACAGTCCTGAGGTCCCAAATAAACCAAATCTGTGTGATGAACGTTGTAGTTATTTTTCCTGAATACATTGCAGTAAGAATAAAAACAGTGCCGTTTTTAGGGACATTGGCAAGATAATTTACCAATAATAGTTAGTTCAGTTTTTATTTTTTGTGACAGCCAATTTTGTTCTAATAAAAACTAATAAATTTACTGTCAGACTTTTTAGTATTTAATTTGATTTTCTGAATCACCAGTAAATATTCTTTGTTAGAGTAAGGATAGTAGTGCACCTTCCTCTGGTAGGGCTGTAGAAAAGGTGAACTTTAGGTTTTTCTGCTTTCTCAATTACCTTTTGCTGAAAGTATAGCATCATAAAGTAACTGCAGATATTACATTTAGCATGAAGCCTTATGTTTTAATGTGTTGTGTTAATATTTCTCAAATAAGGAGCGTTATGTTAAAACAGCTTTGTCAGTCTTTGAAGTTAAAATGATTAAAAAAAAAAAAAAAAAGTTTTTATCTGTTCTTTCACGTTCACAGGACTTGGAATTATTGGCAAATGGTGACCTAACAGTGATAGGAGATCGTGGAGCTACTCTGAGTGGGGGACAGAAGGCCCGTGTAAACCTGGCCAGGCTAGTGCTTTTTGCTGCTTCTAAAATTTGTAAACTGTCAGACTCCAGTGACTAAAGTGAACTAATGTAAGGCTTTGTGATACTGACATTTCTTTGAACCTTTTAGAGCCGTGTATCAGGATGCAGACATCTATCTTTTGGATGATCCACTGAGTGCAGTAGATGCTGAAGTTGGAAGACATTTGTTTGAAAAGTATGTTAACTGCTTTATTTTAATTTAAAATGCAACTGTTATATTGTAATTCCTTATCGAAAAACTTGGGAAAGCATTTCTGGGGAGATGGATTTCTTCACAAAACTTAGTACATTCACTTTCTGATTTGTTTTTCCTGTATTTTATGTAATTGGAAGATACAGGGCTTTTTTTTTTCTTTCCCTCTCTGTTTTGCTGATTTTGTTCTTTATTTTTAAAAGCCCTGTAAAAATGTATTTTGAAGATATTATAAATAGAAATATTCTGAAGGGACTATATGCCATTTTCTTAAGGAAAACATTGAGTTTCATACATAAGTATGAAATAGTGGAGTTTATGAATATTAGTACTGAGTGAAGAATAAAATGGGATGGAATTGTAAATCTCTTCTTTGTTTGCTACAACCTTACTTGCTGGTAATAAGCACTTAATTCAACTGGCTAAAGGAGAGGAAAGAACTGTCTTAGATTCTTGAATAATTTTTCATATTGGTTCTTGAAATTTCTCTTGGGTCGATGAAACAGAGCATGTGGCCTGCAGAGTAGACTGCAGAGAGCACAAATAGAGGGAAAGAGAATGTACAAATTTACGATGTAAGAGAGGGATACTGGACCTTCCCCCATTTCCAAAGAAACAGGAGAGTGTTCATTAAAAGTCAGGTTCCCTTTTCAGTGACTTTCTTTTTCTCTCTCCCTCTAAAAGTGCCTAATCTAAGGCACAGAGGTGAGTATCAGAATAATTTGGTTAGTCCCAGCCAGTGTTTTGTCCTTACTTCTTCACAGCTTACAACTCTCTGTGTTAATAGGCATAACCTAGAATTTACTAGAAGGAAAAGCTTCTGTTGATGGAATTCAGTGGCCTTTGGTTGAGGTCTTCAATAATTGAGTTTTGTTTAGCATACTTGCATCCTTTGAATTCCACGCTCCAACTCCATGAATTAATTTGGTTTTACTATTGCTTTCTCCTGTCCACCCCTAGATAATCGTAAAAACTTGCAGTAATCTTGCAGAAATGTTCACAGAAATTGCACTGAGTAGCAGTGGCATGCATGTTCTTTTTTCTCCAAACTTGTAGTATCTAAATTTGAATATTGTACATCCTGTTGATGTTTGCAGTTTCAAATCTGGACCCTTCCATTAACATTTTGCTTTATTTTACTGATGTCTTCAAAAGGCTATTTTGTTTGTTTCTGTCAGCTAGTATGGAGCAAGGCTTCTATGATGCATAGGCTTTAAGTTCATTTTTCAGCTGCCATGACTGATAGATGGAGTTCATCACCTCTGTAGTTCACGTACATTGTCAAATTCCTTTAGTGCCTGTTGAAGCTTTCTAGGCTTCAGCTGCTGCTCTTCTCTTTCTGCACGAGTTCTCTCTGCGACTCCAGCATCTGACTGTATCAGTGCCCGAGTTCTGAAAGGGCACCCACCTGAGCTGTTAACCTGTCTCTCCCTGAAGTCTTAAGGTCTCTTCATGAAGAGGGAGACAAGAAAGTAACGTGATGCCTTGTGAAGGAGGTCAGGCTGCCTCTTCAGCTTACTCTACTTTTCATGTGAGCCGTGACATTGGCAGCATCTACATTCTACTGCAAACCTGGAAGTGTAGATTTTTGCATGTGCAAAACCATAAAAGAGTAGAAGCCATTGCACTGTGAGCACAGCTTGTGTTTTGCTGATAAGTCTGTGAAGATGAGGAGGAATATGGAGGTTATCTCAGAGAATTTGAAACTCAGACAAGTAGCTGGGGTTGTTTCTGTACTTTCATTTTTTTCTCCTCAACTCGATGTCAGATTGAGCAAAACACAGAGAAGTAGAATGAAAGCATTTTTTAGAAAATGCTGGACTGAGTGGAGTAGTAGTGGGAAGGAAAACCAAGCCATACCTCCCTGCACAAGACTTTAAGGGAGAGTTTTTTACAAACAGAAGTTATTTTCCTGAGGCCTTAATGGAATCTGTAAAAGTACTGGGGGTAGTGGGTAGAGTGTTGTGTTCAGTCAGTTGCTTTGAAAAACAAGGCAAGGCATGTATTTTAGTGCTTCCTGAACAGTGCTAAAAATGTGGAGAATTTTAGCACTTGGACAAGAATGATTTCTTAGAACATGGTGCTGAGGAATGTCCAAAACACCACTTCATGCAGGCTGCCCCCAGGAGTCCAAACCACGAGGCTTAAAACAATGGATGAGATGGAAGAAACAGGGGATTTTTAATGAGAAGCTGAAGTGGATATTGTTCAGTTCACTCACTCTTTTTTCCTTGTAATTTTATGTTAAAGTTTATTTTTTTTCCAAGTGTCTAGTCTGTGTGTTTGCATCAAAGATAGGTATGTTCCTAGTAATTCCCCAAAGCTATGGCATGTGGATGCCTGGTTCATTACATTTTCTACTTTTCTGTGTTCTATTTAGCTGCTGCAGTTAAGCAGTTTAAAATATATAAATATTTTTCCAGTGAGAAGGAATGCAAGTAGCACAGCTCCAGTGGGAAAACAGACCATGATATTATTAATAAGGGGCTGTGGCTCTTAAGAATTTCTTTGTGGTACAGGCAAGTTGTTCTGTGGATGATGGAGTAAATAAAAACAGTTTTTCAATTAATTCCTCTTTCCTGGTCAGATTCTTTGGGACCTAGGGAGGTATAAACTGAAGATTTACTATTTTTGTGTTATTTGTTGCCTTTTTTCCTGTGAGTTCTCTTGATAGTTAATAGTAGGCATGCTTAAGCCTTTTCATGATTCAGTGGGGGGGTTACCAATATAGTTATACGTTTTTTTACATATTCGTATGTGGATATGAAAAGATACCTTAATTTTATATTTATTTAAATAAAAATAGCTTTTAATTAACTTTTAAGAAATCTGATATTTTGAGACCTCTAGTTTCAAAATGAGGTACAACCATCACAGATCCAGTAGCGCATTTCTTTGTATGATGAAGTTTGGAGCAGGCTGGGATTTCTAAGAAAATCATTCAATTGCACTTGGATCTGAAGGAATTTCCTACTCTCCCTGTTTATCTATATATTGCTATAGATTATATGATTTCAGATCACCTTTAGATAGAAATTAAATTGTGTCCCACCAGCGGTATTGACTCAAAACTCATGTTTTTAAGAGTGAGATTTGTATTTCATCAGTCTGTTGGGGCAGGCTTTTCTCTGGGTGTTGTTCCTTCCCGTATATCTTTTCCAGTGTCAGGAGCTGTGTACCAGTCTCAGTTGATGATAGCCTGATTTTTTCTCTTTCTCCTCTGTGCTTGTGAGAATAGACAGAGTTGCAGGACACTTTAGGAATCTTCTAAAATCAGACCTAACGTTGTGACGGTTCTTGAGAGTGGTATGCACATCATTCCTAGTGTCAGACAGAATTCACATAGAAAAAGTTCACAAAGATCTACCTGAACACCGGGATCTCTGGCTCAGAAAGTTCCTAACATATGTGCCCTGGAAGCTGGAAGTGTGTGCCAGAGGAAGCATCTCTCTGTGTTTGCTTATAGAATTTCTCCAGCCATCCAGTGCTACCTGGTGCCTGGAACAGGTCAGTGGATTTTGTGGACCAGTCATATTTGTGCGTGACTGAGACTTGTCATGAGATAAATGATTATCTAGGTAGGCATAGAAACAGAAGCAGCAGAGTAGCAGTAGAGACATCAGGAGTAGACTGTGTAGGGTGTGTGGGGTTTTTGTCTCTGGCAAGCATAGCACACTTTTTTTTTTTTTTTAATTTTGTAAACTTTGAAATGTGCAAAACTAACTGGGGGGTTGTTTTCCCAAACTACTTAAATTTAGATGGAAGGGAGAGAAAATAGGAAGCAAATGAATATAACAAAGACTTTATGCCTGTGAGCACTTCTGCTTGTGCTTTAATTTCATCTCAGTGGTTATTTTCATTGAAATGAATATAAGTATTAACTAGAGTAAAGTTAAACTTGCATGTGAACTTCCAAAAAGGAGAGGGAGAAAGAATGGTAAGGAAGAAAGTAGAATCATTAAAGAAGAGACATTTTGCAGAGGTGAAAGAAAGCTGCTTCTTGGAGATAAAAACTTAAAAAAGAAAAACTTGTCTCAAAGAAAAGCAGACCTGATAGGGAAGGAAGAACAAACGGGGATTTGTATGCACGAAGTGTGAAGACTGCCTTGTGCAGGGGAGCACTGTGTTGTTGTAGGCCCCCTTCTCGGTGTCTCCTGCTTCATGCTCTGCACTATCAAAGCTCCAGCTAATTATTTTTTAATTGTGTAGCAGTTTGCTGTCAAAGCGCAGTGAGTTTTTCAAATAGATTATAGGTATCCTGTTACTTAAGTTTGTTAACTTAAAATACTCTTTCCTTATTTTTGTTGAATTGGAAGGGTGTAATTTCTGGAGAGGTCTATCCTGATGCTGGTATTTCTGATGATGTTTGAAGGTCATTGATGGTACACTTTCAGGTGATAGAAAACTAGGCAATGCTGAAGGCAGTTCTGGAACTGGACAGGTATTTGTGAAGTTTTGGCTATGGGATGTGAATCAGTAGGTGCATGCAGCAGGGAAAAGTGCAGAGTGTTGAGTCCATGAATGTACAATGAGCAGGGATCAGTAGTGTGGTAGTTATATGGAAAAGCAGGTGTAGAGTGTAGTGGATAGCAAACCCAGTATGACTCAGCAATGTCATACCCTTGTTAAGGAAATGGTGCCCTGGGATTTATGACCAGTACTACATGTGGCAGTACAAGTAAAATAATACTCCTATTATGTTTTGTAAATGTAAGGTCTCAGCTAAATAATGTTTCACTTTGGTGCCTTTCAAAAAATGTATAGACCAGCTTCATACTCCAGTATAGGTGGTCAGGAACATTCAGGTGTCAAGGGCAGAGAGGCAAAAAAGAAAGAAATCTGTCTGCAACTTAAAAGAAAAGTCTATTTGGGAGACTTCTTTATTACTTTTGTTTTCCTTTCATGTCTGGAGGAAGTGTCCCTTCAAGTATGAAGGGACTTTGTACACAGGAATGAATTGGTCTAGGGGCCCTTGGGGATGAAGTGGATTGAAATTGCACCAAAGGACATAAACTGGAACTGCAGAGAAAAAAATTTGTAATGGTGAGGGTAGCTTATCCCTGGAATACATTTTCAAGGATGTTGAAATTTCTGTTTAGCTTAAACATGGAGAAGAACCCATTTAACTTTTGCCACAAACATTTTTATGTTTAAATTGATTCTTAGTTGGGGAAGAACCTTTGGGTGTTCTTTGTCTGGGTCTCGTGTGACTGTGTGCATGTGTGTGCGTGCTTGTGTATTTAATAAACGTGACAGTGGTGATGGGAGTTGGTGCAGCAGTTTGTTCTGTTGTCATGCATTAAATGTGCTCACAGTCTAACAAAGTGTGCCTCTTGAGAGTAGTGGACAATCCCAGGGAAGGTGAACTATGTGGGGTGTTAAAAGGCAGATAAAAAGGTTGTGGCGGTGCTGGGCAGGCTCCAGCAGGTGTCTGAACTCTTGGACCCTGCTGAAAAGGCTTTCCATGGGTTCTCTGCATCATCAGTGAGAAAGGGACGTGCTATCAGATTGTGATTCACTTAGAATTGGGCTTTTTACCTAGTTGTTGTTTTCAGTTACACAGAGCAGTACTTCTGAAAGTAGATGGATGATGAAACTAAGCCTTAATGAACGAGTTGGAAAAAATAAATATTTATGGACAATTTTGGAATGTTTTGGGCTTTTTTTTCTTAAATCAGTAGTACTGTTTAATTCTCCAGAAGTCTCTGTGGCTCAGTGTTACAGCTGGTCTGAAAGCTTCTCTCAAAGAAGTTACTTTTACTGGCTGTATTTCTTCATAATTTTCCACAGTATCTTGCCCTTCTTTCTCTTTCCTTTAGTATAATTTTTTAAAAATACTCTCTTTGCAATTCAGATTGACATAAACATTTGTTACAAGAATGTTTTAAGACAATTTTAATGAAATGTCTTATTGTCTCTTCTTTTTTCTCAGACCAGAAATAATTATACTTCTTTTCCCTACCTTGAAAACTTAAAAAGCTAAATAAGAAACACGTTTTTTAAGATTTTGTATATTTTTTGTAAATCTAGTAAGCATGGTCATTTTCTTATTTTAAAAACTGAGGAATTGAATAGAAGAGGTTTTCCAGAAATAATTAAAATATTCTAGGACATTTAATTTTAATTAATCTTTCCATCTCTTTGCAGATGTATTTGTCAGGCCTTACATCAGAAGATTTCTGTTTTGGTCACTCACCAGTTGCAGTATCTCCGTGCTGCAAATCAGATTCTGATTTTAAAGGATGTAAGTGATTTCATTGTCTGTACTTACACTTTGTTATTATCCTTTTTAATCTAAGAAAGGAAAAAACAGAGTTTTAATTTTTAGTTCATAAATATATTTTCTGTCTACTTATGACTGCACATGATTTTCAAGTTAAGTTGATTTTTCTTGGAATACCTTCCCTGAGAAATCTGTTTCTGAATTTTATCATGCGTATAAATAATCTTGAACTAATAATACTTATTTCTTCAAACATTTTGTCTGGTTTTGAAATAAAGTTTTAGCCTTCCCTTGCTTCAGATGTAATATACTGTGAGACTGTGTTAATTTTTGCTTTTGTTCTTGTTTCTTACACTTCTATGTAAATTAAGAACTATGTTAGTTTTGCAACAAATCCATTTTTAAATTAAGGCTGAGTAATAGTCTCTGATGTCTTTGAGAATGAGCATGCCTTCAGTACAGCTGGGTCCTTCCCGTCGCCATTATACCAGATACTCAGAGGCAGAGGGGAAATGCAAGGACTGCAGTTGGGGCTTTTTTCCCCTGTTCTTTTTTTAAGAGTGGGCACTGAAATGTTTGAAATTACTTTTGACGCATTGCAATGGTGCAAAAAACCACACTATCCCTCTTTTTCTTTCCATTCCGATTGCTTTAAAAGTTACAGTAGCTCTTGAGAAATGAGTTTGTGGTAGAGCTGAAATGTGGACATGGTCAGTGTTGCTCCTTGTAAGGTTCTGTGAGGATCAGAAAATGGTGTTTATTCCTGAGATGGAGCAACATAAAAAGACTGATGGTTCTGTGTGTGGTTTAACAAGCTGTCGTAAAGCTGCATGGTTTGGCTGTCTCCCACCTTCTCCAGGGCGGTGATTGTCCCCTGGCTGTAACTGGGGTTTTTCTCATCCTGTTTGTTTGTTGACCCTGTTAGCTGCCATAAGGTGACTGGTCAGAGCCTAAAGAGCTTGTTTCTGCTCCTCTAAGTGAGGAACTCATAAAGGCTTCAGCTCAGTTACTGCAGTGGGATGTGTGCCCGGCAACTGCAGAACCCTGGAGGTAGCATGGACAGGTCAGAAAAATTGTCCTTTATGGAAAGTATATAATGAAGGTACTAAAAGTTTATATTGATTGTAGGGTAAAATGGTGGGGAAAGGTACCTATGCAGAGTTCCTGAGATCTGGCATCGACTTTGCTTCCCTTTTGAAAAAAGATGAGGAGGTGGTAGAACAGCTGTCAGTTCCAGGAACCCCCAACCTGAAGTCCGCCCGGAACCGAACCTTCTCAGAGTCCTCTGTCTTGTCCCAGGATTCGTCCTCACAGAAAGATGGAGCCATGGAACAACCACCTGTGAGTGCTCAGAGGATAGAAGTGTCTTGATTCTTGTCTGGCTGGTTTTTAACTTAAATTTCAATATGGGCTTTCCCTTCAGCATTGGGATTTCAGGGATTACCAAATTGCATTATCAGGTGAGAGCTCGCCTGTGGAGGACCTGCCCAGCTTTGCTTGGCTGGCAGCTCACAGCTCAGCGTGGTGCTGTTCAAACTCAGCAGAGTCAGTCTGTGCACTTCAGCATCAGCTCTGCTGGGTGCTGGGGGCATTGCTTGTATGTGTCCAGAGCCACCACAGTGTGCTTCTTTCAGCTTGAGAGCAGTGCTTTAAAGGGCCAGTCCCACTGTGGTGGGTGGGTTCACTGTGTTTGTGCAGTGTTGAACTGAAATGGACACTTTCCCTGAAATCCTGAGCTCTGGGAAGTGCATGTAGAAGCTGTGGCTTTATACAAAGTCTGTGTTTGCATGGCTGGCATCAACACACCCATAAACATACCCACATGATCTTGAGCTGGCCCTGCGGGGGTAATCCTGGTACACCACTGCCTTGCTCTCTCCAGCCCTTTTGTTGGTGAAAACAGAAGGCTTTGTGTGGTGCCAGTGTGACTTCCAGGTGTCTCCCTATCTCTTGGTCTGCCCAGTGCAAAAGCAACCCTAAAGTTTCAGTACCGGAGGTTGTGTTCTGCTGGTGTGTTTGCATTCGCATCAAACAGTGTGGGCTCCCTGTAAGCCTGCTAGGCTTGTGCTAGCACTGCATCCATGGAACTAGCAATCCCTGTATGTCCCTGATGATTGTCACCTTTCTGCTGTAGGTATATACTATTTCTATTTCTTCTCTATGATGAAAAGCAGCAAGATTAAAAAAAGAAAAAAAGAAGCTACGGGCTTTTTGTTACCTTTTTGAGGAATGGTTTTATGCTCCCAAACAGTAAACTTACATTATTAATGTCCCAATGGCAACTCCATTATAATCTTAAATTTTCCTGAATTTGTGGAGGTGTACCAAACTTCTTAGCAGCATTAAGACTGTTGGATGGTGAGGGGGAGAAGTGGGAAGATGGAGTGGCTGGAGGAACAAAAAGCCAAAATAGGCTTCTCACCTTTTATGGATGAGTAGGTTGGATTTCTCTTTTCATGTGTGTTGGGTCTCTTGATTCCACTGCTCTTGTACAGCCATGTTTTGTGGCAACAAAATCAACTGTTAAATGTCCACTGAACTGACACTAGTTTTTATATTGCATATACTGTAAAAATTAAAAAAAAAAATCCTGGTATGACTTCCCACTTGTCATTTTACTTGTTTTTCCTGTTAACAGATGCTTTGTTGATATTTACAAGAATATTTTGGTACATACTTGTAGGAGTATATTTACCTTAAATGCTTTTCTGGAAAGGAAAGGTTGCCCACATTTGCATTCTGAAAACAGAATCTTTCCCAAGTAGAGGCCTTAATTCCTGGAGCTGTTACAAATGAAGATCGTATGTAAGAAAAGAAAAACCTGGATAGTGGTCAGAGTAAATACTTCTGGCTGTATGTGAAGTTGTGTTATATTTGGTTATGCAATGCCAAATAAAATCCTTGAAGTGTTGCTTTGCAGAATAGATTTTTCAATATTAGTGCACTGAGACTAATTTTTTTTGTCATAGCTATAGTTCAATATTTAAAGTTTTTATATGCGTAATCACTTTATCTCCTTGTTTAATTGTTTGCTAATTCTGAACCATGACTTTCAGATGGCTTAGTCTGAATCTGTAACTACAAGGTTGATGGGGTTTATTCTGTGGATTTTTTCTTTCAGGGTGAAAATGCACTGGCTGCTGTGCCAGAGGAGAGTCGCCATGAGGGAAAAATAAACTTTAAAGTTTACAGAAAATATTTCACTGCAGGAGCAAACTACTTTGTGATTTTTATACTCATAGTATTTAATATTATGGCACAGGTAAGTTTTTGGAAACCACAAATAGTATTGAATGTATTTTGGGTTTGTGAGGTTTTGCCCACCCCCGCCTCCCCAGTTTTTGATTATTTTTTTAATATAGTGCATACTTGTTGCTGTAATGTTTCATCTAAAATGTTTGGGTGTTCTTTAATAATTTGGTAGTGTACACGAGTGTCGGCATGGAAATTTTGGTCCAGCATTGAGAGGTCTTGCGCTGATCCTTACTTCAACAATTTCAATACCTCACTAGAAATAATTAATTTGATGACAACATGGCACAAAAATTATGAGCCACTGTACTTTGTTTTGGAGCAAAATCGTAGGGTGTATAAAACGGGTGTTGAACAAACCTAAACCGTCAGAATGTTTCCAGTTGAGGAGGGTAAGGAGATTTACTGAATGTGGGAGGACAATCTGACAGAAGTGTTCAAAGAACAGCTCACCTGTTGATAAGTGCAGATTATGCAAGAAGTTTAAATGGAGGGTCACTGTTTGGCAGAATGAGAAAGTGAGAAAGAGCATAGGCAAATATTTTGTGTGGTGCAGACTGTAGGAGGTATGTAAAAGATTTTTTTAACAAGGGAATTTATTTACAAACTTACTGAAAGCAGTGGTGAGCTGAGGAAGCTGAGTGAAGATACCTTATTGACTTTTTCTCTGTTTCTTGCTGAGAAAGCTCAAATTCATTTCACAGAAATGATTTTTCTTGGCGGTAAAAAAAATAGTCTGTATATTTTAACATCTTACTTCTTGTTTGTCCTTGAATTGAGTCTGTTGGAAAGATAGGTAAGCAAGATCAAATCTCTGTAGTAGACTGCCCACAATTTCAAATTCACATGAACAGAAGTGTATTTTGAGATAATAACCCTGTTACGTGTTTGTAGTCACCTCTCGTCGCAGAGGAAAGGTGGCAGAAGGAGTTTTTCCCTCCCTCTCCTCTCTCATCCTCCTTCAACCCTGTTTCTGGTAATTATCTCCTGTAAACACAAATTTCTGGACTGGTAACATCAGAAAGTTTGTTAATCAAAAAGCATTTTGGAATATCTTGTAGCAAGTTTAGGAACTGAGAAAATGAGTTCTTTAATGTTCAATTAACATACATTAGGAAGAGCTGCTATATTTTGTTAGCTAAAGTGTATTGCTTTCCTGTAGTTGCTAACATATAAGGTAATTTAAGGTAACTTCTTGCTTTGTAGAGCACCTTCTAATGTGCTTGGCAAATTGCTGCTGGTCTTGAAAGACTGGATGGCATACTTTTCTGAATATGTGATGTTTTCCCAGAGAGCTTGAAAGAATGGCAAGGAAATTTAATTTTCTAATTTTTTTTTTTTAATTTTGTAAGATGATTTTTGTATTTGCCTCTCTTGCTCAAGGTGGCCTATGTGCTCCAGGACTGGTGGCTTTCTTACTGGTAAGTTGATGATAATAACTGGCCGTTTTTTTCTGCCTTTTCAGTCAAGTGCTGTTTGTTTAATTGAAAGGGAATGGAACCTGCTCTAGAATAGTTCAGATCTTCCTCTGGTTTCCACTTCTTTTGTGGGGGAAAAAATTTAAACTTTATGCGAAGTGTAGACTGCAGTTGCATCTATTCATGTGACACATGGCAGCGTCAATACATGAGATCTTTTGAACTAAAGATTTCAACAGAGTTGAATCTAGAAACAGCAGCACACACTCATTTGATGATGTTATCTTCTCTGTGCATTTCCACAGGGCAACTCATCAAGAAAAGTTGAATCTCACAACAAATGGAAATAATGGAACAAAGGAGACCGGACCTCTAGACCTTAACTTTTATTTGGGAATTTATGCAGGTAATTGCACATGCACGTGTGTGTGTGTGTGTCTAACAACTATTTATTATCTGATAGAGAATTTTGAGAGGTGCAAAGCAATGTATGAGGAAATGTGATTTCTAGCAGTAACTGATCAGTGTCCTAACAGATTAGAAGCCTGCCTGAGTGTTGCTTTCTGATTAAATTGATTGGAATAAATAAAATAAATCTGACAGAAGAAATAGGTTGAATGCAGAGTCTTTAATTGCTTTGTCTGGATTTTGGAAAGTAAATCAGGAATTGAGTATTTGCAAAGTCAGTCACATTAAGGTTGTGGTTATTGTCTCCATAGTAGTAAGTCATTGAGCTAAATCTTCAGTCATTATATGGATGGCAGGAGGGATTAGAAATGGATCTTTGTTCTGTGCTGTTCTAAAACTTGGCATGGCTACATTTCTTCTGAAGTGCCATAGCAAAAGAACAAGTTTTTAAAAGGCGTCCTAGATGGATATGCAAAGCAGGTTGTTAAAAAAAAATTTCAATATATTTCAATAGGTAGCATTATGCTTCTGAATATTCAGAAAAGGGCGTTGATCCTTGCATTCAGGCATCCAAACATCTTGAAAAACTGCTCTGAGATGTAGTAAAAGTTGCCACAGAAAAATCATGTGCATTCGCTCAGATTCTGCTGTTTAACACTCCTGGTGATGTGTGGTTTTGTATGGCATAGTAATTTCTTCATGGAGATGTAAATGATTGGTGTGAGAAAACAGGTGGAATGCCGGAAGAGTATGCATTGAATGTATTCAGAAACATCTCCATGGGTGAGAGAATAGGTGCAGGATTTTTTGTTTAGTTTGTTCTCTGGAATCCACGTGATCTAAGGTGGCTGACAGAAAACATTGTGTTTGGCCTGGAAAGCAACAATTTAGGAGCCAGATAAACTTGGCTCTTATTTTCTCTGTGTAATGTCTTATTTCGTGCACTGTTCCAGTGGACTGCACAGTATGATTAAATGTGGCAAATTTCACTTTCTCTGACCAGGTAGCCTAAACCACATTAGTGAAAATTCTATCCTTTAAGGAATATTTTGCTCTAGATAGCAACAACAAAAGAACAACAAGAGAACAACAAAAGCTACCTTTATATTGAAACGTTTAGATGACTTAATGAGATATTCGCAGTGGTTGAACAGAGAGCATTGACTTACCTACACAAAATTGTAAGTGAAGTTGACAAAGCTAGCTTTAAAAAGGTAGTACATTTTATATGACATACATGATAATCCAATTTATCTTTTTCAATAATCTCTTAAACAGTATAAAACAATATAACATTTTTATTTCTGATTCTCAGTGTTTGGAAAAACAAAAAACCCCCCACTGTAGTAGGTTCTTCTTAGTCCTTGTTGCTCCTGTGAGACAAAGATTTTGAAGAGTAAAATTGCTGTTAGTAGGGAACACTGTTGTCCAGAACTGAGGTACCAATTCCACACCTCTTCTATAAGAAGAACATGCAAAGGACCCTTGTCTCTCTCATACTGGGGTTCTGAGCTCCTGAACAGGGAAAGGAGAGACAGACTAGGTGAAGGACTTGGAAGCATGTCTTGTTCCGCCTTCTCCCCAGCCACTGGGTCTGTTCAGGTGTTTTGTTCTGGGAGGGTCATACCAACAGCTTCCAGCTGCTTCCAGGCCTGAGTAAAGTTGTACAGAAATGTGGGGTTCCCAGGATGTGGTCCCTCTCCTCGTGTTGCTCCCACAGACTGCTCTTAGGAATGGGCTGTGCCACAGCCTCCTGCTTTGTGCCTCTCCAGCTTTCCTGTTCAAGTAAATGCAGTTACTCCTGGAAAAATTGTCTTCTCTTACCTGGCTTGGAATACAGCAGCTGGGACAAGGCAATCTCTCACCCCAGCTACCATCTTTTTTCTTAAAAACAGCTCCTCGCAGAATGTAACCAGTTAACTGCAGGCAGACAGATGAAATAGTGAAGATAGCTTTTTTTGTTCCCTGGGAAGATACAGAAGGAAGCAGGATGGGAGAGTGTAACCATATCACATAATTTAAAAACCTCCCTCTTTCCCACTTTTACTGTAGCTGTTCCTGAATTGTGTATGTTTTTAACCTGCCCTTAGAATAGGCAAGGTTTCCCTGCTGATAGGTGGGGTCTAACTTCAGCAGGTCCTCAAGACCTGAGGTAGCTGTGCTGATTTTCTGAAGCAGATCGTGTGGAGCCTGGAAGCTCTGCTAAAAGTAAGGTTTAGACCTTCACTGTGTTTAGACCTACCCTTATTGACAGGGAATGTGGGCACTCACATTGGAGATTATGCACAGCAAACAGAGCAAGAGCAATCTCATTATTTTCTTCAGTTTTTTGCCCTGTAGCACCCTTGTCTTGCAAGCAGAGTTGTGCCCAGAAGAGAGACAAAGAGTCTGCAGACCAGTGCTGTAGAAGGACTGTTTCATGTGGCATAAGGAGTGCGTCCTACAAAGTGTGAAAGACGTGTAATTTAAATGATTTGGTGTGTTTTCCAAGGGGAAGAATGGCGTGAGTGGTTTGGGCTGATTGAGAGTAACTTAAGGTTGTCTCTAAATAGCCATGTGTATTTTACTTGTCTAATACCGGCTGACAAGTGTTGCACCTTCACAGTGACCTCTGCAAGCCACAATAATATATATGGCACTGTGAAGTGAATTTTTTCATAATGCTGTTATTGAGAAAGTTTTAATACATGTTTATCTCATGGGTTAAGAGATAAATACATATTTATCTCATGGGTTAATCTCAGACATTTCCTGTTTCTATGAAGTACCAATTTTTTCAAACAGGAAAAGAGAAATTGATTAAATTAATTCTGTGATAGTAACTGAAGCTACTGACAATGTACCTGTGTTTTGCACTCAGTCTGAGTCCCCCTAGGCTTAAGTTTGGATTCTTGCTATATGCAGAAGTCCAGAGAATTTGATTTTAGTGCAGTTTTATATTTAACTTTTTTTTCTTCTGAAAGATCTGTATCTTTTTGGAGGCTCTATTCATGTTTTTTGTTTGTTTGTTTTTATTTCAGGTTTAACAGTGGCTACAATACTATTTGGTATAATAAGAAGTCTTCTGGTGTTTCAAGTTCTTGTCAATTCTGGTCAGAATTTGCACAACAAAATGTTTCAGTCCATTTTGAAAGCTCCTGTCTTGTTTTTTGACAGAAATCCTATAGGTAAGTTTATTATTAAAAAAAAAGGCCTCAGTATTGAATGTATCTCCTTGATTGCACAAATTGTACCATTTCTGGACAATTACAATTTGATGGTATTTTTGCACTGTCGTTGGGTTCTTTTGCTTCTTTAGTTATACTCCCTAAAGCTAAATTTTTACTTAAACACTTAAATTTAACAGTGTAGTCCTTTTCAGTTTCAAACTTAGACTGCTTATTGATAGTTCATCTTACTGTCTTTAAGTGCAGCATACAGAATGATGAATTAGCTGTAGCTTTGGTGTTGTACATTGACCTGTATTTGCAGTGCTGTTCTGAAGCAGTTTCACAGGGTGTCTCCTGTATGCTGAATGTGTATGAATGCATTTTGTAAAACTGTGATCCAGATCCTTATGTTCTTCAAAAGAAAGGAGGGAGAAGCTGGAGCAGAGTGAAGAGAGTGGGGAAGTGGGTGGTACTGACTGACCAGCCAAAGGTTTCTCTTTTACATGAGAAACAGAAACCTGATGGTCTTCACTCTCTTGGAAAAAAATGGTTGTGGGTTTGTTCTCATAGCACCAGGAGGCATTTAATTGTAAGGATATATAGGGATGGCTTTTTTGTTTCAGAGGAAGGAAATGTTCTTTCCAGAGAAAGAATATTTTCAGGAAATAGATAGGTTCATGCCTATGATATGATGAATGAAATATGTACAATTTAATCTTAAAAAACACCCCTACAACTGCAGAAGTTTAGGGCTGTTTTACATGGTCTGCTTGTACTGTGAGTGTGTGGAAATGTAAATTCAAGGCCACTGGAAAGGATTAGAAGGGAAGCTCAGGAAATGGGTTACTGGAGAGCACATACATGAGAAGAAATCCTAGTGCTGATGTGTCAGGGATTTTCCTCTTCTCTCTCTCGTGTATGTGTGCGCAACAAATGCAGTAACTTTTTTTTGAGGGAGTACATAATGATCTTGTAAGAATGCCCATAAATCTGGCTCATACAACAAGCTAAGAACTGGAGAGAAAACATCAGCAACAATGTAGAGTAACACCAGTTTGCTTTGTAACGCTGTGAAGCTCTAATTAGCTGTGCATTGTAAAACTGACATTCATAAAACCTGCCTGTCACTGGTGTTCACACATTGCTGTGACTTAGATGTGTGTTTCTATTAAACAACAGATATTTTATAATAGAAGATTAACTTCAGGATGCATATATTTCTTTCCCTTCATCTTTCTTTTGTTCAGGGTGGCATGCAAAAGTACTGCTGTTCTGATCTCTGCATTATATGAAAAAGGAAAAAAGAGGAGAGAAAAGATGACAATGGGACAATGTTCTTTTCCAGAATTGCAGCATTTAGCAGTTCTGAAATCCATTTCTACAATCTATATTTCATTGTCTGATATACATAGATTTTTTACTGTTTATTTATCTTAGAACTTCACATGCTATTTCTGGCATTGAGGTGGGGTGTATTTTTTCCCCTATCTTTTTTTAAATATGTCTGTGAAAGACATATTAAGAAGAAATTGAAATTATTAAATGTGCCTTCTTCTAGGGCTGGGATTGTAATGCCTAAGCCAAACTATTAGTTATCGTATCCCATATTAGCAAAGCTACTAGTGCAATGTCATATCTGTCATTTAAGCATCCAGCGTGTTCTCAGTATTAGTCTGGAACCTCTAAGACCTCAGCAGAAGCAATTGCTGAACTGAATTTTGCTGTTTTATTTATCAAAAAATAATCAGTAATTAAAAAATGCCATGGCTAGTATTTTGAACACATGGTGATCTGTGTTCCAGAGTTGAGGAAGGAAACTTAAATAGACATCCCAAGCTCTTGGTAGTTCTTACTGGGGAAGCAGAGTAACGAGGAGCATCAGGGAGTCGACATTAGGAAATGGAAATGCGTGGTGAATCATGACATGTCTGTCAGCTCCCAACAGTGTAGATCCAATCAGTCTTCGTGAATAAATGAGATGACTTACTTCTAAAAACATTATGCTTTGTGAATCAGTTTAGACATGAGCCCAAGATCTCTCTTTACAGATTGCATTAGCAATATATAGGGAGAGGAAGGTTGTAAAAGAAATAGTGACTAGCATTTTACTCAGATGATAGAAGAATGTCAGTGTATTTTTGGAACGTGGATTTCACAGCAGAGAGGGAGAAAAGGAATAAAAGGACCCCTCTCCTGTCTCCCTTCCCAGCCAAGAATATTTGTATGTACACAGATTTCGCCTTTCTGTAATTTTGCATAGGTCTAAAAATAGTTAAACGTTACTGCATATTTTGCATTGGAAGAACCTTATTAATAAGTGACTGTCTCTCTCTTTCCTTCTTAAGCATTTAGCCTAACCCTACTGGGCTGATAATCCTAAGTGACCAAAGTGTATTGTCTTACCAAGCATTCAGAAAAAATTGCCATTTTTTTATGACTGAAATTCAAATTTATCAGCAGGTATCTCTACTGCATCACTTACACAGCTATTATGAAAGCTTGATGGGTAGTTGAAGTGTTAGTATTTTGGGTTTTATCACATCTGACTTGCCTGCATTTGTTCACAAAACACTTTTTTTTTGGGTGTAGAATTTGGCTCTCTGGAAACTTCCTTTGCTCTTCTATCCATATCCCAGCAAGGGAATGACATGAATGTCAAAGTATCTGTAAAGCAGGAAGATGTGGACATTTTCTATTTCATAGTGAATGCTTTATATGTTGCTCTTCCCGTGTCACTTGCAGGAATAAAAAAGGGTTGATTTCTGTGCACGTCTGGCACAAGAGGGCAGCATGATCTGTTTTATCCCAGTCGAGTATTACAGCTGCTTCTTAGAAGGATAACAAAATTCATCTGTGAAGTTTTTAGGGATGATATTTGAGGAGTGAATTTTCAGCCTCTCTGTCGAGCAATACTAATGTAATTCCATTCAGTTGTCTTCATTATCTGCAAGAATAGTATTTTCTCCTGATCTTTTACACAATAAGCTTTTCAGCTTCATGTAGTGCTGAGTTTGGGAACTTTTTTCGTTTTGGAAATAGTGGCCAAAAAGTCAGATAACCCTCTAGAGTCAGAAGCATCTCACCAGGGAGACTTTCTTCAGCCATTATTCCTTTTAATTTCTTTTTCAAGATGTTTGTAACACTTCAAACCAGATTTGTTATAAAGCTGGGTGAAAGGGACCTGGACTTCAGCAGCAAAGACATGATTTGAGACTTGCCTCTTTGAAATTAGTTTCTCATTGAATAGTTCAGAGGATCCTGCTTTTTAAAAGCTTCAGGATTTTGTTCAAGATTACTTGCTTAGCTTGTAAATGAATTGTTCTTTTCTGGGATTTAGGGACAGAGATTAGAGGAGTGATGCTAATGTGTAACTGCATAATTTTCAGTTATGGCAGTTTTAGTGTAAATTCTGTGTAATTTTGAATTGCATAGAGTTTAGGAAGCTGAAACCTGCTGCTGCTCTGCTGATGGATGCTACAAGAAGGAATGGATGATATGCATTAATTTGTTCACATAAAATAGAAATCTCTTCCCCTTCTAGAGAATCTGTCTGAAATTTAAATTGAACCAGAATCACTACACAGGTGCAGTTTTTTTTATTTTTCCCCTGAGTCGTATCTCCCCAAACTCTTGATTCTGACAGTTACAGGAGAAAAAGAAGTATTTTGGCAGACTTTACAGCCATTTCTGGCCTTCTTAGAAATGGGAAGCACTGAACTGTATGATGGTTGTCCTCGACCTGTTAAATTAACAGATTTCCCCACCCCTCCCAAATGCTTTGTGGAAGCATTAAATAAACATTGATCCCTTTGGATGCTTACCTAGACTTTGAGATTTGACCAGGTTATAGAGAGAAATATTCTTTTTTGGTTTTGGCAGCCAGAAATGACATGCTGAACTGATAGCTAGTAGCAACACATGAAAGCAAACTCCAAATATAAAAAGATGAAAATGTAAAAGAAAGCTGTTGTTATAATGAAGAGTTTGTTTTTCTTTAAGGCATAAGGTTTTAATTATGGTGTTCATAAATCAAGGTCTGAAACGCTTATAATTTGACAGAGAAAGTTTCTTTATAGGATTAAAAGCATGTTCATCAATGCACAAATGACTATCTGCATTTTATCTGACAGAAGTGTCAAATGGGCAATGTTGTTAAAGTGTTTCAACCATATAATATTTGCAACGAATATAGTATTTCAGCAGTCTGAAAATTACAATGCTGATAATGAGGTTGTTAAATTATACTTTATCAGATGGATAGTGAAACTGCTCTAGTTAGTGTACATGAATGTATGCTTGTTCACACAAGTGATTCTGCTGAACAAGTAGCATGTTTAAACAAGAAATACTGGTCCTAAACGGTGTGATTTACAGTAGGTGGTGTTTTGGCATATCATGCAGTTAACAAGGCAAAGCTTTATGTTAAGATACTTGGTTTGTAGTCTCATTCATCGGTGATATAAATATTCAGTGGCAGTGCCAGGAAATGTATTGTATTCCTGTTTGACTCAGTGACTCAATGGCTTTCTTTTTTTTTTTTTCTTTTTTTTTTTTTTTTTGGAAACAAGATCTGTCCTATCTTTCTGATGCAGTTTTCAGATACATCCTTGTGGTCAAGGTGAATTCTGCAGGGTTGTGAAAAACTGTACCAGCTCTTTTGACAGCTTTCATGTTCTCTTAAGCTAATACAAAAAAATATGTTGTCATTAAAGCAGCAGAGGCTTTGTTTTCAACTCTCTGTGCCAAGCTCTAAAGTAAATTCACATGTGCACAGGTTTGTTAGTTTATGTTGAAAAGAAGTCCCTATAGGACAGCCTTTTGTTGTAAAATAAAAACACAGATTCTCTCTTCCGTGTTGGTAATCACTTGCATTTGTTGTTATTAAGATGGCAACACAATGGGTTCCATCAATCATCAAGATCCTTAACAACCACACAACGTTGTAAATATTATGTTTGGGTGTTTGAGTGGAACAGCTCGTCACTGAAGTAGGTGTGGTAATTAAAACCTGTTAGGTTGCTACATGTGTTAAAGAAAAAACCCTTTAATGTTCTTTTCATATAACAATGGCGATATGTACTTTAAATCTTATCAGGGTGTGATTATTAAATGATATTTTATGGGAGTTGCTCATTTACTGTTAGTATTATCATGGCTTTGTTAAGAGTTTAAATAGTCTTATACTGCCATGTGTTTTATCAGCATTGTGATTCTTGTCAAGAGCCTTACAAAGTTGATTGCTATAGGAGTAGTCTTTAAAGTCAGTTAATGGCACTCTAGAGTTATGTTTACATTTATTATCTATTAGGGTAACTCGATTCAATTCTATCCTATTCTATTTTGCAATAATAATTGAATGAAACTTGGCCATAAACGGATGAGACAAGCCCATTACATTTTCAGTTCACCAAGTCAGAGCTCACCCCATTTATGCCTGATACGGGAGATAAAATTAAAAGCTTTACGGAAAAGCTGTTTGTAGGAGGGGATGAGACATTATTTGATAGGGAAATAGCGTGAAGCTTGTACTGACAGCCACTTCCAAGTGCAGCCTCTTGCTTCCCCGGCACAAGATTCCGCGTCCCTTCGTAGGGATTTTCTATCTTCTTCACATTAAGATCCCCTGGTGGGGAAAACAGCCTGCTGTGAAACTCATTTCTAGCCATATGCTGACCTGCCCAGATACTGCAAAGTCTAGTTGTTTTCATTTACTGAAGCAGCTGCAGAGAGAGCTGCTCTCACCCCACCTCAGCCGAGCAAAAAGGAGGCATGGAATGTTGAGCAAGACAGGGAAGCCTAATTAAAAATACTGGCTTTAGACGACTGCACAGAAGCTGTTCAGAGACATCCCTTTCCTGCAAGTGTTACTGGAAAATAATAATGAAACTTTGTTTTAGTCTTGCGTAGATGGCGTGCGGTTTTGGGGAGATTTGTGGCAATGAGAAACTAAATGTTCATTGGAGACACTTGAAAACAGAGGGAGAGACTGCTGTAATATTGATGGAAACCTGCAAGGGACTTTAAAAGAGGACCCAGCTGAGGTGATGCAGCTACAAATAAGCTTTTAGAGATAATCCAAAATGGAGGGGGTTTTTTTGTTTGTTTTGTTTTGATAACTATTTTGAGTTTGTACCTTTTTTTGCTGTTTTTAATCTGTTTGTAAATTGTGGAATGCTGCTACAACTCCTGTGGATAGCGGTGACTGGAGGTGCCACATGGATAGAATGTCCTTGCTTGCTTGCACGGGAAATGAACATTTCTGAGAAATGAGGAAAAACTTAATCAAAACTCACTTCATTCAACCTTGGAACAAGGCATAAGGATTTCCAAGAATAAATTACTTTGGAGAAGAGCTGGGCAGGGATGATGAACAGCCTGGTGGTGAGACCACATGTCTGGAATGTGGGAAAGGCAGTCCAGGTCTTCTTCCCCTCTGGTTTATTGTGAGCCTTGGATATGTGGCTCCCCCACGCCGGGTGACAGCCGCGCTCATCAAGCACTTGGCTCTCCTGGGCTCTTGGCTGTGCCATAACCTTCCGCTGCTGTCCCTTATGGACACACAAACACAGTTAGACCACTGTGGTGTTTGCGGGGGAACTAGCCCGCTTTGATGGGGTGTCTTGGTTTTTTTGTGTTTTTTTTTTTGTTTTTTTTTTGTTTTTTGTTTGTTTGTTTGTTTGTTTGTTTGTTTTGGGTTTTTTTTGAATCTGAGTAGCTGGGAATTAAAATGGAACAAACGCTATCACAGTGCAAACTCATTTCATTGGCACTGTTCTGCTCTATACTGCACAGAATTCTTTCTCCCAGATGATCCTAGGTAATCTGCACTGCAGCATCTGGATGAATTAATTAGTTGAGGTTTCTTTTTTTTTTTTTCTTTTTCTTTTTTTTTTTTTTCCAGATTGCCAGCATCTTGCAGATTATGCAACAAGTGAAGATTAGTTTGTGCCTGTGGTGATCTTGTAGAGTGTTTGGAAACAAAAGGCGCTTCTCGATCCAAAATTAAAATTTTAGTGTAGAAAAGAATGGCTGTTGTATGAGAATCTGCCTGTTTTGGCAATCCAGACTAAAACCCAAAGAATAGAAATAACAGCCGAAGCAGAGGTATTGAATCGAACTTGACTTCAGTGTGTTGTTCGGTTTAAAAAATACAAACTTTATGTTATTTACAAATAGTACAATACAGCATTGCTTGCTGTCTTCCACCCTGTCTTCCTCAGATAATTTTTTTTTCCTTCATCAAAATCATTAGGTACTTTGTCTGGGGCTTTTTGTTATGTATTCAGGTGAATACATATGCAGAACCTCCTTCAGGTTTTGATTTTTGATGTCATTTTGTGGAAGATAATGTTACATTTGGAGAGGGCAACATTATTACAAGCTGTATGTGTTGATAGCTACCAGCCTTAAGAGAGCTTTTCAAAGTGTTCTAAAATAGCATCAAGCATATGAACAACATTTTTTTGTATGTTTTATTAGTTACTGGACAGTAGTCCTGTAATTAGAGTGGTAGTGTGTAATGGACAATAATTATTGCTTGTGGCTATACTGACCTTGAGGCAGGTATCTTGAAACTGGAAACTGCACATACCTTTTTGTTTGGGGTTTGTTTTAATGTTCATTTAAATTTGGGCTCTAGTTGAACCTTTTCTTAGGCGATTCTTACTTGCATACTTAGTTGCCATAGCTTTTGATTTTGGCTTGAGCAGAATGTTTAGTTGTGGTGGTCCCAAAGGGAGGTTGTGGAGTGAGGAGGTTTCTGCAAAGTCTGGACAGGCTGGGGCTGCCTTAGCTATTACTCACCTAATGCTAGGTAGGAAGTTGTATTCGCAGAGCCAGCAGGCAGAGCAAGCTGCTGTATGGCAGGAAGGTGGCAGAGTCTTCATTCTCAGCTCTTTGGTTCAGAGTAGAGTGCCTTTTGTGCTCTGGAGGTGGTTTTGGTTTTTTGTTCACCTTTAAACTGTTATAAAAACTTTTAAATTACTTTTGACTTGTTTTGTGTTCTAGTTGTAGGATCCCCTCATCCTTCCTCATTTACCAGTTAAAAAAAGAGCATAAAGATCTCTAATATTTCTCAAACTTGAGCTTTTATCATGTGCTACTTGTGCAACATTTATGACGTTTGGAAATCCAAAAGGAGAGTTAACTTTTCATAAGGTCATGGTTTTTCTGTCTACTGACATAGTTCTGGTCAGTTTTCATCCACTCTGTACTGAATTCATCCTCTGCTTTCTGTGTCCAGGAATGCTCCTTTTCTTGCCCTCTTTCACTCCTAAGTCTTCACCACCTTGAGTTAGTGTTGGGCAGAGAGTGCAGAAGGTGCTTGGAAGTCTGAAGGTGCTTGGAAGTCTGAGAAGGTGAAGATTTGGAACTTCTTGCTAGCAATTATAAGGAGTAATAGATGGAAAAGAGATGGTCTAACTCTTCCTCAGTTTTCTTTTTATCAGATGTGATGAGATTTCTGTGTGTGTGTGGTAAACCTCTCTTTTCTCAATGAAGTTACTGTCTGTTTAATATGTAAATGATGCAATGCAGAATATTGCTAATTCATGTGTAGGCAAGAAAAAACACTGCCTTGTGGTAAACTTCCCTTCATTGGGAATACATGTTTCTTTGTCCCTGTGTGTATTCATTTCTCAGCATAATTTCATGTTCGTAAGTTCAAATGTTCACAACCCAAAATAAATAGTTTAGTCTACATTTTAGGCAAAATTCCTACATCTGTTCTTAAGATGTCATAATTCATTTCTCATACAGGAATACTGTCCCTGCCCCATCCTTTCTAGGACATGCCAGGAGGACAATGAGTGATTAGATGCCAGGGGCATTTGCTCAGTGTTGGGTTTTTCCCTGCTCTCTCCTTTTCAATGTGAATAGTTAAAGCTGTAAACTCTTGTTCCTCTCTTCTTTTAGAGTATTTTTTTTTTTATTAGAATCTGTCATGCTGATCTTTGGAGAAGAGGTGGTGTTTTGTCTTCACTCAGAGAGTTAAGTCCCTGTGCTTAATTATGGGTATCTAGGATTTGGAAAGTGCCACTTAGATTAAGAGAAAGAAATGAACTGTAGTTTTTTTTTTTAATATATATGGATATGTGAAGCCCCATATGCTTTCCTTGAGGTTGGTAAAATACGTCTTTCCTTTCTCCCTTCATTAATTCACCAGTCTCCTTTTAGAAGAACAGTTCTCCTCTCTCCTGTCTCAAGAACCAGCCAAAAGTAAACAATTACAGTTAGCTTTCCAGAATATTTCTGGTATTTCCAGACTAAAAAATGTTGAAATGATTTAAGGAAGAGTTGGTAGTTCTTACCTTTAGTCAGATAATGTTCCCTTACCGTTGGAGAAAAAATAATTATTGTTTGGTGCTTCTTTGAGACAAAAGATACCTGCAGAAACCTCTGCAAATTTAAAGCCTCAGAACTGTGAAATATAGATGGTTTTAGCTTTAGAAGTGTCCATCTTTTTTTTCTATTAAACTAACAATATAGGGAGATTTTTTTTCCATCAGTATTTTCAACAGAAAACTAGTTATGCTAGACTTATTCTAATATTAAGAAATCTTATCTAAGGAGCGCTTTCAAAATAAAGCCAAATTTGAGAGAAAAAAGTGCCTTGAGGTTTTTATAAAGCTGACAAGTTTTAATATTCCAAATACGTAGTGACAATGATCTTTTTTCATAATTAAGCTACAAGTATGAGTTAATATTGAATTCAAAGCCATTCACTGAATGCTGCTTATATTTAAACCCCCAAAAATCCCCAAGAGAAAAAATGGAAAAACAATCCCAACATTTTTTTTTTTAATTCAGATAAGAAAAAATAAACTCTGCAGCACCTCAATTTAATAACCAATGTTGCTCAGCTACTACCGAAGGCTTAAGGACAGTGTTTAGAAGTGATTGTTCAGAAATAAATGTTTCTCTAAGATTATGAGGGCTTATACAGATGATTTTGTTCACCTGCTGAGTGTTCAAGAGTGGAAATGTCCAATCTGACGCTTTCCAGAAGTGTTTGTTTGCTTGAAAAAATAGAAACATTCCTGTGGAAAAATAGGATTTAATTAATTTTTGTCCCATCTTAGCCACGTACTAAAGCAATATTATTATGTGCTTTTAATAGAGACACAAATGTTTAGTGGAATGCAAAATCCCAGGTTTCTGAAATGATCTGAGATGTTTTTAGCTTAAAATGTAGTGCTGTGAGCACTGCTTAATTTGTTAATATCTTCCTGCTCTGCCTCTGTTGTTTGTACTTCTCATGAGATTCAAGATGTTAAAATGCTTGTTGAGTACTTGTCATTAATTTTAAAATGGGCATGGAAGGGTTTTGAATAGAAATCTTATGTATTGTTCAATTAAATGGGCAGAAAGAGAACAAGTTAGTACAATTGAAAGACAGTACATTTGGATTAGATATTAAGGAAAAATTCTTTGCTGTGGGGTTAGTGAGGCACTGGCACAGGTTGTCCAGACAAGCCTGTCGATGCCTTATCCTGGGAAGTGTTCAAGCCATGTTGGATGGGGCTCTAAACAACCTGGTCTTGTGGAAGGTGTCACTGCCCACTGAAGGGGGTTGGAACAAGGTGGTCCTTAAGGTCCCTTCCAACCCAGGCCCCATTCTATGTGTCTTTGATTTTATGGGTCTTGGCAAAACAGAAGGATACATTGATTCTTTGACTCCCTGAGGAGGGCATGCAAAAATACTCTTCCAGCTAGTGACCTGCAGCACTTTGGTAGCTTTGTGTTGTATCTGAATTACTGTGAGGTAAACGTGATGAGAAAAAAGTTTCAGCATGGAAGAAGGCGGCTTTGAAGGCCTTTCAGACCTCTCCGTTTTAGTGCTAAGCAGAGATTTATGCTTTCATCTCATCCTTAAAGGGGTGCTGGTTCTTCGTAATGGAACTTGACCTGCAGGATGGACAGAGAATGCTGTTGGTGTAAGAGAAAGTGTGATGGGTGTAACATTTCCTCCTTAGACCAGTTCTTCCTCTTGCTGTATGCCTTTCTGCTGCGATACCAAAGCAGTTCAGAGAGGAAGCAGAGCAAGGAGGGCAGTTACTTTAATTAGTGAATTTTATCCTCAAAGGCTTTTCGATCTAATTTGGTCTTCTGATTTTCTGTTGATTCTTCCAAATGCTTCAGACTTAGTCAGACAAAAGCCTTTTTCTTCACAATTGTCAAATTTCATTGGATCTCGAGTCTTGGTGATAGAGCTTAATTGTCAGCAAAATAAGTCTTGGTTTCTGTAAATTGTTTGATCCTCAATTGGTTTAGAAGTGACAATATACTTTCGTTTACAGGGTTTAGATATTGTTTTCATGTGGCATGTAGAGCAAAGTTGGGCCAACCAAAAACATTATTTCAGTTGTTTTCTGTCAGGAAGGCTTAGACAAAGAGCTTAGTCTCAGATCCTTTAGAGTTCAAGTATCTGCCACTAGGGGCAAAAATTATTTTCCTGTAGGCATTCATCTTTTATTGTAGATTTACCGTGCTGCTTCACTTGGTTGATAATCTAATTTAAACCTCAGAGATGATTCATACGTCCTCAAGGGGATTCACAGCTAGTTCAAATTGTCTGATGTCAGAACTTCTCAGTTCTTCTAGGATCTCTTTTCTGAACATAATGGTCCTTTGGGTGTTTGAATGCACTGAGGAGGAAAGAATGTAACTCATGCAAATGCTAACACTTGAGAGATACAGTTTTAGAACATACTTCGGATGTTTTTTCAGATTAATTTGGATTTCTAGTTCGCGTAACTTGTGATGTCATGACTTAATTTAGGTCCTAATCATGCCAAGTGGTCTATTGTGGACAAACTTCTGCAGTTATGAGCATGGTACCTGTTGAAATAAGGAACTTTCTGGAAGGTAGAATAGGCCATGTACTTTGCTAGAGACTTATGTTTTATAAGCCCAGCATTTTGTATACCTGTAATATGACTGTTTTCCAAAACCTAGATGTCAAGAGGCATTTTCAATTTCCATTCTCAGAAAACCAAAAGAATCAAAGAAACAAACCCCCAACTGTCCAGAAGGTCCTAAAAAGTTTTAGAGTGATCCAAAGACTTAAACATGTTTGTGAGCCTTCCTAAAGGCATGACCACTGTATAGTTGACCACTAAGAACTTTAGGAATTGAATGTTCATATTTGGAACGTGAACTGCTATTTGAGGACTACTTCTCTAGAGTCAGGCAAGGACAAAATAGACATTTGGAGAATTAAGAGGTTTGTAAATATCATTCAGCTATGATGAAAAGTTTATTGAACACTTTTCATATGCATTCTAAAATTAAGCTACAGTTTGAAAACTATCAGAGCCAACATTAGTTCTCGAAATGCTCTAATTAAATAAACTACTATGCTAAGTTGTTATTAATTAATACTCTGTAATTTTAATAGTGGTTAGTTTATTAACACAGTTTTGCCTTCTGTGGTTCTTTTGCTTGGAGGTATAGTTTTGTTTCATATGTTTTAACGATGTATCCACAAATTGATCCAGAACCAAGTTCTGTGCTCATGCTGTTTTGGGAAGAGAGAAACAAAAGCACAAGATATTTTTCTGTCGTTTGCTTTCATTATTGTATGGGTATTTTTCCATTTTATTCTTGCCTTGTCAGAAATTTGGTGTCTTTTTCAATACAGAATAATGGCAAAGCTGTTGTTTTGAAAGAACCTTTCCCAAAATGTCTGGGGTCAGATTATGATCAGTGATTATTTGCAAGATTTTAAATGTGTACTACAAAATATAACTTGTGCTTCAGGTCCATGAGAGGATTTAATAGTGGTTTATGAATACATAAATATGGAGACTTGAGTGATGGTATTTTTGTCATAGTCTTTACATGGCTCCTCTAGTTGTCCTGTTTGTTACAGTCTTAGAACTTGTTTCATCCTACTGTGTCTGATGTATTTTCAGCAGAAAAGCTGCTGGTTTAAAAAAAGCGACAAAACCAAATTGTGGTGAAAATGGGTGTCAGGTTAAAAAATCAATGCATAAGTAAGTGAACTGTTAAAATCCAATGACAGACATGTTTTGAAGGAAGAAAGAAATAATTTACCAATAATTCCTTTACCTGAAATCTTAATTGGCCTTGTGAAATCTTAAGACTCTGTGTGAATGAAATTAAGCAAACTAATCAGAGTATACTCTAAAGACTAATGAGACACAACCATCTGTTTCCCCTGCAGTTCTATAGTTAGCAGAGTGAAATATGCTCTCATAAGGGCAGTTTAAAGCAAGAAGTAACTAGAATCCACTGGATTGTTTTCTAAAGACATCTCTTTCAATAGATATAAGTCTTCCCTCGTCTGGCAGAGTATAACCTTGTGAATAGTCTGTATGTGTCCAGTGCCTGTGGTTATGCAGCGTGTGCTGGGTTCACTTTGTCATCTTCCTTCAGGTGACACTGGCTTTTGACTTCCACAGTTCTAGTTTGGGAACTATTTCAGAACCTGAGCTCTCCCTTGCTGTATTTCCCCTGTTTTTCAGTGTAAAACACTTTTTCTGTTGGCTTTACGGCTCATGTGTTACTCCCCGGTCTGGCTCTTTTTGTCACTCTGCATTTCCAAAACATCAGTTCAGGCACTTCTCTGGTTTTAAGTGTTTCAGTCACCTTATGTCCACCTTCTGTTCTCAGTTGCTTTGTCCCCAACTCTTCCACACTTCCTAGCCTGTGTCTCGCTGCATTGGGCTTTGGGTCTTGGTTGTGTGTGAGGTGACATTTGTACCTAGAGCTTCTGCCATGCCATGGTGAAGGAGAATGGAAGAACCAATGTTGAAGGAAGAGAGAGAAGAGGAAGTGGAGAGTGGATATGCAGTGAATTAAGCTGAGGGTGAAGGAGAGGATACATGCAAGCAGGGCAAAAATTCAAGTCAGTATGTACACAAAGCTCTCTCAATATCCAAACACCCCAGGTTTGGTGACATCTGTGACTACCAGCTTGTCTCTTGACAATTCTGTCTTGCAGCTGCTCCCCAGGGCTAGATGGAGGGAAGACCTTTTCTTAATCTTACAGCCCCAGTATACTGTGAGGGAGTCTAACAGGAGTTGTAGGGAGGAGTATGCCTTGGTTTGTACATTAGCCTTCTCCCCACGCAAAGCTTTTACTCTTTGTGCACCTGGTAAACGGAGCAGTTGGCACATTCTAGTGTTTTTAACTCCCTCCCTCATCATTTTGCTTTTTTATCTTTCAAGCTTACATCTTTGTAACTTCCTGCTCACTGTGCACTTAAGTTCATCCACAACCTGGCACTTTTTCATCTTGAAGTCATCTCTTGAGATGCACCAATAGCATTGTAACCGCATTACACTGACAGCAGTTAAACATATGGGTGGGGAAAACTCATTAATTCTGTGACCCCTTTGTGTTCCTGTGCTTTAGAACACATCTTGTCCTGCAGCTTTCTGTTCCAGCTTACTGCTCCATCCTCCCCTAGCTCCTTATTCCTTCTGTAGTCAATTGTGTTGGTTTCTCTTAACTGACGCAACAAACTCTTCAGGACAGGGCACGTTACACATGGCTACGTGATGGTCCAGCCTGCATCATAGTGAGGCTCTGCCTCCCATTCCAGATACATTCATCCTCTTCTGGGTGTTTCTGATGTGCAAACAACAAATGGCAATGTTCTTGGGAGTCCCTTGTTGCAAGCAGCACTCTTCTGTTATAGCCTGTTTATTTATTTAGGAGTTCGTACTGTTGGACAGTTGTAAATCAGAGCTTCACAGTGAAGTCTGTCTTTGAACAGAACAAAACCAAAAGGGTTTGTAAATTGTATTCACTTCTGCTTGAATGACAGTTCAGTCAAGTAATTTTTTTCCTCCTTGGTGTGTATGTGAATTTTTTTCTGTGTTCACAGAGAAGTGAAGAAATGTTGCAGTTAACATACTTATCATTCTAAGTTTCATATTATTCAAAAGCCATGGAAAAGAGGAAATTATTGGAATTTTTTCTTTAATTTTAAGCAACATATATGTAAGCATATGGTTTTAATTTAACCTCTAGCATTCAGCTGTCAAAAAAAATCTATGGGAATTTATTTAAGGTATATTTATACATAAACATTAAAGGTTCTTTGATTTTGAGATATGCATGACTAATGTTTTAGTGTGGTCAGCAACTACTTCTCATTTGTAGCTGCTTATTTCCAGTACGTTTTTCTTTTTTGTTTCTGAGATGATGCTTTCTAATAGTTGCCCAGTAGAGGAGTACAGTAGAGTCAAAGGCAGTGCAGTATAACTTTTCAAAATGCTTAGCATTTAATAATGTAATTATTAAAATGTCATTCTTTTAATGTAATAAATTAAATATACAGTAGAGAAGAGGTCATATTTGGGTTTTTTTTCCCGCATTTGATTTCATTTAGTGTTGTTAATTATAGTTTAGGCTGTAATGAAGTTTACAGTGATATTTTTTTCCCCAGAAGTCAATGGCCCAAGGAAATGCATTGTCAGACTATATGTATATTCTCTTGGACATAACTTCTAGAAAAAAACTCTTGAGTTGTGGTTGCCTTCAGCTTTTGTGAGACAAAAGGGTTTCGGTTGTTTCTTAGGCAAGATTTGCAAGTGGAATTCAGTGCCAGGCCCAAAACAGAGCAGTAGGTGAAGTCATCTCTCCTTATGCCATAAAGCTTGCTCCGCTGGAAAGGATCCATTCTGTACCCTATATTAGGCCCCCCAAAAAACCCAAAGGATTTCATTCTATCTGTAGTCTCTCCCATGCTGATTGCTGTAGCCTTCAGGCATGCACCCATTTCCCACCTTCTGGTGCCATACTCTTTGCTGAGTTTTCCAAAGGGTGAATAGCTTCAAGAGCAGGGACTGAAGGAGACCTACAGCAGAAGTGCCTATAGTAGAGAATTAACGTGCCTGCTGGAGAGGTGGACAACCCACCTTCAGTGTATTCTCTGTGAGTGCTGAAAATAACACATTCCTCTGGATCACTGCCCCACCTTTGCCTCTCTGGTAAGTCCTGACCCCTGGGCTTGGCTGTACCTTTATAAACAGGATGACAGGTTTCCCAATATCGTATTTTGTGAATGGTACCTAAGTTGTGCATATAGTTGTTACCAAATGTTACGTGACTTTCCTCCAACATGTGGTTTAAAAAGTCCCAAATGGAAGGAAAATATTTATTTTCATGGGGCATGAGGGTGTGGGGTGTGTCTTCTTTAAAACAAAGAAAATTTTCTAGGAGAACGCTTTGATTATTTGCACAGCAGACTAAGTGAGCTTTCTGATAGCTATACCAGAATATCTCTTGAGTTCTGTAGTAATGACATTCCAGGCAAGGCAGGAAAAAATCTGTTGAAAATTATCGAGTGTCATCTATTGCACATTGTAGATAGCCAAACCCATGGGTTTTTAAATAAAATTTTCACCAGTGACTTTTTTATAGTAAGGGTAGCTAGAAAGGAAAACATATTTCAGGAATCATTACATGGGTATTTAATGAATGAACTTTATAGGGAATACTTCCTTTCCAAAGAGTCATGTATTCCAAAAGAAGAGGGAAAGAAAAAAAAACTGAAGAAAAAGAAACTAAAGAAAACTGAATGATCAAACTGAAGGGACATGCCAAGCAAAAGAGAAGGGTTTACAGAGTCAGATGAAGATGTGAAATGGCTCTGCTCTATGGCCTGTCCCGAGGCTTTATCCTCAGAATGGGTGGGCTAGGTAGAGGCCAGAAGTCTTGACTGTCCCAGGGCAGCCTCTATAGAATTCAGACCCTATAGGCTTCTAAGCAGAGGAAACAGTCCCTCTGGAATTCTCTTTCGTGGTTCCAAAAAAGGGAACAAGATAAATGGGAATCTGAATATACAGCTGGTAAAATATGGAATATTACTCGTTTCTGGAATGATGACCGTATAGCTGTGATAACCAGATGGCAGTTTCAACTAAGATTACAGGAGTCAAATGCTTTATATTCAGTAATGTCCTATTTCTTCATTGTCATTTTAGACTGCAGTGATGATTGAGCCCCTCTAGCTTCAACGCCAATTCAAAAAAAAGGGAGGGAGGAAGAGAAAAACAGTGAAACATTGGAAATTAAGATTCTTATTATGAGAATTATCTTTAGGAGGTAGAATGGTAAGCAAAGCAACAAATAGGATCAGATTTGCAAGAGCTATTTGAGACCCAGACAAATATTTTCTGAAATGCAATATTTAAAGCCTGTTATGAATCAAGTCTTGATAGTACAAATAGCATAGGAAAATTCCTTTATGTTGTTGGAAAAACCTTACCAGGAAGGTGACATAAAATTCCATTTTTATTTTATTTCTTGCATTGATGTATATTTATATATAGCTCCCAAATATGAAAATAGCCCTGATAGCTGTTTTTCTCCTCTCATGTAAGTATTCCAGTAACAAAATACTCTTCAGATATTTCAGTCCATCCTGATTTGTAGTATTCTGTTTAATTTTTTGTAAGCTCCTCCTCTAGCTAGACAACACTTGGGATATATTTTCAGCCCAAATTGGATTTGTAGCAGAAAGAGCTACACTACTCAAGTGCTCTTTCAGAAGTGGGTGCGTTTATGGTTAAATATTTTAGTGAAGAATTAAATTCATAATCTTGCTTGTAGAAAGTCAATATAAGACTACATTTTGTAGATAATGTTTCAGGTTTAAATTACACAGATGATTTGCAATGTGGTGAGTAGTTGAATTAGGTAACTTCATATGTGAAAAAGAAGGTGGTGTAAATCAATGGAAAATTTTGTCAGTAATGTATAATATGACATTTTTTTAGAGGCCAATTGATAAGAAGTTGCAAATGATTACCATTTTTAAGTTCTTTCCCCTTGTGGTAGGGTAAGGAGGCCAGTTGTAACTCTCCTGTACCCCCCTCCTCTAAAGAAATACCTTTTTTTTTTTTTTTCCCCAGTTGGACTATGTCCCTTAAAAATGGGACTTAAAAGTCATGTTGCTTATGTTGAAGCATACAGCAGAAATAAGGTTCTGCTGTATTTTGGCAGTACATTAGTTTTGATGGTGTCATTTTAGGTTGAGTTTTATTGTTTCAGTATGCTTAAATGTAGAATTTTTTCATTAAACTGAGGATAGCTTAAAATAATTTCAGTGAATGAATTGAAAATGAAACAGAGAGGATATCCAGAGCTTAACTTCTAGAATAGTTAGAACTTTGTTCTGGCAATCTTCATCATATATATTAGAAGTTTGATATTACTCCAGGAGTTCTGGGGGGGCTTACATGTGTCTGCTTCCATTTTCATTCTAATTATGAGGCAGAGATGTAGTTTTGTGCTCAGGTTCTAGCATAAAACTTTTTGCCAGAAGTTTCTACTTTTACATGATTTTGAATCTTCCTTTCACAATCAATTACAGGGTATGATTGCAGGGATCAATAATTAGAAAATTGCTGATGAATATTTTATCCCAGCTCTAGCATTCTTTTTTTTAAAGGGATCACTTTGTTAGCAAGTATAATACAGCACCCAAGTTAAATTCCATTCTGTAAATGCTGTTACATCTGGAATTGTAACCAACTTAGTTAATGGGTTACAATACAATGGGAAAGGCAGTTAGGCAGTGCAGAAGGTATTTTGAGATTTGCCAAGAAAGCGGATTTCAGAAAGAAGGAAAGTTACGGTTCCCTCCTTTTCTCCACACAATCAAGAGATTTTTCCTTTGTGTGCTTCTGCTTTTAATGGAGACCTTAGATAAAATTCCTGCATTGTATCTTATGTGAGGAGATTTCGGCTGGTGATAACAGATGTTAATACATGTGCTCTTCTGAGTACACCCAGGAAAAAGGACAAATCAACTGTACCACATAAATTACCAAAGAGAGAAAAAAAATTGTATAGAGCGTTGACCTATTTTGGTTTGCCGCAGCAGGGTGATTCCAGTCAATGGTATGTATGGACTAGAAAGCTCCAGAAACAACTGTACAGTTAGCATCAGTGTATTCATACTAGGCAATGTAGATGTCTCCATCAGCAGTAAAAATAAAAATTCATTTCCAAAGAAGCCTGTTTTCTGTTCTTATCTTTATCATAGTTATTCTTCTTCCTTTAAATCCTACACTTAAAAATAAGATCAAACACAGTGTTTGCATTTTCTTCTGCTTTCCTAACTGTTTTCTTGTTTGACAGCATTTGTGTAAAAAGTCCTTTTCAAGTAGTAAATTAATTTGGATAGAAGGCTTCCCACCTGAATTCATTACATGCTGGCAGTTTAGATAAATGGATATTATGATCTCAGCATATTTCGGCCCAGCACCACTGTGCCTATTTGCAAATGTCTAAGAAAGTGATAATATTCCTATCAGTTTCAGCCTGCTAAAGAAAAAAATGGGGTAGAATTTCTTATTTATATTTATAGGATGCCTGTGGGGAAGACAGCAATGCTGTAAATGGCAGTTTGTGTGGACATGTGGTGCTAAACATATATTAAAAAAAGATAACAGACCTTTTGACGTTTCTTTGTAGAAATATGGAAGAAAAGCCAGAGTAGATCAGTAATTGACAGCTATGCAGGAGATGCATTTCCAGATTTCTTTCTGAAGAAATATTTCACAAACTTACAATTCCTTTCATAGTCTGTAATCCATCTTTAATTATTTTGTTGATTTCACAGTTGTATTTTACAGGGTTGATGTAATGTCTGCTTCCTGCCAACATTTGATATGGACAATCCACTTTTGTCATTGCTTTGATGAAATGGCAGGCTGCTTGTAGTTGCAGTACTTGTTTGGTGTTGTTTTTTTTTTTCAGGGTGTGTGTTTGTGTGTGTGAACTGAGCATGGGTAAAGGCTTATCAGCTGCTGAATGCCGCAGCTTAACAGGAAGGTATGTGGGGAGCTGCCAGTTTGTACCACGGGCAGAATGGGAAGTGTGTTCAGTGCAGTTCAACGGATAGGCATTTAAATGTACTTGGTTCTGTACAGCTGTGTCTTCTATTCCTACTTTTTGAGTGTGCCTTTATTGCCACACATGCACTTGAGAGCATTATTTTGCTACCAGGTGTCCATCTAAAAGGGCTTTGGCATTCCAAGCTGTAATTGGGACTGTTGGAGTGCAGGATTCCTCTCTTTGGGGTCAGGAAGCCCATGCTGCACCATGGCTGTTGCAGGCAGCAGTGGCACCCAGCCGTGGTGTCATGGTGTCGGGGGGGTGGGGGACACGAGGGGCTTCAGCTCACTCAGCAAAGTTCGTGGCTGCACAGTGTGTGCTTTGGGATTGTCTGACGTGGGTCCATCCGAAGGTTGTCTGTCCTAGCCCAGGCGAGCATCTCCTTGGCATGACATACGTTCAAGCAAATGTGCAATCCTGGTTGGGGTTGTTTGTGTTTAGTTACACAGAAATGACTGAGTACTTTTTTGAATCTATTCTTTACAGGGCATCTTGCCTTTGGACAGGTTTCTGAGAGTTTGAAGCAAGGAGCGGATAAGAATGTCACATTTTCTCCATTGAAGGCTGGGCAGTGAGGGTGTTCTGGCTTCACTGTTTCAGAGTAGCTTAAGAGATTTTGAATATTTCTTTTCCTCTGGTAAATGCAGTACATGGATAGGGATATTTAAGCCAATTGCTATGGAGGACTTTAGGTTGCTATGCAAAGCAGTATTTATTAATAACATTTGCATATTGAAATAAAAAGTGTGATGCAATTAAAATTGCCTGCACTGAGGATTAGCCTGATCTCTGAGGGGAAAAACATTCCAAGAGTGTGCACCCGTGGACTCACATGCACAAACAAGTGGCAAAATCTTTCTATCTGTAGAAGGTCCTCTTCTTAAACCCTTCTTGTTTTCCAGAGAGGCAAATCAATGAAGTAGAGAAGTAGGGACAAAGTATTTCTGCCATGTGTGATGAAGCAAGCGGGTGTAAAGGTTTTGTAAACTCATTGTAAGGTATAGAAAATCAATGTGCCTACTCTATTGTGTTACACAGAAGTGTTTCAGTGAATGCCCTGGCCAACAAAGTATACCAGAAGTGCCAAATGCATTTAGAAATAATGTACTCTTGCTCTTAGGGTCGTTGGAATTTAGATTGCACAACATTGAATACTGTGGATGGTATTTGGCTATTCCAGTGGAGGATCCTAGTTTCTTGTTTAAAAAAAAAATCCTTTTCTGGTGTTTACATCTTAAGTGTTGATTCAGTTTGGATTATATTTCTTTCATGATAAAGTATGTATAAACATTTTAAAAAGGTGTGGCGCAGTCAAGTGTTTTCATTATTTGTATGATAGGTTTGAATATCTATTCCAAAGTATCAGTAGGCACCTGCAGAAGCAAGGTGGGTTTGTAGCACCTGAACACATTCCGATTCTTGCAATTAAAGCAGTTCACAGAGCAGGGAAGAAAAGAGTATCACATACTGAGGTTTGATGTCTTTTTCACAGAGGACAAAAGAGTTTTGATTCTTTCACTTCAAGTTTAGCCTAACTATTGTGTAGGGGAGGAGGTTTAATGAATCATTGTTTAACTTTGATACTGCCAAGTATTTGACCATTAAATAGTCTGAAATGTGTACATAGCACTTTGGTGACAGACCCGTATTTAACAGTGATTAATTGGCATTGAATAGTTATTTAATTACTTCGGAAGAAATCTAACAACAGTGTGTGTTCTGATTAAGTTATTTGATGTAAAAACAAACATAAGACTGCTGAAGAGAGCACGTTCCCTTTTGCAGCTTGCTGCTAACACTACACACCGCGTGGAAGCCTGAGTGATTGAAATAGCAGATACTATTCACCAGTTTGGATACTGTTGTAACATTGGCATAATTAATCCTTGATTGCTTAAAAGACTTCTTTTGTTAGTGGTTTGGTGAAATTTGACTGAAAAGTTTTAGCTGTAGTATATTCTTTTTGCTTTTGTAGCCCCTTGCTGGGATAAATAAAGGATGTAGGTATTAAGGGAGCTTAAATTTTTTTTGTTAATTGGATATACTGGACTGATCTAAGAATTATTGTTTCTTGGCATGTAAATGTATCTCAGAAATGCTTACTTAAAGAGTTTGGGGTGGTTGGAAATATGAACTATGGTAATGAACAGGGTGATGTTGATAGCCTGTAAGTTCAGGAGAAAAGGATTTAAAGGTTTTGGAGAGAAAAACATAATTTTCAGGTGAGGAGACTGGTAAGTTGTGCAGCTCCTGCCCTTCTTGAATGGCAGGTGCAACAGTTTCCATAGTCGAAAGACCCATTCTCAAAAGTTAGGTTTGTAGATTCTGGTAGAAGCTGTAGTCATAACTGTAAGCATTTTGAGTCCTGGCTCCAAACAGGTACTTTAATGTTTAAATCTGCAATGTTTTCTCTTGCATGCTTAATAATGCATAAGCAAGTCACTGATTTACTGTACTTTCAGTAAGTGGAAACAGTTGTTTCTTCATACCTTGTGAAATAGACCTCTTGTACTTGTAGATATCCTTATAAGTGAAGCAATTGCTTTGAATGCAATACTGTAATGGCTGTGAGGCATCTTGTGGATATTTCCAAAGCATAACACTTCTGCTTGGAGGTGCATTGCTGTCCCTGCTACATGGTGAAGGAACTTGCTTGCTTCAGTGGGTTACTGTAGCTTCCTTCTGTGTAGGGCATGGTCTATAAAATGCCAATTCAGTTACATCCATGTGAACAAGATGTGAAATGCATCTCCAGACTTGTATTTTCTCTTCTACTGTCTCTGTGGTAATAGAATTGAGAAACAGCAATGACAGAAATAAGGCTAAGGCTTGTGGGTTTGTTGCTTGCCTTTGGCTGTAGAAAAGCATTAATGGTCACCAGAAAAACAGTAGAGGAGGGAGATACAGACCTCCTAGCAATAAGCAAAAGATATTCCTGGTCTTAATGACTTCAGGTGTCATTTTCCAGAATTTCTATGTGAAAACACGAAATAGACTAATTTTTCAGTAATATAAAAATTCAAAAACAGTAAAGCTCTGCTATCAGAGATTCACTTTAATGTTAATTTGGGAAGCAACTGATTCATGTTGCCACTGTTTAATTGTATTAGGTGGACTGTGAAAGGTTCCAGTTTTCAAGGATTGTCTTTTTCATATACCATTTCTTTTGCTCACTCAAATTTTAGTCAGTGTCATTTTACAGAATTACTGTATTTACATTTTAAAGAGGATTAGGCAGATTAAAAGATGTTTTCATGTTTTATTGATAACATCAGATTAATTTCCACTTTACTAGTGGCAGCTCACAGAACTTGTCAAAACAGGGGCTGTAGAAACATTGTTATACTTAACAATTTCATAAGGCAGTTGCAAAAAAATAGAGTTTTGGCAATTAATTAGCATTGTTACCTCTGGGAGCTGAAGTGGTTGGTAACATGGAAGAGACAGTGAAACCAGGGATTGCTGGGGACAGCCTGGGTCACCTAAGTTTTCTGTAATGACCGTGTTGCTCAGAGAACTTCACTGGAAGAGGGGGAGGGCCACAGTCACTCTTGATGTGCTGGCATTGCTCGATTGCTGGAGGTGCCAGCACTGGGCTGATCTTGCTGTGGCCATGAAAAAGTGGCCAGCCTGAGTGACTTTGCTGCCTCCTGGCAGTGTCACGTGGGATGGCCTTTGCGCAATGGCTTCTTATAGAAGTCTGAAACCACTACAAGTAAAACTTACTTGGGGTTAAAAGGCAAAGGGTGATTCTTAGGCTGAATTAAGGTGGGGTTCGCTCGCTGTGGGAATAATCCTGTGCCCATGTGTACAGCTCGTCATTGGTGGGTCTCACAGCCTTTCATGGAGGGGCTTAGCACTGTCACCTCTCCTTGCTGTGCTCCTTGCTCTGTAAAATAAAGTGAAGTCACTCAGAATGATGCCTTGAGAGGCTACCTAGAACAGAGGCTCGACGGTGTTAAAGGAATAAAGTAGGTATTTATTAAAAAGGCCTTCAAAGGATACACCTTAGGCAGTACAAGAGCCCGGCCGAGGCTACAGCCACGATGGATGATGGATCATACATTTTCACACTTCTAAAAGTTTTGGTCCATGTACATATTGGGTTTAATTGTCCAATTACAGCTTCGGGTTGTGAAGTTCCATCCTCCTAGACTGTTCTCAATTCAATGTTGTTTATACCTCTTTGGCCTGAAGCTGCAACAGTGTCCTCAGGCTGGAAAAGGATTGTTTTGTCTCATTACCCTGCAAAGAGAACTTGCTAATACTTTATATGAAGTTCAGAGTTATATACCAGTACAGTACAAAATCTGGAAAATATGAAAGCTAAAACTTAAGGCATCAAGAAGACAAGTGACAAAGCTGTGAACAGATTTCTAATACCCTGAGCCCAATCTGTTATTCCACCTAGTTTCCCTTATCTGCCCTTCCTGGACATGCCACCGAGGAAAGCTCTATCAACACGAAGCATTTAACCTCTTTGAATGATTTTCTTTTTGCCAGTAAAGTCTTGGTTCATTTGAAAATAACCTAGAAAGTGATATTTAAGGTTATTAAGAAACCTTAGTGACAACGTGTATCCAACATGTGCTTGTTCACTCTTCTGTGACCAGTCTCCATGTAAGAAAATCGTGGGAAAAAGAAAGTTTTTTTAAAAATTGCCTTGGACTTCCTTCTGATGTATCTACCCTGATACAAGTAAAAGGGAGCATCCCCATGTGCTATTCCCAGTAGTAAAAGGTGAAAGAGATTTCTCTGAGTCTTGTGCTGCTGTATACCCTTCCTCTTTGTGTGCAGAGCCTAAAAACAGGTTGGGTTCTTCTGCTGGCTGCCTGAAATAGCTGCCTTGAGTAGTGAAGTACTGCAGAACAAGCGCTTTGCCACCAGTATCTTTGGAGTCATGTCCCAGACCTGAGGAGAGGATGTTTTCTGTATTGTTTGATGTGGAACAGAAATTCCTTTAAAAAAGAAATTAATGAAAAAGTGCTGTGAGCAGAAAACTAGCTTGATGGTTGCTGCAGAAGTTACTTCAGTATCTCTTATCTCTAAATTACGTCGCCAGCGCACTCTGTGGAGACTTTAAACTTGCTTTCAGTTTAATGAGCTCCTTTGAAAAGGAAAAAAAAAGTCTTTTGTTGCCAGTGCAGTGAATATGTTTGTACCAGTTAAAAGTATAATTGAATCAAGATAAATGCAGATAACAAAGCCATGTGAATGCATGTATGGGCATCACACACCTTAGAAATGGCCAGATTCCCAGCCCTGGTTTCGTTTCTTTCCTGTTGAGTAGAGATACTGATTAATAGAGAAAGATACTAATCCACTTATGGGTGGCAGTGCTGTGACTTTAATTATTAAAGAAGTCTTGATATAACTGATTTTTTTCACTCAAGTAGAACTTGGGAAAATAGAGAAATGTAAATGCTTCACTGACAGCAGATTAAAAATGGTTTTATTAGCTTTAATAAAGATCAGTATTGTCAAGGTTTTGAATAAGTATAAATGTAAGGCTGCATGAATGCAAATCTATCTTAGAATTTATTTTAGAAATGCCTGCAGTTTGAATCCATGTATGATGTTGAGGGGTGAGGACAGAAATGCTGAAAAAGATCAGTTAGATCAGCTATGATCTATCTGAGACATGCATGCACTAGTGAGTTTCAGTCAAGGATAGGAGCAGATTCTGGCTGACGTTGCTTGATGAAACTTGCATTAAGTTGTCTGAACTGTAAATCTTTACCTGCACATGTTAAGCATATAAAGCATGTGTGTTTCACCTGTTAAATTCTGTTGAAATATTATCTTAAAGCCCATTTACATTTTTTTAGCTGTTTAAGTAAAGGTTTTATATTTGGATATAAGGCATTTGTAAAAAAAATTACTCTTCTTCAAAATATATCGCAGTGGTTGTAGAAGATTCCCTTCATGGGAGTTTCCAAAATTGTCTTTTTAGAGTCCAGCTTTTTCCTTTTAATTGTTTTTTGAAATGGTAAAACATGGGTCTTTTCAGGAATAATATTTACTTCCCTTTTATTTTTCTTCTCAACCCTGTTTCCGTAGGAAGAATCTTAAATCGTTTCTCCAAAGATATTGGCCACTTGGATGACTTGCTTCCATTGACGTTCTTGGACTTCGTGCAGGTAATTCAGTTGCTGCTGTCCAAGACTTCTGTGCTGCGTTCTGCATTTAGATCCCTGTATGCTTTGCTGAAGATCAGCTATTTGCCACAGATATAGCCGAGCTGAATGAAAGTACTTGTTTGTGAAAGAAAGGTGCGGTTGAAATTTAACGTGTCAGTAAAAAGCTAGCATGAGTAACAACTGGCAGGTAGGAGTGGCTACACACAGCTTGCTATTATGTCAAGATTTCAGCTCATAGTAGCTACATGCTTGGTAAATTGCTCCTGATTTGCCTCCAAGCAATCTGGCAAGCTTATTGCTGTTATAAGAAATATGTCCTTAGTAAAGAAACAATCAGCTCACTTGAAAAGATAGCGCAGATTAACCTAATTACATGTCTACTTCCACAAAGAATCAAATGCTTACCACACCATTTCGGATTAAAATAGGTGTGGCTATTTACAAAGAAAAGATTAGTAGTAATAGGGTGAATATAATAGCCTTAATAGGAACAAGTGAAATAAGTTGCTGCAGAAAAGAAAGATGGACAAAGCACTGAGATTTTGATGATGATGAAATGATAAAGGATTATATATGACATCAAGGTAATTTTTCTGTTGCAGTTGCTATTAATCTTTCTTGTAAAAAATTGTAGGAGGATAAATCTGAAAAAGAATGTTCGTACTGTATGAAAATGACATGAATCACAGAATACACAGAATTGTGTAGGCTAGATAAAAAAAGACTTAGTGGATTATCTGGATCCACTTAGTGGATCACACCTGTCATGCTGAGGTCAGAAATGTTTCTTAAGGTGCTATTGCTAGCTTTGCTTCATCTCTTAAAGATAACTTATTCAGCATCTAAACGCTGTTTTGACTTATTTAAAAATAAACCAAAGACATTTCAAGTTGAGCAGTTTATTTGTGCTGTTCTTACTGAACTCTTGAAAACAGGAAAAAAAAATTATTCCAAGGAGCAAAAATGCCCATTAAGATAAAGTGGTTTTTGTAGTTTAGTGGAGTAGCTGAAATTGAGGTGTATGTTTTGTTTTTCAGATTTTCACAGTGCCACTTTAAACTGTTGTTTTGGGGAAGAAAGGAACGTGGTGTATTTTACCTATCAATTACAGGAGTTGGGGGTTTTTTGTGATTTAGGAAGTTGCTTACAGTGAACATTAGTATTTTTAATTCATGGCTACTTAATATAATGTAATATAAATTAATTTAAATTCTTCTTGAAAGTGCAACATGGTTTTTCTATAAAAACCTATTAATTTTTTACTGTCTGTACAGATTCCAAGTCGTCTTCAGTCTCGTTAACTGTTTTATTAGACAGAATATCTTACTTTATTTAAGCTGACTTGAGACTACACATATGTGCCTTCTTTTTGACTGGAAGTTCAGTCTGTCCTGCAGTCCTTATCCTCTTCTCGTAGCGTACAGTTTGCATCCACAAAGTCAAACCCGTCTGTCCTGCACAGTGTCCGTTGGGCCAGAGGGGTTTATATGTGCATTAGTGTGTCCTCTTCACAGCAGACTGCTCTGTGTGTGTTCATGCTATGCTGTACATAGTTCATCTTACGTACTGCTCGTGGCCAGAGCGTCCTCTGGGTCCTGTGATCCTGAGATAAAATGATTAACCATTTTCTTCAGTTCTGTGCATTTACAATAATAATGTGAGAATTGTGTTGCAAGGCCACTTGCATGGTGGTTTTATTGCAAGAAACTGAGTGGGTGTTTTGCATGCCCTGGCATGTGGTTTAGAGGCATGTGGGGTTGACTGAGGATGCAGAATTTGCTGGGAAAATGTTACAGAAGTCTGCAAAGGCAGAAGGAGCCACAATTGGTGTGATCTTGTCCATACTTCCTTTTGGTGGCAGACCCTGAAGCAAACTGTCGTGAGAATTGCAGTGTCTTACTTTTGATGGCACAAACTGATCTGCTTCAAAAGAAAGCTGAGAGAGTGTCTGTGCTGTGTGCATGGCGCATGATACAGAGGACTGAATCATCTACCAGCTCTTCGGAAAACATAGTTCTTGAACAGCGTATAGATCCTTTAGGCAGTGTGTGCTTTCTGAAACTGAACTCATCTGGAATCAAAGAGTGAAGGCTGTTCCACTAGATGGGATTGTTTTCTTCTTTCAAGCTCCTGCTCTAAACCACATTTGGTAGATATTTTCCTTCATCTTGATTAATTTATGTGTTTTTTTTAAATCGGCTGTTGAATTATCTGTCAAATTCTGGAGTTTGTTTTTTAAGTGGAAAGTTTTTGCTTTCCAAAAAACAAAGGAGATTTTACAAGTCCAGTACACTATTAAAAAGACACTGTATTTCAAAGCTTGACCGCTCTGTTTGGCATCAGAAAAGGAAATTTAGGATCTTGCTGTTGATTAATAATGTACTGCTGTCCATAAGAAAAAAACCTCTTTCTTCTTGGCAGGTTATCTAAAATTTACTCTTCTTGATCGGCAGGCTTCTTTCTTAGTGGATGCTTTTGAAATTCAAGAGCAAAGATATATTTACTTCTGGTGAAGCAGAGATTTTTACAAAGGATAACTGTTATCAATTATGATAGAGATCTTTTGTCACTTGTTTTGTTTGCAGGTGTCTTTTGTAACACTTCTTATAATCCCTTCAGGAAGAAATATTTTCTCCTTTCTAAAAACAGTATTAGCTGGATATAAAAGCTCTGATCTGAGCCATTATTGTTGATTCTTTGAGAGACATTTCCCGACATTCATTGTTTAAATGGTTGTCAGGAGGAATCAAGTGAAACTTAATAAACAATGCAGTAACTGGTTCATCTTACTTTGTGTGTAGAAGCTTTTCTTGAGCGGATTTGCATTGAAGAAGTGGTTGTTTTTCAGTTATTGCTAGGATCATTGTGAATCATTCCACCCTTTTGCTGTATTGGCAAGTGAGTGTATAATTTCAGCACAAATAAATTCAGTGTGATTGAACACTCAAAAACTACAGTATGAGCCAATTTACATACCGATAAATAAATAATTAAATGGCACCTACTAGTTCCAAGAATTTTGTAATTATACAAAATACAGATTTTTAAGCAATGCTAAAAATTTACAATATTCTTTTTGGAGTATGTACTATGATTTATACACTGCACTACGGCCCTAATGAGCATTATTAGTCTAGACAGCTATATTGGATGGAAATTAATTCTTTGAACAGAAAGTGTTTAATTTTTTACATCGTCCATTGAGTAAAGGAGAAAAAAGACTCTTTCCAGGACAGTGGATAGTCTGTGTACACTTTCTTGTTAAAGCTAAGATGAAATGTATGTGGCAAGCACAAAAATGTGTCATGAACCTTGTGTATTCTTTGGAAAATCTGGTTAGATTTTACAAAACCATTGCTTTGCAATATCTCCCAAAGTAGCAACTTGCATTGTGCTTAAAGTTTTCTGCCATCTTTTCCTTCTTTGGTTTGAAGTGCACCAAAATATAACACACCTGTCTTGAGAGACTGAAGGCAAGAGAAGCAGTCCTCACTAGTAGGCAGTAATTTTCTTCTTCTTACGAATTTTAACAGCATATGCAACATCTCATGGTAGTGCAGCTGATTGTGTTTTGTGGAAGTTACTGCTGTATCCACACGGTTTATGAATTAAAAATAAGTCTCTTTTATGAGAACCTCTTTATGGCTGTGTTTGACTACATGGCTGGAACAGAACTCTCTGATTAGATGTGAAGTAGAAAAATTGAGAAGAAAACAAAGGTTAGGGTAAGTTAGGTGTTTCAGCTAGGATATCTTTAATGATACAATTAGAGTCCAGTTTGAAGGTCATTTAAGTTAAAAAAAACCAAACAAAAACCAAAAACAAACAAACAAAAAACAACAACCCCCCAAACAAACAAACAAACAAACAAACAAAACCCCCCAAAACCATAACCAACTTCAAAATCTAAAGTCTAAGCCTGGATCTTACCTTCTGTAATGAATTCTGGCTGACCATAAGGTTCCATACCAGTTCTCCTAAAAAAGGAAAACAGGAAAATAGGAAGCAATGCTATGTTCACTATGATGCTTGTTATTTCTACCAAATATGACATTAAATTTGTTTATAAAATCAGGTGGTTATCAATGTTTGTAGGTTGATTAAGACAGTCGAAAAGCTGAATGAACTTCTTTGGTGTAGATGGTGAGGTTTTTGCTTTTTCCTTGTGAGCTTACATATTTTTGATTATTGTTGGCCTCCTTTGCTTCAGTCTGCATCTTGTTTTCTTTTTCTTAACCAGAATTGCATGATTTTGGCAGGTGTTCTCCAACTAAGTTACAATCTCCTCAGGTGAAGGACAACTTGTGTGTGAAGGCCATTAAGTGCTTTAAAACTTCCTAATAGGATTTAAACATCTACTTTATTTAGATATAAATGTCCTGCCTTTAACTCTGTGGGAGTATAAAGTTCTGTTGATGTGGACTTCACTGGTAGGTGTGGGGTCTGTAGTTTAAAATCATAGGCTCACAGGATGCTTTGGGTTGGAAAGGACCTCAAAGACCATCTAGTTCCAAACCTCCTGCCAGGGACAGGAGCAGCTTTCACTAGACCAGGTTGCTCAAAGCCCCATCCAACCTGGCCTTGAACACTTCCCAGGGATGGGGCATCCACAGCTGCTCTAGGCAATGTTTAGCTCAATGCAGCAATAATGAAACACAATGCACTATTTGGGGAAAAGGTCAGCCAAGAAATAGAATAAAATTTTGAGGGGGTATTAGGAATTAGGAATTAAAATTAATGAGGGGGTATTAGGAACTGGGAATCCAATATATTTAATAGTGGTTTATGCACATTAGCCCAGATATTCCTAAGTGGCCAGTATTTTGGATGCTGTATTTTTTAGAGTTCATCAAAGGCTGAATCATATTCTCAAGATAGATCGGCAGTCTTAACATCTTTAAACTCTGATCTCAGTGTTTGCCAGATGAGTACCCAAACTACTGCTTGGAAATTATGTCTGTAAACCAATTGAGTACATAGGATGGTGAAATATATTTCAGACTTCCTTTAGGTTTTGTAAGTTATTCTGGTAAATTTTAAAGGGAGGGTTTTCTCTGTAGTTTCTTGCCCTTGTAATTTTTCAGTGATCTTATTACTTGTTAACAGAGTTGATTTTCTGCTTTAGTTTCAAGTGAATTTGAGTAATTAATGTGATGGCCCCTTCATTTTGATTTCTTACCCTGAGTTAGATTGAGGGGAGGGGTAAAAAAAATCATGATCTGTTTTGTTTCTGGAGAACACTGTGAACATGTGAACTATCTGCAGCTGCCCTTGAAAAAGGGCAGTGATTTATTGAGGAAAACTGAATTGCAAAACCTTTTTCCTCCCCAAAATCAACAGCTTCACTGAGTTTAAATAACTGACTTTTCATATCCTTTCATCACACACAAAGACCTAATCCTGAGACTACTTGAGCCACCAATGTAGGCTGTGGCTGAGACCACCACTGAATGTGCCATTCCCTTCTCACTACACACAAAACACATTGACTGCAGCTTTATGAAGTGAAAATACTGAAGAAAAGGAAAATGTGAAGGAGGTGTCCACAGTCATTTCTTTAAAAAAAAAAAAGAGAAAGGGGGAAAAAAAAGCTGCTGCATCTGGATATTAGGAACAAAAAGTGCCTCAGACTGGAATAATAGCTTGGGTCACTTGCTTTCATATGTGCACAAGAGTGGAACTGCCGTTCCTTGTTTCAGTACCACTGACCCCTGCATTTTATTGTGTGAGGATGTCAGGCAAAGTGTGTAGAAGGAATTCCAGGATCTTTCAGTTTAACAATGACGTTGTTATTTTGTGCTTTCTGTGAGAGGTGGGATTCCTGAGGAGTTTGTTGTGTTGTTTTTCCCAGTTTAGCTGAGTTTAGTCTGTATTCATGTGTGAATTTTGAGAGATATTTTTATTCGTTAAAGAATTTTTTTTTCCTTGTGTTTGCATATGTGTATTCAAAATATGATCACAAGTGTGTTGTAAGAAAATAACTAGTAGTGGGATCTGTGTTAAATGTCAACATACTCTGTTGAGCCTGGTACATAGTGCAGACCTGTGGCTTGGATACCTTGGATACTTTTTAGCTTCCCTTCTGCTGAATCATGGTAGTTTTGCTGTGCTGAGGTTTAAATGAAAAATAAATAAATTAAAGAAACATGAAAAAGTTGCCTGGTAACACTTGACAACTGAAACCTTACAGGACTTTTTCTTGCTGTAGTTTCTGAAGATGTTTATTTCAGGGCCTCTGGCTATTGCATAATGAAAGACAGTTAAAACCTAAAGAAAAATAATAGGGGTATATATTTTTTTTCATTGCTAACTTTTGAGCTCTAATTTCAGAGGTTAAAATGATCATTGCAATAAGATTTAATTTTTGCCGTGGTCATGCAGTATTTGCATGCGCTTTCAGGGGGTTTTTTTGTTTTGTTTTGTTTTTTTTTTAAATAAACCCCACTGTCTTGTTAAAAACAAGCAAACAAATAAAAGGGGTGGGAGGTAGTAGAGGAAGAGGAATCTTGGGTTGCATTTGTGTCTCCAAGACCAACATGCAGAAGCTGTGAGTTTAGCACAGATACTTGTCTAAATAAAGCAGCTTTTTTATTGACCTTTTCTTCCTCTGGCCTTGAATGTCTTGACTGTTAAATCTCAGTAGCCAATTTGGTCTTGTTGATGGTAACCAGCAGTGGGAGATAATCTATGCCAAAGCTATTGCTGTTCTTTATTTTGTACCTGTCATCACATTCCTTCAAATGGAAGGGTGAGTATCTTGCATCATATAGACTGCATATTTACTCAGATTGGTGGTGTGTGTACAGGATAAAATGTGTTAAGTCTGGAGTCACTGCTAATGGGTGGATTCCTGTTCATATGTAGACCTCCGTTTTCCAGGGAAGGCCAAGGCTTACATTCTCACTATGGTGGCTATGTATCCCCGGTCTAAGCCTTTGCCTCACCCCCTTTTTAATTTTTTTTTCTATCTATGTTCATTTGTAGAATTTTTATAAGTATGCACGCAATCCTCCACACATTAGTGTCAAGGCAGCAGAGATCACTACTGTAACAAAACTAATTTGTGTAGGAACATAATGTAACTGCCTTGATATTTTAGGGTGTTTATTTACTTGGTATTAAGAAAATTTGAGGATGCTACGCTTTATCTTACATGGGAAAGAAGGTAAAATAATACTGAAAATGTGGTGTCATTACCTTCTTGTCCTGTTGCCTCCTTTGATGCCTTTCTTGTTTTTCTTAACTAATTTCCTTTTAGTTTTTGCACTTCTCCATTTATATGGTTAAAGTAGGTCATAGTTTTGTACTGGGTTCCTTTCATTTTCTCATTGAAATGTGGATTGCAGGTGGTTTGAATATAGTGCTCTGAAAAATAAAGCCAGTTTTCAATTAATGGAATTCTGTCTTCTCTTTTTCTAGAGCATCTGAGCATTGTGAGGTGCAGTCTTTATCCTGATTTCTCTAACATTTGAGCAGATTGAGGTTTAATGGTAGTTGTTCTTGCAGTATTTTGATAATTGGAACCTGTAAATACAAAATTACAGTTGGGTTTAAGTCATCTCTTCTCCAAATGGGCTTCTCTGTTTTCTTTATCAGATAACTTTGAATATATTTTCAGGTAAAAGAAAGCAGGATAGTTCCAGTGATGTTCCCCCTGTTCTGTGTGGCTTGGAAATTTCCCCAGTTTGGTTAAGGTGGAATTTGTAAAAGTTGTGAAAGAGATTCTATTCATCTGCGCCTGTTCATATCTTCTAGAAAGTATTTTCTTGTTTGCTTTTTTCTTTGTGTGAAAGGAGGCAAAGAAATATTCTGTAAGTGTATTTATGTATGTAAGTGTACTTATATTCTGTAGTTTTCTTCTTTTCTTTTTGGTCTTTCTTTGTGTATATACTAGTCTTGTTTTTAGTGCCAGAGTGGGAATTTTTATTTTTACTGTTTACAGGTATTTCCCTGACTTTTTAAGCATTATTGCAACCTATCATATCTGTGTCTCAGACTAGTGATTAGTTTTAGGACTTCTGAAAACCATTAACATTTCTAACACTTTACAGTAGCTAGAAGTATTTTAATTCTGCTGTCAGTCACAGAGTGTAACAATCCTGTTCCAAATGGTGATAAGTAAAAATCTTCTAGATTGCCTTAAACTACTGATATACTATAGATAGGACAAAGTCTCTTACAAACAAATTAGGATTTCACTGTTCGGCAAAAGGATTGGAGATTTCACTTTTGATTCAAGGAGGAAGGAGAAACTTGGAGGTAATTTGAATTACTAAGCCATGTAGCTACACGTGTGTGTGTGTGTGTGTGTGTGTGTCTGTGTCTGTGTCTGTGTATTAAATCATTATGTGTATTTATGCCCAAAACAAACCTGTGGGACAAGGAATTATCTTTAGCAAAAGTAAAGACTTCATCTCACAGAAATGTTCTGCCAGGGTTATGTGTGCATCTGTACAACATAAGAACTTTTTTCTTGCCGAAGCTGATATGTGGCTACTTGGTGAACTCTGCAGCTAATTTGAAAATTCCAGATGAGTTTGTTCATCAAAAGGTAGAGGAGACTGCATTGTGGTCAGTTCTGTATGATAAAACATGAGAGTTCAGGTGGTAACTGAATGTCCTGTGTCTTTTTGTTACATCTTCATATTACATCTGTGTTGCAGGGCATCTTTGTATTGTTTAAAAAAACTGATTCATTTGGATTGTACTCCTGAAATACAAAAGCCTGTGTGTTTAGAAAGATTCATTCAAGGGCTTAATAGTATCTATTCCTGCACAGTGGAAGAATAGGATGCTGAGCAATTTCATTTTCTTCCACAATCACATCCCTAAATCATTTTCTTAATGGTTTTTGAAATCAGTCTAATGTTTGAATAAGCAGAGCTCTCTTGCTATGAATGTCACTCATACGCTAAAATGAAGGGTTTAGATCTTCTTGTAAAACTGCTGGCTTTGGTACTTGATTGAATTGTCCAGCCTTCTGTCAAACACAACAGTTAGAAAAACAATTTTTCAATTTTCTCACTAATAGAAAGTCTGGATTTGGGGATCAGACCTGGTATCAGTCCCTTGCTTTAGTAAGTGTGCCTTTGTTGATGGTTTGTGATAAATAAAGCTTCTGAAAGGTCTTCCTGTTGGTTTGGTGGGTATTTGTAACACACAGAGAATGAGCACAGACTTAAGACAGTAAATAATGTTTATTCTCTGCCAAGGAATTTTCTTTTTTCTCACTGGGTTCTGGACATGCACAGGACAGCTGAACTGGGTGAAACCTACTGGTGCTGATTAGTTTAAATATGCTGAAAGCATCAGACCACTGTTCCAACTTTTTGGAGCTGAGTGATCACTAGACATCATGTAGTACTGAAAAATTATGAGTCAGGAGTGTATTTTGAATAGGAAAGTAGTATTTTATAGCCTTATTAAAGTGGCAAAGCTCTGGGGAAGTTAAGGGAAAAAACATCAGGGACAGGCTTAAAAGCATTTTTTGCATATCTGCTGTGAAAGAGTGTGACCTGAAGGAAACAAAAGGTAGTTTCATTTCTTAGGATAGCTGATGGCTGGAGTCCTTAATGTTTTTCATAGTTTTCATTTAACTGGGGCAGAGAAGCTGTTGTGGTGTTCACAGAAATATGAGCAGTTCTTCATTCCACCTAAAAATAAATACATGAATAGTGTATTTCTAAATAGCAAGAACAACAGTAAAACGCTTAAAAGCTTGTAGTTGTTCTAAGGCTGAAGAGCTGTGGGGAATTGATACTCTCTTTAACAGAAAAATCCAGAGTTCGAATGTAGCACAAAGCTTTTAAAGTTATTGAAAGACCCAGAATTGACTTCTGGTGAAAGTTAGACTTGGCTGGGCAGAAAAGGTCATGCAGCTGAAAATGAGATATTCTTGAGGAGGGTTCACAGTTGCTCTGGCATTATGGCCATGAGGAACAAGAGACCTGAGGCAGGAAAGTACAGGACTCAAAGACAAAGTCTGGAAAACTCTGACGCGTGGGGTGCAGTGTGGTAAGCACAATTTTGCTGAACATTTTAAAGAACTGCAAAAAAAATGTGCGTAGCATGTGTGGACAGGTGATAACATCATCATTAGCTCAGAGAATGAGCGGACAGTAAGTATTTCAGCAGGTAAATTAATGGTCTATACCATAAGGACATGAACTAATGCCATCAGTGGTCTGTCTAGGTCAGTGGTTTTTCTCCAGCAGTGGTCGTAGGAGATGCTGTTTTGGAGGGCATGAGCTACTTTCTGCGATCCTTTCCCTGTTTAGTACCCCAGCACTCACAGCTCTGTACTGAGGGTGTCAAAAGGCCTAACTTTTCCCAGCCTAATTTTCCCAGTCCTACTATGCATTTTTTGCATCATTTTTTATTGACCTGTAAGATCTGCCTTCTGCATACTAATAGCCTGAGAATGGTGAGACCTTTGTTGCTTTTTCTTTTCTCATTCTGTGTATATGTTTTCCATAATTATCACTGAAATAAAATCTGCTTTCAGAAGGGTTTAAATTGGGATAAAACTGAGACAAATATCAGTGAATCAGCCTCTGCTGATAAAGTGCTAAACATATGAATAAAGAAAGTGGGAAATACACCACTTGTTGCAGTACTAAGGAGAAAAAGACTCATTGTTGAATCAAATATTTTGGTTTCATAAGGCTCTGTGCTCACTGAGGCTGTCTTGGCCTTATATAGCTGGGGAAACATTATAGAAATGGTTTCTAAGAGGTAAAAGGGTAGCAGAAATTTTCAAGCCTTTCTTTGTTTTCCTTGAAAAATATCAGTTATTTGACAGGTATAAGAGATACAAAAATATGTTCTTCTGGAAATCTTGAAGCAAGTGCAACAGCCGACAAAGCAACCGACCACACTTGGCAGTGGTGGTGGATATTGGAGGCAACCCCTCTAAACTGATATGATGGAAAAGGGATGCTTTCTGCTACCTGAGGAGTAACTCTGGGAGTGTTGGGTGATGCCAGACATTTTTCTGTTGTGTTTCAGGCAGGTTCTGGCAAGAGCTGTCAGGAAAGCAAAGTGTGTGTGTGTGCGCGTGTTCTACACTCACTGATTAATGCTGTCTCCTCAAGCTACCATGTAAAGTTGTGCTCGGCATCTGAGGTGTTCCACAAGAAAATATATTTTTCATGGTACAAAGACCATTGTAGTTTATGTGAATAGTTTTTGCATGTGCCCTTTTTGTCCCTTGGGAAAGGAACAGTAGAATGCAGCCAAGGCCTATTCACAGAAGAAGTGACAAACAGCACTGTTGAACAGCAAAACATGTTAACTCTTTATATTATTTATACAGGGAGATCACAGGAAAGTAATAACTAACTCCTGTGACTTCAGGAAGAAGATCTCTCACTTTTCTATAGATCCTCATTGCAAAGTTGTGGTTTGCTGCCCAAATCACTGAGAACACTTCTGTGCAGATGTGCTTAGGGGGCACAAGGTGCAATAAACAAGGAACACTTCAGAAAATCAAAGATCCTGCTCGAGATTTTACTGCTTATAAATACAAAAATATATTGTCCACAGCCATTTCCGGGAATGACTATTGGAGCTGTCATTTTGTGTATGACAGTATTGGTTTCCATGTATAGTGGGGGTAGCAGGAGCTGCATGCCTAACTAGAGGCCATAGCTTTGGCTCTGATAAAACCTTGTTTTTCCATGGAAAACCTGTATTAGCTGGAAGTAACTTACTACCATGGCCGAAGAGCCCTGGCAAAAAAACTTCTTACATGAGTGAAGATAGTTTATTATTAGAAAGAAGATAGCCTCTATATGTTGTAGAATATATAGTGTGGAGTTTTAAAGGATGAGTATTTCAAGTGTCCGCCAGAATCACCAAGTCCAGAGCTTGGTTATGTGTCTGTTTCTAAAGCATCATATCTGGAAGTCTCAGACAATGTATGGACTGTGATTTTTGAAAACTGCTGTTACAGTCAAGTTCTGCATGAGACAGTTAAGCCTTCTGGCCCTGGGTGCCCAGAGAACCTATTTCTGTTCCTTCTTGTAGGGTAAGAGATTACTGATGATAGGATGCTGTTTAAATTTGAGAGTGGTGGCAGTGCCAATGTATTAAAAGAAAACACCCTTTTTATTATGAGGTCACTTGTTATAGAACAATTGCACACAGTTCGCCGTGACCTCAAACAAACATTAAGGCTTCTCACTTAATGACAAAATGCATGCCAGGCCAAATGAATGAGCATGTTGGTGGCAGAGAAAACATTTGCCCTGAGGAGCTCAGTATATGCTTGTTCACTTGGTAAAACAGCGATCCAGAAGGACTGTCTTGTAGAGACAAGAGCAAATAGGAGGTGCTAGCATTAAGGATGTGATTGGAAATTTTGAATACGTTTCTGTGGTGTGTCTGGCAGAAGCATTCAGCCCATTTGCAGTGACATATTGATTTAGTTAGGTAACCCTTTGTCAACTAATTGCAAACAGCAGGATTCAGAGGAGAAGAGAGTGTCTCTCAGGAGATAAGATGAACTTGCTCTTTTTGAAGCTTTTAGAGCTGGCAGTATTTAGTTCTTACTTTCTTCATTCAATTTATCTGAAATTATAATTTTCATTTCTTCTCCAGCTGTGTCTTTTTCTCCCCCTTTCAGTGCATTGGTTGTCATGATCTTGAAATTCCAAGTTTTCCCATGGATGCATGTTTTCCTAAAGCTGAGTTAGCACTCATTGAGAGCTGTCATTTCTGTCAAAGATTGCTGTCCTTGGTTGCTTCAGAAAACGACATTGTCAGAGATGCGACTTAAATATTGTATGTCCCATGTCCATATTGTATGTCCTGTACTCATATATCTTCATTGCATTTTTGCTGAAGACAAATGTGTTCCTGACAGTTTGATGCAAGCAACAGTTTAAACAACCATGTATACTTATTTTTAACCTGTTCCAAAAGAAAACCCATAAATTTTATTTAAAAACTAGTTTGAAGACAAGACTACTCACCTCAACTCAGCTGCTTTAAGTGAGTAAGATGAAGGAGAACTGTTTAGGTGCTAATTTCTCTTTGGATGTTTCCTGTGGCTTTTTGTAATAAAGGGGAAAAATGCAGAAAATCTACACTGTGGTTCTGGGTGGAGCTGGCCTGAGTAAAGTGTTTATCACTGATCTTCTCATTGCAATGTCACCTTCCCAGGGAAACTTGTCTTCTGGTCTCCCGGTGTAACCAGCCACCTGTGCAGTTTTTCTTAAACAGAGATGCAGGTCAGTCAGTCCAGGCAGTCTGGTTTGCAAAAGTCTGTTTGAAGAAAAAAAAAAATCATTCAAGGATAAAGAAAATGTCAGAACTGGATTAGGGATTGATTGTGCATGCAGTTCTTTGGCAGAGTCAACAAGGAAATAATTTCAGTCAGGGGTAGGGGAGAAGGAGGAAGAAGGGTGATGCCAAGCAAGTACGAACAGAGTGGGGTTTTGTAGTTTCTTTCTGGCTTTACTTCAGACAACACAGCCTGACTGAGAGTGCCCTAAGTTAATGCAGTGAAGGTTCAAGCTGAAATTGAGGACATGTGCCTTTGCCATTATTAAATTTTTATGGCTTTGTGGCAGTTCCGTGGGCTAATAATCCTTGGGGGAGTGTATATTGGGGCCCAGGGAGCAGCATTTAGGAATTGGGGCTGAGTAGGTGTACTTGGCTTCTGCTTCTTAAGTATTGGTAAAACCAGTCCTGGAACGCTGCAGTTCTTGCATGGGATTTGACTGTAGATTCAGTCATCAAAATTTAGGCTTGATGGGCTCGAGATGTTTACTTTGCTGTAGTCAGAGGGCATCAGGTAAATACAGTTAGTGGATTGTAGCAAGATATTCAACCATAGGGTCATTAGGTATGCACTTAAAGGTTAGATGAAGTTACCATCCTTAAAAACCATCCATGTTTAAAAGATGCATAGACCATGCTTAAGGACATGGTGTAGTGGTGGACTTGACAGTGCTGCATTAAGGATTGGACTCCATGATCTTAGTGTCCTTTCCAGTCGAAACAATTTTGCTATTCTATTAATCACTTTCTAAACTTCTAAACTAGGACAGGAGTTACACTATGTAGTCCATATCTAGACTCCCACAATGAAGTTTCCAAGTCAACAACTGCAAATAACGTGGTTCACATAGTAGTAGGTCCTATACCATGTTTTTCTGTCTTGTGGTTGTGGTACAGAAATACCTGTTATTCCTAGATCCAGACCTTTTTGAGATAGAAACTCCAGAGTACCACTCTCAGCACCTCTAAGAATAATGGAGAACTAGGTCAACAGATGATGTAGGGAAAGCATGTTTCCTAAGTGAACGTGCTGATCAGAGCATTCATTTCCCCACAGGGTTATGGTTGGGTATGCCTGCTGCAGTAAAAGAGGAGATTTTAAAGGGAAAAAAAGCCACAATAAATGGAGTGACTGACCAAATCACGAGGGAAATCTCTCAGGACTCTTGTAAGCAAGAGGATAATTCCCAACAGAAACAACATGTGCTTTTCTGTACTCTAGGGACAGACGGTGTGCAGGCTGTGTGTGGGAGATTCATCTTTCTCCAGGGAAATGGAAGCAAGTTTGAAGGTGGACATTGTACACTGTGTCTCTGTTTGGAAGCAATGGTCTTTTCCTGAAGCTATCCACGTCCTTTTGGTCTTGGTACCCAGTGCATCTGTTGTCTTTTGTGCAAGGTGGCATTGTTTCGAATACCGTGCAGATAGCTGTAAAATGTAACTCATCAGCTCCTGTGTTTTTATTTTGTTCTTGTTGTTTTTTTTCAGTTTGACTGTTACTTTCTACACAGTCATTACATTTTGAGTGCTAAAATTAAGAAATACATTAAAAGGTGCTGCATTTGTAGACCATATTTCTTTTATGTAGGAAAATCTTGGACTTTTGATGCAACTTCCCACTGTAAGCTGATTCTGCCATGGGAAGCCTAGATACCCAGTCCTGAGCGTTTCTTGCTGTTTGTCTCCAGAGAAGAGAGACACCAGACACTCGTGTTATCATTGTTGTCAGCATGCTGATTATCTTGGGTCCTGCAGCTTGCACACAGTGAATCTGGTAGAAGTTGGGGCAGTCTCCATCTGTAAAGGTTGGTTGTCTCTTGTGAAATTCAGGAGCTAGAACCTTTGCCTTACCTCACGCAGTGACTGCATGATTACAGTCTGCAAATGGTTGTGTCTGGCTTTCAGACTACTTCATTAAGAGTTAATTTATATGCAAGTTTGGTTTTCAAAAAAAAAGAACAACACACATGACTGATCCACCCTATCATAAATTTTTATAATGATAAGGTGGTGCAGGCTCATCTAAAATTCCTTCCAAAGGCGGTGTCAGATTTTTACTTTAGTCATCCTAACCATCTTTTCCTTCCCTGTATTTCTACTGTAGCAAGGCTTTGTTTACATGAGCTGGATCTTAATAGTTTTACTCCCACTCCCACCCCCACTGGCACTTTGCAACATATTGTAGATTATCATCACTAAAACTTCAGATTGGCTTCTTTTTTCTTTTCTTTTTTTTTATTAAGAAGCATTTGTTTTTCTCAGAATTCTTTTCCTTGAAGCAGCTCTCCTCAGCTTTTGACTTCAGATTTGTGACTGATGTTATGAGGAGAGTGTGTACTTCAGAAACAGTTTTTTTGTGACTGTCTAGCAAGTGACGGAGGGAGAAGGCAGCAGGTGTATAAAGCAGATTCAGGAGTGAGTTTGCAACTGGAAGGAAGGAATGGACTTCAGTCTCTGCTGATAAGGATGGAGGTGAGGGAACCTTTAGAAACTAGCCAGCTTGTGGATGGCTGGCATGCTTGGCAGAGATAATGAGCATTACTGAGGAAAGTGGAGATCTAGACAGGAGAAAATTTGCAGGAGGTCAGGAATCTTCATGTCCTTTCTCCTCACCCCGTGATAAAAAGGAAATTATGTTTACAGGGTTCTAAAGAATACCAGAGAAGTAGAAGGTGGAGAAGGGCTGATGGCAGTGCTGGTGAGGAGCCCAGGGTGCTTTGTTTTGCTTTGTGCTGACACTGACACAGCCGTGTGCATAATTGTCCAGGTGAAACACCATGCACTCTCATTGCCACCTTACCTCCTCCTGATGAAATCTAGGTAAAATGTTTGCGATCTGTTGTGTGTTTCTAGAAGGTCAGACAACACGATGCTATCAACACCTTAACCCACAGATGAGCAGTGTAGTGGTAATGCTCCAGAGCTTCTTTCCCGTGCCTACCTTACAGCATTTTTCCTTCATGGAGTTGTGAGACCCTAAAATGTGCTTTCAGGATCTATGAGATGGGGGCTATTACACTGATAAATCTTCTTTCATGAGCTAAGACCTCTTAGCCTGGAGCTGACTCATGCAGTTATAATGTGTAAGGTGTGTGGGTTTGCCATTTGGTCAGCTGAAATTAGGGCAAAGTCAGAGGAGCCTGGAGGAAAAAATAGCAAAATTAGGGGTAAAGGTTGTACTTAGTTTTGGCCTTAGTGTGCAACCAGAAGCACAGCAGGAAATGTGGTGTTTCATAGACACTGCCACTGAAAGTGTTTGAAAACCCATGTAACTCTCTGGTACCTGTCTTAGCTGATGTGTTTCTTATTTGTGCACTGAGTTGGAAAAGTTAAAGGTATGGAAGCATTTTTGCTGCAAGACATGCATTTCTGGCACCCACTGGTCACTAACGCATTTTCAGAATGTAAAAATCAGGCAGCCACAAAGCTGGATCAGCTGGAATCCACTTCTGTGTTGTTGTGGTGATGAAGAAGGTGACTGCTGTGCAGTCCATAAAATGAAAAATCTTTAGAAATTATTGTCATTTCTAAGGAATATGTTAATGAGAAAAATACAGGGATTTAATCTTGAGCTAGGATTTCAGTTGTCTGGTTTTGGTACTGTATGGGTTTACTTTTGTATGGGTTGGAGTTTTCTTCCTCCTTTTTAAGGAAAAATTGGGCACCATCCTAATTACAGTACACCAGGACTCCTACCATAAATTCGTGCATGCACAGCTGCGTTCTGAAAGAACTTTGTGTGCAGATGATGGTTTTGACTGTGTATTCAAACTGGAAGTATGATGAAAAATGTGAAGGGGTCTGAAGGAAACGGAGGATTTAATTCAGAAGGCTGGGCCAGGATCCTCTGTCCTAAGCAAAAGAGTTTTCCTCATTATATCTAATGATATAATTATAATTAGTTTCCTAAGAGTAAAGTCAGGTTTACCTTGCCTGTTACATTACACTCTAGTAAACCTGGTGAAACAAGCCTTTTATGACACTTCTTGCAGTGTGTAACATTTTCTTCATCTATGTAGCATTTCACAGTGCAATCCTTTGAGAAGAGAAAGCCCACTTTCTCCTGTCCTGGGTTTTCTTTCTAAATGGGACAATGTTGTGTTGAGGAAGACATTGCAAGCCTGTGTTGAAAGTCTCTCTTCCAAGTGTCAGGTCTTTCAACTCAAGTTGAAAGCCAGTTTTTCACTAGTTTTTTCTTAGCAGGAGTGAAAAAACATATTCTTTTTTCACCAAATAACTAGGGTCCATTAAAGATTAGTTGTACATTATATTGATCATTTATTACATTATTACAGCAGTCACAAAATAGTCTACAAAGAAAGACACTAATTTTTAGACAACCAGCTTTGTAAAGATGTATTTTAAAGAACAAATAATGTGGAGGAAAACCATAAACTGCAAAAACAGTCAATTTAGGTATTACTATAAATTTTCCAAGTTGCTTTAAAATAGATGTTGCTCATATGTTATACAATGCATCTGCTCTTAAATGTGGTAGTTATGTTTAAATATTTAAATGTTTCAATAGTGTTAAATAGTTTTATACTTGTTCTAAATTAAATTCTTCTGGCAAAGAGTTTTTTATTTTGTTTCTGTTGTGCTCCAGACTCTCCTCCAGATTTTTGGTGTGGTGGCTGTGGCTGTGGCAGTGATTCCTTGGATACTCATCCCCTTAATTCCACTATTTTTTATTTTCATTTTTCTTCGACGATATTTCTTAGACACTTCAAGAGATATTAAACGTCTAGAATCCACAAGTATGTAGTTTGGTGGGACTTAATGCTAGTTTGAACCCTACTTACTATTATGTGAAATGCTAGTATTTTACAGGCAGTCCATCAAAGATTTTTTTTTTCTTTTGCTATGCAAATAACTTCCTTATTGCCTTGGTTCTCAACTAGTGAATTACATGCTTAACTCCTGTTTTGCATAATGATAAACCTAGGGTATGTCAGTTAACTATCTGTAAATAAAGCTAGCTAAGAACATGCTAAGCTGCTGGTCTTTGGGACCTTGCATGTATATACTAATGGTATTTCTGACCCTCTCTGACTCCTGTGCCTGTATTTAGCTTGACTATGATACAGAATATTAAGCATTAAAAATAACAAAAATGGGTGCCTAATGTCATTAATAAATCTCGAAGAACTTCTTCAGTGACAGCTGTTGGTAAAAATATAAGACATTTTTGTATAAATTAATCTGCCTGGCTGTCTGACTGATTCTAATTGAGTAAGAGGACATTAGTTAAAGATGTTGCATATTTATTCTAAAAAGATGCAGTAGAGTAGCTTGTATGGTTAAATATAAAGTGGTAGGATTAAAGAGTAGTGTGGTACAAAAAGAATTAAATGTTGTCCTTCAGCTGTTGTTAACTCTCATTTCCCTTTGTAGCTCGAAGTCCAGTGTTCTCCCACTTGTCATCATCTCTCCAGGGGCTTTGGACTATTCGGGCTTTGAAAGCAGAGGAAAGATTTCAAAAATTATTTGATGCACACCAAGACCTTCACTCAGGTTTGTGATAAATTGATGTGAAAAATCAAATACTTTGCGCTGTAGGAGGGAAATATCTTATGCCCTCAGCGACATGTATATAATGTGCATTAAAATCAGTAGGAGCTGTGCATTTGTCTCTTAAGGGTAAAATCCCTGTATTAGAACAAAAACGTTATCTGTCTAGATTTAGAGAGTTTACTTTGGGCTGTAACACAATTTAGAATACCCATGCATATGTTTTAACAATGTATGAGATAAACATTTGAAAGTATGCCTGATAAGAATACCTAAAGAATAATTTTAAACATTTTCCTGGATTCCATCTTTAAGAAAAGGAAAGGGGGGATGGGGGAAGGGCAGAGAGAGATGTGGAGGAAACAAGCTATATTATGAAGCATTTGATAGTAAGTAGTGTGCTAGGAATGGGCAGATATTATTAGTGTAAACAATCTTGCAAAAGTTTCATAAATCTAACGTATTTTTTACTTGGAGCAGCTTTCAGGGCTTAAATCTAAAATACGGAATTAACATATTTGGAAGGTGTGAAATACTGGCATTCTGCAAGCATAAGGAATATAATTCAGGTTTGCACTGTGATTCTTTGACTTCTGTTATTTAAATGCTCTTTATTACAATGTTCTTCATGATATAGCAGAATGCAAATTTTCAGTTCTGTGTTTGTTAGGTAAGATTGTGAATTTCCCCTGTTGTAAGACATACAAGTGTACTTGATGGCTTTTTTTGTAATTTGTAGATTTACAAGGTTTCAGATGAGACCAGTTGATCCTTAGCGAAGTACAGTTTATCACAGGTTGTAGCATTGTACACACTGACCATGATGTGCCCAGTGACTTGTGACTGGTGAAGTGTATCTTCCAGGGAGGCACCTCTAGCTTTGAATTTCCCCTCTCTTAATATTTTATATTTGCTAGTTATCTGACCAAAGCAACATTACAGTACCTAATATCAAGGGAAGATAAAGTTGTGGTTTGGTTTTATATTAAAAGACATCTATGGGCAATAAACAGCGTGTAGAAATTTCGCTATACAAAGAGGACCATGACATTTAAGTGAAATGTTTTTCTGTATTTTAAGGTCAGATCCAAGGAACATAAAACCACTTTGATTTTTCAGTCAGTTTTGTGCATCTCCCTAACAAAACAGTCATTAATACCCCTCCTGGGCAGATCATGAACCTGTTTTTGAGGTCCAGCCTCAGTACTTATAGTCACACTCTTCATCTTGATATCTTTTCTGCCCAAGCCTTTGGGGTACGCCAGCTGGCCTAAAGTGTGTGTGGGTTTTGGCCCTCACGGAATATGTGCAGCAGAGGAGGCCAACACCATCTGAGCTGTATTAACAGTAGCATAGCCAGGGGAAGGAGGGAAGTGATTGTCCCCCTTCGCATTTGTTAGCCCACACTGGGAGTACTGCATCCGGTTGTGGACCCCCAGATCTGGGAGACATTCTAACAAACTGGAGTGAGCTCCCTGGAGGGGCTGCTAAGATAGTTAGGGTATTAACAGGAGATATTTCCTTGTGGGGGGTGGGTAACTGGGCTTGTTCAGGTCACAGAATACAGAGGATTTATTAGCTGCCTTCCACTACCTGCAAGGATGTTGCTGTAAATACAGGTTCCTCACCGTGGTACATAGCGGTAAGGAGCAACGACATGGATATAAGTTGTAACGAGATGTTTAACCTGAATTCAAGGAAAAACTATTTCACTGTGAGCACAGTCAAGCAGAGGCAAAGATTGCCCAGAGGTGCAGGCTTCATCTGTGTCAATTTTCAACTCGAACTGGATAAAGCATGGAGCAATGTGGTCTGACCTCTGACCTGACTGTGCTTGAGCAGGAGGCTGAACTAGAGATTTCCTGAGGTTGTTTTCACCCTGAATAGTTCTTTGATAGTGATGTCAGCAAGCAGTAGCTGGTGTAAGAGAATACCTTTCATACCAGCTCACAAAGTTGGAGTCCTGGGTTTTTAAGTCTCCTAAAGAGTTCTAAATTCTTTCATGCAATGCAGAAGGCTCTCGCAACCAATGATGGTTTTGTTTAGCACTTTTGGCTGGAGTAGTATCTTACTATTTAGGCCTGAGCCTAGGACTCAGGACACTTGCTTTGAACCCCATTTGAGGGATGCCTATGAATGGAATATAAAATAAAATTTTAGATAAAAAACATGTAAAGGGCATGCTGATATTTGACCAAACCCAAGTTTCCTTCCTGCCAGTGGCCCTCTCTATAAGCAAGCCCATGAGTCATCAGACCACGATGAGTCTTTGTTAGTTCCTGTGACTGTCAGATTCCTTTCTTTATGCACAGTGATCCCTGTTGCATAGTGAGGTTGCAAAATCACCCATCTCAAGGTGGCAGTTTAATGCACCTCCCTGGACAGTTAGGATCAATGGAGCAAAAGCTCCATGATCTGACTATCCAAGATGATCAGGCTTAAAACCATACTTACCTCCTCTCTATCTTTCAAAAGGGAGATTTTTTTCAGTCTGAATTTTTCCCAGCATTGGGGTAAGGAACATTGAACAGTTGAAACTGGTGATCTTCAGCAAGGAGTAATAGCAAGCAAGGCAGAAGGGTTTGGAATGGTAACCTTCTGCTGTGACTTGGCAGCAGCAACTCACAATTCCTCTGGGTGCAGCCTGAGGAATAAATAATGCCACGCTTTATTATGGCTACTTTGCTTCTGGTTTTGGCCCTGGATTCAAACACTTTGCCTTCTGTATTGCATTTGTGTGTTTTTGTGCTATATCTTATACTGTAGCTTATCTGCCTGGAACTTAGCACCAAATTGTCAACACCTGAGCGTGAGTACAGAGTGGAGATGTCCATCTGTGAGCTTCCCCAAAAGTAAAAGTGTGCATCCAATCATCTAAATAGCTCTGTATAGCTGCACTGGCTGTATTGAGTAGCTCCTACAGGGGCTTAACCAGCTGCAGCTGCCTTCTAAAAACTTGGCTCTGACAGCTGTGTTGTGATATATTCTAGCTAAAAGGCTGTAGACTCTAGTCCAGCTACAGTAAATGCGGTTGTACTTTCACTTTTTGTATAAGACTCTTCAGTCCACTGGAGTTGAGAAGAGTTTTTAAATAAGCGGACCATGCTTTGAGCCTTGACTATTTTTCCTTTCTCTTCCTATTGCTACTGGTGTGAAAACTAAATTAGATAATTTCAGGAAAACTAGTCAATATCCTGATCATCGTCAGTCCATGCAGACATGCACTTGAAGATGGCAGCATTGGAGTTTTTTTTGATAACTTGTATTATTAACGTGAATTAATTTAGTAATAATTCTACAGCTTACTTTTTCTAATAATCCACTGGTTTTATGTCTTTGTAAAATACACTTTAGAGGCCTGGTTTCTCTTCTTGACAACCTCAAGGTGGTTTGCTGTGCGTCTGGATGCCATCTGTGCCATTTTTGTTATAGTGGTTGCTTTTGGTTCCCTGCTTCTTGCCAAGAGTAAGTACAGATGTTAGAAAAAGTTCACCCAGTAATTACCATGTATAGTAATGCCTAATTCTTTTTCATATGTTGCTGTTTCTAATTGTTTAAAGGCTGTAATTAAGTTAAACATTTCTTTCTAGATCATGATCTCTTCCTTAGTCTGGGGCATTGGGGCTGTATCTGCTTTCCTGCAAACACTGGAGGCAGTTCAGACATCTTCCAGACTGAGGCATACATCTGTCATCATCCCCAAGTGTGCAAACAAACGTGCACTTCTGTAGTCTTCACTTGGGGGATTCTGGCTTTCAGAGAATAAATAATAAATCTTCTTTTTCCCTACCTTTGTCTTTCTCTTTTGGGCCTACAGGGCTTTGCTTTTCATACTGAAACACACACGGAGCTGCCTCTTAACAATGTTTTTCCTTTCTGCACATGGCACAGTAGGTCAAAAGGCAAGCTAAAGTTCCTAGGGATACTCTTCTCATATCTTGGATCAGTGGATAGGCCAGTTCCAGAAGGAAAATTGCCTCATAATAATACATTTTATGTTCACTGTCACTCATGAACTGTCATTAGTGTATGCATCATCCAGGATGTAATTGGGTTAGATGTACTAGAATGAGATAGTCATCTAAAACATGAAGGAAGAAGTAATTATCTTGGACATGAAAATTGGTGCTAATTTGCTGGTTTTGTTTCTTTTCTTTTTTTTTTTTTTTTTGTTAAATTTTGTATGTGCACGTGTATTTTAAAATTTGAACACTCTGTGCTGCACAACTGCAAATTTTGAGCTAGGTTTGATATTAGTAGGATGCAAAAAGACAAAACAATGGTCCCGAGTCTTTCCTTGCCCCTGGATAAAGAGTAGTTCTCTTGAAGTCAATAAGACTGTTAGGATAAAGTTCAAATAAGTCAGAGGACAATCATGTTTAATATTGAGGCAGAATACGTTTATTTTCTGAGAGTAGACCCACCGAACATAGTAAATGCTTTTATAAACAGGGGAAGAAATATTCTGTCCTGTTACTTTGTCTGATTGCTTATAAGAGTACAAAGTTGATTTAAATGTTCATAACTAATTTTGAAATAATTTTATGCAAATTTTTTGCTTAGTTTTAGGGCCTTATTTAATTTCCATAGAAAAAAAGTGACGAGTTAACTAATGTTCAGCCAGACGGGGATGACCCTAACAATCTATTTAAGTGTGGTCTTGAGACTGAGCCTCAGTTTTTAGATAAACACCCGGCCAAGGAGAATTTGGATTATCTTATCAAAATGTTTCCAAAATGTACCCCAAAAATGCAGCAAGTAGCTGTTCTGCCTGGAGCTACTCATTGCACAGATAGCAAGTAGCTCATAAGCAAATAAAATTCTGGCTGTGATGCTTCCATCATGTAAGTAACCTCATGAAAGAGAACTTTACTGAGATTTTGTGTAATTACAATGTACCTATTTGAGTCTCATTTTCCTTTCCTCTGCAGCTCTGAATGCGGGGCAGGTTGGTTTGGCACTCTCCTATGCAATCACACTCATGGGAACATTCCAGTGGGGTGTTAGACAAAGTGCTGAAGTTGAAAACCTGGTAATGTTTATTTCTTCCTTTTCCCCTCTTGGTTCCTTTCGTATTTGTGACACCAAGCCTTAAGGATGAGATTCTTCTTAATTAACTTAGGATATTAGTACCTTAACAAGCGATTGAGGCACCACTCTGTAGTCATAAGGAAAAATAACTTCTTTTAGGTTATAATTTGTCTGACTGATTTTACATGTTTGTTGAGATGAACTGTGTCCAGGGATTGTTCTCTATTCATAGTAAGGGAGGTTTTACAATCTCCCTTTACAGCAAAAAGGAGATTGTCTAGTTACAGTGTAGACAATTGCATTGCAAGTTGTTAAAGTTGCAATAAATTAATCCCTTTCTATAAGGAAGGTTTTAAATTATGTTTTTATATTTGGTATTTATAATTTATTGTTATTTATTATTGCGTTTTAAAATTTTATTTATATCCCTCATGGCATTTTTAGAGTCCTGTTATTCCATTTCAAAGGCTTATAACTTTTTAATTCATTCTAAGTTAACACAAATGAGGAAGTATTTGCTTATATTCAGCTGAGTAGGTTGTGTGTTTTCTAAAATATGTAATATAAAATGCCTTTGACCAATTCACAATATTTACTAGCATGTTCTAATTTGCCTGTCTACTTTCTAAAGATAATACATAAGAAAAATAGATTGTAAAAAAAAAAATGCTAAACGTAAACCCGGGAATTTTTTTTTGTTGTGTTGACAACTGAAGTTACTTGTAATTACAGTTTGCTGTACATAGTCTAGGAAATATGTGTAGTCCTTTTGTAGAAGTTACAAAGCCATGCTTAATTAATAATAATAATAACAACAACAAAGTTGGAGTTATTTTTTTGCTACCAAGTTGATTTTTTGGTGTGTTTTTCACACACCAGTAAGCTATGCTGACTGATTTTCTGAGAAATGGGAAGAAAGCTTTCTGGTTTTTTCATACAATTGGGAATGTTTTGGAAGTGTCTGTGGGAGTGTCACATGTAGTGAGTTGCTTTCTTAGAGGCTGTGACTCAGAAATGCCTTGAAAGAGAAAGGCCATTCAGTAACCTGACTTTGATGTGTAATGGTGATCATTTTATGGAACTGTGATTGCCATCAACTTCTTTGATAGGTGGGCATGCACCAAAAATCTCTTGTTATTAAAGGATGACTACTCCTGGGGGAGGCAAGAGCATTTCATCTCCATTCTGTTGGTAGCTGGTCAAGGGAAGTGGTTGTCACACTCTACCCAGTGGTGGTGCACCCTTGTTTTCAGTCCTGTGTGCAGTTTTGGGCAGCACAATACAAAATGAAGCTGTTGGACAGCATCCAGACAGGGTCATGAGGATGGTGTAGGATCTGGAGGGAAAGCCTTGTGAGGAGTGGCTGAGGTCACTTGGGGTGTTCAGCTTGGGTAAGAGGAGACCGAAGGGGGACCTCATTGTGGTCTACAACTGCCTTGTGATTCCCCTCTCAAGGGAACAGACACTGATCTCTTCTCTTCTGTCTGGTGTCCAGTGACAGGACTATTGAGGGAATGGCCTGAAGCTGTGTCAGGGGAGGTTTAGGTTGGATACTAGAGAAAGGTTCTTCACCCAGAGGGTGGCTGGGCACTGTGACAGACTCCCCAGGGAAGGGGACCTGGCATGAAGTCTGCCAGACTTAAGAAGCATTTGGACAATGCTCTCAGGCACATGATATGATTTTTTTGGGACTGTCCTGTGCAGGGTGAGGAGTCTAACTCATGTGTCTGTCTGTAGTTCATTTGGCAGCTTCAGTTCTAGCTCTGTCTTTTCAACTCGCAATAGATTGGTGTCATCTTAGTCAGGACTGACAGACAACTGTCTTAGCTTAATTTTCTTAAAACTTAGGCACGTATTTAGGTTTTTAATTAATTGTATTGATGAGAAATGCTTATGAATGGCTTTATGTATCATGAGAGATCTGGGTCTGTAGTAGGACATGAGATGCATTCTTCCCACTTTTTTAGTTGGATAAAGAAATGGCACCAAATACTCTTACCTGTGTTTCAAAGAAAAACCATGGAGTAATTTGCATTAAATCTGTGTGGTAAAAATACACACAGCATATTTATATGCATGCAGTATTTGCAGTGTATGCCATAGGATAAAGTTCATGTATGTATGTCTTCTTTCCTCCCCTTAGATGATATCAGTAGAAAGAGTGATGGAGTACACAGAACTTGAAAAAGAAGCTCCTTGGGAGACCAACAAACATCCACCACCAGACTGGCCTAACCAAGGAATGATAGCATTTGAGAATGTTAACTTCACTTACAGTCTAGATGGACCATTGGTTTTAAGACACTTGTCTGTTTTAATTAAACCAAAAGAAAAGGTATGTATACAGCTGTCTTTGGATATTCACAGAAGTTTAGCAAAGATCATGAGTTGACAAGAAGCTGTGTGGATATGGATATAATGCTAGAAATGCATTATAAAATGTGTGGATGTTAGAAAAATCGTAACTTTTCTTTAAAAAAAAAAGCTTTAGTTATATTTAATAGTAAAAGTTACAGCCTATCTATTTTCTGTAATAATTACACAACTGGGAAAAACCTGTCTGGGAACATGATATTTCAGTCTGTCAAAACAAAGATTTAAACATACTCGATAATTTCCTTAAAAAGAGTCTGAGATTCTTCAGAAAGTCGCAGACATTGACAGTACCAGCCAAGCCCAAAATGTTTGTTCAAATCCAAAGCAAATGGAGCTGCATTAGGAAATTGGGGATTCAACAGAGAGAACATAATTGGAATCAAGTATGTCTATAACAGACAAGAGGAGCAAAACCAGTAGAAAATAAGGAAAGTACATGCCCTTGCACTGAGCCTGAAATGGAAGATAGAAGAAAGAAATACAAATCAGTTGCAGAACTTCAGAATTTGGGATTTTATTTCCATTCCTTTTGGCTACCAATCCAATTAACTCCTGCCATTAATTAGATTGGTAGCCAAAAGAAACATGGAAATAGAACTCTTCCTCCTCTGCAAATTTGACGACTCCTCCCCAGTTTTGACACTATCCCCCTTGAAAGCGTGCTGCAGGGAAGGTCTCCCCCATAGACAAAGTTAAATGAGAGCCCTGAAGTGTTAATTTGTGCTTTGCTACATTTCAAATGCAGGTGTACTTTTTTGATTAGGAGGTCTTCCCTAGGAGGCTGGTTCAACTCCACAGTCCTTGCCTTTGCCTCCTTTTTAACATGCTTTGCAATTCAATTCCAAACCTGTTCATTTCCTCTTGTGGACCTGTTAATAACATGCATGTCAGAAAAATTCAACTGGACTTTGCTACATTGAGGTGATTTCCTGGAATTAGCTGTGCATGCCTTAAACATGGTCTCTTGAGAAGAAGAGCCATGTGGGCCGGCTCCTTAGGTGTTACATGTCGCTCCAATATAGGCAAGAAGTTCTGTATTTCTCAGTGTGAGACAGGAATAAAATTAAAAATGGAAGAAAGAGATACTAGTAATGCATGACCCAGTGCTTGGTGGGGGCAGGAGAGGGAGGGATGACTGGGGGTGTTTATTTTTGCTGAGCAGTTATGTTCTGGTTTCATCATCCTGAATTTGCCCAGCTTGAAACTATTGCCAAGAACTTTGTGTTTGCTTTCGATGATGTTTTGCACAATACTGCAATAGGCTGCCACTATGTAAAATAAATCTCCCAAGCACCTCTCCACCTTACATTGGTTTTAATGAGGGAGAAGCATCTTCTTCGGAACCAGGTTTCCAGGTCTGTTGGGGATTCTGCCCATACTGCTGTCATTGAGAGCTCTTACACCTGTTCAGGCCCCTGGCCTGTAGAGATTTCTGGTGGCTGCAGTGCCACTGGAAGCAGGAATGAGTTTAAGCTTCTGCTTTGCTTGTAGTTTTTCTTGTAGCCACCCCAGGGCCCAGTTTGGGAAGCTATGGGTACAGTAAGAATGAAGGAGGTGATGGCTAGCAAATCACTCGTGGGTTAAGGTCTCTTTTGATCTGTTTGTCTTGGCATTCAGTATTTCCCTACAGTCAGAGCAGGCTAGGAAGGACCCTGTGTTTGAAACATCTTTGCTAAAATAGCCCGGTTTGACAGAGACAGACCAGGGAGATGCAAACTGCTGTGCCAATAGCTGGCAGTGATTAACCTCCTCTGCTACTATAGCTGCAGTAGGGGAAGGTTAGCATGTGTACCACTGGTTTTACACACCACTGTCTTTGTTTCAGGGAGCTCATGAATGCTTATTGGCTAACATATTGTTAAATGCACCTTTTCCTGACAGCTCCTGGATCTGTGGGCTACTTGTAGAAGTTAGGAAGGTGCACATATAGATTTATGGCATGGCAGCTCTGCTCCCACAGCATGGCACGAAAGGGGGGCTGCCTGAGGGACAACAAAGACATGGGCAGTTTCAGTGGAGTAGCTGACATGCTGTGAATCTCACGGCTTTTGTGCAGCTCTGCTGTGAAGTACAAGTGACGCTTGAGTAATGATGAGCCCAGTGTAGCAGGTGTACCCCTGTGTGTGCACATGGCTTCTGTCAGGCATCCTAATCCTGGCCCTGTGATTCCTGATAGGTGGCACTTGCATTTCCAGACTGGTGCTGAGTGTTGGCCTCTGAAGAATAAAATGTATTTTAAAAATGGATAATGTGTACACTGAGAGCTGTTTCAAATTCCAGTCAATTTTCAGCAGCCTGTAGTCAATTGGACCAAAGATACAAATAGATTCTTCTAAATGTTGAAGAGTATAGTCCTTTCATTTGATGCCAGACTGAAAGTGGGATTTTGACAATATGCAGAGCAGCTGCATTTTTATTTTAAGTATCAATGTATTTTTTTATATTTTTTTCTTTATATCCTTGATACAATACTTTATATTGACATTTGCAGAGGAACAATTGAACTTTCATTTTCACAATTCTGGTCGTCTGTTTTCTCTATTCAGCATTTTCTTTCTGAGCTGTAGTTTATCTATTCAGAACTATTTTTCCATTGTTTCACTGATATAATTTAGAGTACTAGACATTTTATCATTTATTGTAACAGATTTGCTTAAATTAGTCTGTTTAATAATAAGCACTGTAGAAATGTTAAGTAGTTTATGTATAATAGTACAGTAATGAATGATTGGATGAAATTGTTGAATCAGAATGTAGAAGTAGAAAATACCTTTTAGATTATGCAGCATAAGCTGCTCCTTGAAGTGTACTTTTTTAGTGTATTGCATATTTTTTTATCAAATGTGGGCACTGCTATTTTGTCTGAACTTAATGTCTCTGACTGAAAGTTTCTCCTTGCACTTTGATGCAGTTTCCTGTCCTGAATTTCATTTCAGCAGTCATTGCTGCATACATGTGAGTCTCAGGCAGTGGGTAATTGTCCTCTGGTGTCTGTATGTATGCTCACGAAGGTTTTCATCTTTCTTCCTCCTTTCTGCACCCCAATCACTTCCCCAAGCCATATCATACATGTTTAATCCTCATAAATTCTTCCCCATCAAATCAGTATCTCCAACCCATATTAATTTTGTGTTTCACTCTGAACTTTTTCCAGTGTTCTGTTTTTTTTTTTTAATTTTTTTTTTTTATTTTTTTTTTTTTAATTTTTATTTTTAATATAGGGATTAGAACAGAATGTAGGAAGTAACAAATTCTGCCAGATCAGAGTAGAGGGTTACACCCATTATCTTCTCTGATACAGTTGATTACTGTAGGCTGTTTTTCTCTAAGAATCCTTTACTCGAATACAACATTTAAAAAAATAAAAGAGAAAAAAATGTTTGTAGATCTTAGCCCATTGTCATTAAAGTTATCAATCCTGTATCTTTCATTATCTCTTTTTTCTGAAAGCTTTATTTTTTTTTTTTTCACACTGTGTATGTCTTCCAGTTTTTCTTTGGGAATAAAGAGAACCCTGAATCTCTGTGATTTTATTATTTGCTGTTTCTTCTGTTTGAAAAAGAATTTCAGCTTGATGTCATGTCCTTGTAGTTTCCATACTTGTTGAAGATGTCTGAAGTATGGATAGTTTATAACTGTGCTACTTTAAAGTACTTCACCTTAACCATAACTAACCAAAATCAGTCTCAGTTATTTAAATTGGGAATACATTGTTCCCGGAGTGCTTTATGGGAGTCTTTTTTGGGGTTGAGTAGTAGATGCATGCCTGAACTGATCTGCCTAACATCACCCACCAAACCAGGTTTAGTATAAAATTAGCAGCCTTGAATCACATTACTGTAAGCATTGAGCCACTTTATCTTGTTTACACAATAAGACACCACACATTAAGGGGAAATCATTCACTTTTGAATATGATCCAAGAAATTGTCGAGTACACAAATGTCACCAGAATCCAAACTGATTTAAGGGGAGAGGATTTTTCCTCTTGGAAGAATGTTAATTACAAAGAAGTTCTATTTGGTGCATGTTCTACTGTAAATCCTGTGACACTATAGAAGTGTTGCTCAACATATGAATTTATCCTGAAAAGCTCACAGTTTAATTGTACAGCCTTGGCTTGCTCTGTAGGTTGGAATAGTGGGAAGAACCGGTGCTGGGAAGAGCTCTCTGATAGCAGCCCTCTTTCGCTTGGCGGAACCTGAAGGAAGGATTTGGATTGATAAGTACTTGACATCAGAGCTGGGACTCCATGACTTGCGGAAGAAAATTTCAATTATACCTCAAGTAAGAGAGTGACTTGGTTTGCCATGGATGTTTTGAATGTAATACCATAGTGTTTAAAGTGCTTTTCTGGGATATGTTCCCCCTTGTATGCTGTAGATGCAGGAACTGTAGCATGGTGTTACTCTTACTTGAGTAAGGTCTTGATTATTTTAATAAACAGAATCAGTTCTCAGGAACACGTTTTTCCCTAGTTTTGCACCCTGTATGTTCCTTTGGAATATCTGTGTGTTAGCTGTATGCTGTCCTCCCATAGTCTGGGGAAAAGCGGAGAAAATCTGATAAGTACATACCCACCTTCAGCAGTCCTCTGAAGTCACTTGATCCTTTGGCAGCAATTCCTGCCTGATGCATTGCCTGAAGCTTCTTTAATAAGGGCTTTTGAAGGACCACTTTCACTTCTCTAGTCACCTCTGTAGAAACTGACCGGTGCTAGATTTAGAAAGGGCAAATGTGCCATCTAGAAGTGAGCTATCTGCTTTTGCATTATTTGGAGAAGGCTGGACCAGGGGAAGACCTGGGGAACAGACTAAAAAGTAGACCATTGTGACCCATAATAAATAAAATGTAATGAATTTTAGAAGCTGAATGCAGGAGAGGCCACAGTGCAGGAAAAAATCCAATAAGGCAGTGTTGGAAATAGCCTCATCTCTCATGCTGAAGTAGAAGAAAGGCTGTTAAAAGAAATCCAGTAGGTCACAGGTCTTCTCTCTTAGAGTCTTACTTTCATGAGACATTGTGTCAGAGAAAGGTTATGTATAACCTTAAAACTTAGAAGGCAAAGTCTGTGCGTGTTACAGTTTCACCAGAGCTCTGGTCTCTTCTGTGGGCCTTTGCTCTCCAATGAACAGGGAGGAAGAATGAAAAACTCTTATGCTGCAAATGCGAAGTTGTGTTTTGGAAAGTAGTTCATCTGCGCTGTTTTAGCAGGTAGAGTGAAGAGTAGATTGTAAACCAGAGGAATTTTTTTTTGCCATGTTAAGCATTATTTTTCAGATCTCTCTATTTTACAACAATCTGTATTTAGAGTTATGTCTGAATGTGTACGAGTCTGTTGGTAGGGTGGCAGGCAGAGTGTATTTAAGTTGAGAATCTAATACAAATGGTAATGAGGCTTTTTTTTTTTCTCTCGAAGAATAGGAGTCAAAAAGAAACAGGTATGCTATTGAAAAAAAAAAAATTAAAAAATAGGTACTTCCCCAGCAATTGGATTGTTGCCTAATGCAGGGTGTCTTTTGTTTCTGCATGCTGTAGGCTTTGTTATTGCAGTACTCACTGGAACTAGTCATCTTTTATATGTAAAGAAAACTTTATATGGATTTGAATTAAATTTTTTTGTTTGTGTGTAGCATTCCTTTCTCTTGAAAGTAGATGATCATCAGTTCATTCAAGGTCTACAGCTTTTTGAAAGCTTTGCCCGTAGCTATTGTGGGGGATTTTTCCATTTTGTAGAATTCAGCCCAGTTTAACAAAACGGAATACTGAGACAGGAAAACTGCAGGTCACATACAGTTTCTACATGTTGAATGATACAAATGCTCTCTAGTTTACTGCATTTAGTTGTACATGTGAGCTCTTTTCATACACAGGTCTATTGACATAGTTTTAAAACTGTTTTAATCCAGTGGAACGCTATGATTTTTGTCAAGTTTATATAAGGTTTGCATCATACTCCCAAAAGTTTTTAGCGTCCAAAGGCTAGCAGGTAGCTTTTTTTTTTTTTTTAACGCAAGGGAAGGCTGTTTCTGCTAAAAATATGCAAAACTGTCAAGTGGTGGTACGAAGAAGAGGAGGAAGGAGGGTTTGGAATCAGGCTTCTGCCGTGGTAAACTGTATGATAGGCATTGTCTTGTACTGTGCTAATAGTAGTGTCAATAATAGGAATAGCAATGTAACATCAGGTTGTTATTTTACAGCAAATATCTTCATAATTATGTGGGTAGCTGAAAAACCAGAGAGAGGTGCTTATTAGAATTGCAACATAAAACATGCTAAACAGAACCATTCCTAGAGAGTGATGAGGCAAGACTGAAGTTTCCTTGTGTGCGAGTTTAAATACCTACCAGGAGAAATAAAAATGTGCTTAGGCTTCTAATTGCTTCCTTGGATGGAGCTGTGTAAAGGTTGTGTTTGTAAATCTTTTCTATGCAAATGTTGTCTGCCTCTCTGACTGCAAGCATTTTTACAATAATTATTTACAGGTTAGTCTTATTGCTTTCCTCTCATAAACCAGACTGTTTTAAAAAATAATCTGTGTCAGAAATAGTAATTAAAGAATATCCTTATCTTCTGTTGCAGTACATGTCTGTTGTTAGGACTTCTATATTAGTTATGAACATTTTATAGGTTTAGCCTCTTCTTCTGCCAACCTATAAAAATGGATTGAAAAGGAAAATAAATGTAACAATACCTTCAAAATACGCCAAATGGTGTACTAAATATATATTGTTAAACAAATTAGTTTCTAGGTGTTTTTGAAGAAAATTGTTTTTTGGCCTGGAAATGTTTTATGTGAAATCCGTTTGCTCATTCAGCAGGATTTTAGTGATATTGCTATTGCAGCAGATACTTTCAAATACTTGGCATGTTACATCAAGAAACGTGTATCTTCTTTTATATTGCTTATGGCATGTTCTGTCTGTTTAAATTCTTTTATAGCGCCCGGATGGTTTAGAAATTAAAAGATAATAAAAGAGTTAAGGTCTGAATTCTCTTCTGGTTTGCTGCAGCCCTTTGGAGCTGGGCATCACTAGGGTTAGATGGGGAGAAAGTCATGATGAGTTAATCTCAGGGTAAGCTGAAGTTACCCAGTGTAAGTTAGATTTTATTTCCTAGGGGAGAGAAAAAAAACCAACACATTTTGCCTAAAATTTCCCCAATTTAAAGAGGTCTGACAACATGATGAATGGTCTCCATTTATGATTAGCGCTGTTAGTCAGCTTTTGACTTGTTTTTGTCTTTATGTGTGGTATTAAGATGAGTTTAGCCCTTAAGTCGTGTCAGTGCATGACTCTCAGGTCTAGCAACTCACATTACTGAGTACTGATCTGTTGCTTAAGGACTTCTGAACCAAAAGTCCTCTTCCCACTTCTTAAATACTACATTTTTCAGTGTGATTTGGTTTGTGCCAATTTGATTAATTATCTGTTACTTCTCTGACTGGGAACTGAAGTAGAACAAAACTTGCTTCGACCACAGGTAAACCCACATTGGTACCTGAATGGGAGAAGGTACTGCTTTGACTCCCTGGTGTATTTTGAGTAAGAGCTTTGCCCAGCAGTGCTCCAGTTCTAAGTAAGTTTGCTTTGGTGCTGTGGCAGTATAGATAAACTTCCATGTGTTTAGGTTTTAAATGTGAAAGCTGTTCCTTCTTAGCCCCGATAGTAAAATGGAAAGGCTTTCATGGTACAAAATGAAAAAAAACAAACCCACAGCCAAACACAGAAGGAAAACCATAAAGGCATTGTGAGCTCTTTGATTCCTCTCTGGTTTATGTACTTCAAAAACAGGTTTTCAAAATTGCCCAAAAGTAATTTAGGAGCGTGAGCTCATTGACAGTGCTAGTTGTTGGTTTTCATTAACAATACCACGAGGATAGCAACGATTTCATGTAAGTATATATATATAGCTTGTGGCATCAGAACAGTGGCATGTAAATGCCCATTTAAGTACCAACATAACTGTGTACAGCAATTTGCAAACAGACCTGTCCGGTTTGGTAAATTATTTTCATACAGAGTAGTTGAATACTTGCCTGCCCCCTCGCATCCCCCTTAAGCATGCCGTTGTAATATACACCTTTGAATTTCAAAAATCACAGCTTGTTGTTGGATATTTCTGTGCTATTGTTGATACAGGTTACCTGTGATTATCATTAAATTACTTATTGCATTATAAAGACTCTTTTTATAATGGAATGCTGATTTTACTGGGTTTCAGGAGCCTGTTTTATTCACTGGAACTATGAGGAAAAACTTAGATCCTTTCAATGAATACACCGATGAAGAGCTGTGGAATGCCTTGGAAGAGGTGACTTACTAAATCTAATAATGTACATCTGGTATTTAAAATCCATGTAACAATAACATTACAGTACTTGTGTGTGTTAGGTTTTAGATGCTTTCATCAGCTTTGATAAAGGTATAGCTGTTGGTGGAAAAGGTAGACTATGTGCATTTGTGTATGTGTGTGTCCATGTGTGTGCAGATGTGTATATTGTTATATAAGTCTTTTATGAAAAAATTATCCTTTGGGATGATACCTTGGTTATATTTTGATTCATGTCTTGGTTTTAATGAACATTAATAGATTCTTAACAATGTGCTTTAATGTTTTTAGAATTCTAATAACTGACACACTCTGTAATCCAACTTGGCACTTACTCATTTTGTGTCAGAGTATAAAAGGCAAACCTTGCATACTTATTATTGTGTCATCAGATACACAATAGCTGATTTAAAAGAGAGTTACTCATCCTACAATATGTTGACATGTCAACAGGTGCAACTGAAGGAGGTTGTGGAAGATCTGCCCAACAAAATGGAGACACAGCTGGCAGAATCTGGATCTAATTTTAGTGTTGGTCAGAGACAGCTGGTGTGTCTTGCCAGAGCAGTTCTAAAAAAAAATCGTATTCTTATCATTGATGAAGCAACAGCAAATGTGGACCCAAGGTAAAAACAAAATCTGTCATACTAAAATGAGCTGATTTCTCTTCTAATATGTTCATCTCTGCTGTAGAGATGAACTTAAATGCTTTATATCTCATGTAGTTTGTATTGCTGGTTTATGTTTTTGATGATACCATCATTTTTGTCTATTCAAAATGGAACGATTGAGATTTGGCTGTGGAGCAGATGATATAAACTAAACACTCAAAAGATCCCTAATTTCAGTGCATTCCATAGAGTAGGGAAATTAATATTCAAAGTTAATTTGTCCTGCAGCCATAGATTAGAAGACAAGAATGTTCTTGAAAATGCATCTCTGTAACATCAGAATAGCCATGAAACAAGTTGAGTTCTGTTGACTTCTGAGAAGAAATGTTTGTTGGAAATAAATAAATACAAAAAGATTTAATTCATCTCACTCCCCAAATGCCCTAAAACTAGAAAGGTGAAAAAATGGCTGTAAGCAAAACCAGATATTTCTGGTTATGAGATGCTGTCCTTTCAGATTGCCCAGATGCTGGTATGGTATGTTCAAGGTTAAATAGGGGCAGGGGCAACAAGGTAAGATGTCCTAAACACCGCAGGAATTCCAAAACAGATTTGGAGATTTTTAAGTCTACAGGATGGACTCACTTATTCATTGTTCTGTCTTGTATAACTCAGGCCGGCAGAATTTTCCTGAATTCATTACTGTTTGAACTAGAGTGTACTTCTAGAAGAACATCCAACCTCAATAGCAAAAAAAAAAAAAATTCAATGACAATCCTTGTTAAATTGTTCCAATAGCGAAGTACCCCCACTGTTAATTTTTGAAACATTTGAAGCACTGGTGGAAATATTTTGGAAACAATACTGCAAGCGTACTGCATCAATTAGTCTGAGCTGAATATATAGTTCCAACAAACTATGGCTTGAGGGAGAACTCAAAGTCCAAAGAGGACAATAACACAGCAAGTCCCTCAAACAGATGCATTAAGGATTTTGTATGTCATCTGGGCATGACTCATTTTTTTAACATCTTCTTGGGGAAGAAGTGGTGCCACTGGGGTAGCTTTGCAGTTCAGCTGACAGTATATTTCTAAAACCTTTAGAGAAGTGCATTCCTTTCCCAGAGGTTCTCTTTTTTCTTTTTCTTTTTTTTTCTTTTTCTTTTTTTTTTTTCTTTTTTTTAATCTTGGTTTATTTTTGGCTGGCTGAACTCTGATAGATTAACTATGATTAATCATAGGTGAGGAGATTTAATACCATCTTACTTATCCTCCCTATTTTGGCATCTCACATGTGTGTTCTCAACTTGCACTATCCATTTAATTGATCTTGATTAATGTGTGCTGCAATATATATTATAATAAGGTAAATGTTTGTTTGTATCAACTCTAGGCATAACAATACAAATAACAACTTGGAACTTCTTCTTTGAATTCAGTTTGCATTACAGGCATTATTACCTTTTCCTTAATGTGTTGGTATAACTAGAGCCAAGTATTTTTTAGCTGTGCAATCTGATAGGATGATCATCAGGAAATGCTGATGTAGGTTGCTTAACTGAGCAGTTAGGGAGACATTTTTGGTGTGTAAGGAAAACCTCCTCCTCTTCTGATGCACAACCCCCATACCTGGCACCCTTGTATCTCACCTGGCAGCAAGCACACATCATATTGAGCACCTGAGATGGTGGCCACAGCGAGCTGCTGTCGTCTCTGGAGATACTTTTCTTTTTGTTTGTTTGTTTTTCTGGCTCTTGTTCTCTCTCTCTCAGCAGCCTCAACTTCTGCTGTCACCATGTCCCCTCTGCAGTTCAACCTGGAAGCAGGTGTGAGATGGCAGGGGTTAGGGGTGGCAGGAAGAGAAGGAAGGGTGAGGTGATGTTAGGCAGTGGATGCAGGGTGAGACATGGGCATTGTACTTTCCCCAGGAGACTGAGGGGACTCCCCACCACATTTCAGTTCAGCTAGGCCATTCTTATCTGCTACTGGGAGTGAAGGGAAGGAATTGGAAGTTTATCCTTCTCCCTCCTTCTCATATGTTCTGGCTCCCGTATGTCCCCTTATTTTCCCCCTTGCTCCTCACAAGTGCCACCTGCTCTGCATGTGGCAGAGGTGTGAATGCTTTTGTGGGGGGGAGGAGGAGCTTGCCATAAAGAAGGCTGCCCTAAGTCAGACTACCTGCATGATTTATGTGATAAGTGTCAGACCTTTAATTTGATTTTATCTTCTTGGTCCTTTCTCACCCTGAAGAATAGAGTGGTTTTAAAGCAGTTGAACTGTTCTGGAAAGTTGTGTGAAATCTGGAGCAGAAGAGCTGAAAATCTTCGTGTACTTGTTTTAGTGATACACAGAAACAAAATCATCATTAACTGAGACTTTCTGAAAGTACTGAATTTGTTTTATTTGTGTTGACTGGTATTTTTGCTTATAGAGAAGAAAACTTTTGGCGAGCAAACCACTGCCACCTTTTTACATTGGTTGTTCATTGAGTCTGGTAAAAACAGCCATTGCACATAGTTCGGTTTATTAGTCATATTAACCTTGTAATGTTTAACCTTTTATTACATCTAACTGCTATCTGTAACTCTTTCTCTTTTGGAGAAATTATCTAAGCCTCTCAGGAATTGTGTAGTGTGAGATACGCTTTCAGGACAATCCCAGGAGAACATTAGACAGAAGATAATGACTTACCCAGTTTTCCTTTCAGCAGCTTGGTTGCTTCTCATTCAGATCATATTTATTCTTCTTCTTTAGATAGTTTTCTTTTTACACAGTCAACTAATTCAGGTTGCACCAGATCTTGGGTTGCTGGGAAACTTGGTGTTAGATCCTCAACTTGTGGTGCCTGTGGGACAGCTATACCACCATTTTGTGCTTTCTTATTGTATTGTTCCTTGGAGTAGGGAGTATTGTGGTTCCCATATTTATATAATCAGATTAGGATTGAGTTTTTGTCATACAGGAGTCCTGGTTTTGGTAGTCAGGTTGCATCTTTGGTTTTTAACGTGCTTGAAAGATGATAGGGTTTGATCCACTGAAGTGGGTGATGAAATCACTTGGCACTTGCCTAGGCACTTGCTCAGTGTGGGTATGTACCACTAAGAGTCCATTTTATGCCCTAAGAAAGGGACAGAAATAATGCTTCCTTTGGTCCTTTTCTGTTCTAACTGGTGTGTGATACGGCCTTTACACTGTCAGCTCAGAATTCTGTATACTGATGCTTTTCTTGGTCTTTTTAGATTTTCTTGCTTTCCCTAGCTTCTTCCTGAGATTGTCCAGGAGGTTACTGATGGTGCTACTGCCTGCTGTCCCTAAAACTATGCTCCGAGATCTACCGTGAGCCTTGGAGAGGATCTAGCCAAGTGTCAGTCAGCAGAAACGTCTGCATGAGATCTTGTATTGTGATATTTGAAGATGGAGCTATTAAATCTGTTCCTGATTACTCTGTACTCTCATTTTAGAACATTTGTCACGCCCACAATAGGGACAGCAGTTTCTTATTAGTGATAAGCTTGTGTTCAAGAAATACCTGTTTAAGATAATAGTTTGATAGTATCTCTCTAAGAATGAGAGTTTTCTTTCTTGTAATTGTAGGAAGAGGTAGTGCTATAAAGAAGACATGTAATAAAAGAAAATACAATAAATGAATGCAGAGGGCAGGGATGTTGAAGGCTGAGGCATTCTCCAAAACAGTAGCAATGACTTGAGTCACAAATAATTGTAAGCCCTTTATAAAGTTGTTATCAAAGTTCCTGAGCCAGATTCTTGTGTTCTATAGTAGCTTTGCAGAAAACTTTACCATGAGCTTGACTGTAAGGAAAGAAAAAGGCTTTCTTTATACAGTTCTATGGAGTATTGAATATTGAATATTTTGTTTCTGTTTTGCTATTTCAGCCATTGCAGAGAACACATCCTGCTCTCTCTATAAGGCTCTTCCGTTGTGAGTGTCTTCATGGATGTCCCTGCTTTTTTTTTCCTTTTGGAAGAATATTCAGGTTATTGAGGTGTTGCTGAGAAGAAGGCAAAAAAAAACATTATATGCATTAACACTGGGGTGAAAGGACTCATCTTGCTGTGATGTGTAACATGACGAGCAACTTCCTTTTCTTAAGGAGATAACACAGAACTAAAGAGCCTGGCTCTGTCCTGACTTCCTCCTGTCTCTTTCCCGGATTGCTTGCTGGCTTTGGTTTGAAAGGAGTTGAGGAACAACTGCTTCCCACTTTGTTTTTGAGCCTCTTTAGGAAGTAGGAGCAGAAAGACCAAACCTCTCAGACTGTGGTCCAGAACCCAGTTCTCTTAAGTTCATGACAGAACTTGATTATTTCTGTCCCCAGATGAAGGTAACAGTTAGAATGCATGGAATTCTTACTTAACTGTTTATGTCTTCCTTCTCTCTGATGATTCTCCTGTCATCAGCAAGGATCTGTCTTCTCCTTTGTCATGCTGATTGCTTCAACTTAGCTTGCAACAGAAGCTATGTTTGTCCTTCAGAGCATGAGCTGTATTTTCTACTGTGGAAACTTAATAGTTACTTCATTCCTCTAAGACATCCTGTTCTTCCAAAGTCGTCTATCCACTTTTTATTGCTGGTGCCTCCTGGCATGATGGCATCAGAACAATTTCTCTTTGCATAATTCATGAAGTGATACCAGATATTCATCATGTGCAGACAGATTCAGTGTGGAGTACTACTTCTGTCTAAAAAACTACTACTACTTAATCAGATGAAGATCTGTTTTATGAATCTTTCATGTATTTTATTTTCCCATTATTTTTAAAAATTTGAAGAATTAAGGCTTTGCAAGCAACTGATTGTGGCCAATGTGTCTGCCTGAATATTCTAGTTTATTCAGATATCTCCTTGGTCTTTTTTTTTAACCTAATCTGCAGCATTTTATTATTCTCCAGTCATCGTAAATACAAAGGAAGAAATTTATGTTTTAATAGAAATCCTGGAAATAAGGCCCATGCTTTCAAGTGCCTGACATCTAGGCTGGAGCAACTAACACCAGTATATTTTGAGTTCTTTGTGTCATCCTGTCTTGCATGAGAATTTTGGTTTCTGTTCCTTTTTCTCCATTGTTGTCATTTGTCTTCTGGGGGCTTTTTGGAGGCTAGTGGGCAAAATGTGAGTATTCACAAGACCTGGCTGGTGGGACCCAAGGCTGCATGTGCAGTGGGCTGTCAGGTGCCTCTAGAGGGCATTCATCGCTGGAGGACTGCCTAATCCAGATTCTTGGATTCACCTTCCAGCCATGCCTCTTCCCTTTCACCGACTTAAGAGAGGACTGTAGAGACCTCCACATACAAGCCTGACTGGTGTCCTCTAAGTTAGATGATGTCAATGCTTCTTTTGTACAGTTAGTTACTTCAGTGAGCTCCAGTTCTATGACTATTGCCCATCTTTTGCCTTAATACTCGTTTAAATGGCTAAAGAACATTCTAATGTCTTAACTACCTATCAGTATAATTTTATTTCCTTTTCACAGTTCTCAACTTCTTTTGTGACGGTTTTTGCTTCAGCCCTGTACTTCAGTGTCTGTGCTCTATCTTAGTTTTCTAGCTTATGTTTCCTTCTGCTGTCCTTTTGTTAGGTGCTTAATTCATACAGTAGGCTCACTCTTAACTTGAAATCTTCTATCTCTTTCTTTGGGTTGTGTGTTCCAGTTAATGCTTTTGATTTATAAAGTATGCCAAGTTTTTGTTTTATCGGTATTCAAGTTTTCAAGCTATTCCAGTACTATATTAGTTTACCAACCATCTCTTCTAATTGATCTTCTTTTGCATCTGAAATCAAGAACCTTAGTTCTAGGCTGTCGTGTGTTTGTTCTTCAGATGATTTGCAATGAAGGATATTTACTTTCACCAACTTTTCTGCCCTGCTTGCACAAACTAAATCTTGAAAGAGAATAACAATGTTTCTTTGTGTAGAAATCGGTAGAACTCTCTGAATCTAAGAATTTTCCCTTTTCTGTAGTCGAAGTCTGAGAAATTAGTCTCCTGAAATGAAGCCTATTGCTCTACTTACAAGAAGAAACCCTTTCCTCATCAGGAATGGAAGGGTAGACTTTGGAGTATGTTTCATGATACGCCTCCAAGTCATCTGGTATAAAAAGAGGAAGAAGCACTGTAATAACTTTATAAGCATATTTCCTTCCATCCAGTCATGTTTGATGAAGTCATAAAACCTGCCTGCCATTCAGTAATCCATGCAAACATCTTATTTTTGTCTGCATTGCTCTTGCTGTGTTTCAGAACAGATGAGTTCATTCAAAAGACGATCCGTGAAACCTTTGCTCACTGCACAGTGCTGACCATTGCACACCGCTTGAACACCATTATTGACAGTGATAGGATTATGGTAAGACAGTTAACTGCTTCACTTTTTTTTTTTTAATTTCCTGAAGAATAATGTTATTGATTCTTCTTAATTTTGATCCAAAAGTGGGTAGGAGTGTAAGTCATATGTTAGGTTTATCCAAGTTAACCTCATCATCCTAGCTACTGTAACTCTCGACTCATAAAACTGTAGATGTAATGACCTGGAAAAAATTCTTGCTTTCTCTGGTCTTGTGCTTTCCATCCCAAAAGGCACAAACCCGCTGGAGGTGAGGTGCAGCAGGAGACATGAGCAAATAAGCTGTGCCAGTACTGGGAGCCTGTGCAGTCACACTCATGAGGTTCTGGACAGAGTCAGGGGTTCAGTCAGGTTAATGCAGTCTTGGTAGGCTGAGGGAGGCAGTGACAATAGTTGGTGTGGCATGTGTGAGGAGGAAGTGGTAGTTCTGGGGCGGGAGACATGGAGGGAAGGAGGCAGCAGCTGCCCTGGGTAGTGATGGGAGTAGGACTGGACTGCTGAGGTGATGAACATGGCCAGCTTTCCAAAGCAAGGTTCAAACAGAGAAGATGAAGCACTACCAGTGCAGCAGCCTCTGCCATCTTTGCTCCCAATAGAGGAATGTTATACTGTATCTGCCACCTTGTCTGCCCCACACTGCGTTGCGCTTGCATAGAAGTTAGGAAATACTTGCTTATTATTTTCATAAAGGCAGTGGTGTTCCCTGGGCTCTCAGGAAATCCACCTGGTTTGTGTCCCTGACATTATATGCAGCCTGCAGTTTTACAATTTTCTGCAATAAGAACACAAGCCCTTTACAAACATCTTCTTCACAGCCAGTTAATGAAATAACTGGCATAGAGGGCAAACTGTGTTCATAAGTGGAACTCAAATTTAACTGGGCTTCAAGCAGAAATTAGCCTTCACCTCTTGGTGGTAACCTTAAAAAATATCTCTCAACTTTTGTCTTATGGAAGTGAAAGATGATAATTCTTCCCACATGTTTTGGGGTTTTTTTTGGTTTTTTTTACCGGATGCCCAAAACATTTTAAAATCTTTGATTGAGTTACAGGGGTTGCCTGAAGTACACAAAATTAAACAGTTCCATCTGCTGAGGTGAGTGGTGTTCTGAGGAGTAGAATAGGTAGTGAGCTCAGTGATTATAGTTTACTTACAAAGAGAGAAACCAGCAGAACTGCCGTAAGTAGTCATGTAATTGCAAGCATTTACCGTATAATAAATAAATATTTTCTTCTCTGGTGAATACCTCCCCACAAGTCTAATGGATATGTTGCTGTTTTCTACAACTGAAATGAACAAAAGATTTGTGAGGAAACAACTGTGACCTAATTAATAACTGTGTGTGTTTGTTAGCTGTCCAAAGGGATTTCTGTGGCTTTTGGTTCATTAACTACTATTAACATGTTGGGCACAGAATGCTCTCTCCACAAAGATGTTTTCCTAGATTTACCTTTAATGTCGTGAAGTTGCAATGAAAACTAAATGTTTTATTTACTTTTTTTGCCAAAAATTGTTGGAGCAAAGCATAAAAATTGCCCTTTTCCCCAAACTACTCAGGATAATTGCCAACTGCATAGTTACTCTATTGCATTTTATGTGTCTGTACATTATTCTTACCCTTTTATTTTTCAGTTTAATCACTATTAAGATTTCTATTTTCCTAATTGTCTAGTAGTCTTTAATGCTTTTGGCCTCTTTAGAGTATTAAGAAAGAGATTTGCAAGATGTGTCTTTGAGTCTGCAGTCAGTAGTGACTTTTGAATCTTCTAAATATTTTTTTTTCATCTTTTTGCATTGCTCCATTTTGATTTTATGACCTTAGGTTTCTGTAAACTGGGGGAGAGGGGAGGGTGAGAAGCCTGATAAAAAAAGGAGGAAACCGACATGTAACTTCATAACAATCCTGTTTTCTTGACATTGTTACTCAGTTATCTATTCTGTTTAGGGGCAAATCAGAATTACGATCTTGTATTTAGAATGATCAGAGTTATGGCAGGTGTGCTTCTGTTACACTTTAATTACTTGGTTTACTCGGGCTTGTAACTCCTAGTGGGAATAAGGCAGAATTTTGGAAGAAAAACATGTTAAAATGCCAAGAATAAGAATATTTCTCTAGAAGACTAACAATTAATAAGGGCTATTAATAAAATTAATTATTTACTTCAATATCACAAAAATCAAGAAGACTTAGCTAAAGAAAGCTTTTAGTGTGTTCTGTAATTTGGTTGGTCAGTGGTATGTTTTAGTAATTCACAGATTTAACTCGATGCACATTCATTTTCAAGAGTCAGAAATGCACAAAGAAAGTGCATTGTTCTTCATTTACCCGATATTACTAAAAATCCTGGTTTTGTTCCTCCTTTAATTGAGACCTCTAGGTGCAATAATGACTTATTTATAAGCCATCCCAAATCTCTGTTGTTTGCTATCGTGATAAGTTTTTTAGAAAATGAAGGAGGAAGAACAAAAATAGAACCTGGCAGTCAAAATATTAACAATTGTCTTTTGACAAATAAAGAGTAAGTTATTTTTTAAACAAATTTTGGGCAAACTTGTTCAGCTCTCTTAAATCAATCATGAATGTTGAAGCCCATTCCTAAACAAGTGGACATCACCTAGGGCTTTCCTCCCTTCCCATTGAGTCAGATTGAAAGGAACCTCCTGCTCAAAGCAGGGTCAGCACTAATTTCACATCAGGTTGCTCAGGACTTTTTCTACTTGAGTCTTGAAAACTTTGAGAAATGAGATTCCACAGTCTGGGGGCTACCTGCTCCAATGCTTAATTATCTGCTGTTAAATCTTTTTTCTCCTTATATCCTGTGAAAGCCTTTCTTCCTTTTACGGCAGTTGTTTCTTGTTTTCCCACTGTGTATCTCACTAGAGAGCCTTCTGTCTTTACAGTAACTTCTTTGTAGACATGGGAAGGTTGCTGTTAAGTCTCCTGAAGCCAGCAGTTCAGGGTGGACATGCCCTGCTCCATCAGCCTCTCCTCATAGGTGCTCCAGTTCATTGACCACCCTGGTAACCCTATTTCAAACTCGCTCAAATTTACCTTGCTTTTTCTTGTACTGGGGGTTCAAAACTGGTCATCATGTCCTGAATGTGTTGGCTGCAGTCTTCAGCTTGGCATTGTCCGTGAGTTTTTTGATTTTATTCCATTTAATTACTGGTTAAAGCAGAATTTTCCAAAAAGAAGCTGTTCGCCTTTAGGGTTAATCCAAACGTTAAAAAAAAATTAAAACAGAAAATAATTTTGAGAAAGTCATGAGAAAATGTCAAGTTGGATGAGTATGGAAATAGGAACTGAACGTGAACTGTTGCATGTCTGCTCACACCCGTCGCAGTAACCGGTTCTATTTTAAAAGAGAAGAAAAGCCTACTCAAGAAGGGAAAAAAGGAAGACCAGAATATATTTTATACAACAGTAGACAAATCTGGCCTCAGGAGTTGTTTTAATTCTCGTTTGTTCCATTCCCAAAACCATACCTCTGCTTTCATAATCCAGGTCACGCCTTAAGAGTATTTCCATTATATCTGTCTTAGTGATAAACACATTTTATCAGAACTTCAAACGCTTAAAATCATTGAGGGAAGAGCTGTATTGTGTAACGTGATACTCTCTAACCCAATCACCTCAATGAGTAATACTACCTTGCACTTGCATAGGACCTTTCATCTGGAAATTGTAACGCTCTTTATAAACATTAATTAATTAAACTTCAAACACCTGGGTGAGATAGGGAAGTATCCATACAATCTTTGGAACCAAAGTTGGAAAGACTTGTTAAGTCAGCCCATCAAATAATACTACCATAAAATTATAATCCAGTGGTTTTCAAGCTCCTTTTTTTTTTTTCTTCCCTCTATGCTGCTCCAGCATCTAATAGGACACTTTCTCATTCCTTTTCCTTCATTACTTTGAGAAGCCAAGTTGTAACTCTTCCCATCAGGTGCTAGCAGTACCCATTTTAGCTCTTTGGCACAGGTGAGATCTCTGCTGCCTGGCAGAAGGGGAGGGTAGGATGAAAGCTGCAGTTACCTCTTCTGTCATGGCAATCCTGGCAGAAGCTCAGCTCAGGCTTGCTTCACTGATCCTGCATTCCCTGTAGCTTCCCCCCCACCTCAACAGCTGCTTCCCTGTCCCATCCTCACCATAAAGGGCAAAAGCCTTTTATGTAAACTACATCTGCAGCTTGTGGCAGCCTATGGGCACCGCTCCCAAGACTTCCAGGGGGATCTTATAAAATCCCCATCATCTTTTTTCCCCCTCCTCTTTCCTTCCTTCTCCAGGTTGAGAAATGCTTTTTAGAAACTCTGTTTTTACAGAGGGGGAAACAGAAGCATACAGAAATTGAGGCTCACGCAGTGGTTCAGTAGCAAATAAAGTATATGCATCTGGCAAGAATCTGATGGAGTTGTTTGCTATATATACTATGCTGTGGCCTCTCCAGAGGAAAGCCACAGAGTCAAAACTTGTGCATTTTTCAATGACAAGGATGTTTCTCCAGAGAGTTTTCATATCAGAGCAATGCTTCTTTGAAATGGAAACTCTTCATGCAAGCAGAACTTGATCTAGTAATTAAAAACTGTCATTCAAATAGGAAGTTTTTGATGAGAGAATCATGGGAAGAGATTTGATTTATTTATGGGAAAACCTGTTGTGGTTACATTCTGAAGTGACTAATATTCAGGGTAACAATACAATGCACTTCACAGCCAGACCTGAGCTGGTTTTTTTTGGTCAATAGAAAATGACTTCCCACATCTTTCCGATAAGCCTCCCAACTTCCCACGTCTTTCCGGTACGCCTTCTTTGGTTTATTCGGTTATTCTCATTTTTCTGATGTTGTGTTTGCCATGGTGGAACATCTGGGCCTCATAAATCAGGAACTGTGTTTCCTGTACTGTAGCTGTCTAACTTCAGCAGAGCAATCAGTCCACCAAGGGTAAGTATAAACATCTTGGAATCAAAGAGAGAGAGAAATCCAGGCAGTGTAGTGTGTGGTGAAAAGGGCGTCACCTACAGCTAGATAGAAAATGCTACGCAGCAGACAAGGTCTGAGCGCTTGTCTCTCTCTGGAGTTTCGATATCTGACCCAGTATTGCTCATTAATGTCCTTCATCCATCCAGAAGGAGTGAGACAGTGGTGATAGACATCTAAGTGAATGTGATGGTGATGGCCATACTACCCTTCCTTACCATGGGGATGACAGCATTCTTCCAGGAAGCACAGAAATCTGTGCTCTGTCTCAAGAGGTCTGGATGCAGTGCTCCCCATTCTCAGAAAAACGTTGTGTCCTCTGTGTACCCGGGGGAGTCAGGTTAAGCCCTTCCTTTTGAAGAATTGCATTGCCGGAAGTGCAAGAGTCATCAGAGGATAACGTAAGGGAGTCTGAATCTGCAGCCCAGTGAGAGGCAGAGCTCTTGTAGCAGTGGGGAAACCCCATTTGTCCTACTGATACCTTCATGTGAACTTTCACTGCAGTGCCCAGCTTCAGATGGAGGTGTGGAGAATGCAGGAAAATGGTGGTAGTACACTTAAATTAGCAATACTGAGTTAAAGTCAGAAAGGCTATAGTCTGTTGACTCTTCTATAGGTGGCTTTCTTTTCCACTTAAATATCACTGCTGGAAAATGAATATGTTTTACAGCTAATCTTGACGTTCTGTTTAGGGGGTTTTATGTTAAGTCACAAGACACAGAACATGCAGTCCTGGTTGTAGAACAGTTCTTTGTGAAAGCTATGTCCCACCATTGATGTTGGCTCTCTGGTCTTCAGTGTGTCCATGTCAAAATATTTCCCTGGTGCCTGCTGTCAAACACTGGCCCTCAAGTGCTTGGGATGTCTAAGAGAGGTCAGTTGATGAAACCATAAATATTCCTGAAGCCTGGGATGACAGAATTTGAAAATTTATGAAAATAAGAATTAATTATCACTTTCTTCAAAATTCTAAAGCAGGACAACTGGATGGGTACAAAATGCGGGGTTTTTTTGTGTTCTATAACAGAAAGGTGGAAGGGGATTTGACCTTTTATTAGTCCAGTATCTAGAGTGTGGTGAAATATTACTGGATATTACGCTTGTGCTATTGTAGTCTTTTCTGTTAAAGAATGTAAAAGGAGCTTAATGGATTATAGTAGCTAGAATGGATGCTGAATTTTTGCAACTAAGCATCTAATTCTTCATAAAAACCTTAAAGTACCTTGTGGGTCTGAATCCAGTAATCTGCAGTAAAATTGCTACATTCATACTGGTGCACCTGCTGTCATTATTCAAAAGGAACAAACACTAATAAAGCTCCTTTTTTTGATTCAGCCTCTGTCTTGAAAATATGGACTAAGGAAAATTAGAACTAAATTCATTCTTGTTTTTATTCAACCTAAGAAAGATCCCTACTGAGTTCTGGAATCAAAGTCTCATGAGTAAGGAAATGTGAAGACAAGAATATGAAGGGTATTCATAGAAAGCGACCTGCATGGAGGGCAGAGGGCCTGGAAACAATTAGGTTTGTCCTTTATTTTGTTAACTCAAGACTTCCAGAGTTTCTGCAAGAGCTGAGCATTTAGCAAATGATTTTTCAGAAATGGTCAGTTTTGTTTTGATTTTGAACAATAGCAGTTTCCCCTGTTTGCAGATCTTCTGAAACTGGGTTGATGTTTACCAAACAAGAAAGGAAAACAAGATCTTGGAATTTATTGAATTCCACAAATATCGGCAGTGAAGACATTGCTTTCAAAGCTGAGTAATATATGCAAGTTTACCATTGAGAAGATTCTATATTGGTGTTCAGGCCAGGTTTTGCCTAAGATATGAGCTGTGTGCCATGGTCTTGTATCACAGCGAGCCTTGTCAGCTGAAACAGAGCTCTGTGACAGTTATAAATGTCACACCTGGCCTGTCTGCCTCTAAAATCAAGTCAAAATCCCAAAGCTTGAAAATACACTAGAGTTCTTGATTCTCGTTGCCAGTTTTAAGCCACACTTCTCTAAAACATTGGCATCTTTAGTTCTTAAAAGCTTGTTCCCATTTCAAGAGGGCTGCCCAACAAGATCCTTCTTTTGCCTAAATAAAACAACTAATTATTGAGGCAGTACTTCAGCTGGAGGCATTCAAACAAAGAATTTGAATTTGAATTTCTGCAGGAAGTTAAGCCAATGTTTGATGAACCTTGATCTCTCATTCTGTCGGGCATTTGTGTGTGAATGTGTTTCATTAGTGTAAGAACAGGATGGTCATACCATGCTTCTTTAAAGACCGTGGAATGGAATCTAGACTGTACTAGAAATACTAACACATCTTTAGAGAGTGATTTTTGCTTGCTCAGAAATACCGTATTACTGTTTAAAAGCAAATTAGCACAGGTCATGCTGGTGGCTGATGCCCTGAGCAGAGAGTTTCTGATAAGGTGAAACTCTGCATGGCAGCTGAGCCACACGTTCGTTGTCATCAGAAACTGATAAAACCAGGAGAGACATGCTCAGTCACCTGCAACAGTATTCCTTAACCTCTTGAAAAGTATAATATCCTTGTAGCTTATCTAACTTTCTAAGACCCTCAAAAGCCTTATTAAAGAGTGGGATTTTTTGAACTGAGGTATATCTTGTATCACTTCAGGGCCACATTTGAGTCATTCTGCAATCCCAGTTGAGAAATGTGGCTTTACAGTGATGGAAGCAGTCATTACTGATTGACCAAGGGAGAGTTTTGTCAGCATGTACGTGTTTTTGTCAGCTCTTGGTTAGCACTGGAACGAGACCCCTTCATACCCTCTGAAGCAAGGGTTGAACTTACACTGGTGTATCAGATGTTTGGAGGTGAGGAAACTGCAACACAAGAGAGATTTGCAGTGTGTGGTTAACAGACTTCTTCAGTGAGACACAGAAGGAGTTCGTATTGAGTGATTATCAGTAGAATAAGTCTCATCACTACATATGTTATTGGTATTTTTTCCCCACGACATTCCATCCAGCTTACAGTGGCATGCCATCAGTTGGAGGAAAAGAAGGTAGATTTTTTTTAATCTCTGCAAGAAGCCTAAAGAAAACCTGTGTGAACCAATTTACCAGTGCTGCATGCTCAATTTCCCCTAAGTTACAGCTGAAGAATAATTTCAGTTTAAGGAAATTCACTATTTCTGGTTACAGAACAAGGTGTCTAAAGTTGCCTTTTCAGTGAAGCAGGGGATAAGGGCTACATGTCAAATCCCAATGACTAGTGGCATGTCTGGCATTGTTACAGCAAAGTTAAACTCTGCTGAGGTGAGTTACTTGGAAAATCTGAAAATAATAATTCAGATTATAAGAAGGTAAATTCCCAGGTCTGTTCTGCTCTGTTCATGTCCATGATACATGAAATTTACATTATTTGACACCAAATTTGCCCGGAGTTACTGGTAAAATAGTTTGTATAGGAACCCTGAAGGAGCATGGGAAATGCTTTGAATAAACCTGAAGGCTTAAGAAAAATCAAAACAAAATAACCAACCGAAGCTCCACCACCAAAAATAAAAAAAAAAAAGAGGAAACTTTCAAAGGAAAAGAAAAAAAAACCCCTTTAAAATGGTTTCTGAGTTATATTTGCAGCCTTCTCAATGTGCTTTGATGTACACAAATATGTTTAGGTAGGTTGATATTTATAAATGATTCTTCAGAGAAGTATGTGCATGGTTCTCATCTGTTTTGACAAACCATGATGAGACAGAAGAGACAGAACATGCTTGCATCTGAACTTAATGCCAACTGGAGTACAGGCTGTTGACTCTTTTCCACAAAACTGTGTATTGTCTTGGGTGAATATATTTCTTATAATATGATGTAATCAGAAGCATCTCCTGAATATTCCTCTCTTCCCAGGACTTTATTGACGATCATCTTGATGTATGCTCTCTGAGGAAACCATTGTTCAAAGTTGTACTCCTAGCAGAGTTTTGAACTTTAATAATGATTTTGTTGTTTGGTGATGTCTTCTCCAAGTCTAAATTAAATCAGATGTATTCCCAAGGAGATAATTTCCTTGAATTATTTTCCTTTTGAATAGGAAATAAAAACATTTATGATCGACTCTTAAATGTCCCATTTCCCCTCTGGCCTAATGGTGAATATGAACGTGAATAAGAATACTAGTCATTCCTCAATAATAATTGAAATAAATTCCCATGCCACCCTCCTCTGTTGCTGAACACTTCCAACCTTGGATTGTTTTTTTTTCTCAAAATGTTTTATAACTATTGTTCTCTTGGTTTGTCTGCTTTTGTTGCTGAAAGTTAGAAAACACAGGATTTAGAACTTTGTTTTTTGTGTCTATGGATAGCTGTAAGTCCATGGTGTTTGTTACAGCGTTTTTAAAGGCCCTTGTTTTTTCTCTCTGTGGCTAATGACACTTCTTTTACATATATCAATCCACAAAGAAGATTGTAAAATTCACTTACAAAGTGAGTATTGGCTTCTCCGAAGTCCTGTGCAACATAACAATATGGATTATTTGAGGAATCATCAAGGAGAAAAAGTGTTCTCCTGGCTGGGTTTTTGCTGGAAACTCAACTATCTTGGTGTAGTATCCTTGTTGACTGTTGTTCGGTTTTTCTCTTTTCATGGTGAAATGGATTTCCTGAGTCCTTTTTCATCATTTTATGTTGTACTTTTTGTCTTCCTTCCCTTGTTTTTTTTGTCTTGGTTAATAGAATAAATTATGAAGGTATGGGATGGAAATACTGTAAAGCTCAGGGGTTTAGGGAGGGACCTAGGCAAAGTGGGATAGATACCGTGGTAGATTACAGCTGAGGCAAAATCTAGTGCTCAAGTCTTACCCAAATTTAGTTCAACAACATTTTTGTGGCATAGGCAAATACTCCTGTGCTAGTTAGAGTTAACATGAACACATTTAAATGGCTTATAATCTTCTCATGTTTGATATTGTAGGTCAGGATCAAATACTTCTTTTCTGTTTCTCTGTCCTTCCCTGTCATATTTTAATCATCCCCTTTCTGTGTTATTCTGTGCTCCAAATATCAAAGAAAGTGCTGTTCAAAACTATGTTGTCTTCTACCAATATGGTTCTTAATCTTCTGGACAGATCACGACTCAGATGAGCAGTCACTGCCCCAGACTATTCAACCAGGATGAAACATTAGGTGGAATAGAATTAGATGGCATGTGAGGATTTTACTCAATAATACATCATTTGAGCCCTGTTTGAACTTAACATGTTTCTGTATTGCGGCTTGAGTAATGCTGATTTGGATAGCTGTAAGTAAAGATGTTTTCACCATACTCGGGGAGGTGAGCAAATTCCACTGAAAAGCAGTTTTCCTGCACGTTTTCTTTTGTATGATTGCCAGCAGCCAATTTTGTAAATTTTGTACTGTTGGAATTACTCTTTCATATGAGAAAATCCTGTTGAAGTCATAAAGGTGGTACTACAAAGGCAGGAACAGTGCAGGCAAGGTTAAAGAAACTGCCGGTGCAAGAGGGTGGAGAATCTGGCCCTGGTTTACATATGACCACTTTGAGTTTATAGAACTCTTTTGTGTTTATTTCATTCTGGGCTGTCTAAGTATTTCACAGGCAGTTAGCTCCCACAGAATGATGAAGTCTTTATTTCGTGTATTTTACAAAGAGTCAGAGCGAGGAGCTGAAAAGTTGAGTGGTTTGCACAAAACCCCTCTCTCTCAAAATCTGCACTGAGGCCTGTGATGAAATTCAAGTCTGATTCAGAGTCAAGTGCTCCTGTGTGTGTCCTCCACAATCTCCCTGCCGATCTGATTTCGCCAGCTACAAGCTTCTCTGGCTCTTCTGTATCAAGTTCCACTGGTACAGCTGCCTTGGAACGCATCTGGGTTCGATTCTCTTGTATTGTGCAGTGATAAGCCTTGCAAGTTGATCGGAAAATATGTGGCTGGTAAACACCAGATTCCACCTTTCCTGAATGATTAGCTGGCTTTTTGAAGTCCTAATGATTTTAATTTGGCTTGGAGTCAGTGAGTAAGAGTATGCAAAGCCTTAGCCAAAGTACCTATTTATTTATGTAAATCTTATCAGCACACATTTCTTCAAAGAAGAGTACCTATCTCTTTGTCTAAGCGCTTTTTAATAAATATATAGATATAAAAATGTATAACTACCAAGTAAACCAGCTTACATTTTCTCCATTGTCTCATAGATGACAGCAGTTAGCAGAAAGTGGTTTTCCTTGGTGAACAGGGTTTTTATAGTGTTCATGACTTGTAGAAATGATATTGTCTATTCAGTTTCTGTCTTCATTTTTCATTTCAGATTTTTTTTTTAAATAACACAACTTGTTTTTCCTATGGCTGTTCTGTCTAAATAACACAAATTTGGATTTTATTCCCAAAGAATGGCTATGAATTGATGATTTGTTAATGATTTGTTTAAAATGTGGATGGAATTTCTCCAGACAGAAATTGCGCACTCTATTCGTTCGTCTTCTGGACTTGACTATTTAGACCTTGCCAAGGAAGAATAATTTTTCCCCTTTCCCCAGGTTCTCTGGAGGGGAAAGATTGTCTGTGTGTGTGGTTGTTTCAGGTATTTTCAAAATGAATGTTAAAATTGCAACACATTTAATGAAAATACTTTTTATTTTCTTTTTTAAGAAGTGCTTGCATAATCTAGTGCTGTGCTGAAAAAAGCTTTACTTAAAGGCAATGGAGACGTTCTGTGCTGTGGCACCCTGATTTAAGTGTTGAATTGTATACAGTAATTTATTGCATTTTTAAGGAAGCTGTCCTTAACTGTGTCATACATAGGCTTAAAAAATATTGTGATTAAAAATATATTTATAATTAGTCATTAAATATTCAGAATAAATGGGATAGGACTAAGTACACTGAAAAGTCAGTATGTGTGCAAGTATAATTCTGCAGGTAAAATACTGAACCTGTTAAATGACCGTATGTTGTGCTGTGCAATATTGCTAATATTTGAGATTTTTCTATGAGCACTTTCTTCACTAGCAATTCCAAACGATACTGGAAACCACTTGCAAAGGAAATTCATAGTATAGCCTGGGTTCTCTAAGTTAGGAGCTTTTAAAAATAGCAAATATCCTCTTATAGGTTTCTGTGTGTACAGTTCATAAAATTAGATGTAATTATGCTGCTGTTTGTTGTCTGAGTTATTTTCCATTCAAATGCCATGTTCTTAATTGAACCGGAAGGGAAGGAGTAGGTCCCTTTTCCCTGGTGCTGGGTCTCTGGTGTCAAAGAAGTTGACAGTGATCTTGGCAGTGCAGTATTTTCACACCGGTGCAGGCAAAGGGATCGGCTCAGCTGTGTCCCTTCCCTGTGGGTTTTGTCATTTACTGGGGTCCAGGCTGCTTGGAGATCTGCCAAGCCTTTGGCCATCAGGATGTTTGATTTTATGGAGCTGCACAGGCAGAAGACACGTTTGAAAGTTTCCTCACAGGACTCTGAATTTATCTCCAAGCTTGTTGGAGATTCTTCTTTCAAAGAGAAGTTTGCACACTATTTTTGTTTCTTTGGAAGTTGTCCTCACAATACCTTTTATTCATTTCTTTCCTGAAATTAACAGCTTCATTTTTTTAGATCTTTCTTTTTTCTCACAAGTATGTAGACCACAATTATGGCTTGAGTTATGAGTCCTTCCTTGAAGTCCTTTTGTTGTGGCAATATCATTGTCAATAGCACACCTGTATATTCAGTTTTTTATTTATATAAGAACAAAATTTTTTTCTGAATAGTTTTTTCACATAAATTCTTTTCTTTTTTTTTTTTTAAACTCCATTACTCCTCATGGCGTAAAGTACTGAACTTGTAGACTAAAACTCAAATCTCTTTCTTGAGTCAATACCATTAATTTATAAGCCAGTTAAGTATTTGAGTGCATTGCACTTGTCAATATTGGCTTTTCCCTGCTATTGTGTTTCTCATTCTCTTAGGTGAGTTAGGTGTATCTGCACCTCTGGTCTAGACTTACCTGCACTTTCTTGTGTCATTTGCAGGTTTGTCACTTCTCTGACACCTCCTTTTTTCTATGACTAGCATAAGTAGCTACCACCTATGCCAGAACAATATAGTTCCCACCAGTTCCTGCCTGTTCAGCTTTCTACAAAGAGAGCTGCACTGTTTAATTCAAATCTCTTGTTTTCTGTCCAGGTTTTTGAAAAGCTTTGCTCTTTGTAGCATGGTTATTTGGTTACACCAGATATCTTTCTGGAAATCCATATAAATAATTTTTCCTTTAGTTTTCTTCTAATGCATTAAAAATTGTATCAGATTTGTGATTGCTAAAACTGTGGAGAATGAATTCTACCTGTGATCTGTGTGTCTTCTTTTGTTTTAATGACTATTTCAATTCATGTGGTGTCTTATATCAAAATACATACGCTAGTCTAAAATTTCTTTGAATTAATCCTGTAAAGGATTTTAAAAATGTAAGTTCAATGTTTGCTGTCATGCAGTCTTTAAATGAAGTCACTAGTCTGAGAACAGCTTCTTAGAGGTTCAGTCAGCTTATTCTTAATTGTTTTTTTCCTATATTTTTGACTGTGTATGTTCTCTGTGGATTATTGACTTAATGCTTAATTTCTCTGTCATTCTTTCCTTCTCCCTTCCTCTCTTTTTGGGTACCTTTGTCCATGGTGGCATCTGATCTTTTCTTTATGTGTAAAGAATAGGGTCAGGTTTAAATATCTTTCTCTAATACATGGTTGGCAAAACCTGATGCAAGAAATTGTTTATCTTTTCAGCAACACCCTCATTTTCTTTAATTACATCTTCACCTCAAATTCAAAAGACCTGCTTACTCTCCCTGAACCGTCTTGGTGGTTATTGCGTGGTTTTCACCCACAGCTGTTTACTTCAGAGCCCATTTTGGACCTCTTTGTTTCCTTCTTACACAATGAATCTTATAATCTGCTTTGTTGGCTGCACAAACATTGTATTTCCATATTCTGCATAACTTCATGTTGGATTCCTATAGGTGGAATGGCTGTAGGGCACTCTAAGATGGTACAACAGGTCTGTAAACTGAGAAAGTGCTATACTAGTTTGAAGAGGACAGAATTCATTTTCAGGATAAAAAAATCATCTTAGTGCTAAAAATGCATACATTTCCCCCTTGCCTGTAGTCACCTACATTTGGGTTCTAGTCTCTAACATTTAATTTTTAATTTTCTTATGTTAATACTTTGGTTTCTGCTGATTTAACAGGTTTTAGATGCGGGAAGACTGAAAGAATATGGTGAGCCTTACATTTTGCTTCAAGAACAAGACAGCTTGTTTTACAAAATGGTGCAACAAGTGGGCAAGACTGAAGCAGCTTCTCTGATTGAAACAGCAAAACGGGTAATTTTAGAAGAAGAGATAATTAAGTTTGTCTGTGCAGTTTGTTTATCTCAAGTTAGCATATTCAGTGTTGCAGTAAGCCTTCCACTAAAGGATCTGTCAGTTTTGCAAGGCAAAGCCATAATTTTCAGTGGGATATACACAGACTTCCAAATGATATATGTATTTATATACCCCGAGTTGAAAGACTGGATTTCTTGCATCCTTTTGTGTGTACACAAAACAGTAAGTGTAAATATTATAGGACATACTCACTTGAGCTGGGCATCGATCTTAACTTGCTGTAAAAAACAAGTTAGGGCTGCAGAATCAAACATTTATCTGTTATGTCTGTATTTTTTAAAGGGTCCATTAGATTTTAGTTGGGGCTCAGTGCCTGTGGCCATGCTGTGGTCCCTGAGGGTTTGATCACATTCCTTCTGTTGTGCATTCCCTTGCTTTGTTCTTGTACCCTGGCTGTCCTGCACCAAAAATGAGCAGACCTCAGCTAAGAAACAGCTGTTGAATGTTTTGTCACCTCCTTGTTCCCTGCAAGTCTTTGTGCCTGATTTACTGTGAACTATTCAAATCCTATTCAGAGTACAGAATTATTAATATAATTGTGGGCATTACTCTGGCAATCAAAGTGTTTAAGAGGCATTAATGGATTCGTTTTCATAATATGCCTGTGAGGTGAGGCTATATCATCTCCACTTCTCAGATGGAAAGCTGAAGCAGAGATAAGAAGGTAAAAAGGAATGACCTGTGATTAGAGATCTCTTTGACTAGCTTTGGCTTGCTTTCTTTTTTCTTGATAATTTACCCCACAGGATGTCCAGAAGAAGATTTTAATTCTCTCAGTGCCAGCGAAGTTTCAGCATTGCTTCAGTTGAGACTGGCAGTGCTTAGTTTGGCAGCAGCTTGCTTGGAACTCATGTAACATGTGCTTTCAGCATGCGAGTAAGACACTGGTGTTAAGCAGGTAACAACCTAAGAGACCCTTTTACAGGCAAGAGGCAAAGCTCTTTAGCCTCTATGCCTTCCCTTCCTCACATTGCTGGATGTGTGGAGCTGAGCTAGAGGAACACAAAGTCTAAACTGTTACCCAGGGAAACAAAATACCAATAGACAGGGAAGAAAACACAAAGACAGGAAACAAAATGACAGGTGCTTGACTGTTTTTCAGTAAAAGAATAGATGCATTTCCAGCAAGGTGGAAAAAATTAGAAGTTGTGCTGTTATGGAGGCTGTGTGCTCATGTCTGGACACTGTTTTACTGGACTTTCTGAAGATTAGGGAAGAGATTTCTGTGTCTGTTCATATTCTCAGATTTTATTTTTTAAAGAGTTTTTCAAGTAAAGCACTGTAGCTAAGAGCATACACTATAAATTCTTGTGTGGCACAAATTGCAGAACTGAGGAAACAGTTTTGTCTTGATCTAAGCTGTGTTACAAGTTCTGCTGTCCTCTTCCATTGCTGCAGTGTAGCTTCATTTATTTTCTTCTTACAAGTGAACGGGTTAGCCATGTTTTCTGTGGTATGTGCATGACAATCTGGAGGTTATATAAATGATATTTAAAAGGGTAGCTTCAAGTTCATGTGACCATTGTTTGTCTGTAAAGTGAAGGCCATCTTCCTAAGGCTTGCTCCTTGAAGAAACAAGAGGTGAGGCTGTCCAGCTGTCATCTGTAGAAATTTAGCAATGTCGTGCTGTCATTCCTTCCTTCCCCTGAGCCCTCCTCAATTGCACAATTGCATTGAAAGATGATTCAAAATGTGTAAAAATAATTGCCTGATGTTACTTGCCCATATAGTCATCTGCAGTTACCACATCAATGTTATGTGATTTTGTACAGGAAGGGAAGAGATCCAGGAACCAGTCTCTGCTGAAATGTGGTTTGATGAAAAAGTTTGCTAACTCCCAGGCTAGAAGGCAGATACGAGCTTCAGCATCTGCCAAGAATGCAAAGCATGGTGCTTATCCACACTTGGACCAAAAATATGGGAATCAAGAGACTGTATCTCCAGTCAGCAGCTACCCAGAAGCAGAGTTATAGTTCTTTCTGTTTGAAGGACTTGGACAATTCAGGGGTTTTGTTGTTGCTGTCCCCTATGCTTCATGCATACTTTCAGAGAAGTCGCTTAGTCAGAAGAGCTGGTCCCAGTGGCTTTTCTTCTTACTCTACTGAGTCTGTTGCATGTATTGCTGTTGGTTTCCCACATTCCTACTGTGGTTACTAAGAGCTGTTTTTATGAAGAACAGCTTTCTTTCTGTTTTTGGAAAACAGCATGCTGCACATAAAAAGAAATGATAATATGACATACATACGTACTTTTCAAAAAGCATTGCAGTGGGTTGCTAAGTAAAATGGTTTGGAATGTGGCTATACTTTGGCAATGATTATTTGATTTATTGCATTTTGGACCTGAGTCTTGGTTTATTTCAGTTTGGACCTGTACAACACAAACTTGTACCGAGATCTTCTTTCAGTAAGCTGAAACTTTAAATGCATTTTCTGGAAAATATTGATTCTGCATATTCCCTTTAAGTGCAAATTAAGAGGTACTACACATCCTAAATTGGGGAGACTAACTTGGACATATTTAAGAAACATAATTTTTTTAAAAAAATCTCATGGGCCTCTTAGAGAAGCGTTGCAAGACTGAGCTATTACTGGAACCTTAGCTCAGGCTTCCAAATAGATCCAGTTGCTATTGTATGGCTCGCTTGGTCACTTGGTGTCCCCGTTTTTTGTGCAAATGTCAAAGAAAACAACACAGGCACAACTCAAATTGGAGACCGCTGAGTATGTATTAAACAGCCCATGAGCCTGATGGCAACTGAATTATGCTTGACATCGTGAGACTGTTTTTATCTTTGCTCAGTTTACAAGAAGCTGCTAGGAGAAAATCCTATGGGAAAGAGATAAATAGTCATCAAGCAGGGAAAAAAGAAAAAAAAATAGAAGTGCTCAATTATTCAGATAAACAGAAGTTGGTGTATTCTCCCTGCTCGTGGCAGTGTTGAGAGAGGCTTTGGTTCTGCAGGCTTTGGTAGCATCAGGATAGGGATGGGTTTCTGTCAGTCAACTTTGAGTACTTCGAGGGAAAAATAAGGGTTGTTTTATTTTACTTTAAAGCTATGACAGATGTGTAAATATTAAAATACTAGGTATTATCTCACCTCAGTGATTACTTCTAAAAAGGTTGCAGCTCTGTTGGCAGTGGAAGAAACTTGTATAAAGACTTGGGCATTTAAAATCTTGAGGGATTGGGCTCAAGGGAAGAATTGCAATGAGACAGTTGAAAAGCAGCTGCCATTTCATTACATCTCTAGTAATGTGCCAAGGTTTTCTATTAGCTTTCCATTAAAAAAAATCACATTCAAAAGCTGCATTAAAAGTATGCCAAAGTTTTATGTTTTAAACCAAGAAAAAGGGTTGGGAATACTGAGGCTGCCGTCTGCAGCCTGTGTGCAGTCAGCAGCCTCATTAGCTTTCCTCTGTTGCATCCGATTGTGACTGGTTACTGAGGAATGCCTCTTAACAGGACTCCCAATTCTTCTGTTGATTCGAATCAGACTTTAATATTCTTTGAAACTTGTTAAAATGCATTTACCCTGCATTAGAGAGTGCACAAAAGATGACAGTGGTACTTACAGGAACATTTTTGTAGAATGACTATTTCTTTTTTATCCCATGTGTCTTATACGTGCATTCATGTATATGAAAAGGACATTATTATCAAACAAACTGAACTTTGTTGACAACACTCTTAAATATAAATTGCAGAAATGTTTCATAAGCTGTACTCAAAGCAGCCTGACGATGAGACCTAACTCGTGACATGTGTCAGCTTCAGAAAGATAGCGTATTTTCTGTTTTTAAAGACTCAAACAAAACTTTTCACTTTCTTCTTTGAAAAAAAAATTGCATTTGAAGTCCTTTTTCACCCAACACATTTTTAGATAAGAGCACACAAGTCTTGACATTATTTCATTTTGTTATGCGCATCTGTCAAGGAACAGAGATATGATACAGCTGCTAAAAACTGATGATTGTGGAACAGTGAAACTTGACAGCATTTCATTCCCTTTATGTTCTGATTATACATTTATCAGGAAACCTGTATCTCTTCTAGTTGAGCTAGAAATTGGTAGAATTCAGGAACTCAAAGGCTTGGCAAAGAACTGTCCTATTATTTGGTATCATCTTACGTTTTAGAGAAGTTGCTTGGTTGAGTCATTGTTAAAGCTTTTGCTTCTTCTTTCATTATTGTGGTTCACTATCCAGAGATCACATTTCTATAGGCCCTATAACTGCTCTGCAGCACAAATTAAAGGCTGGGATATTTCATACATATACTTCGAAGTTTCAATGGTTGTCAATCATAGTTTGTAAAATATAGGGATTACAACCTGATTTTAACATCCAAATCCATTGTGTTCATTTTATGTGTGAAAATGAGAAACCCTTGTGCAGACGCAAGATTTCACAGCTTCTTTGTCATCCTGTTTTTAATTTATCTCCATGTTTTGAGCTAGTAAAATGATTTTACTTATCAGTTTAATGTAAAGTGATAAAACATATCTATTCATCTGAATTAACAAAATTTAAGGGGATCGACAGGTTGTGTAGGATTTTTCTCACATTTTGTTGGAATGTAAGTTCATATAGTAATTCTACTAATTTTTTAGTGACATACGTTTACTGAATGCTACTAACCTGAAGTTCCTGTTGGGATTCCTTAAGGATATGTATTTATCTCTACTATATTTATCTCCAGAAATACCGTTTGAAGCTGAATGGACTTTGGTGCATAATTACTCACAGAATCTAATATTTTTCCTAGGTATACTTCAGTAAGAATTACCCAGAAGTTGTTCAGAATGGTCAGCTTGCCACAGACTCCTCCTTGGATCCTTCCTCAGGATTATGCGTAACTGAAACTGCACTGTGATTCCTCACTGCCTTAACTGTTCTCTGGAGAATGTAAGCCTGAGATCATCCAAACTCAGCAGCAACACTTGCAAGTGTCAACGAGAGAGGAAAGGGAGGGAGGCGATTCTTTGCACTGGACATCCTTCCTATTTAATACTGAGAAGAAAATTTTTACTGTCCCTGTTTCTTTCTTTTCAGTGCAATATGTTTTTCTTTCCAACTAATTATGTTTGTATTGCTAAGGAAATTAGATTGAAGTTTTATTTGAAAGTTATGTGGTAGAGATCTCTTTTATTTAAACAGGTGCAGGACACCTAACGAGTCTAGTGTGCCTATTTGGAGCTTAGTAAAATAATTGGAATGTGTCCTTTATTTTTTTTCTTTCAAAAATATTTTGAGAGCAAACAAAACCAATTTTTTTTCAATGTCACTTTAGCATGACAGCTCTGTCTGAAGAACAGATTTGGTAGTGTGCAACTTACTTGTCTAGAGCAATTGTCTTTCTACCTGTCACAAGTACCTATGCAGGCTGGTAGGAAAAAAACTTGAAGAAGCCAAAACCACTTTTTCTTTTTGATAGAAAAGTACTATATGCTTTTTTCTTTTTTTTTTTTTTTTTTAATAGTTCAAATAACACTGTTCAAGATGAATGTAAATATTAGTTTTATTTTGCTAAAATCCAAATGCTGAAAAATCAATCTCAATCTTCTGTACTTCAGAAGAAAATTACCACATTTGCACTGAAGAAATATTTAAATAATTTAACATACATTCCTCTTTTTACCCAGGTTATCAAAGAAAAAAAGGTATTAAAATAACTTGAGGAAATGTTTGAATGACATGTCATTATACCTAAATACTGTGTAGTACAAAGTTATCTTCAACACAACACATTGAAATGTATACATTATTTGCATTTATTGTGCCTTAATATTTGTGCCTTCAAGCCAAAGCTGTAACTGCAGGGTACACAACAAATTCATTAGATATATGTTAAAAATATGTAACTTTAGTATGTTTAAACTTTTGCATCAGGGGTTCTGTTGAACTTCAGCTGTTTGAAGTTACCATCCTGCCAGAATAAGTAGGAAAATACAAGCTGTAGTTTTGAATGGCTGTTGCTGATAGAGAGGAATTCAGTGAGAGAGAGGTTCAATATTCATAAGTTATGTCCTGATTCAGCAAAGCACTTTAACACAAAGGCACTATTCCCATGTTTAAAAAATAAATCAAACAAGTGCTGTGCTGCTTCAGATTTTTTCAAATTTAGTGAGCTATTCTTTGAGGTCCAGTAGAGAATACATCTATTCATCTTGCTGTTTAAAGGGCACAGGAGAGACTAAAAGGCTACAGATTTCTTCAGAACATGGAAAATATTGTGCTTTTTTAAAAATACTGAAGATGCTTGCTATTACCTTTGTAAAGCCAAACAAGTGTTATTTTCCCAATGTTCATCCAGTGGTCTAAAAGTAAGGCAAACACGAATGTTTCTCGTTTCAAGCAGTTCTACCAGAATACAGTTTAGTCAGATACAAAGTTACTTCTTACTGAGAAATAAATTGAGGCCAAAGCCTGTGCCTCAGCACAGCCACTCATCTTGGACATTTTCCTGCTCAGAGCCAGCCCAATGGTGAGAGGCAGAATCCGTATTCCCCTGTTGCAGCATCCTCCCTGCACTGGGGCTTGCTGTGCTGCTGTGAGATCCCAGGAGAGCAGGGATTGTGTCTGTAGTGCCACCAGCCAGCTTTCTGAGGGACCGGGGCTTTTAGAGTTTTTGGAACAAACATCTGGCATCTGTGCTTGCTGGTAACATCCTCTTACATGATTAGAAATCATTAGGGGGGAATTACAAAATGAGATGCTTTTTTGCCCCTGGCCTTTTTTTGTCAAGTCCTAACAGTTCTCCTGCAGTGTATAGCACCTGACACTGTAGCAGGTTCCACTGAGATCAGTGGAACTGAACTTCACACAGTGATGTGCAGCAGGAGGCTTGTGCTACATCTGATGATAAAATACCAGCCAGCCAGGGGCAGCTACCAGCTGCCAAACCACATGGCACAGATGTGCTCATGTAAGCAGTGCTTTTGGCAGGTCCTTCCAAGAACACACCAGCCACATCCACTTTTTGTATTGCTTGGCCCTTCTCTGAGCCTCTGCAGTCCACTTACACAGTGTCCTAGCACACAGTTATCATCCTGTGTGTTCTGTGGCTGTATTCTTTTCCATTAAAGTTGTCTGAAATAAGAATAGGGCTTTGCTGCAGCTGAGGGAGAGTAGTGGCTGCATTGCACAGGTGTGTGAAGATGTAAAGTTTAAATGTGTAAAGTCACATTAGATAATGCTGGGGGACTGCGTAGCATGAAGAAACTTCAACCTCATGGCCTTGTGCACAACTGCCTTTTTGGCAAGGATCCATGGATCCGTGTCCAAACTCTGCTCGAGGTTTGCCATGGAAAGACCTGGTTGGAGTGGTGCAAAACACAGCTAGGGTGAGCTGACCAGTAAGGCGGTGCACTTCATCGAGTTGGGAGTTTGAGCTCCTTTGTTTATCTTCTTTTTTTGAGCAGTGTAAATATATCCAGAGTCTGTGTTCTACAATATGGAATTCTTACTATTTCTAAACACATAGTTTATAGTTCTTACAGAAGAGGAAGTGTGATGTATAATAAAGAGATACTTAAATACTCTAAGAGAATAGTAAGCTCTCCTGGCCATATATACCTCGAGTTTATATTTTTTTATCAGACCCAAGGATATCTGCACGCGTAAACCAAGGGTATAATTACAGTTTTAGTTCATTTCAGCTCTGAAATGAATCTATGGTAAGTTATATTTCAGAGCAGAACTCCAAAACGCTGGCTGCTGCAGGCTCACTGGTATGAGACCCTGACAGATCTAGCTATCAGTCTATAAGCTAGAATTAATTTGAGCCTGTAGCTTTTTGAATGTGCACAAAAATGTTAGGTATCTCTGAAAACGCTGATTCTGCTTCTTCACGTGTTTTGGCAGGACACTACTTGCTGTAGGTATCAAGTATCAATATAAATATAAATTTTTTACAAAATCACACTTGAAACCCATAAATTGCTGAGTAGAACAACTGATAGCAAGCCATTCATGCCTGTCATTGGCATTATTTCATGTTTTTGGTTTAAAGCAACAAAAATATTTTATTCAGGAAACTGGTTTTGCTGGTATTGTTGAAAGCTGTTTTGTTCAGGTGTTGGTTAAGACCAACTGATTAAGACCATTTCATTTTAGTTGGGTAAAAAAGGTGTGGTGTGCCTGAATGGCAGAACTCAAATCAGAGGAAGAAAAAGGCCTTCATGTGGTGAAAGTCTTGGTCTGTTAAATGAATGCATTATTTTTCCAACTAGGTGTTCTATGTTTCCTTATAAAGAAAAATTTAAATAGTTTGAACTTCCATTTTGGTAAATGTTGTGCTTTATTTGGAAATAGCAAAGCAGGTTACTCTTAAGTTGATACCTTACTGGGGATCTTGGAAAAAGAACTCAATCTCTATTCAAGCCTTTGAAATATTTCTTTGCCATGAGGTGCCTTAAAGTATTCCAGAGTCTTATTTCTAATAAATATAATTTTATACAGTAATACTGAAAATCATCGGTTACAGAACTGTTGTTTCTTAGGTGTAAAAATCTAGGAACAGCCTCTATTTCTGATCTTGAGAATTGTTTTTCACGCATTTGTTTTGGTATGTCTTTGCTCCACCCCTTCTCAAAAGACCACTGTGAGCCAACAGAGCATGTTGGCATTTTCAAAGCCACAGTTTGCAAGGATAGGCCATTTCATGTTTTACTTATTTGCCTTTTGTAAGGACAAAAATTCTCTTTAGTGAACTGCACCACTTTCCAGATGGGCATGATCTTCTGTGATACCATTTGTACTGCCCTTTGGAAGAGGGAGGACTTTCTGGCCAGCCTCAGTAACGCTGGTTGCTTAAGTAATGTTGATGGTTTCTTTTAGCCTTCCCAATACATGTGTGAAATAAGATTGCAAAAAGAATCAGAAGAAATGATGCTTTTTTTGTTAAACTGACCCTTTGAAATATCTTACTTCAAAACTTGCCTATATTTTTTTTTTTTTTGGAGGGGAAAAGAGAGTTTGAATCAGTTCTTTCCTGTGATGGTGATGAGCAAGACAGTTTTGCAGAAGATGTGGCTTTCTGTGTATGTTTTACATTGTGTAACAGCACGCTGCTTTTTCATCATTTTAACTCTGGTTTTCTTTTGGTTTGGTTCTTCCATTTGTTGTAATAATTTGATTTTGGTATTGCTATGGAATGGTTTCTTTTGTGGATGTTCACGTGTCAACTGCTGTCATACAATAAATGGTATTTCTCAGAAGCCTGTCTTAAGTCTGTTGTCATTGCAAATGTGTGGCTGAAGGCAGAAATTATGGGCTGAGCTAAGTCAGGACATGTCTGACATCTCCAAACATGTCTCTGTGGCATCAGTAGCCCCAAGAGCTGCAAATCCACTTGGAAGTACAAAACAAAGTAATACATGCCAGCTTGGTTTTACCAGTTTTCTTCAGTCTGAGATCTCTCAGATCACATTACCAAGATTTTTGCTTTAATTGCTAAAAAGTATTGCTAAAAAATTGTGATGGAAGAACCACTAAAGTTGCACCAATGCAGGCAGGGTATGGTTTCTGCCCGAAGCAACTGGCAAGCTCATTGGGCTGGGCAGTGGAAATATGGAAGGTCAGTGGACAGAAGTGAGGTGGGTTAGCAGCATAACTCCAAAATCTGGTGTTACCTCTCAGTCCTGTGCTTCTGTCTGATGAGTTTGTTGCTTAATTTAGCAAGACATTCGAAAACTGCTTTTTTCTGATAACCATGGAAAATTCCTCCCTATGTCTTCCAGTTGACTCAAGTACTTCACACTGGTATTTTGATCCAGGATTTTTAGTACAGGATGAATTGTGCATTTGTCGATAATCCCCCAGTGCAGCAAGTTGCAGGACCTGGAACGATATGAATTGTTGTCTCTCCTTTTCTACCATGGAATATGCGTTAAGAATCTCTCATATTTCTACCAAAAGTCTGCCTCACAACCACCATACAGCTGTCCTAGCTGCCTCTAAGTGAATTTGGCTTGGGTTGTGACAGCACAAGTCGCCTGTGGGATGTGCAGTATCCACCTAGAGTTATATCCTCCCAGAACAAGCACTTGCCAAATGCATGTGCTCCCGTGTTAATACAGCAGTTCTCTTTTAGGAGTGGAAGAGGGAAATTTGTTCCCTTGCCTGAAAGAGAGCTGCTGATGAGAAACAGAGCCAAAGGTGCTTTTTAGGAATCTGCTCACAAAACAAGCATGAATTTCATAAACTCGGTGTTTAAAGCTGGTTCATAGATTTGGAGCAATATTAATGTACAGAAAATCAGAGCCATACTCTGATGTATGAAATCGGGTCTCCACTGTCTGCACCTTGGCACCACTTAACACCTAAACTGGCCTGAAATGAATAGCTTCATCTGTTTTGAGAAACAAAATTCCCAGTGGATCTTAGCCACAGATCCAGCATATGCTGAAAAGTACAATAACCTTGAGGAGAAACTGGAGATAGTCCCACTGCCATTCAGGAGCCAGGGAATGTCCTGCTTTTAAGTTGCTGGGCTCAACACGGATACTGGGATCTTACCCACTTTCTTCAAACACGAGTTAAAAGCTGCACCAGAGCTCTTGTCCCTCTCCTGCATGGATACTAGAGCTTAGTTTTGGGTATTACAGGTTTTCCTTAGGCTGAGCTGCTTGGATCTTCCCATCTAGTGCACGACCAAAGCTTAATATTGAGGATCTTTTTGATGGAAAATGTTCACCATGAGTGAATGACATGGGAGGTTGTTTACACCAGGACAAACGAAGAGCCTAGATTCAAGTCCAAGTTCCAGGGAGTATCTATGCACTTTATTCAATCGTCTGTAGAAACACCAGGAGGATCTGGGGCTTCTACTCCATTCTGTCAGCATGGCTGGGATGATGTCGGGCAGCAGGATCCATTTGCTTGTGTTCACTCCTGCTCTCTGGCCCCAGTGGGGCGGTGGTGGCTCAGGCTGTGGCTACCACCACACAGGTCTGACAGGTCTGGTCTTTGCAGTCAGTGCTTCAGCTGCTGGGCAGCTCTACCAAAGCAAACTCGCTTCTCCTGCCTCCCCAAGGACGCTGTTGCCTTGAGCGCTACCATGTGGAGCTCTGCTCTAGATGGGATGCTCTCTGTGCCCAGCTGTTCCTGCTGCAGCTGCTGCTCCTTCAGTGTATGGGCAGCGAGTCTCCCTATAGCCCAAGCTGTTCTTAGAATCAGGCTCCTAACAGAAGGGCTCTGGAATACTAGCTGAATTTTCTGCATTCACTATACCCAGAGAAAAAGCTCCCAGTTTATGCAGTTTAAATCACTGTGTTGCAGCTATGGGAATGTGTATCGTCTGCTCACAGTAACATCTGAATGTGGTGCCTGAAGTGTGGCTGGTGGATTGTGGTCATGCTGGTCAGTCACATGAGAGTTACAAAGACTTATGGTGCTTTTTTCTTTTTTTCTTTTCCTCTCTCTCTTTTTCTCTCTATTTTTCAGTTTTGGATATTTGCTATGGGGAATTAAACTGAGGTGAAACAGTGAAAAATAGTTCCCTTTGTTTACTTCCAGTAAGCTTTGTACCTCACAGTTAAAGTGCAGATAACAAAGGAAGGAGTTATTTATCCTGTGTATTCTGAAGAAAGTAATCTTGCTAGTGTTCATGCCAGCTGACCTTCTTCATGGAGCTCTGTTTTCCAGGAAAGGACCATTATTATCTTATGGCATTAAATTGAGTAGGGTGAGAAATGCAGTCTCAGATTTATTATTCAAAGTTTCACTGTCAACAAGAGCTTGTTCTTGAATATTACAGGCCTGGATTTTCTTTTCAATGTAAGTGCCAAGCATGAATAGGACAAGTGAGTGCTGTTGAACTGTCTCTTAAAAACATTGCCAGGATACCAAAAGAGAGGATTTCTCCCCCTCCCTGCCCAGCTGAGAGGATTTTTCCTCATTCTGTACCAGCAGGAAGGCAGCATTGTACCAAGAATATGGACCGCTCTGTGTTTTGGTTGATTTAACATGTATGCACTTTTGCAGAGTAGTGATTTCCTTGAGTGGAGTTATGCAAGTAATTCACCGTGAGTCATTCATGCAGTGAATTAAGTGCCTCTTCCCACAACCAGGTCGTCTCCTGACAATCTTTTTTTTTTTTTTTTTTTCCCTGGAATTACTCAACAAATCTTTTTGCAATTACTTTTAAGCATTCTGTGTAGATCACACGTTTATGTATGTGGTTAATGTTCGCTGATTTTTTTGAGTCATATTCATAATGCATCAGAGAAAATACATAGTATTTTCTCTGTATCAGTTGGTATAAATATCCGTACCTGCAAATAAAGATTTTGCTTTCATCTGGTTTCAGGTGAGCATGTGCCTGTTCATTTCTGTGTGTCTCCATGTCAATAAAACTAGATTTACTTGAATGGGGTGTCACATTATGCATATACATCAACACAGAAGGGAAAGGAATCTGCATTTTTCAAGTAATTTTATGGAAAAGTCTCTGCTGCTTTTCTAGCAGCAAGCAATAGAGACCATCATGGTCTTGGGGGAACAGGAAGATGCCTCAGCACATGCCAAAAGAATGTAGAGAACAGCAAGATGCCTGCAGTCTGCTGGGATGGAGCAGGGCTGGCAGGAGTCTCCCTGCACAGGTTTTACCTGCCTAGGTTCTTTGTGTGTTTCCGTGTGTGTGAGAAGTTGCAACAGACTCTGTGCAGAACCAGTTCAAGCTGCTGAAAGCAGAAAGTGAAAGGCCAAGTGCTGCTGGTAAGCAGGAGCAGGTGTTTATCCTGTGCCAGGCATGGCCGAAGCCTCTTCCCCGCAGGTGTTGTCCTTACAAGTGCACTGGCTGACTGTGCCTCTGCCCCATGGGAGTAATTTAGCTTCTTTTGGAAGAGGAGAAGCCCTCCAGAAGGGACGAATCTCTCCAGAAGGGAGAAATTTTTTGGGAGATCATCCTAACGCATAAAGGAAGCAACAGTGAAGTTTCCCTCAGCGGTCTCCATCTTGCAGGAAAAAATTTGTTCCTTTCTGATTTTCAGGATGTGTGCTGGACCCTGCAAAGCTCATGGATGGTCTGCAAGGAACATGTAATAGCCCACAGTGCTTAGGAGGACCTCTTAATGGGCCGGTTAAGTGGCTAATGGGGATGCCTTTGCTGCAGCCAAATGGATTGCTTAATAGAGACGTGTAGATCTTTGGAAGATGACTGGGCTGCCAAAAGGAACGGGCAACGAACCAGTTGCAGCTGCTGATGCTGTTGTCACAGATTTACCAGAAAATCTGCTTTTCCTTCCAGCTGCCTTTTTTTTTTTTTTCCCCCTAAAGAAGTGATTATCAGTTCACCTTTCCCAGGAACTGATAGTGAGGCAAACTTCTATCAGATAATGCTATGTGTAATGTGCCTTTTCATGACTTCTTGGCTCATGATGGCTGCCAAGTTCACAGGATATTTTGGCCCTGTTACTGAAACTGTGGCTACTGTTGTTCGTAGCTGTTCAGGACTTCCATTTGCCCATCCTGAGGGAAGTGTAAGAAAGACTGATCCCTGCTGTTAAATTGTTTGCATGATTCCTTTATTCTTTTTATTTTTTCTATTTTTTAACTGGGAAACTTAATCTTAGACTGGAAGAAGTATCAGCAATGATGGAGTTTTAACATGAAATCATCATATCTGCGTGATTCAAGATGAGTGTGTCCCTCTTCCCTCATCCATTGCCTTGAAGTTGAGGAAAGTGCTTGATTCCCCACTTTGAATTCTCTGGACGACTCTTAATCCCAAATTTTAGTGAGGAGCTGATTTATTGTCTAGCATCAGGGAGGGGACATTAATTCTGTCTGCCACCCAGTGTGCCTGCTTGGAAAGAAAGAAACCTCCTCTGCTGTAGGTAAGATCAAAATGAAAGGGTATAAACTGGGTTGAAATCCATGTGTTCAGGCAGCTTGTCTGCTTCTTAACCCTGTCGTTGCCTGGAGACCCTTGAAACACCTGACTCCTTACCTTGAAGCTCACTCAGGTGCCCAGAACCACCCTCCTTGGGGTCTCCAAAGCTGCCAAATATTTCAGCTTAGTGCCTCATGCCTGCTAGAGCCTCCTTGGCATGGAGAAAACAAGGATTTTACTTGTGTAGGGGCTTGGTGGGCCCTGGTAGCTATGCCTGGCACCTCCCCATGCAGCGCTGTGGCAGCTCCAGCTCCAAACAACTGCTCCGAAAGATGTGTGAGAACCCTTAGAGCAAGTTGGAGAGGGGAAAAGGAGGGCCCTGCCTCCTGTCTCATGGGGATGTGCCCTCAGGGGCAAGGATGAAGTGCCCCCCTGCTAAAAGCCTTTCCTAGAGTCATGATGCCAAGGAAGGAGGAGGAATTTGGATGCCAGAACCCGCAGTCAGCGTGTAAACCTCCTGGGATAACAGCTGCCAGGGCAGTGAGGAGGCTGCCCTGGGCTCCCCACTCCCTGGTGACGGCCTCAGAGTGAGGTTTCGGCATTCGGCACACACTCCCTCCTTACTTGGCCTCCCGAGTCCAACATTCCTGGCTGCAGAGTGTGGCAGTTTCAAAGCAGGGGTGGAGGAGGCTCCTCCGCCCAAGGTAGCCTCCAGCCTGTGTTGGGGCGCTCTCATGGGATGTGGGAGATGTGGGTTTGGGCCCCTCGGGCTGAGGCGGGAGAGGAACCCAGGCCTCCCACTTCCTCAGCATATACTTTGAATACTGAGGCATTATATAATAAAAGCTATCACCACCTTTTCTTCTTCCTGCTTTGTTTTTAAAAGACCGATCTGTGTGGAGTCTTTTGAAAGGAAGGGCGTAGGTACCAATCTCCAGGAGAAGATTCCAGACAATGGATCCCAGGCAGACAGGGTTGCCTCACTCCAGCCTCAAGGGGCTTTTAGTGCAAGAGAGAATTGCAGATACACCCTTGTCCTCCGCGTTTTCTGTTGCTTCAATGTAAGCAGCTGCATGCTCCCTTCAAGAAGATCGCACCGTATCCTGCCAGCTCTGTTCTGTTCAAGTCTTGAAGCACCCAAATTCCACCATCAACCACACGGGGATTCTGAGTGTGGCTCATGAGATGCTGGAGGCCAGATCATCCAGAAGTCTGTGCTCAAACTTCTCCTGAATTTAACCTTAAATTCTCTACTTAAATCAGCTTGTCAAGTCCAGATGAAATGACTTGCCTCTTCATAAGAATACTGGGGTAGAGGCTAGATTAAGAGGGACATTCTTAAATAATTGCATAAGCAGGTAAAAATATTTTTGTTGCTTTGAAAATTTCAGAGGATTTTAGACTAGAAATAAATGTCTGCAAGTAGTCTTAATCATTGCACTATGTGCATACTCATTTGAATTAGTCTTGGCAATCAATTTTGATGAAGCACTTTGGCTGGAAAAGCCCAGACAGTCCCAGATGTCTCTTTGATGCAGGATCACAGAAAGATTCAAGTTTCTATTGCTCTGATGAAGCAAGATGTCCCTTGCCCTAACTGAGAGGGAAGAGGTCCCTGTCCCAAAATATAAATGTGCTGCACATGGTGCCTATTAATCAATGGAGCCAAGTCTGGAGCACCATCAACTCTTATAACTTGTACTCAGTGGTGCGATTATACAAATCCATGTATCTCTTCATATATCCATATATCTTTCCATGATATTTGAAAAATGATGGTAGCTGGGTGAAGTCCCTGGGGATTGGAAGTAGGGAAATACTGCCCTCATTTGTGCAAAGGAACAGCCTGGGAAGTACCAACCTCTCAGCCGCCGTGCCTGGGAAAGTCATGTAGCAGATCCTCCTTGCTGTGCTAAGGCACATGGAAGACAGGGAGATGACTTGAGATAGCAAGCCCCAGGATAAATACAGTCTGGAAGACAAAGAGATAGAGAACAGCCCTGCCAAGAAGGACTTGGGGGTGCTGGTGGATGAGAGGGTGGACATGTCCTGGCAATGTGTGCTCACAGCCATGAAGGCCCACCATATCCTGGGCTGTATCCAAAGGAGCATGGACAGCAGGGTGAGGGAGGAGATTCTCTCCTTCTACTCATCTTTGGTGAGACCCCATTGGGAATACTTGCGTCCAGCTCTGTTGCCTCCAATATAAGAAGGTCATGGACCTGGTGAAGTCACTCCAGAAGAAGGCCATGAAGATGATCAGTGGTCTGGAGCACTTCTTCTATTAAGAAGTTGGGTTTATTCCACTTGGAGAAGAGAAGGCCCGAGGGAGAACTTACTGTGATCTTTTGGTACTTCAGTGAGGTTTATAAGAAAGATGGGGACAAACATTTTGGTAGGATCTGTTGCGATAGGACAAGAGGTTATGGTTTTAAACTGAAACAGGGTTGATTTACACTGGACAGATGGAAGAAATTTTTTACAATAAGAGTGGTGAAATACTGGAACAGGTTGCCCAGAAAGGGCAGTTGTGGATACCCCATCTTTGGAAACATGCAAGGCCAGGTTGGATGGGGCTCTGAGTAACCTGATCTGGCTGAAGATGTCCCTACTTCTTGCAGGGATGTTGAACTAGATGGGCTTTAATGGTCACTTACTACTCAAACTGTTCTATGATTGTGTGTAACCTGGTTTTGAAGCATTCCATCTATGGAACTCTATTATTTCCCCTCTTTTTCTTGGCAGAAATCTCACTCCATAGGGATGAAGGCCAGGTCGCCAGTGAGTCTTCATGAAATATGAAAATCTTTGGTTGTTTGTGGTAGATATTACAAATCAAATGAGATCAACAAATAAGATGAAGAAAGGGTGTCCTGTCCTTGCCACACTTTTATCAAGAGAATTCCCCAAAGAATGGCAAAGGTTCTCTGCAGACCCTTCATTCACACTTTCATTATCATAAATTGCTAGTGGAGTAAGCATTGCAAGGGACACCAGCTCTGGTAGAGGGGATTGAGGCTTTGTCCACTCTTTGAGACAGTCAAGAAAGCTGAAAGGCATGAAATAGAAACCTTCCTGAGGATGTCCTGAAAGTCTAAGTGTACATTTGAGAAGGTCCAACCACAGGAGAAATGGCTGGTTACCCTGGGCCTGGACTGGCTGGACAGATATGATGCTTCATGGACCCTCAGGTAGTTTTTGCCAGGTGCTGTGATGAGATGCTGCTTTGATACCATCAGGAAAAATAAAAGAAAGAAGGTACTATAGAGGATCATTTCAATACCTGACACTCTTACACTTGGCTAATTGTATTTGTTCATTAAGATAAGGATCAGCATTCAGCTTCTTCTACATTTAGGTCAGCCTTTCAGTACATTTGCACTTGCAAGAGAGAGCTGCTTTAATGAGGGATAATGAAACTTGCTACACATTGCATCATAACTTCTGTGTTAATATCATTTACACATGATAAAATGCAAATAGTATTGACCGTCAATGCACAATCATGCTTAATCCTCTAAGCCCACACACACACGCGCATGTGCTAAAACTAATATCCCTAACAGTAAACAAAATATACATCTGTGCCTCTCTCTGTGCTCCTGAGAACATTTGTTTTCCCTAAACTACAAGGTGCATCAGCTCTACCCACACAGCCGAACAGACAGATTGCCACTGGCTCCTGCCGGTACCCTTATTCCCTGTTTGCACTTCACAAAACTGTGACAATTCAGTGAGACCTCACTGTAAACAACCTGCCTTAAACAGACCCACACTCTGCATTACAGGCACTTCAAGGGTGTTTCTAATGCATAATTCTAGGTGACTCTCCCAATGCATTTCGGGTGTCCAAGGCCTGTTTGTCCATCTTCTGTAGACACCCTGAATTTTGAGATAGGCATCTCAGCTAAATGACAGGTGGTAGAGATGCTCAAACTCTTTTTCATCTTTGTGCTCTTTTGTGTAAAAGAGAATACTCTTTTACATCTGGATTTTGTAGTTGGAAGGTAGCACAAAAGATAAGGTATTAAGCTGAAGGGGGATCAGTTAGTGACCGGCCATCTTCAGTGAATAAATGTTCCCTGAAGGTTAAATGGGTCCACATGAACTTCAAGAAATGCAGACTAAGCACAGAGTGAAAGTTAAATGTATTTAACTATAATTCTGTTGTGGAAGTTTGGCTCACAATGTCAGAATCACTAAACCACTTTCAGGTATCTCAGTGCCACATAGATGTTCGTATTTCGGAGGGAAAAACCTCTTCAGGATGCACTGCTGGTTGGGAGTGGTACCTCTGAACTGCATGATTTTAGGGGCATTCTGTATCTCTGGTTCCCTGAGAGCTGCAAAACTTCTTTGATCAACTTTTCTTACTCTTTGAATGTAAAAACTCACATTAGTTCACCATTGGTGAAGAATTTTCTTCAGAAATTTTTCACTCACCATATGAAACACAGCATTACAGCAAGTGTTTGCTATTTCTATCTCTCAGTGCTATCAGCAAAGTGCTGCCTTGGGTTTTAATGATCCAGAAAAATGCAACAGACAGCAATTGTCTGAAGAAACCCTAGATTTGTGTAGGACATGACCCTTGGGGAGGTGTCCCACTGGTAAGGAAACTGAGAAGCAGCTGAACAAGCTCAGTGCCTTAGAAAGGCACTCTTCTCCTTTGATTGCACGGGCTCTTACTTCAAGAGGGCTGCTTCATGAAGCTAGTAAAATTTAGCTTCACGATGCCTACTGGCCAAGTCTTGCCATGAACAAAGCCTGAGTAAATGAGGTCTGCTTTTCAGAGAAGGGAAGTGTCCCAGCCTTTGTCACCAGCTGAGCCTGACGTTCACAGAGCTGGTCAAAGTGCTCAGTGTAGAATACAGACGTGCCCTTTAGACACTTCTAGGCCCATTCAAAGCTATGTACTATATTTCTGTACCTACCTGAAATCACATTGCATTCCCTCAGCAGACATAAAGTCAAAATTTTTTTTTTATTTAATACTGGTGAAGCAGATGTTACTCAGCATTTACTGTGCTTTCAGTGCCTGAACAGCTGGAAAGACAAGTGTGTGCCAGAAGTGTGTGTTAGAAAATACAGCCTGTACATCCAAGCTACAATAGAGTGCAGGTGCACGGGCAGCATCTCCTCCAAGTGACCACGGAGAGTGTCAGAGGACCTCGAGACATAAGCTCCTCAGAGCAGCTGAATGCAGACTCCTCTCAACCGGACGTGCACTCAGCTTGAGGATTATGTATGTTAGATCCTTGCTTTGATACCTTCACTTACGCAAAGCCTTGGCTCTATCAGTTCCAGCATAGTCAAACTTGGGTGAATCAGCCTCCCTGAAACCATGCAGCCTGATTCACATGCTAGGAATCTAGCCTCTCCTTGCTGCAGATTAATCAGTGGAAGCTCCAGCTGTGGAGCTGCATTTAGTATCAGCTCTGTGAGCATTTTTGTATGCAAACCTCAGGGGCTTTTTTAAACCCTGGCTGTTGTGAGTGTGCCCTGGATTGTTCCAGCTGACTGGATTTGTAAAAGTAAGGCTGTATGCATGGAGGGTGAGCTTGTGCTCCTAAGGAAAAAAGTGGAGGTCTTGTTTGTACCTGTAAGTTAGAGGGTGTGAGCTCAGTGCTGCAAACAGCCAGAGTTTTTGGTGTGTGTTCCCCAACATGGCTTTGGCCCATGAGGACTAACATCCTCCTAGGTACTGCAGGGTGTGGCACACATCAGACTGATCTTCATGGATGAGGCCAAGTGTTTTGGATGCAAAAGTGTGTTTACTCATGCATCTGCAAGTTCTGCATGTCATAAAAAGGATTTGCCATCTGGTTACTAGAGACTTCTTTCACAGCTGGTAGCGGGTGTGCAAATGTACACTAGACTGTGAGGTATGGGCCTGTGAGACATCTGTGCATGTATATACATAGACATGTATTTATATACGTGCACACACATACACTGCACTTCTATGCAATAACCAAGTTTAATGCCATAATTACCTGCACTGAAGACTAAGAATCATGTCCTCTTGTTCTGTTTCTTTTTTTGGAGAAGGTCAAACCATGCAAATTTTAACAGGTCTCCCTTTCTGGGCATCAGTGGGCTTCAATGCTGCCACACAGCACTGTGGTGAGCTGGTTCTTATCCCTGAAGGGTGACAGAACTGGGCTGAATAATCATAGTGCTACAGCCCCTGTGCATTTTCTGCCCCCAGTGATGCCCCAGCTTCCCTCCTATCATTGTACCATTGAGTCTGAGGTGCCTGATTTTGTTACCTGCCTTTTGTGTAATTCACTGGACTCCTCCACAGCCAAGACTCACCTACAGGCAAAGAATGCTGACATGCTATTTGCCGAAATTCTCATGGATGAGAAAATTAACATTCTCCCCCCACTCCTTTTTGTTGTTGCCATGGTCACAGGAAAGGAATTAAAGCATCAAAGCCTTCCATTTCCTGATGATGGATTAAGGAAATTATTAATTTGTCTTATAGAAAGGCAGGTTGTGTCTCTGCAATTAATGTTCGAAGGCTCGTCATGAGGGGAATTTCAGCCTCCTGGGTGGAGAAAGCGAAAGCATCTGCTTGTTCACTAGCTTAGATAGATGGGACGGCTATGGGGGTCTGTGCCATAATTCCTGCCTTTATTAGTCACTCTAGATAGTATTTGGCTGCCTAGGCAGTGGTTTCTTTGGGGCACAGTATTAAAAATTCAAGCCCACCTACAAATTAAGTCCTCTTCTTTATCCATTTTTTAATGCTCCATCCATGATCTCTCAGGTTTTTTTCCATTGCAGGTTGAGGAAGAGAAAACCCAGGGAAAAATACCGACTTGCATGTAATTGTCTTTGGTATGTTCCTACTCATCTCTTGCCCTGCTTTCCTGGCTCCCTGGTGCTCAGCATCTACCTACTGGTGAGGCAGCTGTTTATACGGAACAATTTACAAAAATTAACTTCACAGTGGGATGATGTGTTCTCCCAGGGAGCTGTCGGCTTGGCCGTGGCCACCATAATTAACCCAGCACGGGGTATAAAGACTCAGTCCTGTAAAGACTTCCTGATGGATCTGGGCCTCTTTCCCCAGCTATATCTTGCAATGCTTCTTGGTGACCTGTCCTGGCTGGAGTTGCCTTTGCTTCCAGGAAAAAATGGGGAGGAAAATATCTTACCCTGTCTGCTTCTGATGTCAAAAATTCTTTCTTTTGCTTCACCTTTTCTTCTCCATTTCCATTTTTTATTCTAAACAATTGCTGAAAATATAGTTTTTATTTGCAGCATCACTCTCCAAAATTAGGAGACGAAAAATACCAACACCAAAACACGGTGATTTTGATCTTGGTACTCATCAAAATTCTCTTGGCTCCACAGAGGGTCACATTGTCCCAGACTTCTTTTCAGCAGCTTTCCTGAGCTTAGAGGTCCTACTTTGTCCTCCCACTGCCAGCAGCGGTGTTGTCTGATGACAGAACCCAGCACGCCACGCAGACTCTTTAAATTCATCTTTTCGTATTTCTTCTTGGTGTGTTCAGGTAATTTGGCCTCTTTATTTGCTTGATCCCCTTTTCTTCTTCCTGAAAGAACTGTCTTAGTGCTTCCCATTGAAACCCATGGAGGTAAATTGTTGGAAGATAATACCTGGTGAGCAAGTGCCGCTGGGGTAGAGGCGGCTGAGCAGTGCTTGTGACACAGAGCGGTGCCTCATGAGAACCTCGTGGCTCGTCCCTTTGATATGGTGTCTGTCAGGTGCTGTGCTTTGCCTACCTTGCTGTGGGAAATGAGGGAACTTGTTTGTCACTTTTTTCTATGCTGACAGGCCACAAAGAAGGAAAGGATCTTTTCTCTGAGTGGTAAGCTCCCATTTCCCTTTGATCTGCTTTGTGGGAGTACCTTTCCTCTATGATTGAAAAAAATGCTAGGACTACTTCTTGGAAAAGCTGAATGCAATTTGGAAACTCAACAGGAGTTTGCATACCTGCCATGTTCCTATGAATAATACAGTGCTGCTCTCCCAGAGACCACACTCAGCTCAGATATCTTTCTTGAAGACACTGCTGCAGTCAGGGAGACTCCTTCACCTGATTGAAAGATATGAAACCCTTGTTCCTGGGTCGGACGGGTCTGTAATTAAGAGCTTTAAAACCAATGTTGTAACACCATGAGGGACATTTCCTTGGTGTTAAACTTGTCAAATGACCTACTGCTCTCAGATGCTAAGGTATAACCCTTAAGGTCTCAGTTGTTGGGGAGAAAATCCATATTTACATCTCCATTTGTGCAATAGTCATGGGGCCTGGTGATATTGGTGTCACGATAACACTCTGATGTGCAAATAGATGGATTTGCAAGCTCAACATAAACCTACAAAGTCTAAAAACATAGAATGTTTTGCCAGGTATACCCTGGATGTATTTATATATTAGTTAGTCTCACTTTGAAGTGTTCTACAGTGTACCAACACCATTTATTTTTCCTCTGGTCAACAATGGGTATACAATATGCAGGGTTTAAAGTAGGTCCCAAATGAGTTTACCTTTGCAGAAAGCCTTTGAGGACTCAAGAACACAAATGCCATCTTCTCTGCTATGCCTTTTCTCTCCAGCTGAGCTGAGTAATTGAGCTGGTGGCCCAAATGGCATCTCAACACCTCCACAGCCCTTGATACTGAGTTTCTTTTGGCCAGCCTGCAGCAAGTATGCATTGTGCTCTCCTGTTGATCCTTATTTTCTCTGTATTCAATACCAGAAGCCCATAATGCTCACCATAATCTCTCCTTATGCTGATGTGAGTGTCCAAATGCCAGTGGCCACATGCAGATATATCTTGATGTTCAACATCAGGGGTGTGGGGAGAGAAAGATTTATCTTCCTAAAGACGAGGGAAGAAGGAGATGCAGACATTATGCAAAACCCCTTTATTTACACCACAGTTCACATTCTGTTGTGAGAAGGAATTAAACTTACATGTAAATCCCTTTAAACTGAAATATCCACTGTCTAATTCAGAAAGAAAAAAAAATATAAATCTCATCTGTTTTCCTTTTTCCATCCTTTCAGACCCTATGGAGACCTACTGGAGGTCCACAGGAGAGTTTTGCAAATGTCTTCTGCTCTATGGCAGTCCTGCTGTTAGCAACACACTCTTTCTACGGAATGTGGAGGATGGTATGCACCAGATAAACTTGTCTTTCTCTCTCTTTTGCTTTCTCTCCTGAACTCCAATATGAAGATTTCCAAGTCATGCCATGAAAGCCTATTCCACAAGTTAAGTGAAGCTGAGAGCAGGCACTTCAGTCATGGAGTGACTCCAGCAGTCCTTGACTTCTTGGGTGATGCTGATAATCGTGCGAGTATGCCTGTACAGGCCTGGTAATCCATTTCCAGAGGAATATGCATCATCTTTTGTAAACATGTGGAAACCAGAATGAGAGTCATGTTGCTAAACTTAGGCTATGGAAAACTCAGTAAGACGTGGGTTTCTTCCTCAAGTGCTATGAAAAGAGTACTCAGGATAGAAATTGTGACAAGACAGCCTTATTTCCAGGTAGCCAAAGGAGAAGGGCATGCTCTTTACTTGGGAGCTTGATGACCAGCTCACTTGGAAAGGTGAGGCTTTATTCCATCAGGAAGGAGGGAAGGAGGGAAGAAAGGAAAGTTCAGGTGCAGGATTTTTCAATATAAATGATAGAAATTGGTTGGTTACATCAAGAGAAAGATGGATTACATGGCAAAACCAGCTGGTATACTGAGAAAGGATGATTTCTTTATTCTGTAGACACAACAGCTAGAATTTTTTTTTTTTAAGCCCACAGAAAATATCTAAAAAAAGTGTTGCAGCCTGATTAAATATGTTAAATGTATTTGGGGGGGGGTGGGGGGGAAATGCAATTTCCTGCACAATTTGCTACCAAGAAGCCATCTGGCAAAATAATGGCAAAAGCTATGAAACTCTGCAGAAAGACTTCCTGTGGCACATGGGATGTCACTATTGAGGCATGCTAGGCTTTCAGCAGCAGGAGGGTGAAACTGGTTCCTCTCCTGCACCATGCCAACATGCAGGACATTATCAGAAAGCTGCTGGTTTTGGATGGCTTGAGCAGGACAGGATGGAGGTAGAACTCATGTTTCATCAGGCCCCTGATGCTGCTGTTCCTGTGGAAAGGCAATGGGGCTGGTGGGAGGGGTTTTTCTCCATGCTACGGCAGATGGTGTGTGCATAAAACAATTGTGGCACCAAGAGGTGCGCAAAAGAGTTGTAAGCATGCACCAGCTGAGGGGAGCTCCCCCTTGTCCACCTGCACATAGATTTAAAGGTCAATATTTGAGAAGGCATAGTAGGGAAGAGAGGTTGCTGCTTAGGGGAGAGTAAAGAAAAGTCTCTCTTGAAGGATGGGAGACTAAATAGAAATATTCATGCTGCGGACACAGATAGTGCTGCAGACTGTAAGACTGGGATAGCCAGTTTAGAAATATTCATCTTGCACAAGATGGATAGAAATATAATCTGGTTAACACCCTGGGTAGTGGGGAGAGACTGAAGATGAAGCTACAGGTAGGATCGTAACACAGTGGCTGTCATCCCGCTATGGCAGTATTAAAAAATCCTTCCATGACACTGTGCTAATGCATATATCAGTGTTGCGGAAGATTTAAAACTCCAGACTGTTTGGAAAAGCTAGGGCAGGGGCTGGGTATCTGTATAGTACCAGGAGGAAGATATCAAGCACTGCAAGAGCAGAAAAAGCCAGTGGAATTTAGCTAGATTGAAGCTGGAGTAGTGCTGCCCTGCCTCTGCCCAGCACCTGAGTGTATGGCCCAGTTCAGGTCAGGTGCATTCCAATACTAGGACGCTTCTTGAAAGAGTTTTACCACCCCAGGTGCCTTTGGTGGGGAGAGAGCCAGGTGCCTCAAGTTAGGCAGGTTGACTAGGGATTCAACTATGTAAAATATTCAAGGAGAGGATTGCTGGATCCCAAGGAACGTGAGTCACCCTTTCATATCTGGCACTCTAGGTCCCACCACAAGAGCGTGCTTCAGCACATAGCAGAGAAACTTTCAAGTCTTGGGATGTGGCAGGGTGTTGCAAAAGACTGTCATGGATGATATCTCAATAGCGATTTCTGGCCACACCAAAGTGGTTGGTTTTTTAAAAATGGTTATGATAATAGTTCACCAGGTTACTAATTAGTCTATTAATTTTGAAATGGTTCAGAACAAGGTTGAAAAATGATGATTCATACGTATTGTTTATCAAGAATGATTTCAGAGAGGGCAAGTACTTATTACAAGTATATCACATCATGAAATCAATAGAAGAAGAAAAAATAAAAAACCCTCAGAAAGTAATAAAAAAACCTGAGGAACACCATTCATCTACCAGGATAAGATAAAACAGATCCCACTACATGCTCAGAAAATTAATATGAATAACATGAAAATAAACTACACACATAGCACTCACTAACTGTTATATGAAGAAATAAACTTACGCTTCTCTTCTTCTGCTCTTACCATCAATTATGTTTCTTTTGTGTCCTGGCGCAAGAGTATAAAAAATTGCCTTTGAAAAATGGACGTCCCCCTGAGTTTTTAGCCTCTAATCCTAGTCCTGTGCTCAGATGTAATGTCATTTCTCAGTCAGATTTCTCAGTGATTAGAATCCTTCCCTGGAGACAAGTTCATTGACAAACTCCAGGAATTAGGGCAATGGGAAGACTTCCATTTTGGTCCCAGTAAGGTGTAGGAGTATTGCTGCTAGAAAGCTGAACTTGAGGCTCTTTTTACAGCTCCTGATGTACTTTTATGACAGAGTCACAGAATGGGTCAGATTAGAAGGGACCAGAGAGGGGTCATCTGGTCCAACCTCCCTGCTCCAGCAGGGTATTCTTAGAACCCACTGCATGAGATTGCATCAAGACACAATCACATTCCTATTGCCCCTGTTGCTGGAAAATGCCCGCTTTGCTTGCATGCAGAGCAGCAAGGGCAGACGCCCTCCCCGGCTGGAGAACCTGACTCTCAGCCCAGGTTTCCCTGCCTGGTAAATACACTCTAATTTACATTCCTCCCAAGTTAGTAAGCTCGAGCCTAGCCTTGAATCCTACTTGAAAATCCTGGACTGATTCATTTTCCCCCTGAAGAAGCTCCTCATAAACTCTGGCTCACCCCACACACATACATTTCATTTTAATTAAAAAATACCTTGCTGGCATGACAAGCTATACAAGTTTCGCTAAAATATTAAATAATGAAAAAAAACCCCTCTGAACCCTCAGGTCTCTGTCACAGAGAGATACAATACATCAAACATCTGTCCAGAACAGAACTGAGGATAGTCATAGCATTTGGAGGTTTAACTTCTTTCCATTTATCATTGTGACGTGTTTCGGATTTGGAGGTAAGTTCCTTTGCAGCATGATCATAGGTCACTTTTTCTTTTCCCCCATAGCTGTACGAAAGTTTTCCTCAATTTCTTTTTTTAATGGAAAGTCTTTTACTACTTTAAAATATTATTTTTTTAAAAAGAAAAACTCCTCCTCACATTTCCACCTGTTTTGGGCACAGAAATAGGATGCTTTTCTCCATTTCAATTCCTCTCCTATCACATTAGTTGTGCAGTGATTTCTTTTTAGTTCTGCACTGTGCTTTGCCTCTTCCAATTTCAACTCCTCGTTTACAGTCATTGATTCTTCATATGCTGAGGATCTACTCCAGACTGGCACATTTCAGCCTGTGAAGCTATCCATTAGTCTCAATGTGCTATTTAAAACTCTTCAGCAACTCCATCTTTGGGGCTTTAATAAATCTGTGACAGTGACCTGTATATAGATTTATGGTAGGGTTAGGTCTGGGGATGGAGACATGCTGTTGCTCCACTTTCTCCCAAGTTCTAGGCTCCCTGTCCCAGTGCTGAGTGAGAAGATATAATGCAAAGAAAGTTGTGTGATATATTCAGAGCTGTGTAAGCAAGTACACAGAAATAGAGAGCAAAATGGTGGAGTGTAGATACCAGCTCTGGTATGTGAGCAGGCACATCCAGCTGCTGGGGTTCCCAGCCAGCAAGTTTTTGGGTTGTTTTTGTTGGGAGAGAGCAACTGAGAGCAAGCAGTCAGGGAAAGGCACACTGTAATGCAAACCAGCACAGTGACACTGCTGAATGAGCACTACTGAGGTGTGTTGAGATGTTGCTCCAGCTGGACAATTAGCCTGATGTTACAAGCCCTCTCTGAAGATGTTACTGCGGCATCTTGGCATTATGCTGTGCAAGCACTTCAGCTGCAGTCCACAGTTTGAGAGTTCAGACACCCAGCAGAGCCATAAGGGACCTGGGTGAATTCTTAGGCAGCTACATCTGCTGCCTAGAGAACACTTAATTACAAGGTGCTGGGTGCGCCTTGGACTGCAGCACCATCCCATCCTCTTGGGTGAGCTACTGTGCAGAGAAGCTGCCCAGTTACGTGAGAGCAGAGAGGTGAGGGGCAAATGCTAAAGGGAGTATATGCAGTGTGCAAGTCATTGGTTTTGTCAGGTGTTGGAGTCCTGCTTTTGTTATGTGTGCATCCTCACTTGTGATGGCTTTCCACTGCTGGTGCCAAGGCTCGGCTTGCCTGCACCACTTGTTGCAGCTGCCAGTGTGCTGGACATTCAGGGCTGAAACCAGGAGCCGCGCAGTTAAACTGGTGCAAAGCTGTGCTTCAGCAGCTCAGCTGCCCCTCTCAGCCCAGCCTTGCTGACAGAGCTATGCTACTCTGAGCTCCACTACTACTTTATTTTCTGCTTACATAAAGATTTTCCCCTCTGTATGTAGTTCAAAGCTTAGGTATTTGTCGCCCTGATTTTTCAGCCTTCTGATGTTTTTCGTTCTTGTATTAGAGTTTCTCACGCTTATAAAAAAACCCCAAAACCTAATATTTTGTAAACATACATTCCTTTCCAGGAAGAAAAACAAATTAATAAACTTTTGAATTGACTACTGGGGTCAAAGAAGTATTAACCTTGTCCCCCAATCACTAGTCAAAGTCCGAACTCTATTTAAACCTTGAACCCCAAAATAAAGTCCTTCTTTCTCATCTCACATCCTGACGGGTGAGTACAATTCTTTTCGTATCCTCTAACAACAGGCATTCCTACAAGTGTCCCCAGGAAATTTATCTTTGTACCAGGGTGCATGTTGATGTAATTTCTTATCATCCAGACTAGTTAGTGTTTTAATCTGTTTTTGAATGTCTCTTTCAGTGACAGTCCTCTGGAATGCATTTCTTGGCCATTTAATTCCTTTCCAGTTCATCCATGCACTTAATTTCAAGAGCAAGCCACCTTCATGGCAGAGGTATTCCACCTGTGAGCCATTTTGCTGAGGTTTCCAAAAGTGTGATCTTGTAGATTTAATATTTATTGTTATATGTAGGGCATTTAATACTTATTTATTGCCTGTATAGTAATAAACATGTTTGAGGCTCCCAGTAGCTCAGGAAAACAAGGTCCAGCTAGACAGCATTAACAGACTGCATACTGTTAGAAGAGGAGGAGGAAAAGCAGAAAAGAAATGTAATTTCTAACATATTTTTGTAGTGGAAAGAAAAAAGAAAACAGAAAGAGCAACTGCAGATAGTTTTACCCACTATCTGAAGTCCTAAGCGCACTGTATACGGTGAAGCAGGTGAGAAATTGCATTGTGGGGAATTGCAGTGTTTATTGATAAGGGAAATTTTCCCCTTAATCCTCATTGTTGAGTTAGAAAAATGGTATGGGCTGTATGTGACTGACAGTGTGGCCATGACCTTCTTGGTTTCTCTCTTCTGCACCAAGACCTCTGTTCAGCATCCTGTGCTGCCTCAGCCCCCGTCAATGGCCTTGACCATAGGTGCTCATCTGGAGACCTTCAGGTGCGCAGAGAGGAGGTGAGAGGGCAGGTTCTGGTAAAGCTGATGCCTTAGAGCAGAGCAGGCAGCTGCCAATCAGCCATCCAGAGGCATGAATCCATGTGGATGTGCTTGCCCCATGCCTCTGTGGAGAGCCTCTACACCAGCCTGCCTCGCTGGGGTGTTGCTGTCTGAGACAGCAGCCCTGGGTCCTCCTTACAGGCTTCTGCAACCACAGGACATCGACATAATGTGAAATAAATTTTTAGAAAGTTTCTTTGTTTAACTAGTCTCCTTGTGTTGGAACGTGTTGTGAGTTTTATTCCAGCTAAAGTATCACGATTCTCAATATTCATATAAACACTGGTCCATTTTAAAATCCTCTTTTTCTAACCTCAGTAGTGTCTGCAGCTTCAGGTCCCACACATTGATTACATGTTGTGTAATAAAGCATTTCCTTAGTAGCTCCTTAATTTATACATCAGAAAATGTCTATTAGGTAGCATTTCATCCACCTTGCCTGTGTTTCCTATTATTAACTTACTCTCAAAACTGCCATCCCAATTTTCCTGTCAAACATTTCTCCCCCAGTCAAGTGCTCTCCCTTATCCATTTTGAAGTCAGAGAACACCCCTCAGCATGAAATCCCTTTCAGAGGGTGCTTTATGTCTTAGTTTCAACATTATTTCCTAAATAGTTTTGAAACAAGTTAACCTAGAGCTGCTTCAGATTTTCCTGGGCTCCTGCTGTTCCTACTCTCTATCCCTTGCAGGTCTGGCATGGACCTTCCTCTCCCCATCCCTCAGGGGTATCCTACGCCAAATACCACGCAGAAAGTCTTGCATTTTTTGTCTTCTGGGGCTGCTCCAACTACTTCAAAAACGACAATTCTCTTTGACACCCATAGTCTTGCCCGTTTTTGGAGAAACTGACATGAAAAACAGAGATTTCTCAGGAAAAGGGATGAAGCAAGCACACCCTTCTCAAAGAGTTGAAGGGGTTTATTGAGGAGTAGTTTCATCTCACTCTCCAAGCTCTGCAGTTTATGTAATGATGGAGAGTTTCAAAACTTCTGTTTTATTTCATTATTTGAAAAAAACTTTCCAAAAGACAGTGGCAAACACATGCTTGTCACTTTTTCCTAGGGGAGGTGCGAGGAATTTGCCCCATTTCTCACCCTGCGCTTCTGCTCAGAGACAGAAAACTTTACACTATGATCAATTAAGTGCTAAGCAATGAGAGGAACTGATGAATTTTTTAGGCTTAAAAGAATTTCTGTGCTGCACTCATGGTAACATTCTCCTCCATGCTGCATGGGCTTGACTGACAATATGGGACACCCAGGAATTTAGCTACCTATATAAACCCTTGCCAAAAAAAAAAAAGAATCTGATGATGTTTTCTTCTGCGGTATGATTTTCATTATTTTGCCTTTAAAGCTCTTCTGTAGGTGTCTCCAAATAAATCAATTTTGTAGAGAGTTAAGATAGCCATAAAAATATGTTAAATCTGCAGATATTGCTGTGAGGTTCTGATCCAGATGGAATTTTTTAAAGTGAAATTCTGCTCAACTTTCAATGCAGGATTTTTTTCCTGGGTTTTCTTTCTGTTGAGAAGTTTGAGTCTGTGCTTGTGTGTGTATGTGTGTGTGTGTGTGTGTGTGTGTGTACACGATCATCTGTGGTCTCTGCTATCTCAAAAACTATAATATTGAGAAAGTGTAACGTTTTTATAGACCAAAGTTCACACAGAGTTTTCTTCTTTATCTCTCTTTATCAATTTTATTTATATGTATGGTTTTAGTAGCTTCATTCCTAGCTGTAAATAAATAGATACATTAAAAAGCAAATGCTGGGGTTTAGTGCGCTGGGAGGCGTGGACTGAAACTGGATTTGTGTGGCTGAGGATCTATGCACTGAGCTGAACGTAATTGCCTCTAGTTCCTGCACACAACATCTAATTTGTGGATTTAAAAGTCCATAAGTGCTCATTGCCATGATGGATCATAACAGCTTTTGAGGCATTTTTTCAGCACCAACGTGGTAAAAGATATTAATTTAAAATTACTCTGCATACATGCATTTTTCTGTGTCTGTGACAGACCATCAGCACTGACCACTGTAATGAAGGGAGTCCATTATGAACTCTCCTGTGTTCCCAGAGGAGCAATCATGAAGGACAAATAAAGGGAACTGTGTGCATGCACAAACAAATTTTCCTATTGTGCTGATAGGCTTGAGCTGAAATAAGACAGGAATAAGGTAACCTGGTACCTCTTTCAGGCTACGAGGTTAAAGTGTGGGAGCCTCAACCCAAACTGGTGCTGTATGCCATCTCCACCAGCCCCATTTCAGGCTGTGAGAGGCAGAGGTGCAGAGGGGTTTTGTGAGCCTGCCCTTATTCACCACATCTGTGCCTAGGTACTGCAGATAGTAGGAACTTCCATCAGGGGTCTCTGGCTAGCAGATGATCTTTACACATCACGCCAGTGATACATGGAAATTCAGGGAAGTCTGAGGAAGGGGTTGAAGCTTTCTCACTCTCTTTCTGCAATGGGCAACCCTGATACATGGGGACAGAGGCCTTTGGCCACAATGCAAATGTGCCAGTACAGTGAGCCCTTGCATGGACATCCCAACCACTCCATAGAGCTAAGCTCCCTGGAATTATCCTGTACATGTGTGCAGAGTGTAAAAGAAGCACTTAAAACTAAACAAAAATAAAACATTACAATCTGGTGTCTGGGGCTACACTGTTAGCCAAGCTGCTAAGCGTCATGGCTGCTGGATGCTGTGAAAATTACAGGATCAGGTCTGGAAGAGACACGTGAGGGGTGGCAGCTAGCCTCCTTCCCTGTGTCTGTTTTTTATGGCAAGTGTGGGTGTAGGATTGTGAGGGTGACTGCATGTGTGTTGGGGGGTGAGGGGGTTGGAGTCCAGAAAAGCACATGCAAAACTGCAGGCTGCTGCTGCTGGTAAGAGCTCCCAGTTTAAAAGGGGCTTTGCCCAGAGGATCTCAGCTGCTTCTTGACTAGATAAGCTTTGGCAAGCCAGATGAGGAACAGATACATCTGAAAAGCACAAATCTAATACCTTGGGTTTGCGTTTGTTTTTCAGATTATGAAATGTGGAAGTGGAAGAGGTGAGAGGAAAGAGGTCCTGAGGAAGCACAAAATCTAAGGGACAAAAAGCCAAGCCCTGCTTCAAGGAGGATCTGACTTCTGCTGTGCACAAGCACAAAGAATCATGAAGAGATGTGGTAGCTTGAGGGGACAGTTCAGCAACATTCCTCTTTCTGCCAGAAATCAGGTCCTCTCCTCAGCTGGCAAAAGCTGCAGAGAGCCCCCTCCTTGTCTATGTGGGGATCATTTCTGTACAATATGAAATGAGGAGGAGGGAGCACACAATTTTCCCTTCACAGCAATTATTTTAGCTTTCAGTAAATACCCAGGGTATGTGTACAAAATATGTTCAATGTATGTAGCACCTGTTTAAGGTGTAATCAAAAGTTACTCTGATACCCGTGAGAGAAAATAGGCACATACAGCACATTTGTAGTGTTTGTGGCACAGTTCAATGTTTCTCTCCCATGGATACATATGGTATATTATCTGTACATTTACCATGTGCATGCATGTTTACATACTTACATATTTATATTTTTCTGTCGAAAGAAGACCAATTTTTAAAATTCTGCAACATGGGTAAATTTTGTAGTAAGTACAGGTCAGATGAGTGGTTTGATATTTTTACAGTTTTGGGGATTAAATTAGAAAAATGTGAATTGCCTAGAGCCTGAGGAGCCAAAGTCTGATCTTCAGAAGTAATTTAGGAAGAAAGTCTCCGTCATGTAAATGAACTTTGTACTGACTTTTCTGAACTGAACTTGATTTTTTATATATAAGTATTTAAGTATTGCAAAATGCTTATATATGGTCTCCTTCTGTCTGAATGTAATGATTTGAATTTTTGAGACACACAGCTAACAGCTCTAATGGGACCTTAGTCCCACTGTTAGAAAAACTTTTTAAAAAGACACTCTTGGCAACCGTAGTACAAAACTTCTCAGAGTTCAGCTTAAATCTTACATGTCATGTGCCTATGATTTTGTGAAAGTGTTTGTGATGGAACAATAAGGCTCTTCAAGGCTTGTGTGTTGTCAGGCAGACCTGCAGTGCACACAGGCTTCCCGTACGGCTGTGTTTCCATGAGATACTTTCTGTGTGGCATAATTTTCTTCAAACATGCTTTGGGTCATAAGACATGGGTTACTGCATCCTTTCCCTAACAAGTGCCAGCAAAACCTTCATACTCTGCCCCAACACGGACTATTGTGTAAATGTTACCTTTTATTAAAGAAATATTTTGGAACAATCGCAAAGGGTTTTTAATAACATTATTGGCACTCCAGCCTTCTGCCTCTAAAGCCAGATGACTTGGGGCTCTGTAAACACTGGCAACACTTTCTTCATGTCAGTAGCCTTAAAGACTTCAACTCTGTACAGTAGCTGTAGCAGAACCCAGAGTGCACCTCAACCACATGAATAGGGTTTTCTTCCCCCTTTAAAACTTTTCACCATACATCATGTAGTCATAATTTTATGTTATAGGCAAGCTCAGGAATTTCCAGGATGATGAGCAAGCATCCCACAGGAAAGGAAAAATTCTCCCCTCACTTGATGGAAACCTCTCCACTCTCAATTTACCTCACAGAAAATCTTCAAGCTGGTCCCAAGCAAGCCCTACGCTGAGCCTTGGCTATTGCAGTCCTGCAGAAGTCAGTAGGACTAATGCAAGGATGGGCAAGTTTCAGTGAAGTTTCAGCTGCTTTCTGTATAGGATTCCCAACATAATGCCTGCTGCAGTCAGGAGGTGGATGTCATCTGGTGGCAGGAGACATGGTGGTGGTGCTGGTAGTGGTTGCCTCTTGGGCTACCTGAGGCCCTAAAGTACTGCAGCCCTATAACCACCTACAGAATTAGGAATTTTGTGGGAAAGGAGGGGATTTTTACCTAGAGGTTTGAATTTTAAAAATAAATAAATAAAGGGGAGCTGATTTTAGCTGTTTTGTGCTTAGGAATAAGGAGAGCAAAGTCAATAGAAGGGTATGAGAGGGGACAGAAAATGCAGGTGACTATGTCTGGAAGGCATAAAAAGGTAATTTAGTATGCATCTTTGTGATTTATCACATACTGATCACCCTGCATGTGTTGTGATGAGTGTGTGCAAAGGCGGGAGGATGCTGAGGGCATGTGGATACATGTGAGCACACAGCGGGGCCACGGGGAACCTGCTGCGGTACCCTGAGTGCTGCTGCTGTCACCACCCCCACCACCATTTCTTTGAGGCTGGAGGCAGTCAGATAAAACCAAGAGGTTTTATACCAGCACAGTGACAGGAGCAGTATTTTCCTATGCGCCTGTCAGCTGGCTTTGCTCTCCCAAGCAAAGCAGTGCAGCAGGAGCTGGCTTTTCTCACTCACTGGGGTGCAAGTGCTGTGGGAGCAAGCCACCCCCAGAACCTTCCTCACTGCATCCAGCTCCCTCTGTGCAGCACTGGGGAGGCAGAGCCTATCCTTCCCCTTACTCAATGTGCTGCTGCTGCTGTAGAGAAGAGATGTTGCCAACCCTTCCGACCTGGCAGGGCTCCCTTGGCATCTCTTCAGCTCCATCTGAAAGCAGTGGGGCCATGTGGATTTGGGGGCATCTGTGGAGGGATGGCAGGGCAAACCAGCACCTTCTGGTGGGTGACATGCAAATAGCCCTTAGTCCCCACATGTTTTTGCCCAATCTATTTTGCAGAGCAAGAGCCAAGACTGAGACTGAAAGTGGGGGCTGCCTTCAAGCTTCTTGTGGCTGTCCACGCAGCTCTCCTAGTGGAAAATGCATTTTGGACCGTGCTTCTTTGCCCCATCCCGTGGCTGCACTGTGAAGGAGAGAGCGTCCTGCATCCCACATGCTGTTCCCCACACCCCATATCCTGCAACCTGCATTCCTCATCCTGTGTCCTATGCCTTGCATCTAACACCTGCACCCTGCACCCTGCATCCCATGTGGGACCCGGTGGAGAGAGGACTGGGACCACTGCCTGTTAGCACTGAGTGCACTCCCTCGGTGCTGGGAAAATTAGAGGGGTGCCAAGGTGCTTTAATATCAGGCTGCCCTTTATGATCAGCAAAGTCACAACAAAAGGCATGGTCACCAGTGTCAAGGGAAGGACTCTGTGGTGGTACTGCCTGCAGCTGAGCTCCCAGTTTTGTGCCAGCTCTGAGGAAAAACCCTGAGTGTGTGGAGGGGGCAGCATACACGGAGCGCATCCTGCCCGGCCCAAAGCGCCCAGGTCTGGGATGAGCCTCCTCCCCAAGCCGGGCTGCGAACAAGCGCCTGAGTGTGTGTCTGGCCTGAGTCAGCCCCTGGCTTCCCTCGCTGCCGCCAAGGCTGCAGGAAATTTGGGCGTCAAAGTCCCTCCCAGGACTGCCAGTCTCTTTGTTGGGAGCTGGGAAGAAAACCCGTCAAAGTTGAGGAGGAGGAAAGGTGTGCCGAAAACTGAATTGCAAAGTAGAAAGGCAATTTCGACTTAGCCCAAGAGTCTTGAATTTCTTAGTCGGGAAAATAAAAAGCAGAGTGTGAATCTGCAGCTTAAGAGCCATCCTAAAAGTGTCAATAATTTCCATATACAAAGAATTTATTTTAGCCTTGGATTTCAATGTAAAGTGATTCAACTACGGAAAGTAGGACCACTTTATTGCTGTTCACAAATTCACATGCATTTATTCTGCTGAAAATTTGATATAGGGCATTTTTTGTATTCCCATTTATCGCTTGCCAAGAAATAATTAAGAATAGGAGCTAGAAGATTAATTTTAAATAAAAAATCTTCTCAAATGAAAATGTCAGGTCATAAAAATTCCTTTTAAATCATAACAGCATATAAATCTTTGAAATTAACCATGTAATTACAATGTCTATCAACTTTTACCTTGAGCTTTGAGCCTCTCTTTTTAATCTCCCATTCTTTTTTAATGAATAGCTATTTTGAAATTAAAAAGTACTGTTCATTACACATGCCCCACTATAATAGGGTTTTTATCATATTTGCTCTATTTAAAAATACTTGCTACTTTGTAATTATTCACACGCCGATCCCTTCCTATATTGAGTAGAAAATAAAAAATGAAATAGAAGTCAAAGGTGCTTTAGAGCTGAATGATTTACACAATTCATTAAGGACGGTGATTTTTCAGTTAGCATCAGATTAAATGGTTACTTACTCTCAAATAGCCCTTGGGGAGTTGAATTGCTGGGTAGCAAACAGATTAAAGTTTGCATTGAAAGAAAAATTGAATTCAGAGGTAATCAATAGCATAATAGGGGCAGTGAGTGGTGCCTGCTGCCTGAAATGAAATTACCATATTTTTAATCTTAATTTTCCACTCTGTTTATCTGACAGTGTGGATGTGCAATCCAAACAGATAATGAGAGAGTGGGATATTGACACTGCTGTCCTCTGGAGTGCTTGTTTTCAGTGATTAAATGCTGTGATCTGTGATTACTTTGTGCAAGGATGTCAGAGCTGCTGGCCAGGACTATGGGAGGGACACTAGCTCAGCAGCTGTAGCTCTCTGGTCTCTCAGGTCCTAATGTCTGAAATTCATTTTCTGCTGGCTATACAGGGAGGGGGGAAATTGCCTCTTTATGTATATACTTCTGCTGCACAAATTACAATAATTAATCCCATTACTATTGTCCTGATTCAGAAACGTTTAATTAGATCAATATGTAGTGCACCCTCTCTGTTAGTGCTATATGAAGGAGCCGCCAAACTTGCGAGTGATAGTAAGACATGAGTTATTATACAAAGCATGACTAGCAAAGTTTGGAGGTAAAGTGAATTATCTTTGTAGCAGAAGAAGACGGATAATGGAAAGCGTGATTGTACCAGAGATCCAGCAAAGCCAGTTGGTGCAGATATATGGAAATCTGAAATGTAAATAATACCCATTGTAAGTATAACATCCGCAGTCTTTTAAAATGCAAATGTAATGATAGAGATGTTTTTGTAAAAAACATAGAAGGACTTGGGAACAAAACATGATTTAAAAATTGTAATACATTAACATAGCTAACACAATTGGAATGCAGAAAAATATGATGCAACCCCTTTTTGACAAACAACCTCGAAGATTTCTCAATTCCGTGAGTATGAAATCTCAAAATATTCCTGGTGTTTGTTGCTTAACCCAAATGCAGTGTAAGCCATTTGCATTTTGATTAGAACCAGGGAGATAGTATGTTCAGTATCAGGGCCTGATTCTGCCTGATAATGGGATTACTGGCATGTAGCAAGGTTGTTTGTGCTCCTCAGTCTTTCAGGGATCAGGCCCTGGAAACAGAATTCAGGAAGCCTTGAAGTGTGTGTGTATGTGTGATGGATGTGTGGGTTACTTGAACTGGAGTATGTCAGGCCTTGGCAGTGTATTTATCGGCGACAGCTATCATGTTCTCTGGAGAATTAGCATCTTTCTAGAATACAATTTCCATGTTTGATTACAGTCTGAATTGAACTTCTCACTTTTCTGACATCGCCACTGGGAGACTCTCCTTGTGCATCTTCCCAAACCTTTGTATCAAAGATTTCTTTGGTCTAAGAGAGGTTATTATTTCAACCAGTCATTAGAAATTTAGCCATTTTCAGGTATTTTTTAGGTTTTGTGTTCTTTTGGGTTTGTTTCTTTGGGTAGGTTGGTGGGCTTTTGTCTTCTACTACAATGCAACGTAAAAGGCAAGAATTTGTTTTCACAAGTGCTGGGTTCTCACAGCTAATATTGCAGTCGTTACCATCTGCAAGATTTCCCTCCTCCTGAGAATGAGGTGCAGTATGAAGAGCCAAAGGACTCCTGAATGCAGGTCTGAGCCATAAGCACAAGACCCTCACTGAGTGTGAGTGTCTGCATCTTCAGGGGCGTCACATTTCTTGAGCTCTACTTTGACAGAGGGTAAGGAGGATACACCTCACAGCAGGTACTTCAGGAATGCCCAAAAGTCAGATCCATTTTCCCTTGCATGTATGGAGGTAAACATGCATGTGCTAGATTGATTTCCATGGATGAAAGTTGTAGTCCAGAAGTATCCTCAAACTTTGCCCCTCTATAATAATTTTTACAGGCTGGAGCAGGGACATGGTGCATGAGCTAAAATACGGCTGCTGTCTGGTCAGCTGTTCTTCACCAGACAGGGCTGTCCTTGCCCTCTCCCTTACAACTAATTCAAAGAGATGTCATAACATGCTGAGTCATTCTTAATTTTACCTTCCCCTCTCTTTGAACACAGTTTGGATGCTCAGGTGGAAACAATGCAAAACAGCTTCTTTACCTAGAGAAACCAAATCTTGGGAGCTCTGTAAGACCAAATCCCTGAAGGCTCAGAGAAAGCCCAGTGTTAGTTATAGGGAGCAAAAGTAGTAAAACAGCTGCTATTCCAAGAATTAATATCGAAAATGGAAATTTCCAGAGAAATACCAGTCCACTATCAAAAACTGAAACATGGCAAAGGCATGAAATTTCTTCCATTGCCTTCCTTAAAGAAGTTTTTTACTCTTTGGGAAACTTGTTCCTACTCCAGATAAAACCAGTAGTAAAAAGGATTTCAAAGGGAAATGAAAAAGGAAGATAAGCCAGAAAAATACTTTGGCATGTGTGTATCCCCTGTATGGGTGCTGAATTACACCCTGTGCAATGCCCAAAGGTGCAGATCTGGAGTATTTCCATGTAGTTTCTGCATATGATAAGAATTTAGAGGTTGATACAAAGAAATATAATGCATCAAAATGCATGCTAACTGAGATATCTCCAGGTATTTGTTAATTCATGTTAATATTTTTCTCTCAGTAAATCATAACTGGCCATGTATCTTGCATAGTGCCATTCCTTCTCCTCTACTTGACATTCATGAGGATGGAGGTTCTGATGCAGCACTGCTGAAATCTGTGGAAGTTTTATCACTGACTTCTATGAGAGTGAGACCAGGATCAAAATACACATGGAGGTTTCCCCAGTCTTAATTCCCTGTTTGTGACTGACACAATGAGAAGATGGTACAGAACCACGAAACTGGTTGCTTTTTTAAGGGCACTCATAATTTTTGTTGTTTTGTGTTTGTTGGGTTTTTTTTCTCAATTTCAAACCTTGCTGTTGGCTCAAATGAAGCAATTATACAAGTATTTCTAGGACAAATACTCATGAATGCTAAAATATAATGCCTTTTAAAAGGAATACTTAAATACATGACCTTGAAATTTGCTGCTTTTTTTTGTTTGATTTTTTGAGTTTTTTGAAACAACAGTAAAATTGAAATACACTGAAGTGCTTGGAAAGTAAATGTAACAGTGGCGTGAGTGAGGCAGAAGCAAATCCAGTTAAATATCTGATCAAACATTCATGACAGTATTCACCCACCTTTAAAAAGAAGACAGTATCCAAAATATTCACATAATTACAATCCATGCCTTCAGCAGACATTGAAGATGACATTATTCTCATATTAATTTTTGAACAGTGCATTGAGGTGATACTTTGTCACTTCCATATGGTCAATGACGTGAGTTCCCCTCAGAATTGCCAATATCTCACTGAGTCACTTGCTTTACCATATTTCTTTGAAACTGTTTTCTCCTGAAATTACTATATCTGCTGTGTTTGTCACATCCATTAATATAAAATACAATGAATTGATATTAGCAATATTTTTAAAAATTGCTAAAAAATCCCGACGTGAGGAACTCCTTTGATTCATGATGTGGGGTTCAGATTTGCTCTCCTTATTCTGCAAACTACTTTAGATAAAGATGACAGAAAGATAAGTGCTTTCCACAGTTTTTCAGAGTTTACAAACCTTCTGAAGTTGAGGACTTTGCTTGAGCATAGTGAAGTAAGAAACTGTCTAGTGAAGTAATAGTGCTGCTGTTTTTCCCCATATGTTAGCACCCAGCTACCATTTATGGAAAATTATAAACTCAGATGTGAGCAAGACATAGTCTTCCGACTTCCTTTTAAACAGGGCTATCCATAGTCAGTACTGCTCTTTCCACTGTGCTATCTGTGTGTGCATCAAACTCCTTATCAGCACTTTAAAATGCTGTCTCTGGGACTCAGTGATATTGCTAATAAACACCCATTGAAATGGAAAGTGGCTAAAAAACTGTTTGAACTTCTTTCCTGTTGTCTGACTATAGAGGTATAGTCCCAGAAAATGCTGGGGTTTATAAGAGCACAAAAGCTTTCTTCTGCCCATGTACCTGCGGTCACCACTCCAAGTATATTGAGCTTCAGAGCACACAAAAGAGAGGCAGAAAATCCAGACCAATCTCTTCCCTTTCACTCCTTAAATCCTGACATGCTCCATCACCTCTTCAAAATAGTGAGCTGCCCTTCCCCAAAATGGAGAAAAGGAACAAAATCAAATGCAAAACAATGAAGGAGGGATAATCTGATCTTTAAATAAGGAGACATGTTGCTTGGGGCTTAAGCAGGGTAAAGTTTCACAATGATGTCACCTTCTTCTGAGAACGTGACCCCCGTGAGAGGTGAAGGGTGAAATATAAATACCGCTAATCCATTGTGTTTGTATATCTCTTAAATATGTGCCAAGTTTGGCATGGCTGACTCCACCGTCTGGCAAACTAGGAAGTCTTCACTACAGGCTTTGAATGAGCAGTATTCATGGAAATCAAATGGCTGCTCTTTTTTTTTTTTCTGACTGAAGTACACCTCATTGATGTATTTTCTTTAAAAATAGACCTATTTTTCTGCCTCGTTTCTGACAAAACTGTCTGATTTTTTTCAGACAAAAGCAGAGGAGCCATTGATTTCATGCAGGCACCAATATCCTCCACATATAATGGTTTCCACCATCCAAAGTGAAAAGTCACGTGTGTGAAGTTCACTGTTTGCTTCTTTTTTTCTTTGTTTGTTTGTTTGTGTTTAAAGTCTGCCCCAATCCAAACACGAATGTATTCAGGAAAGTCACACTGCCTGTGTAGTAGAGGCTGTTGGAGTGGGTGACTGTCAATGTGTCGCTCCTTGCCTGGCTGTCTGTGTGTTGGTAAGGGTGGAAGGGAGCTACAACAGTAGAGATTTCTATTTTTAGGAGATGTTCACAAAATACGTTGAGAACAAAAAAGTTTGAGATTTTTAAGGATGTCAGTGATTAACATTTGTTTGTTTTTGGAATACCCTGGGAGAAATCTCTGTGTCAGTGTAGTGAGAGCGGAAATGGAAACTGATTGAGAAACCACTCTAAGCTCTTTTTATTGGCCTTTTGATACCTGTCTACATTTAAGATTAGCAATACATTAAGCACAAATATAGGTTTCATTTTAATAATATTTTTATTTGGAAGCACAAATGTTTATTGGCATGACAGCTTGTAAGAGCACCAGGAGCTGCTGCCCCATCTCAGAGAACAGGCAGGAGCAAAATCCATGCCCTACCACTTGGACCAGAGAATTTGTTTAATCCAACATTTCCCTGCAGAGAACTTTCCTGTGGGGGACACAGAGAGAAGGAGGATGAGGAAAAAAGGAAAAATACTTACTTTTTTTTCAAGAGGAAAGCAACCTTTGGCACAAAGATTGCATCGCAGGAGGCACAGCTTTTCCATGTACGTCCTGCGAACTGCTTTTCTGTGAACTTGAGAAATGCTTTCTTGCTCCCACCTAATCAGGTTGGCAGGCAGTTTTGTTTCCCTTTGACTAACTCTCTCCTTTTTACTGCACAAAAATTGTTTGCTTTCACGGGTAAGGGCTTTCACAATACGTTGTCATCCAACCTTTCATCTTTATTTTAAGTAGCTCCCCACTGGTTTTGACTGGGCAAATTATTTGCCTTTTCCATGCTAAATTTGTACGAAGGTCCTCGTAGACTTTTTGCAGTGTCTCAAAGGGTTGTGTGTGATGATCTCAAGATTATCAATCAACACTGATTCCTTTTACATCTCCAAGTTCTGCCTTTTCCTTGGAGCAAAGACATTGCTAGTCTCTGTGCTAGTCTGCACAGTACTGGTATAACCAAGTTCAGTCCAAAGCTGAGGCTCCTGGTTGGTCCCATAGTACCAATTCAGTAATTCCTAGAGCGTGAAAGGCTGAATATTTGAACATCACTTGGCTCCTGTTGCCTTGTTCATGCATGTAGCAGTCTTCACTGCTGGGACTCTGAAGGACAGGAACTGTCTTTTATGATTTCTGCGTGCAGGGAGATGGATAAAATCACTCTACTCAGATGAGTCTACTGTGATTTCAGGTGTCTTAGAGGTTCAAAGACACCTGTGTGGGCAAGGAGGTATGACACAGGACCGACAGGACCTGGCCATGAGTACCTCTCTTACAGGAGAGGCCACAGAGGCCAGGTAAGACACCCCAAAGCAGGTAATGTGACCCTGCACACCTCTCTACCTGTGAACCCCCCCAGAGCGACTGTCCGCGAGCTGTGCCGGGCGGCCGTGCCAGCCTGGAGGTTGTCTGTGCACAGGTAGCCCTCCACACAGGCCAGGAAATCTGCCAGCAAACAGCAAAAGTACTCGAGGAGCATTAAAGTTCCAGCCTAACTTTTATTTAGCTGCTAATTAAGCCACTGGCGGTGTCTAGACGAGAGGGCCTGGGCGCGGTGCCAATTGCCCATACCCACCCTGCTGCATCCCGGCTCCAGCCCGGCGCGTGGCGCCCGTCCTTCCTGCCCACGGTGCCCGGCCCTGCCAGGAGCCCCGGCACACGCCCAGCACCACCCAGTTTGGGGGTCCGTGACCACCTCTGGGAGCCTCACAACACACAGCCCAGGGTTGGTGAAGACACGGCTTCTATTGCTGGAATAGAAGATAACTTTATTTTCCAAATGAAGCCCCCTCAAGTGCTAGGTTGAAAATGTTGAAAAACAGTCTTCTGGACATGTTAATGAAACGCTAATAAAATAATGCAGCCAAGTCCCACTAGCTTTGAGAAATTAAGCAGGCACCTGAATTCAGCTTATGGTAAAATTAAGTGATAGTTAGTGATTTTGGACAGACACCAATTAGCTAAATTTTTCCGTATTAGCAGAAGGAAAAGCCAAAATTTGTTACCCTGTATACTGAAACAAGGATATGGATCAGGCGATCAAGTGCATGGGCTTGTCATTAGGCAGAACAAAGAGGCTGGTTCACTACTTAAAAGTCAACAGTGTTCATTTGTTCACTCCAGCTGCAGATCTAACTTGGCACAAAAATCATATTTTCAGTCTTGTTTTGGATCAATATATATTTAAGGATGTCTCCTGGGGTGGTATCAACATCTGAGGTACACTCTAGCTAACTTCATGGTATAGTTCACTGTACATGGACTATTACAAGAAAACTGTGAAGAAGAGAAAGGAAAACTTGTCTGGGAAGCAACAGGAAATACAAGAACTGGTAGCAGGATTTGATGGCAGTTTAAGGACAAAGGTAGAGCAAGTGGCAAAAAGCAAGAAACTTGTGCTGCTTGAGTAAATCAGCTCATATTACAGGACTTTTGCCAGGCTGCTGTATAGGTCTCAGCTGAGAAGTGGATGACAAAAACAGTGCTCGTTCATAAGGCCAGCGTCACTTTTCCCTGTGAAACTTATGTGCCAGCTAGAGGTGGTATTTGCCCAGACACCAATGAGAATCAGGAAAAATTGTTTAAGAGATTTATCTGATCACAAAACGTACATCTAAATGAATACTTCTCTAAAAAGTGTGCATTTTCCTCCCTTGACTCAGACGAGATTTCAGAGCAGTCGTCTCATGTGCAGCCATCTACAGGTCAGGAGAGAGAGAGCTGGCGCAGATATTTGCTGCCAAACAGAAGGAAACTTCCCATAATCTTCCCTCTCTTCTCCTCACAATCAGGTCTATGCACTGTGCAAAATCCACGTACTACACCGAGCTCTCTGCTTCCTGAGGGCATCCAAACAGGAGCACTGCACCTGACACTTTTGTTGCAGCAGCAGATCCAGACCCTGTGTTTGTTTTGAGGAACAGAGCCTGCCACATGCTCAGAAAACCACTGAGATAGCATAGACAAAAGGATGTCCAGTCATTCTTTTGTGGTTAGTGGTGAGATAACCTCAGCCTGGGGCTTTGCAGGGCAGCCTCCAGAGAAGACTAAAGAAACCACAGCATCTCAAGACACTCCAAGAGCAACACATCTGCCTCTGGTTTTGGGTAGGCAAGTAAGTGTCTAAGAACAGCCATCCCATTTCCAGAACTGAAGAGTAGCTGTACTTCAGAAATGGACCTATTTTAGAGATGAAAGGAGAAAGCAAATTCCCTTGCTGTTCATGCAGCTGTTCTACCTAAACCTTGTATACACCTAAACCGTGTATAATACAGTATTTACTGGGAAGACAGACATTTTATATCCTGGAGAAAAATCTTGCCATCAATCTAAGAAAAACAATCTGGAACTGAGACACCTGCCATAATATTATTCTCATTTGATACTGCATTTCATTTGAGCTTGACTTTTAAAGGACATGTGTGCCTGTGTGTGTTAGAAAAATCATAGATTTAAGTGTGGAAAGTAGAGTCAGCAGTCATGAAAACTTTTACCATGTGACAAATACATAATCTCCATGTAACACCAGACTATAACATATAATATATAGCTGGGACCTGAGCAGAAAGGAGAAAATCAGTCATTTACAAGTAGTCCCTTGTGTCTTACTTTTATTGCAGAAGGGCTTTGCATAAAGTCTGTCTCGCCAGATTTTAGTGTGCCACTCTGCAAATGAAAGGGAGTAGGATTGCCAGGCATCGAGCTTGCTGGACACAGGTTATAATTTCTCTCCCTGTTAATGGCGAGTCCTGTGAAAGCAAATATTATTCACCCAGTGTGGCACACTTAACCTACTGCATGTATAGGTTAGCAGTGATATAGAGCCCTGATGATGATGGCAAATGAGGAGTTAGAACAACTCACCTGGATGGCTGCAGGTCTTACAGGTACCACTCACATTTTGATCAATACATAACAGCAATTTGCATGCATTTATTGGACCAGGATGTGTAAAATTTTACTGACTATGGCAGCACAGATATAATTATTCTAGGTGTTAGCAGTGGTAGTAAATATTTGTATTTATATTATGACGGTGTCCAAAAGAACCAGTAGGGGACCATTATGCATAGAACTATATAAGAAAGAAAAGATATAATCCCTTCCCTGTGGAGTTAACCATCTAGGGAACACAAATAAAAGGTAGAAGAATAGAAATAAAATGTACATGCAAATGAGCCTAGCAATAAATTGGGGCAGCTTTGTGAGTTGTATGGCTTTTTTTGTTATTCCTCTAAGGAAGAGAAAAACATGTACAATTGTTGCTATGAAGTCACTGGGACATTCTAGGGGTCTGGAATTAATTTCTGTTTTAGAAAGTGTGTTTATGAAAATTTTCTAATTTTTTTGTTTGTTTATTTAAATAGAGGAAGAGGAAAAAGGTAAATCACAATAATTTCTGTTTCTTTGGATGTGCAAACTCTAGACTAGGATTTTATCAATTATAATATGCTAAGAAATAAGCTGTAATTTGCAAGTCATGTGCATATACATTCAAGACACATAAGAGATCCAGTTGCAGATCACTGTCACATCTGTTTTTAGTGTGGTCTCACAGGAAAAGCATAACAGCAGCATCCCCTCCTCTCCTCGTGGGGCTGTGCAGAAAGCAAACATCCCACAAGTGGACACACACGCCTGTTGAGCAATTCCTGTTCCCTTTAAGAAAAGGAAATCAAAAAATCAAGGCTAAGTTATGCCTCTCCCCTTTCCAAACGCTGGTGGAAGAGAGGGAGGAGGAGAGTCACCCTGGGGAGGCTGTAGGGCTGATTGACATTGCTCCTGGACAGCCACCTCGGTGGCAGGGGGAGTTGCTTCCGTCCCAAACCTGTCCCTGCTGCCCGTGGGAGCAGCTCTGGTGGCAAGTGACCTTTAGTAGGAAAGAAGATTTGGTATTTAGCTCCCGAGCTTCTCTCCCTGAATTGTTGATTGTTTACCAGTTGAAGTGTTGTTCTTAGGGTGGATATTAGCAAAGAAGGAACTAATTAGGCAACTTCTGTAATCCTGTCAACATTGTTCTGGCTTGCTTGTGCAGGCTGAGGCATTTTCACATTTTATTCTTCTTTATTCTCAGCATTTCCCAGGTAACAAGGAAGGTGAAGAAAATTATCACCTTTTAAAACAGCCTCCTTGTAACTTACCTTGACAGAGAGATGAAACTGCTTTTTCTCATGTTTTCCTGGCATAATCCTTTCCCTCTTTCATCCTGCATTTCATGGCGACCTGTAATCCTGGAAGTGATCTAAAGAAGCTGTGTTTTGCATGTGTCTGTGTCTTATAAAATGTTTTCTTCATCACTCTTCAGGAAAAAAAGTTGTCCTAGGACACTGGGAGCAAAGCAGGGCTTCAAGCGACACAGTAACAGTTTCATTGTTTAACTTAAATAATGAAGGCTTTGGGGTTCTGGTTTTTATTTTTAAATGTTGGAAGTGAAATATGGTAGTGATGTTTGAGTTACGAACAATGTCACTTATTCTTTTACTGCTTCAGAGTCAATACTATAGCAGTGTTCTGGGCTACAGTGCCCTTAGCTGTGGGCAATATTGGTTAGCTAGATTTGGGGCATAAATAGGTGGACAAGAAGGATGGCAAAGAACAATAATGCTGGATTGTGTGCCACTTTCTGGAAAACTTGATTCTTGTTTATTGTTGTTTGTCCTTTTTCAACATGACAGGAGTAAGAGTTGATTAAAGAAACAAAGAACATGAACAAGCATAATATAAAGTTGGCAACTTAGATTTGCATAACTTAAATTCTTAGTTTAAGACACATAAATAAGGAAAGAAATTCCCCCCAGGAATTCATACAAAACTTCTTTGGATTTTGTATTTTCCACATTATAAACAAAATCCTCAATGCCCAAAAGCAGAAAAAACTTAAAAGACTATAGCTGCAGGAAAGGGAAGAAGGAGATCTAAGTTTCTGAGACATATTAGAAATTCATTCTAAGATCAGAAGGACAGACATTTTTATCTGTCCTGACCCTAAATGGCTTTGGCTGGTTGTTTGTTTCTTTTGTGATGGTGCAGAGAGCTGCTCCCTTGGAGGAGGCTGTTTAGCAACTACCAGTGGCTTTTCCTAAATTACTGACAAGGACAGTCTCCCTCTGGTTGAGTCAGGTTAGAAATTGATCTCCTCATCATTCCCTCTCTGGATGTTCTTTTCGTTTCTCTACTTTTAGTGCTGTTTCTGCTTATGGCATGAATTCCATCTCTCTCCCCTGCAAGATCTTCATTACATATGGGCTTAGTACTATATTTTTAAAGTTCCTTTTTTTTCTCTCAAAGTTTCTTGTTTAGTCTGTGAACACAAACAATAATACATCACAGCTGGAGGTATTACACTGAATCAAAGAGCATTCTGTTTTCTAGCTCAGAAATAAAATACTACAGGTGTGTCTGCAAGTGTCAAGTCAAAAAAACCCCCCAAAAAACCCCAAAAAACCCAACAACCAAACAAACCCAGAACAACACAAGACAACACGAAAATGGTAAAAACAGTAGCACCATTAGAAGGGTTTGATTATTCATATGATAATGGGCAGCTTTAATGTGAACTTTTTACGTAGTCAAGCCAGTGAGATCAATTTAATCCGGGTGGGTTATTCTTCTCCTAATGTAAAAGACCATTGATTCCTTCTATTGGCTCAGTGAGGGAGCTCTTCAGCACAGTGGCACACTGAGGAAGCTGGTTGAAAGCCACTGAAATCAGCAGGAGCTTTTTAATTGACTCTGAATCAGGTCCCAACACTACACATAGCTGCTGTCCTTTCACAAAACTTTCTGTTTCTTGAATACAATTGGATTACCTAAATAAAACTTGGGTTTCCCTGTTAAATATTCTGTGTGAATCAATTCTTTATGGAGAAAATGTTTTGCCTGTGCTACATTTGCTGTGTGTTTAAAGTCTGAAAGTGTTGCCAGTTATAATTGCTTCATCATCTTTTGTTCAGGTGACTAATTATAATAAAATATATTTTATGCATAAACCAGTATGAGACTAGTTTTTATACATTTCATTTAATTACTTTTTACTGTGACAAATCACATTGTTAGAAATGTACTAACAGATGGGGTGGATTTTAAAGTCAGTATAAATTATGACTCCTTAATTTTTGCAAGTGTTGAAGAATTTAATTGTCTCCATTCAGATTTTTGGCTTAACTCCTGTGGTTTGACTTGTTAGGATTCCAGACATGCAACACAAGGAGCAGAGAATTTCTGGACTGTGCAGTGTCTTTTGGGGGAAAAAAAAAAGAAAAAAAAAAAGTGTCCTAAGAAGGAAAGGAAGTTAGGACAAAAGGAAGGTCTGAACAGAAGTGCTCAAAATGGCCTGTTGCAGAGTGAGGGGTAGCATGTCTAAGGGCTCTCATTGAATAGCCCTGCTTGTTAGGGGCAGCAGAAGCAGCACTCTCTTGTGTTGCCCACATACCAGCCGCAATGAAATAAAGGCTCTGAGTGTGACCCCAGCCCAGGAGTGGGGGAAACTCTTACCTTAGTGTAAAATCAGAACATGGGTAGCTGCAGCTAGCAGGAAAACATGGTTATCAGTGAAACACTGTTTCAGAAAGCCTTTTTATTTCCCTTCCCTGTTTTTTTGGGGGGTGTAGAAATTCTTTCAGCTTCAGTAATTTTTAATTCAGATGCTCCTGTTGAGACTTCTCTGGTATAAGCTGCCTTCTCCCCTGTCCTTCAGTCTGCTCCACAGTTGTCTTACTCCTGACACTTCACTCTCCCTCCCTTCCTCATACAGAGCAGATTTTCCTCCAGCAAGCCTGGGCAGGTGGGCCACCACGGGCAAAGCCATATTTCTCACCCACTGCTCCAAACCTGTCACTGCTCTTGTTAAACCCTCCCACACTCATCCTTTGATATATCACTCACCTGGCAGCTCTTTGTGGTGCTCACCGTGGTCTTCAGCTCGAACTGCTGGAGTAGTTCACTTCATCAGGCAAGCATCAGGGTTTGTTGAGAAAGGTCTCCTTGATCAGGTGATGATTGTAAACTGTGTCAATGGGAGGCAAAGAAACAGCTAGGTTTCCCAGAGGACCCAGCTGAGCATGACAGACTCAACTGCCTGCATGTGTCCCATCAGCCCCTCAAGTGATGATCCGCAATGTTCTCTTTCATGATAGATCTGTGCTTGGCACATTCACTCCTCTTTTGGATCCAAAATTCCCTTGTAGCGCTTTTCAGATGCTTGCTCAGGCTCTCACCTGAAGAAAGGCTTGTGCTCATATTCTCCAGTGGGTGGAGGACTTAGACCTGTGCCCAAAATGAGGTAGAGATACTATTTACATTGGCACTTGCTCTTTTCAGCACCACTAATGTCTGCCCATGTGGCTTCATTCAAACATGGAGTACACACAATACAGGTGGGGAATAAATTCCACTAATGTGCCATTCTACTTCTGAAGATAAAAACCACATTAAATTAATGAGGAATGTCATCAAGTCCTAGCAAGTGATTAGGCTCAGAGATCTGTGGCTGTAAGGCTGTGGTGTTGACTTAGCAGGGTGTTGTTTTTCCATGCCTGTGAGTTTTGAACTGGTATTGCAGAATTTGGAAACCCTGGGTTTAGAGTTTGGCTTTGAAAGTTCAGCTGATTCAGAGATTAGGAAGCACTAGTACAGCATCTGTACCCATTATCTCATGATTTAAATGTTCTCTGTTTTGCATTAGCTAATGATTTAAGTGCCATTAGATATCTTTGTATGACATCCAATATGAAATAATCAACTAGCTTAGCGTAACACTGGTCCCATCAATCAAACTCCCTGTTCCTCCCACAGCATTGTTAATGAAATGTTGGTAAGAAAACCAACAGACCCGACTATGACATTAGAACTAAGGGGTGAAAGGTGACATTTCATTACTCAATTCTTTTTCTTTTGGTCTTGGAGTCCCATTTCATTTAAACAAAGAGTCCAGAAGGGACACTTGCTCAGAAAATGTTTTATAACTTCCAAGATATCTGTCCTAACTACTATTTGTGTTTAAGCTGATTATATAATAAAGCAACATTAAATGGAGGAAAAAAGTCATCATATCCTTTAAAACATATCTGGTGCTGGAGCTTGACATGGTTTCTTTGAGAGGGAGTCCTGGTAGGTCTTTGTATGCTTGTGGTCCTCATGGTGAGATGGATGTCAGCTCAAAAGTAATAGTTTTAGTGGAGACAGATGCGAATGTTGTTTCTGGCCTGTTTGCCTGATTGATTTGTAGGTGAGGGTGAAAATGTGCAGATATAAAGATAAAACATTGCCATATGCAGGACCACAGAGCTGTTCTTAGGCCTTTCAGTGGAATCCTCATTAAAAGACAACATACCAGTAAATTAAAAACAAACCCAGCATTGTTGCACACTGTCATAACAGGGGGCTGAACAAGGAGGAAGTCAGAGGCATGGCAGGGACCTGGACCATTTTGTCACCTTTTCCATCAGCTGAAGCCTCCAGACAGACACAGAGATCTTCTGCCTACGTGGGAACTGAATGGGCAATAAATAGAGGCCGTTGGAGGGGGAAAGAAAGAGGAGCTGGGGTGGAGGAAGGCCCAGGGAACAATCAGTCAAGAAGGGGCTTGTGACTGTAGTGTAAAGTTATGTTTTGTGAAGTTAATAATAAAGATAAATCCCAGGAAAAGTTGAAGAGCAAGCCTGTCTCCATCTCTTCTTCTGTTCAAAGCAGAGTAGGGACTTCAACTGCTTGGAGAGTCACCTTTATTTGAAGCAATTTTGAGGTGAAAATCTCAGGCCTTTGTGCAAGGAACTAAAGCTTTTCTAATTCCCGTTTAATTTGGGAGTACTCAGAAAGCTCTCAGCACTTCTGCAGGTAGCTGGCAGGGTCTTTGCCATTCCTTAATGAACTTTTTTATTTTTTATTTTTTTCTGAGACACCAGGATTGAATTATTGTAATATACATGGAAAAGAGATATTAATTAATTCTAAGAAAAAGATGATTTTTAGCCTATTCTTATAATTATCGCCTAAAGTACATAAACTCTCATCTGGGACTGGGGTCTTTTGGACTGTTTCAGATCATCATGAAGTCCTTTTCAATCAGGCAGAAACTCCATTCAGTGAAAAAAGCCAATGTCTCTTCTCTACTGCCTTGTCCTGGTACTGTACTAGGGGACAGCTGTAATGAGAAGGCTTGAGATTGCTGGTTTTCTCCTCTTTGAAGATTTAGATGGTATTAAATAGGAAAGAAGTGTGTCCTTCTGCTTGTGAAAGGACACTTTAATAGGTTCAGACTTTTTTTTTTTTGGTTGGTTTTTTTTTTTGTTTTGTTTTTTTTGTGGAGGAGTAAAAATGTGACACTGAATTCTAAAAAGTGTTTAATTAACAGCTTGGTTTTGCCAAACTTTTCTGGTGAAGAACTAACTTAGCTTATGGACTATAACTCCAAAAAAGAACTATTGATATGTTAATTGTATATGATTATGAATGGTTATTTATGGCATTGGATCCCTCTGCTAAACCAATTATGCTCTATTTGTGAGATTTGCATTATACTGCATCCATGGCATTTAATTAAACTTCTATTTCTTTTCTTTCTTTCTTTTTGTTTTCCTTTTCCAGGCTTACAGATATGATAAACTACACTAAGTCACTCAGTGGTTAAAGCTAAATCAGCTATTCATTTGATCACCCCTCACTCACATCGTACTCTGTTTGTTCTGCCCAGAAAATCTTTGCTGTGCCCCCTTAAACATTAACTACCCAACTCACCAGCCAAAGCTCAATGAATTTTTATGATTGTATTTTATGTACTTCTAGAACTAGATACAGCAGTCACTCAAACTCTATTGGTGAAAACCATCTTCTCTATTTTAATGTATATTTAAATATATTTATATAAACATAAAGGAGATGTTTAAAAACAGTGTAATGGCACAGCATGCTGTAATTTGAGTTTCTTTTGGTCTCCCTCCGCCAGTTAATAAACAGCATGTAAAGTCAACTGCATAACCAATGCTCTAATTCAGAACATATCAAAAGGTTTGCGTGGGTGAGGTAAATTGGGCTGATAGTGAGTCAGGAGCTGGCTGGATCCCTCATTTGTTCATTCAGAGCATTTTTAATGTAGAACTAATTTTCAAGTAGTTGAATTTTTGCAAAGAAAATTAAATCCTTAAGGGGGCAATTTAGCTGGAGTCCTCTGAAACACAGTTCAACACGGATTGCCTTTTCACAGCTGTTTTGTGCGGAAAAGGATCTTAGGTTTTCAGTCCCTCAACACCTGCTTACTCTTTCTTTTCTGAAAGTGTATTACAGTGCACCTAGCGAATGAGCTGTTAGGATTTAGTGGAGAAAGGGGTTAACTCATGATATGGGATATACCTCTTTGTTACTCGAAACTTGCTTTGCCTCCTACTCATGCTGTCAGTGCCAAAATTTTTGATTTAGGGTTTTCAGTGATTGAAGTGTCCAAAAGTGGGAGTAAAGAGGACTATTTCCACCCTCCCTGCAGCCCCTTGAGTGTACTGTTTGCTGCATTACTGGAGCAGGGTGCAGAGAAATCAGGAATTCAGGAGCTGATCTTCCCGTGCACAAATATATACACAGACAAGCACAGATATATCTGGTTCCACTGCCCCTGCCCAGGCAGTGGCAAACAGCACAGAGCCTGTTCTTTGGTCTCAGAGCATAATAATATCTTCTTCCTGGCCACAATGCTATTCATCACAGCCTTTTGCCAAATAACAGGCGTAAGTGGCCTGGAGGTTTTTCTGTGGACACTGTTCCAGATTCAGTCTCCCAAAGAATATTTTGAAACATACCAGTCCTAAAATATTTTCAGTCTTACTCACAAAAACTCTCACTAACTAAATTCTGTTCTTGGATCTTTGTTCTCTAAGAACCTGAGTCCCTTCTGTATCAGTTGAAGTCTCGACAGAAAGGAGTTTTAGAATCTTGCCTGCATCTTTAGTGCATAATTTAAAAGGTTGGCTACACAAAGCAGAAACAATTGGAAGCTTTCTTCTGTGCATGATCATAGGGATGGGAGAACATAGTTGGAATAATTGTATCAGAAGGGAACCATTTTAATTATGTTCCTTCCACCCTAACACATAAGCAAATAAAGCAGGACCACTGCAAAAGCACTGATTTAGCCTGGTTGTCGGGGCAAGTACAGAAGGGTTTATCATCTTGACATTGCCAAGGCAGCCATTGTTAGAATATAGCTTGAAAGAGCTGAAGAAAAAAAATGTAGCTCTTATTTCAATTGGGGCAATTTGCAAATACCCAAATCTTCTATTGTTTGCAGGGTTTATATTGTGACACAGAACCTATAGTTAGTGCACCCCAAAAGTTCTTTTTTATGATTAGCTGAAGCACAGACAAATCATGAAAAGACAATTGTACACTTTCTTGTGTTGCTTTATGGGCGTTAAGTGCCTACAAAAAAGGATTCCTTATGCTTTAATTTCTCTTTATTTTTTTGACTGTAAAGACCCATGGGGTAAATGCCAGTCCCACAATCCTGCAGTTATATGGTTACTGTCAGCCTGCTCAAATGATGCTTCCTGTTCATTAGGCGTCCTTTCATCTGACAACAATGTACTGGCTTTGCTGCAATTCTTAGTAAACGCCCATCTCTTCAATAGCCTGTGAATAGTATTAAATAGTGTTTATGCTAGCTATTGTTGCCTTTTGTGTGGTTTGTCTAATTCACAGAGAAAAGTCTGCTTTTGTGGTCTAAGGCTGGCTACGTCATGGCACGCCATGTGCCTTCTGATGGGATCCATTCCTGCTGAGTGATAACATTACAGGTCTCAACTCCTTTGCAATACAATCCAGCATTCTTAACACAGTCAATACACTCACAGGCAATCTAGTTTACTCTTTATATTAAGAGGTTTAGGGAGACAAAGCTCATCTAAATACCTGCTCGTGAAACAAGTAAGATGAATTCAACCGATTCGAGAATTACTTCCCAGCTCCCACACAACTACACAATGAGCAACAGAAATCAAAAATTTAAAAAAAAAAAAAAAACAACAAAAAAACAACAACAAAACAAAACCAAAACTGAAGCTGAGCAGGGAATGCCCAAATACCCCAGGTAGAGTCATTGTGCCCACAAACACAGCACATTTTAGCATATAGGGTGGCATTATTGTTCCTAGTTAAGATGAGGCTTAATACTAGAGTCAAAGCGACTGCTTTTCTTTGCTTAAACTACTCACAAAAGAGAAGGGATATTGTAGGGATCATTACATTATCCCGTAGCTCAGGAGCCTTTGCAGGGCAGGTATGTTGCTGTGCCTTGAAAGGGCTTTTGATGTAAGCAGATCATTAGAGGCTCAGGGTGTAACTGATCCTTGGCTGTCTCTGGCTTTTGCCGTATATGGGTTATTCTTATCTAACCGTATGCTCCCTGTTCTAGGTATCTAAAATCTTATTGTTCTCCTTCCCTCCCTCCTCTCTCCTTCCCTCCCTCAGTCTCTGCCTCCAACCTTGTCGCTGTACAGCTGAAGTTGGTTTCCAGCTTTGCCTTGGGAAGCATACAAATACATACAAATGCAGCTGGAAAGTGAGGCTTACGCTCCTAAATAGTGCCATTTGTTTGTCCCAGGAGTTGTTATCCTCCATGCGTCACGCTTTGAACAAGATCAAGAGTGGCTTCTAAAAAATATGGCAATGAAAAGAATGCACACAAATAGCAATTATTGCTCTGTAGCTGCTCAAACTATAATACCCTCGGTGGCCAGAAGCAAGCAGGGAGGCAGGGGACTGGGTGGGGCTGGGAGTAGGTGGAGGCTGAGCTTTGTTTTCTGTGCATCACAGGAGAGCAGTCAGATTGCCCTTCTGATCAGCATAACCATACCTGCACTTCTCGGCAGTACTGCGGGCCACGTCCACAAAGACATTCAGGACTATGAAGCTCCTGGCAAACATGGGGCACCGGAGTGAATACCCACAAACAGCCTGAAGGTAGACTTCTCCACCTGAAGTGGCCACTCTTTTGAGTCAATTGGAAGAGACTACTTACTTCACCCTCGTGTTGGCCTCTGACATTGTTCTGTTGAAGTACACAGCCTTTTCTTGCCACTCCTAGTAGACACTGGGATAGCCAGCACAGAAATGGACACTGTAGACATCTAAAGTCTGGAAAGATGAGTCCTACCCAAATGTACTTCAGTCCAGGTTCTGCTGCCTTCACACTAAAAGCTGTTTTGTCCACACAGATAGCACAGAAAAGGCATGATGTCCTTATTAATTATCTTTTTTTTTATTTTTTAAGCTTCTGAGTGCCCCCAAGCTACACAGAAGGCAGTCGCTCCTTCCATCTTTGAGTGAAAAAATGAATACAAAAATCTGTCATAACAACATGAAAGCATTTCCTGAATTACAACTCTGACTGCTGAATGAGTGTATTCACCTGAAATGAGTCAGTACAAGTGCAAAGTCTGTTGCCAAAAAACAGGGAGGAACCTGACAGTCCAGAGCTGTTGCTAGATAAGAGCTTTTCCCTGTATTCAGATCACCTTCTTATGGAAACAAGTTGAGCAAATGCTCACCCAGAGTCAGTAAATGAAAGAGAGTCTATGTCCTGCAGAAATGCGTTACCTTATTCTGCTCCTGAAAATGAATGAGGTGGGCTTTGACTAATGCTTTCAGCAGCAGGCATTGGGAATGAGCTGGGGTTGTCAGGAAAGATCATTGATTTTGGAGGACCCATCCAAATTATACGTTATAGTTTGGAGAAGGAGTACTACCTTTTCAAAAGATAATTTTTCAATGTACTGCCCATGTTTGTGCTTTTGTGCAAGCAATAATGGTTCCATAAATGTTTTATGTGATCAAGGTTTAGCTATACCTGGGAAGTTGACGGTTCTGACTAGATTTTACAGATAACAACTTTTTTTTACCATTAATACTTTTTTTTTACTATTAATACTTTGTTTTCTTTCTGTCTATATTTCCAGATTGATTTCCAATGGCTAAAATTTAAAGAATAAAGGCAACTTCAGTTTTCAAATCTGCAAATAGGACAGACAATGTATGCAACCTCCTCATTGATTGACTCTTCTGTTTTTATAGATTCACCCTCTTGAAAGAATCATTAAACACCAGAGAAAATGATTTGTTGCCATTGATTACATGACATACTGCTCTGACATACACAGTTTTTATATCTAAGTTATTAATTATGTTGTTAATGTAATTTGCAGACCACAAGATAAATCATTCAGCTTCTGACTGGATATTACTGGATATATTGCATGTATAAATACATCTCTGGGCGTGAAGGTAACTGTTACCAAGAGCGATAGATTAGAAGGCTTCTAGTTTGCCTTATAAATCATAATGAGCTAAGGAAAACTTCCTCTGCCCATTTATTTTATTATCTTGGAAATGCTGAGTTTCTCAACGTCTCTGCCATTTATGCGCTACAGCGATGCACATTATCACTTCATTTCAATACAGAGGAAACATTTGCAATTGTTGTATTCACGCTTTATCCTCATTTTCTCAAGAATTTCACAGTTTAAGGTTAATAAGCTAAAGGACATAAAAAGTCAAGCTTAATTTGTATCCTCCCAAAGGCTTCACTAAACAATTTTTTCCCTCTTCTGGTATTGGTACCTTCAAGTGCTAGCTTCATTCTCTGTAACTTTCTTTTCCTAGCAACAATTGTCAAGGAGTTAATTATGACAGACAGTGTCACAAATGCATGCCATGGTAGTCTGCCGCCACTAGTGACAGATTCATGTGTTTCAAAGTGGAAGTCTCTGCATTTGTACCAACAAATTATTTTTAAAATTCTTCCTGTTTTGTACTTTATTTCAACAGGTCTGGGTCTTTCCTTAATTTCAGAAGGTTTGAGCAGAAACTATTCAGCAGTTACCCTGGGAGCACACTGCAGATTATGCATGCTTGCCTGACATTTGACAGATGCCCTTAAAAGGCTGGGTTTCCTTTTCATAGAGGCCAGGGGGTTGAGGAGGGTGGAGGGCTAGAAACATTTCTAAAGTGAGTGACATATGTTTAAATGTCAAGGTGGTCTTACTGAATCGCTAAGCACAACCCTTTTACACTGAAACAGTGGGAAATGTCCTTTTTAGCTAGAGCTGAGAATTCACATTTTTTAATATTCCTGATCCCAGAGATGACGTAGTCCTTTATTTGGAGAGGAAGCAGAAGTCTGAAGACTAAATTATGTTGCCAGCGTATGCTAAGACTCCTCTGAGTGTCTCACCACATGCGAATAGTGACTAGAACAGTTTTTATAAGAGGCACTGGTTAAAGTGTGAAACTCAAGGAGGTAAATTATCTTCCCTCCCTGCTCAGCTCTGTCCATGCAGAAGTTGACATTGCATGTTGGTAGAGTAATGACAAACAAAGCCACAATTGCAGCTGGAAAAAGGCCTGAGTGTAAGGAGGAGAACTACTCATCTTTAACAAGTTTTTTGGCTTCAGAAATGTTCAGCATCTTGATACAAAGGTCTTCAACATCATGGTTGATATTTTTAAGAGTGTCAGTGCCACAGTCATTCCCAGATTGAAACAGGAGGTGGCCTCAAAGAAGGGAGGTGGTCCTGGGTTTGGATCTGGGTGTACACCCTGGAGGAGTCCTGTCCACAGAAGGAGCCACACCCCCTCACTTCTTCCCTTTCCTTTGGCTCAGGGCCCACCAAAAGGCAAGCTGTAGGCTCAAACTTGTGCAAGTTAAGTTCAAATGTGTCTGCAAATCCCCAGTGCAGATGGCTGGTGAGCCACAGTCAGGAACTTGTTTCTACATGTTCCAGAGGTGAAATGCAGACACCCTAGAAGTTGCATTTGAAAATGTGTTTCTTAAATATAGCAATTATTTGGTCTAGAGATCCCAATACTAGTCAGAGTAAGGAATGGTGCAGGCAGCCCTGGTTCAAGGTTCAGTGCCCAACAGTCCTTATCAATCTTAGACTTGACTTGTCCTGAGTAGATGTTGCCAATTATGTCATGGTAGCTGAGGAAGATAGGTATCTCCTTGGGAAGAAAATAATGGCCAGCATTATTTTGACTTCCCATCTAAATTGAATTTGAACTCAGTTCTCTAGAGAAACACAAGCACTGCATTAAACACTGATGGAATTAATGCTCTCATCGATCCTGCTCGTCATTACAGATGTGTGTGCTTCCATCTGCATCCAGCCTCTCTATCTTAGGGAGCCAAACTGAGGCCCTGAATGGGCAGAATGTGCTGGCTCTTCCAGCTGTGCAAAATGGTACCAGCCCTCCTGCTGGTCTCACAGCTCCTCTGGGTTCACTCTGATGTGAATAAGTAGAAGTAGAGGTTGGGTGGTGGATGAGATGCGGAGGTGATTTCCCCTTATTTGCCTCAGTGCCTCCTATTAAATGCAAGTGGAAACGGCAAATGAAAACAGCAGTGTCAGTTAACATTGATGAGTAAGTTTAAAATTTAAGTTTATGTTATAAAATGCACATCAGCAAATTTGTGTTTTGCTATTCATTTTCATGACACAAAATTTCCCAGGAGAGTGTCTATAATATGGAAATAGTTCCTGTCTATCAGATGATGACTGAATGTTTAAAAGGGACAACAGATACAGTATAGTAAAAGCTACTGTCAAGTATTCACTGGTTGCATCTAGACTTTCCCACTTGGACACTCTGGAATAAAGACCTTTAATTGTTTTATGTTGCATCTACTCACAAAAGAATTGTTATGGATTTCTTTCTGGAGAGTTTTGTTAAAGACTGTTTGAAGACAGAAGATGAAACACACAACACTTCATGGATATCACATTTTTCTTCTCAATGCTTTCAAATTTCAGAATGTTTTTTAAAAGGTCTTTATGGTCTGACCAATAACATATATAGATACGTAAAAGATATAGCTGCTAAAGATTTTTTTCTGTTTTGTTTAATTCCCGTTATCCAGAATACCAGATAATTTTTAAGAGGATTAATCAAAGTAGATATTGACTAAAATGTACGAAAAGAAAGTTTCATAAAAATAAAAAGGAACCTTTTTACTTTATCAGTTTATTCACACAAATTGACTTTGTGACTGATAAGGAGGGCAGGAGGCAGATGAGCAGAAAGGAAAGAACAGCAACCTAGGAGTAATGACCAAAGGTGCTGGAAGGGTCCCAGATTGTCAGAACAATGCAGGACGGGAGTGGAGGACAGCATGCTGATACAGTTTCCTGTGTGCAGCTTGTGTGAGGTTAAGAAGATACAATACTGACAAGCTCTAAAAAGGGGAGGTGGATCATCTAATAAGGCCAGGAGTCTGAGGAAGAGAGACTGTATCACCGAACCATAGAATGGCTTGTGTTGGAAGGGACCTTTAAAGGTTTCCTAGTCCAACCTCCCTGCCACGGGCAGGGACACCTTCCACTAGACCACATTGCTCAAAGTCCCATCTAGTCCTCTGATATTCTTCTTGTCCCTACTCTGGACTCATTTTAACAAATCTATGTCCTTTCTATAGTAAGAAATTTCTCTATTCCTCACAGGTTACCAGTCCTTGCTTCCATCCTCTGTAGGCTTCTTTTTTGTGTCTGAGATTGTCCAGGAGCTCCCTATTTATCCTTGCAGGTTTTCTACCATTTTTGCTCAACCTCCTTTTTGCTGGAAGGCATTGCTCTTGAGCTTGGAGGAGGCAGTCATTGAATATTAACCACCTTTCTTAGGCTGTTCTTCCCTCTGAGGCTTTATCTCATGATTCTCTATGCACAACCTTGAAAAGGACAAAGTCTTCCCTCCTTAAAGTCCAGGGTAGTGATCTTGCTGTGTGATTTCCTCCCTGCCCTAAGCAGTGCCCACTTCATGGTCACTATAGCCCAGGCTTGCCTTCAGTTGCCCAGTCCCCACCAGCCTCATCTTGTCAGTGAGAACAAAGTCCAGCATAGCACATCTCCTCATTGGCTCCTCTGTCATTTGGAGAAGGAAATAAACATTGATGCATTCCAGTAGTCTCCAGGATGGCTTATGTCCTGCTGTGTTGTCCCTCCAACGGATGTCAGAGTGGTTTAAGTCCCCCACGAGGACCAGAGACTGTGAAGGTGATGTCATTCCTACCTGTCTGTAGAGGAGCTCCTTGACACTTCCTGGTCAGGTGGCCTGTAGCAGACCACCCACTATAACATCACCTGTCCCTGCCCTGCCTTTAATCCTGACCCATAAACTCTGGCTTGGCTCCTCACCCATCCCCAGGTGGAGCTCCATGCACTCCAGCTGGTCCCTGATACAGAGAGCAACATCACCTCCTCAGCTCCCCTGCCTGCATCCATGCATTCCAATACTCTAGCCATCACAGCCTTCCCACCACGTCTCTGTGATGCCAGTAGGATCCTAGCCCTGCAGGTATGTGCACATTTCTAACTCCTCTTGTTTATTCCCTGTGCCTTGTGCAAAGACACATTTAAGATGGGTCCTGATGTAGCTGATTTACTGGTTGGAGTGGCTGGAATTCTTTTGTGCTGCTCTCCAGGTGCTCTCCTGCTGACCTGCAATCACTCTCTGGGCATCTACTGCTGGCCCTGTCATCAAACTGGTAGGAGTGGGACGGCTTGGGTTCCCCTCCACCAGCAACATTATTTTTCCCTCTTTATCAACATGGTAACCCTATGACTGAAGAAGTTCTTGTCCCTCTCTGACATATGGTTTCCATGAACCCCCAGTAGAATGTTTAAGTCCAGCATCATTTAGCACTACTATTGTCCTAGTCCTTAAAACTAGTTAATTTGTGTATTACTGCTCTTTCTCCTTATTGGATGATTTCAGTCTTCATTCTGAGGCTGCAAAACTTATTTTGAATATTCGGGGAAATATGCTATTTTCTAATAGATCTTAATTATAAGAAATTAAATGATCCTCAAAACCTCTTATATGCTTCTCTTTCCTCAAAATGCACTTCTCACTGAGGAAGTGGCATGGCAAACATAGTGTTGTTTGTAAATAAAATGCACATGGATAAAAGACATAAAATTAACATATCACAGGATAATAAAATCACAAATTCTGTTCATTCTTCTGTTCCATTTGCCTTCCTGTCAGTTATTAATTTGACCTCTGCAAATATTCTTTGCAGTATGTCACATGGTTACAAATCAGCAAAGCCTTCAAAATTGCAGTCAAATCTCCAAAATACTATAATGGCCTTATAGTGCAAAGTCAAGTGTTCAGCTGCTAGTAATGCCATGAAAAGTCTATTGGTCTCCACAGGCTAAGAGAGTAGAGTTTGCAGAAGATTGCATGGCAAGCATGGAGTGCTGCTGGAGCAGGATGCAGTTTACATGACCCAGATGTTCCCCAGCTCTGGAGACACCTTCTATCTTCTTGCCACTTGTTGACACATTTTCTTTCATTCCTGATTTATAACTTCAGTCTTGTTCATGGTAGCATTTGTAAATTTTAGGCAAGTCAAACAAAAGGATAGGTGATATATTCCTCGGCACAGGAAATCTGTTGGAGAGTTACAAAAGGAGGATCACAGAGATGATTAGAGGGCTGAACCACCTCTGCTGTGAAGGTGGACTGAGAGAGATGTGGTTGTTCAGCCTGGAGAAGATGAGGTTCCAGGGAGACCTTACAGCAGCCTTCCAGCACCTGAAGGGGACCTATAGGGAAGATGGGGGTAAACTTTCCAGCTGTGTCTGTTGTGATAGGAGAAGAGATAATGGTTTTAAACTAAAAGAGAGTAGATTTAGATTAGATAGAAGATTTTTACAGTAAGGGTGATGAAACACTGGAAGAGGTGGCCCAAAGAGATAGTAGATGCCACATCCCTGGCAACATTCAAGGTCAGGTTGAATGGGGCTCTGAGCAACCTGATCTGGTTGAGGATGCCCCTGCTCATTGCAAGGGGACTGGACTAGATGACCTTTAAAAGTCCCTTTCAGCCCAAACCATTCTATGGTTTTTAAGATCTGTGTACCTTACTGTTTATAGACTGTCCTATCCACAAAAGGGACCATTAATATTTTAACTGGAAAGTAAGTGGCAGAAGTAAGATTGCTCTTCTTTCTCACCCATTTGCGAAGAAAGAGTGAAAAACTCCTGCTGCTAGTATCTGCCATCTAGACCATGGAGGAGCCCTGCAAACACCACCTGTGGGTGCTATTTGTGGCTCTGTGGGTGTCACAGAGTCCAGAGGCAGAAGTGGTCTTCATTTGGCACACTTGTGCTGAAAAGCAGTGATACAGAGCAGTTGGGTCTTGGACATGTAGTTTCAATTCCTTGTAATCTGATGTCCACTAGTCCATGAACACCACCAACAATTTACTGCAGTTTAACCTTTTGCTGCTTCTTGAGTGAACCAGCATAAATGACCTGGAATATACCCTCAGCCTGCAGCAGGGACACGATGGGGTGCTCCTGGGAAAACCTACACAAAAGGAAACTGCTTAACAAGCAGATTGTTAAACCCAGTGAGTCAATCCCATTCCAGTACCCACCCTTGGACAGCCCCTTAAGGCAAGCGAAAAGTCTCCACCAGCTCCTCAGGATCCATCACACAGTGAGTACAGAAGGCAGCCTCACTTCTAACCTTGCAAATTGGCCCTGGTGTCCTCTTCTTACTTTTCTGCTAAATCCAAGAACAGGGGGTGTAAAGCTGTAGATAGGGACCTGCAGGTGCTGATGTGCCTCTCCTGATCTGCCTGGATGCTGTTCGTAGCATCCTTCTCTGCCAGCACATTTTCCCATTCATCTTCCTTTTAAAACTGTTGCAGAGCAGTTAACAGCTCCAAGAGGAACTGTTGTCATTGCTAATGTTTAGGGATTAGAAAATGTTAGTTCCGTGAAAATTATACTTAATTAGTGTTGTAAGATAATAATTATTTTTCATTAATAGAGTCCTAAATCTTTGAAAGCCTTAAATACTGTATATCTCATTATGCTACACAGTACAAAACCAGTGAAACCCTTTCATTAATTCATTAATGATTAGTTGGAAAAGTAATATGACAGATTATTTTACATGTTACCAAGTACTATTAGTACACTCATATACACAGCTTAATTTAGAACTTTCATATTAGAGTTTTAGTTCTTCAACCATGGAAACTGAGTAGAAAATGACTATTAAGATAAATTTTCATTTGATAGCTTTTTTCAGCCACACTTTCTACAATGTACTCCTTCTTTTTTACAATTCACACAGTAAGAAAAAATAATTTAATAAGTCTTTAACATACTTTTTTACAAAAAGAAACAACTGGGTATCATTTAGTTAAAGGACGTCCAGTTAGGCAAAGTGTCCAAATCAGCAGTGCCATACTTTTGAAAGCAGTGAATCCTCTCTCAACTCAGCTGAGAGACCAGGCAGAAGTGCTTAGGCAACTAAATCAGACCTTTAGTTATGGACTTCTACACTTTCCCAAGGGCAAAATGCCAGAAAATTGAGTTTATTTCATGAAAGTAAGTTAATAAATATCATCTCTTTAGAGAGAGAAAGAGAGAATGAGAAGAAGCATGAGTCTTGTTCTCTTCACACTTTTGCCTCAAGGTGACAAGGAAGAACATGTAGAAGCGGTCTGGGATGGGTCAGGCAGACAGTACCCTAAAAGCAGCACCTTTATCACCCTGTGACTATTCCCAGCAGATCCACACCTCACACGAAGACCCTTGTTTGGACAGGAGAGCTATGACCACTGTGCTGTGTGCGTGCTCCCAAAGTCAGGCTCTGACACTGCTACCCCCTGTGCATGATCAGATTGTTCAGGCCACTGAGTCTAATTTAATTGGAGTTATCACTACACATAAACAGGAGATGACTGCTAAAATAGTCTCACAAATTTCTGCCTGAATGCATTCTCGCAGCAAAGCGAGCCAAGATTACATGCACAGGGACTACTGCTCTATTTTTGTGAACTGCACATGAAATCTGGAGTAAATGTCTTTAAATGAAGGCTTTGTGAATGTCTGTTGGCAAAGGAGATGTTTTGCAGGACATTCTGCAGTAAGTCCTTGCCTGGTGGATAGGACTCTTGTTCTGTTTTTAAAATGGAAGGAGAAATTCACAGATCAACTCCTCTGCTTAAATAGATGCTAGGGGAGAAAGCACAGAAGGATATCTGTCAGCTGCCAGGTATTTCCTTCATTTCCTATCCCGTCAAGGTTTTGGGTGGTCTTTGGTGGTTGCTGGGCTCTGCTCTGGTGTACATTAAATGGAACGCTCAAGGTTTCCATAAAAACTTTATCAAATATAGGCTTTCCCTTTCCCAAGGAAGTCCATCCTTTTGAAATGTGCTTTGATCATACTGCAATATCAAGTCAGGGAGCTATTATTATACATGTGTCAAAAAAACCCCAAACAAACAAACAAAAAAACCCACCAAAAAAACCAAACCAACCAATCAACCAAAAAACCCCTCAACAACCTTAAAAAATATTACCACCATTTAACTATTATTCTAATATTTTCTAATGTTCTATTCTATACATTTTAATACAGGGATTCACAGAAAAAATGAAATGAGGGCTTGGTGGTGTAAACAAGAAGTTTCAACCCTTTCACATGGAAAACTCTGTCAAAGCTGTGTGCCTGCAAAATTTTGCAAATTCCTCAAGTCCGCTGTCCAGTAGAAAGGAGTTCCATCAGAAATGTTTTTTATTCATGAATTTACTCAGAACAAGCAGTTTCACATGCTCTGATGAGCTGTATGTGAAGAGAGTAGACATGCACTTAACCAACCAACAATGTTTTTCTCCACCCCATACTCAACAGAATGCAAAATAAATTCCATTATTTGCTTCATTTGCATCTTTTGAGGACAGTAATATATTGTAAACATTATTAGTGCTTTACATTGACATCTGTCTGTGGAAGGACTCAGAAGTTAGTCTTACCACAGGGTGTAAATTATCATTGACCCGCTGGAAAGAAAGTCCCAGACTGTGGCTGGAAACATCAGGAGTGGGGATGTCCCTGCAGGCCAGCCAGTCTTTGAGAATCTTTTTTAATGCTCATTGTAAATCCTGAAGATGTACAGAAAACTTCAGTTTCTGTGATGCTTTCTAAACCACAGGAATATATTTAACACATTAATAAAAGGGAAAAAAGCCAAACAAACCCTAGGAACAATCCAGTTCCTGTCATCTCTCTTGATTTTTCACTTAGTAGACTTCTTTATGGATTAAAAAACTTTTTTTCTTCTTCTTCTTGTAAAGAGTGTTCATTGAAGCTTGGCCAATAGATGGTATCACCCTTTCCAAAGTCTATGCTATGGGAGGCCTATGGAAGCATATCTGCTCAAGGCATTCATGCAAATTATTACTTACTGCCCTATATGCTCATAAATTAATAGCTTCTCTGTGGATGAAAAACAGAAATTAGACAACCATTAAGGTTGAACAATGTATAAAGAATATTAAATATTAATATATGAAATGAAAAAATATTGCAAGAGATATGAATAGATATGCCAGAAGCATAACAAGCCAAACCTAGGAATGTAAATAATAAAAACATGTTTTCAGCTAGATATTCTGGATGGTTTAGTATTCAAATTAAAGTTTGTTTTCCCATTCAATAAAAACAAAACAAAAAGTATTTACCGTTGTTGCCTTATTTGCATGAGAGTTCATTTTCCCCCTGTGAACAGAAGCAGATCTTTAGGCGGAGGCGAATCAGGATGGAAAGGCCACTTTCTCATCGATGCGTTTTTCAAGGAGTGTTTCAGTGAGGTGTGGATGGCAGCTCTGCAAGTTCAGGAGCAAGAGTACCCCTTACAATTTAAAGTGTTATTTGAATGAATAATTGCAAAGCTAGCTTGTGCATTTTAATGACTTGTGTCAGCAGCAACAATAAAATTGAAATGGAAATTGGATGAAGTGTTTACTTAATAGTAGGATAAGGCTGCCTGTTGCTGAAGTATTGTGGCTGACTGCATGTGTCACTTGTCTCTGGCAGTGATGCTTTTCCTTGGAGCCCTGTCAGAGCTACAGGACCTATCATTTCACGCAGCCCATCAGGTGTGAAAAAATCATGTTAAAAATACCTGATTTCTTTGTGAATCCAAGTTCATTTTAAAAATTTATTACATCTTGGCCAGCTTCAGCTCATTTCTGATAATTCTGAATTAAATACTACTCTTCCCTGTCCCTGGGAGAATTATTGCAAAGGCGCTCTGCATGGATTTTGACCTCAACCATGGATTGCTTCAGCCAGACCTTGATTCAGCCTCCTGTGAGGTCCGCAGGAGTGACAAGTGTACCCATTTTAAACACACATTTAGTGAAACATCTCATGTAGAATGTCCTTGCTCCCATACTCAGTTTTACACATTCATTTCATTTAGCCAGATGTTAATTTCCCAGAGCTTGGGCTGGACTGTCTCACAGGGTGCTTTCCAAAAACTCTAGAGCCACTCCTGGCTAAAACCTTGCTGTGAATCCTACCAAGATTCAACAGCCTCACTTTTAAATTGTGTGCATAGAGCTGCACAGGCTCCGCTGTAGTCAGGATACTAAATCTGGGCTCTTCCCATGCTGGGGGCTGTTTTGTGGGATTCATAGGAATGAGCAAACAGTAAGAAGGAATCTGGTATATATGTAGGAGGCAGAAAACGTTTTTCAGGATAGTCTCGAAACAGTCTAATGAACATAGATATCTAAAGATTTCAGATCCAGATGCTTGGTTTAATCGACATGCACATGCACACACACAGAGCACATGCTGGCTCAGAAAACTGATTAATTACTGAAGCTTTTGATTAATACGCACCATGGAAAACCCCCAACACTTGCTTTAAGAAGGAATGCTTTTCTTTCTGCCTGTAGTTTGGAAAAAATTGACTCTTGACAGCTTCTCAATTCTGATTGGAAGAATGTTTCAGAATAACTGCTGTATTTTTATAAAACACAATAACCAAACAAGGCAAAGTACCAATCCTTCTAAAGGCACATTACAGTAAAACCTAGGCTTCAAAGTACTTGGGGCTGTGTCTGACATCCAGAAAATCCAAAATAACATTGCACAACTGTACTATCAGGCATAGGGTCAATCAGGTTCAGCTCCAAAGGAGGTGGCATCTGTTACCTACCTCATGTTTTAGTAAATAGTCTGTTTTTTATGTGACAAGTGCAAACAGAGATACAAATTAATGGGAAAAGAAAAGCCCCAATTGTCCATTTGTGTCACATTGCAAACTGCTGGGTGAAAAACAGCCCAGCATCATTTAATCATCCTGTTTTCCCTCTCCTTTTTCACTCATTACATTCATTACTGGTCACAAAAGACTGCTCACAAAACAGCTAGTGATTTTAATTTAATGCATCCTTTCTAAAACCTGCAGGGAAATTAAAGGAGGGAGCAACCTGGGGAGGGCTGGGGAGCAGAAGGGGGAAATGGCACATCTGAAGCTTTAAATGCTAATAGTCAAACATTTCCCAAATAGATCTGAGCTGACCCTAAACACATTGGGAGGGCTTAACTCATTAGTTTGCAAATTGAGTCAAATTGACACAAGGAGTTTCCTTGCAGTGCCTTTAAATCTCTAATGGAGGCTGGCGAGTGACCTCTCAATCTGACAAGCCAACAGTTGCCAAACCATCTCAGTATCACAAAATCCAATAAAACAAGCTACCTGGGCAGATCACCAAGGGCCGGTGCAAGTTTTTTTCTCTACATTATGCAAAAGGTTGTTGTTGCCACCTCCAGCTAAATATAGGGGCATCATTGCTTTACAAAGGGATAACTAAATAAAACAGCAGTAATCAACCAATCTAATCAGTACAGGGTGTAATATTAGGGAAGCATGACAATATTTGGTTGGAGCTGCAAAGAGCCTGTGGAGCACAGCTCACCTGGGGGGCGTTGCTCTAGAAAATGGCATCCTTCCAAATTGTTCCACATTAGCTAGTGTGAGGGCTTTGATGGCAGATTTGCTCTTTCAAATCCTGTCTCCTCATCCACTGAAATCAATAGAAAGGATCTCATTGACATTAGAAAGGTGAGAAAAGGGAAATATGCACTGGGAGAGGGCCAGGAAGGGGCTGTGCTGGCATGAGTGTGACTTGTGACAAGGCACAGGTCACCATAGCTGAAGGAATGGGATTTATCTCCTCAGAAAGGTGTTTACACTGGGGTGTCTGCCCAGAAGCTTAGTGCTTATGCTGGCAGAGGTGCTTACCCCTTCCTCAGGTCCCCCCAGTCCCTCTGACCAGATCTCCAGCAGCTGTCCCACGGGAGCCTCAGCACTCAGCTCGCCCCAGGCTCCTGAATGCTCATTTGCCTGAACCCTGACATCCTGGGTAGTAACATCAGCTTTCTGCTTTCCAGCCCCTACTGTGTACTATTTGCCTTCTCTTGTAGAAGATGCTACAATCTCTAGCCACCTGCTTCTGACTAGAAATGAGGCAGGAAAAAAGCCCTGGTCCTGCAGACACACTCCAAAAGACCTTCATGGCTCCATTATTTAACACTGGGAAAAGCTCTTTGAGGCTGATTTTGACAGCAGGTTCACAAGGATGCATCACAACAAAAGTAGAGGAATTCTACCTAATTTTCAGAAATAATATCACAGTGATCAGGGGAAAAAATGTTGCAAAGTCTGAAAGAGCTGTTTAAATATGAGTTTAATGAGGTTAATATTCCTAAAGCATACAGAGCAAAAGTCCTCCAACACACTATTATTCACATCTTCCTTGGGATGCAGTCCAAAGTCTATCGAACTTGACTTGACTTCCAAGGCACTTGACTTGGAAATTGTGTCAGTGCTTATTTTTCTCTTTTTCATATTGGTTCTGGTATTTTACTCAAGGCTCTCCAAAATATTTCATGTGTAGTCTCACAGTTTCTACCCCCTGTCTGCCAGAAGCACGTGTGCTGTGATGCCCCCAGTCAGGTAACTCACGACCTACCAGTTAAGTGCACACTTGTAACGATGATCATTGAATGAAGGCCAACAGCCCTGGGAGACCAATTAAGCCACATGGTTATTTTGACAGATCATGTCCTAAAATACAGCCTTTTGAACACAAATGGGAAGTATATGTCCTTCAGAAATATTCCTGCGTCCTCTTGCTCAGGGTATGGATATGGGAACTAATTACTGCTGTGTTTAATTGCTCCTCTCCCCACAATAAATTCTCTCTCTCCAGGCTGCCTGTTACCCTTCATTTACTTCCTGAGGAGGAAACTCTCCCTCACATATCCCATGATCGGAACTGGTACAATGGCTGTTACTGCAGGGCAGCTGGCTTACGCCAAGTTCACACCTTCTCCTCCCCCAGCAACTTGTTTGTATGACTATCCCATAAACCTATCAAATTAATTTTGCACTAAAAATAGAGGTAGTGAGCTAAGGCAATATAGCACTTTAGCACTTCCATGCCAAGAGCAAGTACCAGGGCTTGGCCTTCTTGTAGCTCAGTATTGCCTTGTGGGAGACTGCAAATAATTCCGTCTGTGTTGTAGCATGAACTGTGTCCCCTTTAGCTTGACTGTTTACCCAAAAGAATTATTTTGCAATGCAAAATGGTCTCGTTATCCTGGGTGGAGTTCCTGTTTCTTCTTAAAATTTGATTTTTATAAATAATTGGACACATTTTACCTCCCTTTTTTTTTTTTTTTTTTTTTTTTTTTTTTTTTTTTTTTGAAGAAAGGAAGTAGAGAAAGCCATAGTAAATGAGATTTTGGACACTTGAGTCTGATCTCCCTCACTGCTCATTTGTTCTCTTTTGCCTTTTACTAATGAGTGTTATACTTCCCTTTATTCTCCTTTTATTTCTGCTTTCTTGAAGAACTTCTTTTGGTTGTCTCTTACATTGAAATGCATTTTATGTCTTAGCTTTTTTTGATTTTATCTCTGTCATATAACCCTCAGTTTGGTGGGAGAATTTTAACAAGGGGGTTTCCAAGAGACTTTGCAGCTTCTCCCGCCAATGCAGCAAACCATTGTGTTGTAAACACATCCAGGGCTGCCTGACGATTGTGGGTTATTGTGCTCCTCATATTAATTACCCTCTACAGGGAGATAGTGTGCAGAACCATTGTGAAAACCTTGTCTTCTCTTCCTCCAGCTTTTTGTTCCATTCTTACATCCTTGGCATCCAGCTTTTTGCCACTCCTCAGCATCTCAGGCATTTCATGTTTCTTTTTGTCTGCTTCCTCTTTTGCAACAAATGAAGAGTCTGTTTTCTTAAACTCCCTTCCCTGCTGAAACACCTGAGCACCTCCGTTGCTCTTTCTACTACTCCAGTGCCCATCTTGTAAAGCAGCACCTGGTATAAACACACCATCTCAGGTGTGGTCTTACGCTTTTCCATCTGCTGCCAGGAAAGAACTTTATTTCCAAGTTCAAAACTGCTCAGTTCTTGTCTTGGATCATGCTCAACAGCGCAGCAACTCCACTGAGATCCTCATAATGGTCATCCAAGAAAAATCATCTTGTCCATGCAAACATACTCGGTCACCGTTTACAACGAGGTACCCTTTGCACACTGTTGTTTCTGTATCCTCTTACAGACTCAAGGCATGTTAGGATAAGAACTACTCATCCAGCCTTTCTGCAGTAAGATCTGTCACATTATGTCTGCTGTCATAAAATATAATAATAACTGTTAATCTGTTGAGTGACTGAACTAGGAGAGCTGACTTACTTGCCTGGTTGAGAGAAGCTCTCTTGGCATTTGAAAATCCATTTCTTTACATGGATAAAATGAAACCTGTAGGAAGAAGCTTTTGTACAAACTCTTAAATTTTTAGACCTCTGAGACAAATCAAGAGCCCAGCCTTGCAGTCTCTTTGAGAGGTCATCCCACCACTAATTTGACAAAAGAATAACCCAAACTAAGGGCACAGAATGAAACCCCATCTAGTTTTTAATGGCTTCCTCAGTTTCCAGAAGAATCCTCCAGTCCCCAGGTGCAGCAACATGTCCAGGTCTTGTCCTTGTGCCGCCCCAGGTGAGACCTGGCTGTTTCTCTGCATTTACCCTCCTTCTTTCCTTGCCTCTGGCTCCAGGGAGGGCCCTCTGACATCCACAGCAGCAAAGAGCCAGCACAGCTGGGGTGAGTCAATGGCTGGAGCCTTTATCTAAAGGAGAAGGAGCACAAATGCCACTTTTGGTTCACTAGCCTGGCTTGTGAGGTCTGGAAGCATGTGGGCTTCTTTTCTGCCTCACTGAAGAGCAGTCATCTTTATCAAGTGTTTGAATGATGGTGTTTGGAGGTAAAATACCCTGATGAATGGTGACAGGGGTACCTGATTTTTAATAGTTTTAACATGTAGAAGAGTGGAAATTGTGAATATAACATGCAGGGAAACCCTCTGTATTTCATTATTTGTGGCATGTATTTAAAAATTAACAAAAGTTTCAGAAAAATCTGTACACATTTAACATCCGTTATCTCTTTTCTAATCCTTTAAATCCCTTCATTTTCTCCAAAGTTGCTTAAACTGTTATCAACCTCTTTTGAAGGCTCTACATCTTAATCACAACTGTATGACAAATATTTGATGATATAGTATGCATTTGGCAGATACTTAGGACTCAAATGATAATACTGAAATAGAGGTTTCATATGATTACAGAGACTAAGGGATTAGAAACCAGATTTAAATGGATCCAAGGGGCAAATTCAAACACTTCAATCATCTTTTTAAAAACAAGATGCCATGGTTTGTAAAAAAAATTCTAAAACAAATTTGCCAATGATCTCTCCTCCAGAAATATTCTATCACTTCATCAAACTTACTTATTTATTTAAACTGCCTTTGAAGCTCTTTTATTTCAAGCGGAAAAAAACCCCGAGTTCAACTGCATACATTACACAAGGGGAAAAATAGCACTTATGTAAAACCTCAGTGGGAACTTTCCCTTCTTCTGTTCTGTGAGGAGTAGACACTTCCCCAGAGCTGTTTTCTAGTTTTGTGGTAAATCGAGCCTCCAGGTAAATCCTCCCAAGTGGGAGTGAAGCCCTGAGAAATGGCACACAGTGACAAGCTGGGGGGTTGTTCTCTGTGTGAATGCAGTGAGTGGAGGCAGATCTGATGGAGCATCCACACCCTGGCCGGGTCCAGCTGGCTGCTAATCCCAGTGGAGGTCAATTGCTCGGTGCAGCTGCCCACACAGAGATGAGCGGTGCTGTCCAAAGTGTCCAGTGTTGGATCTGTGAGAGTTTTCTGCTTTTTCTGTTTCCCACAGTCCAGCAAGCCCAGCAGGTCCCCACAGGGCTTGCAGCAACGTGGTACTTCAGGGACACCTGTGCCCTGGCACAACCGTGGCTGGCAGCTGGTGCAGTTTGGAGTTACAGATGTGATCTCCCTTCTGCAGGGCTCACCAGGCTGGGGCACTGCGCTGGTGTGACCTCAGTGCTGTCATTTCCACAACTGCTATCCTGGACCCGGCTTGAGCACCCCTGCATCATGCTGAAGGATGCATTAAGGACTCACTGAACAGGGGAAACACTGTTCCAAGCTAGCATATCTCCTTCTCATCTCCTTTCTTCCAGAATGAGATAGGGTTGGGTCTAAATTCCTGGGATGCCCATTATCTTGAAGAACTGCTCAGCACATTTAGGATCAGAATCTGATCTTTCAAGCCATTATTTTTTTTATTCCCAAGTTAGCTTTTTGCTAGTTTCATGCCTGGAGCTGGCTTGTTAAGAGGTTTGCATGAGTATTGGTGCAAGAAGAAGAGAGTAAAGAAATGGGCAGCCCAGAGTGGGGACAGAGGGTGGCCTAAGCCACCCTGCAGCAGCACCCTCTGAGGCCCAGAGGTGCAAAACATCCTCCAGAAAATGTTTAGCATTATCAATACTCAAGACTGAAGACATGAATTTTTCTTTTTACTGTTAATTTTATTTTACAACACTGATCCTCTAACTAAACAAAGCAAGCTGTGATGCAAGTTCCACTCTTCCTCTCCTACAAAGGATCCAAATAGGGAAAGAGTGACTAGAAAACCTACTGGGACATAGGGGCAGAGAGCACCATTGCTTTATTCCTTTGGGAAGAGAACTAGTGGCTGAACAGGAGCAAAACCCAAGTCCTCAGGATGCAACGGAAGACAGGAGGACTAATGCTGGAGATGGTAAGCATGCAGCTGATGTGCTGGGCCTTGGCACCAGTTCCTGCTCTTTCTCCTTGCTGCATGTCTTACTGTGTTGCCATTAGCTCCAAAACTGTATTAGTGAGCAATACTCCAGGATTCCAGGCACACCACAAATCCTGAAGAAGGTGCAGAAGCACCCAAGAAGAGGGATTTGTATGCCAGGCGATAAAGTACATTTCCAGATGTATTTCTGCTTGGACTGGCACTAGAAGGGTGTATGGCCTGTGCCCTTGACCCAGCTCTTCTTTCTATGCCTTGTTCTACATGAAAACCTGGTAATGTAATCCTCACTTAAAGGGATTTTCATATGGGGTTGCTACTACTTACTAGGACTTTTAGTGTTTTTTTCCTATCCTTTTCTGTTTTATTTCCCTGTATGAAACCTTGAAATGGAGAGTCATCACATATATCAAGAACACAAGAAATACTATTGCCTGTAGATGAAGTAGCACTTAGTACAACAGTGATCTGAAAGAGTAAATACTTCATTTTACCAGCATTGAAATTTCTGTCTTACAAAAGGGAGAAAAGAGTTTTCTCTGGGTATGTGCTCTGAATGGAAAAGTCAGTTTATGGATTCAAGTGGCTCTTTTGGTAATACTTTGACCAATGCTTAGAACACTATAATAAAAGAAAAATCTTGTGAGCAAAAGAGGCTTTGGCTTTCATTCCTGCTAACACATTTCCCAACATCTCCAAACAAACTCAGCTCAGGTGTCTTGGGCTTCTGTAAACTTCAGAGGCAAAGTTTAAGAAGCAAGATGAATTGAAAAGAGTTTGTGTTGTCAGCTACAAGAGTAAAAAAAAATGTTATCAGCTGCTTAAGCACTGCTGACTAATGTATATTCAAAAGCAAATCAACACAGTCGCACCCACTCTTCAAGCATCAAGGAAACCAGATGAGACCAGTGTCTCAGAGATATGGTGTCAAAGGATTTGGTGTGGGTTTTTTTTTTTTTAGACAGTAGATGGAAGGGGAGAATTGCATTAAAATGTAATGTTTGTCAATGGCAGTGATAAAAAAAGAAAACTTCCCTGGCCGTTGCTGGCTGCCGCATGCAGCAAATCTGAATACATTGGTAATGTGAGGGACTGATTAGTCCTGTAAGGCTGCCTACAGGTTAGCAGGCCTCATTTCAAATCTCTGACAGCAATATGTGTCGTTTCATGCTTCATCCTCATTCCCCATGTTCAACACAAACCGGGGTCACTCTATATATGGAAATCACTGTCTTCAGGGCAAAAAAATTAAAAAAGGTGAGATTGCTGCTTTAACCTCACTGGCCTCAGAAAATATGTTTTAGTCTGATACATTATACTAGTAGGAATTATTTATCAAGAAGATACAAGCTCGATATTTCAGAAATAATGAGATGTTCTGGTTTTGCAGCTGAAATTTTATGGTCCAGAGAGCATCAGCTATGAATTCAGAGAATGAAGTAAACTTGCAATGAATGATACACAGCATGCAGCTGAAGTAAAATGGCTATGCAAAGGGTAATATGAAAGTTATAACACAGTGCAAAGCTCACTATGTCTTAAGTGCCTTTGTTGCCAAACAGAGACAGATGTTTCAAAGACAGTGCAGGCACAAGATGCTTGCAGTATTTATTGAGGGAAGTTTTGCTTGGGAAAGGAATTGCCCAATGAGAAAGTTTAGTCACCAACCCACAAATCCCACAGCTTAGAAAGCCTACTGAAGTATTCATGCCAAGATTATCTGAGAGCAGAAATGCAATGTTCAAGTACTCAGTGTGGAAACATTAGGTAGGCTGCAGCAAAGGCTAGAGGCTTTCTCCCAATAAGGGGTGGATTTCACTCATACCTTGAGTTTGCTAGAACAAAAGCAGGTGTATAAATCCATGAGTGTTGTTTTACACCACTGTTCCTAGCAAATGTTATTTTAATAAGATGATAGAGAGCGATGTATGAGCTCAATATACTTTCTCATTTTGTTTAGTTTGCTCTCTTGTCTGATCAAACAAGCTGAGTGAAGAACTTGCATTTCCTCTAGTATCAGTCTTGGGTTAGCGTTCAGCAGAAGTATTTAAATGTCAGACACAGAATCAGTTATCAAATGTACAGTGCTGTCCAAAATAATTAATTTGTTTGACATGGCTTGTGGAGGTTATAAACTCCATGTGACTTAATGTGAACAGAGACACAGCTATGAGGAGCGATAGTCAGCCCTTGTGGCTGCTCTTTTCCCTACAAGAAAGACCAACATGCAGGTGCTTAGTAATCACCAGAGGAAGCAGGGCTCAGACCAGGGACTCAGCCCACAGCAGTGCCATAGAGTTTGTCCTTGCAGCACCCAGTCCTCTCCTACATCTCCTTCTCTTTCTGCTGGCACAGTCTGGGTGGCAGTTTATGGTCTCCTTTCTAGTGTTTTGCCATCTGTAAAATTAAAAATACAAAAAACCGGCCAGATAGTTTCATAGGCTGAGACCTACAACTGCTTCAGTTGTGTTTTTACCTGGCAGCGATGTTTTTTTACCTGACAGCTGATCTGAAAAATGAGAAGAGGTATCAAACTAAAACTAAGATTTTTGCCATCTGCATCCAGTGATCTTAGAAATGAACACAGTGAGTGGCTCCTCTCTTTCTTTTCCAATTTCAGGTTGTTCAAGATCATTTCCAGGCAGCTCTTGGGTGCAGGAAAACGCTATTCCTTCCTCTGGAGTTGGTAGAATAAGTCAGTCTCTGAGCACCTGAGACCATCTCAACCCCCAGCAGGTTTGCACTGCTGAGTCCATGTGGCATGTGCTGGTTGAATCCCAGGAGCAGCACCTTTTCCATCCTAACATCAGGGTTTGCCTCATGGAACTCAGGCAACTCACCACAGCTCTCTGCAGAGAGGACAGTGACAAAGAGGATTATGAGCATCAATGCTGCTCAAAACCTAGATTTCTTCTAGATGGCTATCATCAGCCACCAAAAAAAAAAAAAAAAAGTAGTAAGAGGGACCTAAGACAGAAACAACAGAAACAATAAAACAAATACTTACATTGTTTGTGCTGAAAAATGTGCAATTTTAGCTGGTCTAACCTCCCAGGACGTCTGACACAGGACAGGCCCATGGTATAGCACTGAAAAGGAGCTGGCACTCAGGAGTGTAGCAGCAATGGAGTCACTTTTGGCACCATGAAGTGTCCCAGCTGACCTTCAGCTGTGTCTCCTGAAATGCACTGGTCTCTAGGCCTGTGCTAGCTCCTCCAGCCCATGCAGAACTGTGGGATACCCAGTGCATTTCACAGGCACTTAATCCCTCATTGAAGAAAATGTGTGTACTATTTCAAACCCTCTTATATTTTCAGGTCTATTTATTCAACATAAGTACTTAGGAGCTCTTCAAGCTGTGCAAAGACCGCACACAAGTGAATGAGGCTCCTGTAAACGGGATGCTGCATTTCAGGCCATCGAGCTACAGCTCACATCCTGCACAGGTCTGTGCTTGTGCTACAGCTGCTGTGTCTAGACTGTTCCCACATGTATTCCCAGCTCCTGACATCCACTTCTGTACTCCTGTCTGTTGGATATACTCAACAGCTATAGTGCCTCCAGGCCATATTCCTCTTCACAGAACCCCAGAAATCAGGGCAGCCGGGTCTGGATGCTCAGGGGCAGCTTTTATTAGAGAGTATAGGCTGCTTAGGCTAAGACCTTTCAAAAAAGGAGCCATTTTTTAAGTTTACCTGCATTCTATGTGTCACCAGAGGAACCCAGGTCCTTGGAGATGTTCTGAGAGATCTTCCCATCAACATAGATCTCAGACTGAGAGTTAAAAATGAGAAAAACCAGAGCTCAGTCTAATGGAAATTTATTGTAAAGTATAATTCAAAACTGCTCTGTGTGACTTCATCCAGGGTAAAATAAATCAAGAAGGCACCTGCGGTTTTTTTTCCATTGTCAGTACATTGATAGCAAGCATCAATGTAAATCCTGGGTGAATGTTGAAACTCTTGAGTCTATAAGGTGGGCTCAGAACATCCTTTTGAATAGCAATGAAGAAGAACCTGCATCTGTTCTTGCACACTGGCTATGATGAACTCTCTTTTATCCCAATAAATTATTGGGTTGAATAGCAGGCCAGTGTCATTCAATATGATAAGCCACTGTAGATCTCTGAATCATGATAATGCACAAAATCATCCATGAGCTGCCCCAGCTCTGGAAAGAAGTTTTGTTACTGCTCTGACTTTCACAGCAGTGACTTCTTCAATGATTCTGTGGTGAATTGATATTCTTCTCAATAAAGAGTTTCATGTCTCAGGACTAGGAGATGTAGACCTGAAAGACCTTAGACTTAAAAAGTAGCCTTGCTCACTGATAATAAAGCATCTATTGTTTTGAACTTACTGCCTTTCTTATTTCTAAATGTGCATCCTCAGTGCAGAGATGGAACCACTTCCTGAGTACAGTCATGTAAATTGGGCACACAGTGTCTGCATCACTTATGATTGTATACCCAGCTGAGATGCTGGGAATGCAAGGAAGGACTGAGATTAAACATTTAAAATTGATATATCTCTTTCAGATCCACCTGACCTCATTTTAGGCCACACAACAGTTCACCCAATTCAGTGATCCAAATGTGGTGGCATTTTAACATAATCAGAGGGTAGGAGGAGACATTTCCAGAGAGGAGGTTCAACCTGTTCAGCATTCTGGCCTGGCTGTCTCCATCTGGAGTGTGGCCTTAGGTGATGTGAGTGTGGATTCCCTCCTCTCTGTGCAGTCTGTCACTGACCACAGTGTATCCTAGTCATCAGCTCAGTGTTCAAACACCTCCAGCACTGAGCAGTGCCAGGATGATGCCACCTGCAAGTATAAACAGAGAAAACACATGGCTCTAAAAAGAAATTTCTTTGTATTACCATCACATGCTTGTTCAGCTGCAGTCAATGGTGGTGTTCTCATTGCTAATAAGTACTTTGGGATTTGGCCCTAATCATTGACACAAATAGGCACAAAGTTGATCTTGACACTGAAAGAAGAAGGAGAAGAAAGGACAACTATGTACAAAGTCATGGCAAGAGAAAGGCAAACAGAAGAAAAGTTCATCTGAAGGTGACTGAATGCTATTTCAGGGCTGTTGGTTGTTCTTTGGATCAAACTTGTGTGTTAGTTAATGACTCATTCTCCTTTTTCCTTAAATTTTCTTCTTGACTCTGAATTTTGTGCAGCATCTCTCCACAGAACAAAAATGCATTTGTAGGATGCTGATTTTCTGCAATTAGTTTCTGATTTTTCAGATTTGTCCTTCACTCCAAGGCTTTTGAGCCTCCATCAAGCAGCATTTTTGAGAGACTATGGGAAAAAAAAAATCCTTACAAAACAAAAACAGTATTTTCAGAATTCCACTCTACTGCTTTCAGACTATTTCCATCAACCCTCTTATTCATTTTGATTTATTTCCATCCATAAGCAGACTAACGCTTTTCTATGCTTTTATTGTTCTTCAAGAATAGGCCTTCTATTGGAGAAAAATAATGTCTCTACGACCACCACTTTGCTCAATGCAGATCTTCATTAATCTGCAGCCACAGTACAGGCTTTTAGCAGCAAGCACTTTTGATGGGAATTGAATTTGATACTGCATTATGGTTGTAGGGCTTCTCACAATAGACTGTGTTCTTTTCTGTGTCTGTGCACAATCAGAGAGACCCAATTAAATAATTTGGTGCAATAATGGAGAACAAAAGAGTATGAGGGCTTAAAGTGAGGGCTTCAGCATTTGTATTCTCCCTTTTCTGTATCATGTTAATTAATTTGCCTGAAAACCAAAAGAAAGAACATAATGTGAAAAGCATAGCTCATCTACAACATGGAGGCACTTTAAATGCAGATACCAGACCAAATCAACATGTAACAAAGGAACATTCATTGCATTTCCATAAGAAAAAAAAAGTTGCCAGCTAATGTTGAGTGGTCCTAGTCATGGCCACTGGAACTAAGGATAGCTATTTGTGTGGGGGGAAAGCCTTCCAAGTGTTAAGGGCAGGATAATACCTTGTGCCCCTGTGATAACACCTACAAATAAATATGCAGTTTTGAAACCTAATTGGTGGGTGGAAAAGAACTGGATGCAACAGAGATCTGTCTTTCTGGCCTTTAGCTTCCTTTTTTTTTTTTTTTTTTTTTTTTTTTTTTCCTGAGCTTGATATTATTCTCTTCTATTCTTCCCACAATAGCTCTAAGCAGACACTTCCAGAGAAGTGAAACTCCGCTCCTCTGTTTGGTTTAGAAACCTCAACAGTATTTCAGTGGGCACGAGGGCAGGCTCTGCTCCACCGTTATTCCCGTCTGCAACTGAGTTTATCCAGCAGAAAAGATCCATTTACTCCCTGCTGGAATAAATAGTGTGAATATGCAGCCCTTATTGGCTCCTTGGAGCCTGGCAGTGGAGGTCAGCGAGCTGAGCTGATTTGCAGCTCTGATGACAGGAGCTCCCCTGCACTCTGCAGTGCCATCCCTCCAGAGTTCCCCTCGGAGGGCGGATCACCGAGAGCTGCAAAACTGGCAGTCACGCATCCCTCCTGGAATAAATCCTTTAAGCTATTAATTGTTTGAAGTCCTACAAAATGCAAACCCGAGGATTACTCTATTGTTTCTTGTTCATTAGCAAGTAGAAAAAGAATATCTGCAGAGCTGTGATCCAATTGCATTCATTACTGCTACCTGTTAAATAGTGCTTTAGGGATATTAGTGGGAATACTTTACATAAAGGTTATGAATCTTATTTCACAGTGTATTAATAGTCATCTGGGTAAAAATATGATCACAAATTGAGATTTTAATCCGGTTTGGAAATTTACACAATTATGTCTTTGTAAAATAGAAAGATATATGTCTTAGTTAGTTACAACTAATATCTTTCTCTCAGGAAAAGCCATTTAGTTTTGGGTTTGAGCTGTACAGAAACTTCATAACTGCAGCTGTCAGTCTACTGCATATCACTCATCCTATTAAAAGTACTGAGAATGATCACCTCTCATCAAGGTGTATTACATACCTTTGCTGCTACGATACTGTACTTCCCAGCAGAAGTGTCTTTTTATATCAGCATTCCTCTGAATATTACTTGTGTTGACAAGTTACTAGGTTGAAACCTGGGTGGGAGGATCTGGAGGCACCACAAATGGCTAAGATATTTGTGGCTTTTAATCATTGCAATTATCTGTGCATTTCCAAACAACTTCTTTTTTAAAGATGCTAGAGGTCTTATCTTCCTCCCTCCTCCTTAAACTCACTAAATATATCACAACAGCAGTGTGCTGTTTGTTGACCACCAGAGACTCACATGATCAGCTTTCCTGGGAAACACCACCACCAGCAATCCTGGCTCAACTACAGCATGGGAAGCTGCAGCCCTGCTTCTCAGCCTGTTTGGTAGATGTGTGAGCTATCATGACAAGTGCTGTTGATTATGGTAGGTCTTCAGTCCATAACTAAAATATATGAGGCTTACAGTTGTTATGTCTCTACTTCCAGCATGGGGACATGAAAACAGATTGTCCTCCTTGAATCTTAGCAAGTTACATCCTGATCCAGCATTAAAAAAAAAAAAAAAAAAAAAAAAAAAAAGGAAGGCATTTCTTCATATTCTCAGTTAATTCAGTCTAAAAGTGTCACACTTATTCAGCAGCAGTTAAAATAGTCTGTGATGAGAGCATGACAATTTCCAGCTAAACTAGAGGATAATTAGAAATGCCCCGTAGCAGGCAAGTCAGTGCTTCAATTTATTTGCTGTTTATTACCAAGTCCCTGCCCCTTGGGTGTAATGACTGTAAAGCAGCACCTGCAGCTTCCCAGTGTTTGATTTAGTGCTGTAAATGGTGCTCAGAGAGTAGATTAAGCTGGAATGTGATCAAACCTTATTTGCAATCCGATTATACAAACTGCTCCTTGCACTGACCAGATTGAAGTAATTTCCCTATAGAAGCGTTACACTCACTTTGGTGTAAAAATGATTAACATGTGCTGACTGTAGGTCAGCCTTTCACTTCCAGTGTAATTCTTTATCAGGCAGGATGCCCATCTTTTTCTTGTGTTTGCCACATTTGTGTACCATGCGGTATTTAACCAATGGATATAATCAACCTCCTTTTTTTCAGGTCTTCTTGATGAATGATTGTAATAAATAAGCACTCCAGCATAAGCAGATTAAACCATTTTTCCCCTGTTTGATTGTTCAGCAGTATTGACATGCTTAATGATCTAACAGAGAGCAGCTACAGAACGAAGGAATTTCCATATTTTACAGAAAACGGCTATTTATAAACAGCCAGTACACACGTGGTGCTCTAACTTCAGTGTTGGGCAGGATCGCTGAGCACCCACATCAATCCAAGAACTAACCTACATTTCTTTCAAAAAGTGCCTAAATACTCACTGCCACTACTAATTATTTCATTCTTAAATAATCAGCAACATAAGGCTTCTTGGTTCTCAGTAGCCTTTTCTTTTTTTTTTTTCTTATCATATCAGGAATGTTGGATGTGAAAACTGTTTCTCAGACAATTAGCCTCTGGTAATGAAATGCAACCAAATATATTCTGCACATTGAAAGCAAACACTTGGCTCTCCGTATATTTCTGTGACAATCAAAGAAATATTTTAGCCTGAAATGCATTATTAAGCCTGACTCAAATACCAGCAATAACATGTTTTGTTGTATAACATTTTAAAGCTGGTTTTCTATGGACATTTTAGTTGTAACCCTTTAGAGACCTCAGTACTGAAGGTTACACTGAACACCATGTTCACACCCAGTCTCCTGAGCTGTGAATTGGGAAAATATGGCTCTTGTCCTGGTCAACTGCCTTCAGAAGGGGATTCCTGAAGTGATTTGCGATATGTATTGGGTGCAGCCATGGAAGCACCATCCAGAAATCCCCAAATACGTCATGCAATCTTTTGCTGTCAAATAGATAGGCTCGCCTGGTGACAGCCAGCAATTTGCTCCCACACAGCTCCCGTGCCGGGGCTGTGCTGAGGCAGCACCGCATTTGTTCCAGCACAGATCAGGAGGGCTGCACGCATGTTTGTCTGACATAAATATCTTCTGGCTGCTTTTTATGATACCTGAAAAGTTAGAATTAAGTCATGCCAAAAATACTCGTTTAACTTCAGCATTTTTAAGCTTCCTGTTCAACAAGTGTTGAGGAAATTTTCGTCTGCAAGACAGCGGGCTGAGTTATGGGTTTATTTATGTGACTTTAATTTTACTCCCTGATTGGAAATATAGAAAATTGGGTCTTGATGGATCTCATTGTCAAAGTCAATTTTACACCAATCCCACTGGAAAAAAGTCAGATCATTCCCATCACAAAGGGCAACAGATCAGCCCATTACCCTACAAAAGGAGGCTTTTCCTTGCCTTGCTTTCTGAAGATCACCTATAGCAGAATATAAGAGTTAAATGTCGTAAGAACAACTGGCCACAACACAGCAACTTGTAACACAACTTTTCTTTGGTTTTACAGCAGCAATTAACTTTCTTTTGAACAGTGCCACAGACATACAATGATGGGAGTATGCAGTGTGGGCATTTTGGGAATGCTGTGCCAACTACTTGGTTCCTCAAGATAGCTCCTCATGGTAAAGCAGAGAATTACTCATGGTAGAGCTGAGAGGCATTTTGGTGGTTCCAACTCAAAATTACATTGCCTAGTGTTTCACAAATGAAGCTCCTTTCCTCCTGGATCTGTGCAATGTCAAAAAGAAACAAGGACTAGTTGCCCTTGCTGTCTTAGAGGGGCTAAACCAGAGACCCAATGACATCCTGATTCCTTGAGTCTTACTGAATGGGCAGGGAATGAAAAGCTTATCCATATGGAAAGCAGGGCTGAGATGACAGGGCTCTTATGCAGGGCAGCACAATAGGTCCAGTATGAGAGGAAGCAGAAGATGGCTTGGCGTGTAAGTGACTGTAGAAACAATGCAGAGCTGTATAACATACAAACCCTTGTAGCCCATATAGATTCAAAACATGTATTTCAAAAGACTTCTGAAAAAGTCATTCATAGGTTGAATGACTTCCTAAGCATGGGAGATACATTTTCTCATTTTGCTGTTTTTTTATTGTAATCCTTTCTCTGAAGTTTTATTTCAGTCAATAAAACAATATCACTCTTTTATTTTTTACTGTGATGCAAACACTGTTTTGACTTAGTACCAGTGGGAATTTTGGACCAATTAAAAAATGTTTGATGTCAATAAGTATTTGTGTGTCTGTGTGGAGATGGGAGGCAAGAGCCCAAGCACGTGGACTTGGCAGCCTTTGCTCATGGAAAATGGGACTTCTCGTTTGGTGAGAACAGGTCTAGAAAAAAGTCTCAGAAATTGTCCCTGATTCTGGCAAACTAATTTCTTTAAGTGAGAAAAGGGGAAAGCAGGCTAACTTTGGGAAGGCTAGTTTTCCCTAAATTTGACACGGAAAAGGTCTTGTGCCTAAATAGCACAGCAGCCCAGATTGCCATGTTACATTTCTCCATTGCATTTTTTCCCATGTTGTACCAAGTGTCTTCCAACATCCCACTCTTGCAGTCATTTTCTGTGTATTTTGTCTTTATTTACTTAGGCTTGCAAGAGACTTTGCAGTGCTAACAGCAATCCCCAGGGCCTGGTTATTGCTGAGGAAAGGCTTCTCTGTAATTTGTGCCTACACTTCTGAGAGGAAAGCCTCTGGAGGTTCTGGCTGGGAGAGAGAACTGCTTTTCCCAGGGGACTGCCTCTTCCATTACCCTCTTGCTTACTCCAGCAGTCAGGAAGGGTGGAAACGGAAGAGACAGCTCAACAGCCCCTGCAAAGACTTCACGTGTGACCATGATCTGTTGTTTCTTCAGGAACAAGTGGAATACACCAAGCTGTATGTTTAACAGGATGGTTATTTCTATACCAGCTATTGCTAATGACTGTGGTGGTTATCTCTTCATTGCCTCTGTTTTTTCCAAGCTAATAGGAGGTTCCCCTGTGTTTACAGTGGAGCATACTGTGAACAATGAGATGTTTAAATACTTCAGATAAATGAAGACAAATGTCCAGGTGAAGGTTTTCGTATGTGGCTGGAGGCTGAAGAGATCTAGGATTGGTGATATGCTAGCCTTCTATCTTCCAAAAATTGGTCCTGTGTGAAGCTACTCACATCAGGCACCTTGAAACTAATTTGATCAAATCAAATTTGACTTTCAGAAATTAATAGTCTGTATTTATTAGGTTACCATGAGCACCACTAAGTTTTACTGGCCCTGATGGGACCCCCAAGCCCCCATCCTCTGGGGTGGCAAGGGGTCCCTGCAGCACCCCTGCACCTTGTCCCTACTTCATGGAGCAGTTCTGCTCCTCCTGTGCCCCGGCAGTGTGTTCAGGCACCCATGGATGGATGGGTGGGTGACTCAGGGGCATACCATGGGCACTCTCAGAGCCCCAGTAACACCAACACATCACACAGCACTTTTGCTGGCAGCAATTTCCACCACAAGAGGATTTCACATCTTCTATTAGATTTTGGTGTCTGTACCTTCTGCTTGTGGATGGTTAGGAGATCCAGGTAAGGAAAAAATAGTATTGGCTCACATGTGCAGACTTGCCTACAAAAACCGCTTTTTCAAACTGGCTGTGCTTTCCTAATGTGTTCAAACTGATTATGCTTTCCCAAGGTAGTCCTCAGTGATTCCCACTTGCTGTACACTTTGGCATGTACGATATACAGAGCAGTTCTCATGATGTGATACCAGGAGATGGACACTGCCAATTTAATTTTTGATTCTTGTTTAAGCCAAGATTTGAATGCGATAGGCAGAGATTTCAAAATATTATTAAATTTAACATCACTTATAGTTGAAATACACTATGTCTTACATGCATTAAGGTCAATGTTATTTGATTGAGAAGGTCACTGGCTATTTTAACTCTTGTGCTTCCCTCTCACAGCCAACATTTTGGAAAATAATGGCGACAAATGGTCATGGGTGATGAGTAGTCATCTGATCCCACAACAAAAATCAAAGCACTTTAGTCCAGTGTGATGGCAGTGTCACAGCTGCTGAGAACTCAGATGCTGCAATCCCTTCGTGTCACTCAACTCATATAAACAAACAGTTTTGTATCAGCCCACTTCATTACTGCAAGCCAGCTTGAGTCAAAGGGCTGGCTGAGAGATGGTTATCAGTTGCTAATAAAGTATTTGGAGTTGCAGCCTGCTATAGGTTAATTGCAGTGGGATCTGCAGGGGTTATGTCTCCCTGCAAAATCCAACAGGAGCATTGAGGAAATGAAAAGCTGCCTTATAATTCACTGCTTACACAGAGAACCTATGCCTCTGCATCTGCCCATAGCTTTATGTACTAAAGCCTCTCCCTCTCTCCTTTGGAAAAGGAGGGAATGCAGTAGTGCTTCTGGCAAGTTGCTTGGTTTTGTTTTCCTCTAAATCCAGAACTGAGCTTTCCAGCTCTGTGAACCCTGGGACCTAGAGGAAGAGGAAACCCCTTCCCTGAGGAGCAGATAGACTTTCAAGGAAGGCTGACATACTTCTTCCTCACCTTTCTCCCTTCTTTCTAGGGCACATCCAGACTGTTACATACAGCCAGCATGCAAAACACAGAAAATATTAATCTTGAAGGAAATAAATTGTTGAAGAGATTACATCAGCTCAACACCATCAGAAGCTAATTGTTGGCCTCATTAGACAACATCATTAATACTCAGAGATGAATGGTATATCCTGCAAAACAAAATGGGCATCCTGGCACACAATTCTAATGAAGAATGCAATACAAAATGCAATGGAGGGAGCTGGAGAGATCGCGCACAGGAATTTCTTCTGACAGCTTGGAGAAGACCACCTGGAAGAAAGTGCAGAGTAGAAAGACTTGATGTCATGGTTTTTGTAAAGAACGTGTTATTCTATTCCATCTGGGTGGAGCAGAATTGCTTATCTTTGCCCAGATGGGTCAGTGTCACTTATCAGATGCTGGAGTGCTACTTATCTTCATTGTTTCACTACTCCCATGGAAATATCTTCTGCTAATGGACCATTAAGAGTTCATCAATGACGTGACATATTACATTGTACCATTGTAAGATGCTTCACACAGGGAGGAGGAGCCAAACCATCTTAACCTAGATAAAAAGGAGCCACAGTCCCACTAGGGATCCAGTTTTCCACCGGATCCCTGGAGGAAGACCGGACCCATCTCACCATTACTGGACCCTTTTTCTTCAACGGGACCATCTCTACTCCAACAGAACCACATCTGCCACTCCAGGAGGGCTTACTTTGGACTGCTTCCAACACCCTGACCAACAGGGTGTCAGGTTGTATTTCTGACTCTGTCAGGGTTTTCTAGGATTTCTTTGTTTATTTGCTTGCTTATTCCTCTGTACTACAACATCTGTATTTTTATATCCCTAGTAAAGAACTGCTATACCTATTCCCAAAATCTTTGCCTGACAGCCTTTTAATTGCAAATTTACAACAATCTGGAAAAAGGAGGAGGGACTTACATTTCAAGGGAGACTCCAACCCTCCCTGGAAGATACCTGTCTATCTAAACCAAGACACTTGGGTATGTCTGTTGGTGAGAGCTTCAGTCTGAGTTGTCAGCAGCCAAAAAATATGCATGGAAAAAATAAAATATTTTTCAAAAAAAATCACGAAAAAAACCCCACCAAAAAAAACCCCAAAAACCAAACAAAAAAACACCCCCCCCAAAAAAACCCCAAAATAAACCCAAAACAAACAAACAAACAAACAAAGGAAACAACCAAGAAAAAAGCTCAAAACCAGCCAAGGTATTGCAAATAAATGCAGGGAAATACTAATGCCAGAAGAGTTAAAGAGTAAGAAAAGAAGTGCCAAGCTGGGAGAAATAAGCCTATGAGACTGCAGCTGCTGCCACCATTGCCATGCAGGCAGGGTGACTGCTGGTTAGCTGGACAGTGATCAGGGGGTCTAGGGAGAAGGGGGTACTACATTCTGGAAGGAGTACAGAGGAAGGCTCCCCAGATTACTGTGATAACGGAGATCCTCTTTTAAAAGAAGATATTGCAAGCGCTTGTGATGCTTGGCTCAGCAAAATAAAGCTGAGGTGGTATGCATAAGGGCATGAGAATGCATAGGGCAGGAAAAGAGCAACTTGAAGAACAATAATTAATAGTGATAAGCTTATCCTTGATAAGTTTCAGCTGAAAGTCAAAGTATTTTGAGTTATGAAGTTCTGGAAGAGCAATCAGATGTGGGGGAAATGAGTCCCTTTTTAAGAAGGAGCAGAAGAGTTTTGTGATATGTGAAGTGATGCTTATGGAAGAGGAAATCCCTGTGCCCCTCATTTTCCAAGGTACCCCCATGCGGTGTATCCAAGGGACTCTGACACTCAGAGCTGGGGGTTTGGCAGCCCCTTTCTTTCCCTCCTTGCAATGTGTGAGCCCAAACACTCTCTGGAGAGCCTCTGAGGAGCCTTGCCCACGCAGGGCAACAGCAGGTGCCTGGCAGGAGACAGAGGAGGCTCAGCATTGTGGCATGCCACAAGGAGGCCTTGAGGGTGAGCAGCACCTTCGAGGCCTGGAGCACACTGCAGCAGACAGCTGACAATATAAGCAAAGGCATGGGTTCTCGTTCGGATATCCTAAGGGCGTTTATTGCAGGAACCGGAACAGGATACAGCATCCAAGGGGTCCAGGGACAAGAACGGAATTGGTCTGAGGGCATAAGGTTAAATACGGAGCAAAAGAGGCATATCTGAGGGTCAAAGGCCAATAGGGATAAGGGAAAGTGGTGCAGGGGAGTGGCTAAGAGTAGGGAGAACCAATGGGGTGGCAGGGGTGGAGCAATGCAGTGAAACTGGGACAGTGGGGATTAAGGGAGGGAAGAACACTCTGGAAAGGGCACATAAATGGTAATCGAGGGCTGAACAAGGGTGACATCAATTACTAAACGAATAGGATAACTGAACCTAAAAGATATTAGCGTGTGGCTGCAAAGGCCCATGAGAGAGAGACCTTCCTCACCCTAACCTAGAGAGGTGTTTCCGTCCTCTTGTTTCAGCCCCTCCAGGGTTTAGGCATAAGTTCTGCAGTGGCAGGCCCATGGGCCCCCACAGCTCAGTATGCTCCAGCTAGAGGCAAAGTCTGGAAAGGAGAATGAGGTTTCTTAGCCTGGCTGGCTTTCTTGATGTGTTGTTCAGCAAGGTGGTTTCCGGGCAGTAACTTCCACGTGGAGGCTTAAGTGTGCAATAATCTGGGTTTCTATGCTGCAAATTTGAGAGGCGCAACTAACAACAGTGATGCTCCAGAGTGCTGGAAAGCCCTTGTATCTGAGGCAGGCACAAACTGCAGCCTTATGAATGCTTCCACTACTTCAGTGTTCTCCTGCGTTACCAGAGTCCTGTCCCAGCATGTGTGGCAGCTAGCTGGGGAAACATGGACTGGGAACTACCTGTTCTCCCAAAGTTTCCAAGTTGTAGTCAGCAATCTGGAGGCATTTCCCTGCATGACATAGTGTTAACAAGCCCAGAGTGAAAGGTGGTACTGTTATATATAATAAAAATGAGAAAAAGTGGAGCAGAAGATTCACTTGTAGTAGCGACAATGCTACATTATTACTTGCCCAGCCTGTTCGAGGTTTTAAGTGCTAGATAAATCATTTTACTCTGACACTTAAAAAAAATACATCTTCCAGCCTCATCCAGGCAAGTTTATAGAGACTAAAGCAATCCCAGTTTGGGTAAGGTTACAGTTTAAGAAACTGCTGTTAAAACCTAATTATTATGAATGCAACCAGCAAATTCCTCAGTAGTGTTAATGCATGTTGTTTGATCTCTAACCTATTGCCCTCAGAGATTATTGTCACTGCAAATCCATAAAGATTCCATCCCAAGTCCAGTTTTAAATGGCTCCTAATGTGGTCTCAAGATGGTTTCAATAACCATCATCATTTGTTTTCCTGATTCGAACACTGAAATGGCTTCAAGGTGGAAAAGTCATGGAGTACTCACTCCAAGAAAGGGATGACCTCTGAGCACCAAGATGGCTTTCAACAAGCCAGTGCCAGTAGAAGACTATCTTGCATCAGATTTCGGAATGTGAACACTTCACCAAAAATCGTTAGAGTTGTCCATGCCATTACTCTACTTTCTCAAATTAAGCCTGACTCCTGTCAGAGCTCTCATTCCTAATGGCCCCCTCAGTCTTGTGCATGGCAAGTAGCTCATCTCGTGCATCAACATCCAGGATGCAGCACAAGGGCAGTTAACATTTCCAGTGTGGCGTAATGCCTCTGGGTATTTCATAAGAATGGATTTTCAGGACACGCTTCACAGAGGAGAGGGATAGAAAGGCACTACAAACACTAGCTGGAAAGAGAGACACCGATATGTGTGGGAGGAAACAATAAAGGGACTAGCAAGGCTGGTACTGCTGGGGTGAAGGGCGTGAAGAGGAACATGGTAGGAAGAAAAAAGCCTAAGATTCAGTAAGGTCAGCATGAAAATTTTCCACTTGATTTTGTCAGAAGCTGGGGTCAAACAAAAATATTTGGTGAAAGGCATGAAATTACCTGTCCAAGGAACAGAACCTCTTTTTAACAGCAGCAGTGCTCCGATAGAACTGATATAATGTAAGTATCAAAGAACAATGCAGACATTATGAGGGATTTAAAAACTGTATATATACCTTGGCTACTGGAAACAATCCTAAGTGCATTATTAAAATGAAAAACAGACAAGGAGACAGTGCAGGTATAGCAGGAGGCAGAGAAGGAAAATTAAGGATGTCTCCATTGCTCTGTGTCTCAATAAAGAAACAGAAGGGGGGCATTTTCAATAGAAAGGGAGCAAGTGGTGTAGTAGGAAAAAAGATTACAAGTGGAGACTGGTCATGTTAGCTGTGAACTGCTGCGCAATGCAGCGTTAGTGTTTCAGTGTAGTGGAGAAGCACAATGAACTGAAAAGGGCCAAGGCTCTTGTGTCCTCGGTGGTGTCTGAATCCATGGAAGTGCAAGGCATTGCTCAACATGATGTCTCTGGCATGCAACAAGGAATCATGCAACAAGATACCATTGACAGTACTGCGTAGTGGTAGATTCAGCGGCATAAAATTAGGTAACCAGAGCAGCCTCCATCCAGCTTCTCTTCCTGTACGCAGTAATCCTAGTCAGGTCTGCCAGCACCATGAAGATATCTTGGACACCTTAGGACAAGTTCAAAGGACAGTAAAAATGTATGTGTCTGCAGCAGCATCTCAGTCGTTATCTCCTTAACCTCAATTGAGACCTGAAACACTCACATTAGGCATCTACACTGTGCACTTCTGAATTTGAATGCCCATGAATCTGGAGTTGATTTTCACTTTACATAGTTGTAGTTAATTGACATGAAGGGATTGAGCAGAGCCACCTTCCACATGTAGAAATGTAAAGATGATTGCTTTCAAATCTTCTTCAAAAATGTGAAATTGGATGAAAAAGGATAAGTGTGTACAATTTTTTAATTTATTTTTTAGAAAAACAGAGACCGGTTTGGAATTGGATTGATGTTTGGCCAACCTGTTCCCTTTCATCTCTAACTCATAATATTGTTATCTGAAACCAAATATAATGTATGCCTTTTCAAATCCTGATTTATGAATTTCATGGTTTGAAGCAAGTATGACAACTCTGGCATGTACACATAAATGAGATACTGTAGGATTTGCAGTTTGTGGGGCTATTTAAACATCGTTGATATCAGTGCAATTCCTATTTGATAGGGGTCTAGAGCATAAATGTTAAGTGGCAACTTGATTGTTTTATCTCTCCTGGTGAACTGGTTCAGGTGAGCCTTCGCTACCTATACTGAACACAGCTGCCTGAATCTAGATAGGGACATATCTTCCACAGTCTGTGCCCTTACAAGTGACAGAAAAAGGGGGCACCTAAAGCACCTTCCAACAATCAAATACAGTGCCTAGCTATTTGCAATGCCATGGCTTCCTGCAGAACACTGCTTAGTCAGAGGTCTGCTTAGTCAGATCCTTGGGCTCAGACAAATCATGGATCATTTATGAGCACTTCTTTGTTTCTCCTCGAAAATCCTTATCCCCTTAAAAGCAAAAATGAAAAAAAAGGCAAGAAGGAAATAAATCAAGGAAACTAGGAATAAGGAAGATGACAAAAAACCCCAGGAACATAGGACAGGCAGGGACCTATCATTCAGTTCAGTCATCTGTTATTGCAAGCACACTGGCCACATGATATATTTAGTAAGCTCACACAGTTCTCTCTCAAGTGCTGTTAGCATTTTGCTCGTTCTTTTCCAAATAAAAAGTTGATCCAAACCTTCTGCCTTCTGACAGCAGAGAACCCCCTTTCCCATGTAAAGTTTACCCACGGCCAGTTCATGTCTACTGGTTCTTTTGCCAACATATTCCTTAGACGAACAACTCTGGTCTGTAAATATGTCAGAGAAGTAAACATCAGTAGTGATCAGATGTGATTATATCTGATTATAAGCAGCTAATGAAGGCAGTAGTTACTAGATCCTTATGTGAGAATAGACTCACTTTTCCTACTAATGATTCTCTGACTGTATGGGATTGAATTTTCATGATTGCTATGCCTAAAACTGTACATTCAAAATAAGGTGTTACTAGAGTCCTGTACAGTGGTACAGATAGAAATTCTTTTCTCCCCTTCTGGAAATACTTTGATTTATCCCACACTACTAGCAGGCAAGTTGGTTTCAGAATCTGGAGCTAAAGATCTAGAAAACCTGTAGCTTAAGTCATCTGCAAGTCTTTCTTGTACAGGGTTCTCCAACAAAATGGGTCTTGTACAAACTCTCTTTTTTTTTTGCCTTGTTTTGACTGTCCTCTTTCAGGATGTGCTTTCATTGTCAGGTGCCATGAAACATCCATAATTTAGTTGAAGGGAGTTTGTATTCAGTCCAGTGAGGAACCAACATGTGAAGGCAAGTGAGACATGCTATGGAACATGTCACACCTGCTGTATCATCAGCAGATGTTTCTGAAACTGAAGAGTCATCTGCTTTACACCACGTGAAAGTCAGGATACCTTACAAGCTGGTGTTTTATTAAAGACCTATATATGTTTTAGACAAATATTCTGGTCTTACTCCACACTTGACTCCTCTTGTTCACTAGTTTAAAAACGAAGGCAGCCCTTCATTTAAGTAGAAATTAGAATAGTGTCTCTTTTCTTAAGTGCAGTTCTTAAGACAAGAATTTCGTTTCACACTTCCTCAGTGAGTGGCCCTTAAAACTCTAATGAAAATCTTGAGTATGTATAGAGACAGGCCATTGATCTGAGGGACATTCAAAGCAAAGTTATAGAAACTCATTATGCAAAGAGGCAAGTCATGTCTTTTTCTCAGGAGCAACCTGTTGAACTAAAAGGGAAAGATAGGCCATTTAAAAATATAGATAGCTGAGAAAAACAGAGGGTACTGCAATTACCTTTCCTAATAAAACCTTACAGACATTGGTCATTCAAAATTAAAGACTGCCTAAATTATGCTAAGGTGTTGTATTTTTTTTTACCCTGTATCAAGAGACAGACATTTCTTCACTTACAAATATATAAATTGGCAATACAACAAACCAAAAAAGTTGTCAGTCATAGACCAGGAGGAGAGAATAACTTTTATAATCTGTTGCTCACAAAAGGAGAATGCTACCTTGGACATGTACATTAGCCAGCCATTATACAATGTTCACCACTCTTCCCAGATGGGGAGCTGTTAATTTTCATGGGTTAAAACAAGTTTCATCTCCCTGGATTTGCCTATATGCTATGATGACAAGTGCTTGGCTTCTCAGTGTATTTTTTTTTTTAATGCTTACTGTAATGTATTTGTTTTCTGGTAAATTTACACAAGACAGTATAAAAATAGATTCTACATGACAGAAGTTGTCAAACTGCAATACATGAACATAAAAATACATTTTTCCAGGAGTACGTATATCATGTTCCTAATTGTAAAAATGTTTGTCCTGTGAGACTTTGCTAGTAAATATCTCAGCATGTCCATATACTGTATGAAATTCCAGCTCCTTTGTGGTTTGTCTTCACAGCTCACTTCTCAAAAAGTAGAATAGGTTATGCTTCCTATAGGTTTCATTTATAATAATGGTTTGATATAGAGGAAAGAAGAGGCATAGAGGAATTTAGGTGGATGATGGATGAATATGGAGCAATTTGGCTTCTGTGAAATGAATAGCCACCACTGAGGCACGGATTTCATGGTACAATTGACTACATTAAGGTTAGGTGACATCTCACCAGTTTTTGTTAGTTTTACAAACCCTTGACTGTGGCATCCTAAAGTATTCCTATTCCTATTCCTATTCCTATTCCTATTCCTATTCCTATTCCTATTCCTATTCCTATTCCTATTCCTATTCCTATTCCTATTCCTATTCCTATTCCTATTCCTATTCCTATTCCTATTCCTATTCCTATTCCTATTCCTCCCTTTACAAATATTTAAAACACCATCTCCCAGCATGGTAACAGGCAAACCAAAACTGTCCCACTGGACCTGCTCCAAGCTTCACCCTGTCCAGCAGAACGTCTCTGACAACAGCAGGCATTCAAAACCCCAAAGATGTGTCAAAAAGTTCCCAGTGGGCAAATACAGAATAAAGTCCCTTGCATTGTCTTGTTGCCTCCTTTAACAGTTAGAGATTGGCTTAAGACCCAAAGCATGACATTTAAGTCAATTAAGTATTAAACAAAAAGTGGAAGTACAAGCTCTGAACATTATTTTTAATTCTTGGAGAACACCCAGCACACAGACACATGGAGTGGGCTGATGCCAGGGCCACTCGTACAAGCAAAAGTCTTTCCATTTGCTGTCCATGGGCTCAAGAGCAGGTTTGACATTAACCTTTTGGATATGTAGAGCAGACCCAGGCCACTGCACAAGCAAGGGGGATTTAGTGCCAGCAATGCTCTGCTTCTGTGTATATTTGTGAAACACCTCTGAGTTGTGTTGTAAATGTTAATTAGTGCAGCTGACCAATGATTTAAGGAACCATAAGTGATGAAAAAGGGAAATTTATTAGTATGTACATACTCAAACCCCTCCTCTCTGTTGGATTTACAATCAGAGGAGCCTGGACAACTACTGGATAATGTGTTTCCATTGCTCTCTGTGAGGTATTTATGATATATTTACAGTAGCCACTCATTGTTCATGAGCTTTTTTTCTTGGCAAACTTTTATTTAATAACCCCTAATATCTTCAGTCACTTTCACACAGAGTGTGCTTGCTGAACTAATGCCTTATATTTCCTTCTGAATAGAAACCACTCCTGCCCAGACCTTGTGCAGCAAGGGATTTGAGTGCAGTAGACAATTTCAAAGACTGCTCTTTCTATTTAACAATCAGTGCATTAGGCTAAAATATTCACACAGATGCACTAGCAATTGAAAGGGTGTGCGGTGTAGTGACAAGGTCCTTCTGTTACCTGGACTGTAGAATGATGAATGAGCATTAGTGGAATATTCTTTTGGCCTTTAGGTTTACCTTGATCTTCTCACAGAATGCAAATTGACATTATACCCACATTTCTATAGTATTTATTACTGTGGTCATGATGTGAGGGCTTTTTTCAATATGAATAGTGTAAAAGGGGAAACATAGTACTGCAAAGAGGCATTATTGTGCAGGGAATGTATAAACAGCTGAGAAGAATAGAGCGACATGCTCATAATGGAAACTGAAAGCTCTTCATTTTGTCGTGATTGTCTACCCTTCCTTTTTAAACAACCTCCCTTTTTCCTAGCTATCAATACAAAGTTCTTTTTGGTAAAATGAAGTGTATTCATGCTGCCTGAAAGAAGCTTTTAAAGTTGATCTGTGCCCACACAAAAGGGAAGCAGTGTTTGAGCACATCAAGTTGAGGAAGCAAACTTGGTCAATGTTCATTACTCATGGCTTGACACTCTGAGCCTCCATATCATTTTGTGAAGAATCAGATAAACTTTCCTCGTGATAAACAACTGAAATAATTTTTCTTAGCTGTCAAGTCCTTTTCTCCCATTTCCAGCCTGTTCTCACACTCTTCCCAGCTCGTAAAAGCAACTGAGCACAGCTCTCTGGACTGATAAATGGGCTCCTTTCAATTGGTGGCAGGCTTCAGGAAAAAGAGATAATCCTGGATAATGTGGACACAGTTTTCATTTCATGTCACCCAATTAAACTGCAATTATCCGGAGTGCAACAGCAGAAAAACTGGAAAGAATGGTTGGAGAATGAGGAGCCCTGGCTCCCTGGGACTCTTTATACTACACACATTAGCCTAGATTTGTTCTATTCTGATAATAAAGTGCCAGTCTAAGCACTTAGCAGCACAGAATGAGAGACAGACCAGCTGCAACCTGTAGCTCAGAATGAAATACTATTGCAAGTGCTCTGGGAAACATCACTTCAATCCAGAGTAACTTTCTGGGATATTATTTGCATCAGGAATCCAAAGCCCTGTGCTGTGGTTAATTACAACCAGAGCAATATGGTCAGGAGGTGCTCTGAACAATGCAGAGAGGTTCAGATTACAGGTAAAACAAGGACAAAAAAAAGCCTTTTCTTAGCATGACTCACAGTAGCACTGCAAGCCAAAATAAAGCAGATATCAACCATTTTATTATGAAGGCAAACTGCATTAACGTCTCTTATCTCTTCAGCATTTTGGCTGAGATCTAGGGCAGGGTGAATTTAATATGTTAATATGTCTTATTAAGTTACCGCTCTTGCAGTAAAATAAACTGGATAATCTAACAGATCTATTTTATCTCTAATTACCATGATCCTGGTAAACTGCAATTAAATAAACAGATGGAGTTTCTAAGCTTGTGGCCTGGTGTATGGGAACATTTTAGTAATTGAAATACATGTATTTGTTATTATTGCTTTATTTCTTTTGCCCAGCCATGTGAGTGCATGGTGTCTGTCCCATAGGCATGGGATATAAGTAAAAGTGTAAGAGATCATGTAGCTCCTGCAACTTTGCTCCTGGAAGTCTCTACTCTTTGACTTCCAATTTTAAATTCATTTACTCCTACACAAAGGACCAGGTGGGGCTACCCCAGGCTGTGAGGCAAGTCAAGCAATTTGGCCAACATTCCCTTTCCTGAGAGGAAAGATGGGCTTTAAGGTGCTGCACAACATGAAGACAATCATTTTTGCCTGGGCTCTCTTTGCATACTGGGGAGCAGCAGCAAAACAGAGAACCACTGTTTTCAGTGGCCACACCTGAGGCTGTGTGCAAGTTCCTGTGCCGGGGGTGTCAGTGCATCTGCCACATATAATTGTGCAAAGGGAGCAACAAGGGTCAGAATTTTCTCGGTCAGACTCAGAGCTCTCCATTGCGATTGTGGGAGGCTCTTAGGTATCACTTTAGCCCTCATCAGGCACCAGACTTCATGGGTTTTGTGTAAGCCAATATCAAGTGATAAACTATTTTTGCAATATTTTTTGTTAGCAAGTTCTGTAACAGGAAAGTGGGTGACACTTTCTCAGGAAAGACAAAGCAAATCTGAAACTGTGCAGTGATGAAGGGCAACCAGTTCCCAAAGAAAGCACAGCTATTTCATAAGCAGTTAGTTTTTGGACTGGAAATATTCTGGTTTACCTGAATTTTTCAGTTTGGCCCTATATCCAGGTTTTTATCAAATGGAAAATTGCACTTCCCCATCCCACCTGGGAAAATCCCAGGTGCAGAAGGATTTGGATTCTTCAGAGATGTTAATAAAATTGGGATTTCCCTGTTTCCAAAATAATACCATGCCTCCCACGCTCTTTATTCCATCTCTTCACATTCCTACCTGAAGCAGGTTCTGGGCTGCTTTGAAGACTGCTTTTCTGTTTAAGACTTTAAAGCTACCTTGTTCCTCGTGGAGTGTATTAAAATAGTAAAAATCTGCACGTTAATGTGAGAAGGAGCAGTACAGTGGAAAGGGGCTGTGGCAGAGGTATGGTCACTCACACCTGCAGGTGATATAAATGGAGTGGTTCAGGTCCTCCACGAAGGGGTGGACTTTATACCAATAATCATTTTAAAGTGTAGCAACTTTCTTTTAACCATTTTGTGGTCTCAAGGAGCCTTAAAGCTACTGTCCTACAAAGAAGGACAGTCAAAAGCCCTAACTGGGTGTTGGTTTACTGGCAGTAACTAAGATAGCATGATTATAAGGAACAAATGCATTTTATTTTTGGAAGTTTCATCTAGGGGACAAGGTCAGATGGCCAGTGATTTGGTTTTATTTGAAGCTGCCAACCTTTTTCAAAGCAAATCCCAGCATTCCAAAGATGACCAGGACTGAAGAAGTGAGGGGAACCTATAGGAGGTGCAAAGACTGCTGTGCCCTATGTAGGTAAAGAAAGGTGATTTTATTTGATTTAAGGAACAAAGTTTGGGCAGCAAAGCAAAATAAATCAATCTCTGATGGTTCTAGGAAGAAAAAGGTCAAATGGTTGAGCAATGTTAATCACTTGTCATGCTGAGACCTGTCCTGGTGAGCATGTCAAGACATTGATCTTATTAAGTGACATTTATCTAAGTAAACCCAGAAATTAGGTCTTGTATAACACAGTATAGTACATTAGTCTTTTAGCAGAGTACAGAGAGTGCACAGAAAGAATTAGCATTGTGCATTTACAGCATACAGTGAGATGTAATGGAGAATGATGGTGCATGGACTCATTACACCCCTTATGCCAAGGCAGCGTGCATGTACCCAGTCCTTTCCCAAGCAGATCTGCAGTCCAAATAGGCAAGAGAGACAAACTCAGGCAAAACACCATGACTTGCTGGGCACAGAACCTGGGCTTTCCAGCATTTAGCTCAGTTACCTCCCACGAACTAGACAGTGATGGGTAGGAGATCTGCATATCAGTCACATAACTGTTTTATCACCTATTTTCTTATCTTGGAAATAGAACAAGAACGTAGGATTATCCAAGCCAGATGCTGACTTCATTTACAGCTAGGGAGCAAGAGGAGTCACACCTTCATAAATGTTTCTATTTCCTCATTTCTTTCTCCAAAGGGAAAAGCTATCATGTGCTAATCCTCAGGAGATGTTACTAGGTGATATTTTTAAACCCCTTAAAAAATATATGTATACCATATAAATGCATATATTTTTTAAAATATATGATACCTCATATGATTTTTCATTCCTGTGTGGGAAAGGCAGTTGTGCATTATAAGGGACTAGACTTTAAAGGATTGTAATCTCCACGTGATGCTTCTCTCCATTTCTACCTATTTGCAACTTGTTAGAAAGAAACAGAAACCCTGGGATAGCTGCAATTTACCTCCTGTGCCCTGTAAATTGTTCTGGAAGGAGAAATACTAACTTCTCAGGGTGTAGCTTTACCAAAATATCAACATGTAGTTTTCATAAGATCTTCGTTAGCTGATGGCATTTTGCTTGATTACCAGCAGTCATTGTTTCCCTCAGAAAGGAGCAGTGTCAGATAATTTCACCCCCTGCTTTCTCTTTGGTTGCACAGTGGCCAGAAACAGGAATTAGAGACCCCCAAACCAAGCGGAGGCCAGGGCTCTGAATGGAGCAGCTCTGTCTGAGTCTCATGCTAATGAGATCAGGAAGGGAGGAAATGCTGAACTCCAACCCCGGGCTGCCAAGCAGCCTGCCCCTGCCTCAGCAGTGGGCAGAGCCAGCTGGGAGCGGGAGGGTCCTGAGGTACCCAGGGGATCAGGATGCTACTCAGCTGGCAGGAAAGGGAGCAAGACTTTTGCTTATCTTAATAGCTTCTTTTGTTCAGGAATCACAGTAGCAGCCCTTATTTGCAAACTTGGATAAGTATAATGCACTCTGAGCTCTTGCACAGGTGCTGGGCACTAGGGATTTTTCTCCCTGCCTGCACAATGCCTGCTTTTTGTTCCAGGGCTGCAGGAAGGAACTGGAAAGACTCAGTCAGACAAAAGTGCTGGCTGCACATTTGGCCAAAGTGTTGACTGGCTTTTGTTGCTGTGTACATGGTGCCATCCATGAGCCCAGCGATGATGACCTAGAAGGTGATTTAACAATGAGGGTTTCTTTTGGAGAATATGTCAACTATTGTAGAAATTTGCACATTCCCAATGAGACTGACTGGTTCCAACAGATAATTGCCTGGCAGTCTGTCATGATAGCTGTGTAGATAAACAGTATATTTTATTCCCTTCCTTCAAAAACGTAACAAAGGAGGCAAAAACAGGACCTGGACTTAATCCTGTAGGGATTAAATAAAACAAGAGTGAATCATAGTAAGATAGAGAACTTTAGAAAAGCAACACACTCTTGTTGAGCCATTGAGAACACAGTGGGAAGCTGTGTTACTGAACTCACATGGGTTTATACCACCTCAATGCAACTTTGCTGACTTTCTTTGAGAATCTGTTATTCAACTGTTTCTGTCTTCAGTAAAGGTTGCCTGCCAAATATGATGTTTTCCTTCTCTCTCTCTCTCTCTTTTTTTTCTTTTTTTTTTTTCTTTTTCTTTTTTCACTCCAGTTGTGGTTTACAGCTTGCCCACATCCACAAGAGAAGGTGATTGATGTTGCCATATGTTGGTTACTGGATGTAATACTGTCCAGTTCATGGACAACATCCTTTTCTTCTTAAGGATCTGCTGTCCCCCAAGTTCATTGGGTGCTGAGAGACTGCAAAACTCAGGATGTTGAATATCTGAGAATGGAGACAGACTTACAGTATTCACCTCTTCAAAATGGCTGGGACACTTGTGGATTAACAGTTTGAGGAACCTCAGAACATGTGGCTTTGTATTATGCTGGCGCTTCTACACAAGTTTTTTTCTTTTTTTCCTGTGTTTACCTCTACTTCAACTTAGGAGATAGAGCAGTCCACCACACATCATTTCGGATGAAGTTAATTAGCCCACTGTTAGAATACTTGAAACTAAGTCTAACCTCATACACAAATGTAGTCCCTCCTGTTAAGATTACTAGAAAGCTAACAAGATGCTTGGAGCAAAATAAGTCCTCACGGTTACTAAGCACATCTTTCTCCAATAAGAAAGGAAGAAGGATCCAAAATATCCTCAAGTTTCTTGCTGTCTGCTTAGTTATGATTAGTGACCTTCTTCTGGTAGATGTTTCTTCCTTTGTGCATAAGGCCATCGTCATAGTAACTACTCTCAAACATTTCTACTGTGATAAATTCAGGTATCCTCCATCAGTGCTGAGCAACTTTTATGCTACAAATTTATAAATAAATGTATTTGCCAGTGTGATCAATGATGGATAATACATATTTTGCTTAATTATTTTAAATTATGGTATTACTATGTGCTTGTAATATAGATTATTGAAAGACATTTTTTTCCTTTCTGGAAGCATTAATGGAAGACTTCATTTGTGTAAAGTTTCATTCCATCAGACTTTGCTCCTTGAAAAAATGTCAACAAGCTAACCATTTTCTTATAAGAGAAACTGGAAAGCCAAATACATTTCCTCATTCTTAATGTAAATGTGGAAGGTGACATAGTGATACATAACTTTCCCAAACCAAGTTACAATATTTTATTACAAGAAAAGCAATCAAAAAATAGCTCTGTTAAAGGAAAGTATTTGAGAAGGGTGGGAGATGTTTTTCCGACTTTCTTTGCAAGAAAGATAGGAATTGTAAGCCAAATGACCCATGGTGGCTTTAGACTGTAGTTGATAATTTTAACTCTTTCAGGATCTAGAGGACCAAATACAATTTTCTTTCCTGCCTAAAGATTTGAGAAAGCACCTTTCACAGAGATACATCAATACTTCAATTTATGAAATACAGAGTTTGTTTCTTACTCTCTCCCATGGATTTCTTCTTCAAAATAATTTAAATAAATATATGAATACTGGGGCAAGATGTGGACCCTGGTGGTCTTCATTTGAGTTATGAGGCTCTCTGGTTGTGGTCCAGTAACCACAGTTCCTCAGCTGGGAAAACATTTAAGCAGTCTTCCAGTGTGCGAGTAAGGAGGACTCTATGACGGATGAATTAGTGGGGAACTGGGAATCAAAAAATCAATAACTTGTACAGACTTAATTAGGATCTTGTTGCAATGCTGGAATGTAGAGGGCTGCCTACCACTGGATTTTATGTTCATCTGACCTCACAAATCCAGAGAACACAGTGGTGCCTTGTCTTGCCTTTAGCATCAAACTGAATGGAGGTCCACCAAAGCATCCACCCCGCTACTACCTGACAGCTGCATGCCGCAGGCAGCGGCAGCCGCGGGATGCTCGGCACATCGCTGTGGTATGTATGGGAATGAATGGCAACTGGAGTTGTTGCTGCTGTTTTTATTTTGCCTAGTTGGCAGAGGTCTCACTATTCTTTAGCTGTTGAATTAGGATGATGTAAGAGGCCCGGCACTATGCTAAACACTCCACTACAAGGTTTATCAGAAAAGGCTGCCTGTCTTAAGAGTGTTACCCAGGATCACAGAGAAATACCAACAAATTTTGTGGGAAGTCAACAAGTTCCTGGGCTGAAGGAGTGAGTTAGTTCCTAATCCTCTGTGACTCTGGATGATTGCTATTCTGTTGGTTGACCATGCTGTATCTGTGGCAAGGCAACCTTGTGTATGCACCCACGAAGGCCATCTGATGCACGCCAGCAGCTATGCACATCTCTCCTCTCTGGGTTGCTCGTCCCAGGAGTTTCTAGAACACGTTGTTAAATCCATATGCTTGAGCTGTCAGGCAGATGCATCCACCCCCATATGACCCTGGCTTTTTGTAAAGCAAGGAGGAATCTTGTTTGGGTGAGTGCATCAAAAACAGGGGAGCTCAAGTGCTGGTTGTTATTAGCATACCACACTGAAAACATGCACTGCCTCAGCCTTGAGCCCTCCAAGATACCAGGTCTGTCACAGTGGTTGATAACTCCCATTCTCAGGGGTCATTCCCTGGGTCTCACGCTGACTTCCTGCATGACTTCCGTTACTGAGTATCTGCATCATTTCCAAAAACTCTTTTGAAGGGCCTTGAAAATGTAAAACTGAATAACTCATGCAGGGCCAAATTCAAAAATCAGCAAGTCTTCCCACCACCACTGGTGGCTGAGACAGGAGTAGTCCCTCCCCTGGTTCAGATGTCTTGCTTCCTACTCCCAAAGCAGGCTCTAATTAGCTGTGCCACATGACCTAGCCTCGAGCTGAATCCTGTACCAGCCCAGCCTTGCCCAGGCTCTGCTTAATTTTGTTTGTTCCAGGGTTGCAGTTGTCTCATGTGGGTGTATTATCAGCTCCTCTGCCCTATTGTTTGCAGCCGATGTGGAGGGCTGTGTGCTGCAGATGGAGTTCCTCGGGAGATTAATGATGTGCTGAACAATGCCTTGTAGTTGATACCCTCTTGAACTCTGACACCTGACACTGGACACCTTCAGTAAGAGTCAAGGGCTCAGCAAGTAAGCAAATTGCAGCTAGATAGTGATTTCCCCCAAAGTACCTTCTTTGAACAATAACACTTCTTTGGCATGTTTCTCACAGGTAGCTTTGCTTTTACTGGTTTTCACATAAATGCTGAAGAAGAGGTTGTTTTTAAGTTATACATAGAAAAATCGTTTTGAACTCTACCAGCTGGTGCCTCTGGCCCATCTCCCTTAGAGATGGGAGAAGTAGGTAATTTAGGGATTTGTAAAAGTTTGTTGCAACTCCAGTCAAGAATACAGACAAAAGCACCAGTTCCATTTTCTCTTTTAACAGGGCCTCCCTGGGTGTCAACTGTCCTGCCTGAGGACATGCCTTAAAGTAGTTATCAATGCCCCAAGACAGAGAGGCTCGAGACACGAGCCCTGCTCAAGTGGCATCGTGTGCTCCCGCTTGCTCTCCCCGGGCCGGCCCTCCCCGTCCGTCAGGCACTGCCCTTTGGTGACACGAACCCCAGGGCTGGGAAGGCGCTGGGCATTGTTAGCACTGTTCCCTACAGTAGATTGGCAGCCAGGAGTGCCGGGGAATGACAGGTCCCATAATGCACCCTCATCGCGAAGATGGAGAGCGTCACCTCTGTAACATTCCCAGCTTTCATTAGGCTGAATGCAATTGTGCTAGGTTTAATTTTTGGAGTGTTTGCAGTTTTTCCAGCAAATAGCTGTTTGAACACAGTGTCCCCATTATATCACCACAGTCAAAGAGAGGAAAGATAAAGGCATTGTGCAAAGTTTCTGTGGCTTTGCAGACAAGGATTTATGTACTGGAGAACTCTCATCTGGCAGTCAATTTGCCTTTGTCTTTCAAAGTAGTGGAAGTATCAAGGGAGTATGCCCAAGAGTTTTATTTGCTATTTACCAGATTACTGAAGTATCGGGCATCTTTAGAACTGTTGTAAAGACAAATGCTTTCAAAATGATTTTGCAAACTTCTACTGAGGCTGAGGGGAGAGGCAAGTGAAACCCTTGAAATGCCGTCCTTTGGATTGCTAGAGGGGTGCATGATTGAGGAAGGAACTTGAGACTGTACAATTTCATGAGTTTAAAATGTGGTCTGTCTGTCCAACATAGAGAGAAAAGAAAAAATGCATTTACCACTATCTGCTTTAGAGGGATAAGCATGAAAACAGTTTTCTCCAGAAAATGACAGTTTCTGGCTAGTGAATATATGGATAAACTGAGGGGTTTTTTTAAAAAAATCAACATTTTATAAACAGGCAATGATGAGATTCACTTGCATCTTTCTTAGAGGCTGTAGTCAGTTTCCTGCTTAGCTTACAACAAGCGAGAAATACTGCAGTTAATGGGATTGGTCCTGGCTAACGTTTTCCCTCTACATCTTCTCCTATTTGCTTCTTACTGACATAGCTAAAATTGTAGTGAAGACAGAGCCTGTAAGACCAGACTTTATTGTCTGAAAGCAGAACTGAATGGTATTCATCCAACACTCCTTAAAGTGGGTGAGAGCTGAAGGGAAAGCTGCTTACAAATATTTGTAATTTAGCGTTAAAATCAAATACAGTACTGGAGAGCCTGCACTATAAATACCTTAGCCACTCCAGACAACCCCGGGATTTATGGAACAGTTAGCATTTCTAACATGTTAATTAACTGAAATAATGCATAAACCAAAGTGATTCCCATGATGTCACAGGAAGAAATCAGATCAGAAGCCATTGAGGAATAAAGGCCTTTATACCAGAATAAAATATGACCCACTGATTTAGGGTTATCAATAGAGTCCAGTAAATACCCTGGAATGTCTAACTAGCTTGAAAGACTACCAGTGCCTGAAGCTAACATCTGCAAAGTTCCAAAAAAAAAAAAAAAAACCAAAAACAAAAAACCCACCTCAATGTCTGGCATCCATAAAGTTCTTTTAATTTCTGATTCCAGGTAAAATATTATGTGAAAGGCCACTTCTGTATCTTGCCTTGATAAATCCAAGAACTGTGAAGTCTCTCCTTCAACAATTCTTATCTTGTATGGGAGATGTGAGACTAACCTGCTGGGTTTTTGTTATCTCGTTTGAGGGGAAGTTTCCTAGCTTATTCTTTCACAGGTGTAGGTGGTGTCTATGTTTCTGAGGAGCTGGTTCTTGGCTAGATTACTGAACTCGCCTCAGGCCATAATCCACATTGCACCATATGACTCCTTTTAAGACACAATTTTAAGGAATTTCCTTTGACCAAGTGGACCCTCCCTAATGTAACACGAACCTTTCTCCTCCCGGTGCCAGGAAGGAGCAGCCCATTGTCCTCCTTTAGAAAAGAGCAATGATTCTGCTGGAAAGATCACCTTTTTGATGCACCACAGGCTGCATTTCAGCCTGATATGAAGCAGACATCATGAAATACACCAAAGGCCAGTGTAGTGTCAGTGCTGCTATTACTTCAGTCTTCCACACTGTGCTGACATTTTCTTCTCTTTGCCTGGGAGATTCTTTTTCCTGGGAAAGAGATGAGCAGGAGAACATCAACTCCACCATTTCCCTGCATAGCTAGTGAAGCTCTGCTCTGGTACATAGAGTGCTTTCAACTGGATCAGTGCAGCAGCCACTGAACCACCCTACAGGCATCTGCAAAGCATGAGCAGAAGGTGTAAGAGAGCCAAGGAAAGAAACCAAGCCTTTGGTTTATGGTGCTGGTCTGAGGCTCAGGAAATGTGGGAGACCTGCCTGAGTGACAGACCTTCATTGCTGATTTAGCCTCAGCATTACACTGTCTGTCTGTACATCCTTCTCTGCCCTCTGCTCATGTTGCTCCTGTTTACTCTCTCTAGGGTATGTATACGTGTCATGGGGGCACTGATTACATCGCTCTCTGTGGTTGTAGGGGCTTGGTGCTGGGGTGGATCCCTCTGGATACCCCCAGTAAAAGCAAATAATAAAGACAGCTGTGGTAGGTTATTTGGCATGTAATTTTGAGGAGAGAGACATGTACTAGATATTCTAAAAATATCTATATTTTAAACTGCAATATCAGAACTCTCTTCTTCCAGAGCACACCCTCAGTCCTTAGGACTACACTCTCAGGACATCCTTGTAATAATGGCAATAAATTTTTGCTGCTATGAAATAAGATGTAATTATTGTCACATTTTTATGTATTTTGGATCAAAAAAATTAACTACCCATCATCAGGGCAGAGCTGCCTCTGTGGCATAAGGTAATTTAATACTATAGAATTCTCTTCTCCTCGGACATTGATTTTCCAAGTTTCTGCCTGGAAAATGTGGTGCTTTGGCAAAATTTAACTGCAGATTTTTATCACAGACATGTTTACAAAGACCTACATCTGTATATGATGCTACACCTGTATGTCTCATTCCAAATTTTCATAATAAAAATTTTTAAAATAATCTGCTTCAAATAACTGCTTGAGATGAAAACTGCCTGAGTTTGGCTAAAATACAAAAAAAGGTGTTTCAGGGCTCTTGCATGTCTATGTATATTTATTTATATATATACACACACATATCTCAATACATACACACATGCTATATGAATACTATGCTATATGAAAGTAAAAGAGCACTTTCTGCCATGGGTTCAGAAATGCAAGGAATATTAAACAGATGGAAACACTAATTTATCCTTTCTGGACCAACTTTAAGGCAGTCTGCATTTCCTATCCTCTGCTGTTCAGAAACAATGCCAAAAAAGAAGTTCAAGAAGATCTATATTAAACTTCAGCTGTTTATCTGTCTCCTCTCTGGACTTGACCCAGGTTGAACATATCTTACACAATTAAATTATTCTAAGACCTTACAGCCTGGTGTATGCAAATGGATGTCCCCTATATAAGGCCCAGAAGTGAAGAGAATACAAAGTTTATACTTAACTTTCAGTAGGTAGGTAGGTAGGTAGGTAGGTAGGTAGGTAGGTAGATAGATAGATAGATAGATAGATAGATAGATAGATAGATAGATAGATAGATAGATGTGCTTTGCTGAATAAGGCTTTGCCCAAGAACATGCTTATTTCTGATTCAGGGGCTTGATCCCGTCCATTCAGTGGAACCTTTAGATGAAAGCAATAAAAACAACAGAGGCATTCATCCCTGGCCCTTTCTCCCAAAGATCACAAAGAAGCCATGATTGTCTAGGTAAGAACAAGTTTTATTTCACCAGAATAAAAAGCAAAGCTTATGAGAGCCTGTGTAACATGTGCCCACAGCACTAAGCACATAGCAGTGCCACTGCCCTGGGCATTTCTCCTTGGTCTTGGGCCCTCATGGGATCAAACCTCACACACGTGGAACTGGCTAAGTATGGAACCAGCATGTTTGTGACTTGGTCTCAATTCAGCATGAGTATACCATAAAGGGTACAGTTGTGAATACTCATAATTTCTACAGTCTTTTCTTCAAAGCCTTCTTTGGTTTTGGTTTGGGTTTTTTGTTTGTTGGGGTTTTTTTTGTTTGGGTTTTTTTGGGGGTGGGGGGAGGGAGTGCAGCAGGGAGAAGGATGTTGGCATTTGTTATTTATTTTCTATCTCAGCTCCATTTCTTTGGGAGATACTTACATTGTCCTCTTAACTATCTGGGCTACTGTAACACAAGTCTTGGCTATGTACTAGAATGGAGAATCTGGTGTTGCTGCAGCACAAACAGCAGGTACCAGCACTGTGCTATGATTTACCCATTACTTGGTCTTGGAATCATAGGACCTTTTAGGTACGAAAAAAAAACCTTTCAGATCATGGAGTCCAACCACTGACCCAGCATACCAAGTCCACCACTAGTCCACCATGTCCCTAAGTGCCATACCTGCACATCTTTTAAATACCTCTGGAACTAGTGACTCCACTGTTAGTGACTCCCCCAGTTGGCAGCAAGAAAGGGACTGACCTGCAAGGCCCCATGTGTCAGTTTTTGGTGGGACTTTAGGGTGCTGATGGAGCCAGAAGTGCAGCTGGAAGTAGAATTCTTCCAAGGTTAATTTTGCAAGGGTTAGGCTGTAAAAATACAAGCCCCAGCTGCAAAGCATGTCTGGGGGAGTCAGAATGTGATGATCCTTTCCTCTCTCCTCCACAGATCTGGAGACAGAGCATAAACCAGGTTCTCTGTTTCCACACAGCACTTTTCTGATCCCACATAACCAAACCCATGCTTGGCAAGGCGGGAACAAATCAGACATCTTTCCATCTGGAAAATCACCATCCTGCCCTTCATGTGTGGGAGGAGGTGAAAGGAAGTATCAATTTTCTCCTCACCATCAGCGAGCCCTGATAAACATGTAGTTTGGCAGCCTGAATGACAAACTTCTCATGGTCTTTTGTAGTAGTCAGCAAGCAGAAAAGTACAAATGTCCTCCTGCTGAAAACCCGAGGATCTTTGCCTTGGGAGGGTGAACATGCTACCTCTTGGGCTTGCCTTTCTCTAAAAGAAAAATATGTGGTGCTAGTCAGGGGAGCAGCCAGATCTGGAAGGCTGTGTGGTGGTTTTGGCTCACTGAAGAAAGCCAGCATCTGGTTCAGCTCTGTTTCAAAGTTAAAATTTCTTAAATGGAGCCAAATATTTAAATAATATTAATAATTTTATTTCCTGAATATTTACTATTCTATATGGTGAAATGACTTCTGTACCTGCAATAAAGGGCTTTTAGGGCTTGTGAGCTGCTCAGTCTCTCTCTCATTTACACAGTTATGCAAGCCAACTATTCACTGCATGGCACATGGTTTTAGCTACACATTCACTGATTAATTAAAAGTACTGCTTTTAAGAGAGGAATAGGTTTTGGTTTGCTTTTTTGTTAGTTACTGCCATAGTAACCTCTGTACTAAAATACTGAGTGCTAAGAAGTAATAAAAATTTATGAAATGCATGCAAACTCAATAAAATATTAGTTAAAAATTTATGACATGGTATGTCATTTTGTGTCAGGATGCACACAAACACTGTTCAGAGGTATTTGGGGGCTGGGAGAAAATAATTCTAACATATTTGTGGAGCCAGTACTCAATGCCAATTTCCACTAATTAGCTGGCATTCTCTTTTTTTCAAGTGGGTGGGAGTTTTGTAAAACCTTTTCAGGCTTCTCTCATGTTGGTGAACACCCTACGTTTGAAGCTACCTGAATTTCTCCAAAGGGTGTGGTATGTGTGTAGTGTTTGGAAGGGGAATAGAAGACCCAGTGAGATCCTCATGTTTATCTCACAAGAGGGCATCTCAGGCAATCATCTCCTCCTGAATGTCTCCAAGATCTCCTTTCCCTTGGCAGTGCCAGAAAAGTGTGGTTAGCCTAAGTGATCCTGGTAATGAGAGCTGCTCTCAAAGCAGTTTACCCCAGAACAAGGAAATTTTGTGATTTTGCCATCTACAATATCAGGAACTGAGACAGGTCCGTTGTTTTTTTTGTTTTGGTTTTTTTTTTAATATGGAATTATTAAATAAAAATTCAATGGTTAAGTTGATTGCTTTCAGACCTCTCCAAATTGTCTGTGGTGACAGTATGATGGCAAGTCTTTCACTTCCCAGAGATCATCCTAAGCAGAGGGCTGGTGATGGCAGGAACAGGAGACAGAGCGGGAAAGTTCCCACCCGGTTTGCTTCCAGAGTAGATTGTCCTGAAGTCCCCAGCTTCAGAAATAGCACCCCACAGCAGAAGCCTATGGGGGAGGCAAAGGCCCCTTTCTGGCTGGGAAGAAATACCCTCCCAGAGCAGCAGCTTTGCCATACCTTCCTTCCCAAAATTTGCCACTGACTAGTTCTGGCAGCATTCTTCTCAGTTTTCTGGCTTCTCTGACTCCTGTTCATAGGTTCCTTGTTCTCCCTACGTATTACACAGTCAACTCCCAACTACCCGTGGGTGGTTTATCCAGGTGGCTGATAAACCATGGATGTGGGGATGCAGAGCCAGCTCAATCTAGCCAAGGTTATTATCTCCTCTGTAGTGTTGCTCAGCTGCTGTTTGGGGCAGCTGTGACTCAGGAAATGGAGCAGTCAGCTCTGTACCAGGATGAGATCAGCCTAAGGCGCCTGGGTATGCAGGGAGCCAGATGGGCTCACCCTGCTTTGCCTCCCCTGCCTTGTGCACAAGGGGGATGCAACTAGAGACGTTCCTGCATGGACTCAAGATCATGGACCTGAGCCTCTGTGAGGCTGGCTGACCCAAGAGAATTCCTGAGGATTTCCTGAGTGGGTGCTGGGACCCCAGTGCTTTTTGCTGTGCCTGTGCGAATTTTGTTCACCGTGCCTCCCTTCAGCACCTACATTTGCAATCCCTGCATGACTTGCAGAGCAATTCAGTGTCTCAGCCCGAATTGAGGCCATCTGCTCCACAGCCCATGTTAAGCGGTTGAGAATCTCACACACTGAGAGCTCTGTGGGGCTCCCCATGGTGGACATTGGCACAGGATTCAATTGGAAGTTTGTTTTTACTGCTGCTATACAGTAAATACGATTTGAAAATTTTTGGGAAAACATATTTTTAACTCTCATTCTATTCTCTGTTCTCCCATTTCCTTTTTTTCCTTTTTTTTTCTTTTTTTTTCTTTTTTCTTCTTTTTCTTTTATTTTTTTTTTCTCTCTTTGAAGGACAGGAAATGTGCATTGATCCTAGAGTAAAATACCAATTTAAAATATCAGAGTCAGACGTGCAGGCCAGAGCAGATGCTGACTACTCATAGAGCACTTGCATCTGGATATATTTAATATTATGTCCTCACATTTTTAGGCTCAGTTTTTACGCTTGTCAGCAGATTACTTATTTCCCAAATGTGGTATTTCTGGATTGGACCTGACAGTGGTGGCACAATGCAGGAAATCTACTTTGGGAGCATGGCATGCTCAAGCCATGTGACCCGCAAGTTAGGCTCATGGAGTGATATAAGGAAAAAATATGCACAAACCAGGCATTTCAAACCACATAGCCAGGAAAAACATAGGTCTGTTTTTATCAATGAGTGTCTGGGCTGCCTTCTGGCTGCATGGCTTGGAAATTTTCTATTTCACCCCAGTGCCCAAAGGTGACCTCAATGTTTTCAAGAAGAGCAGAACAAATAGCTGATAGAAAAAGGAGTTAAAGTAGCCTTACTGAACAAATAAATTGGCAAGTGTATCTAATAATTGCATGGGTTCAGCATTTTTCTGCGATAAATGAGTAAACTTTAAATGTATCTCTGAGATGTGCTATCACAGGCATTGCCATGGGCAAGTTTTATCCAATGATGAAACAGCAAGGCCTTGTGAGATAAAGATGATAGAAGGGGTACTATCAGGTGGCAGCTGGGTAATTACAACTCTCTATTTGGGCTCTGTGGTGATGCTGCATGTGATAAGTGGAGAATAATGAAGGAAAAGGAGTAGTGATAATACAGGAGCTAAATGGTAGAAAATAGCCTATCATAGCCCAGAGCCCTCTGAGTGCCTATGGGGACTTTGAACTATCTTCTTCAGTTTTCAACCACAGAAAAAATACTCTCTCTTTCTTCTTCCTTTGCTAAATTTATGTCTGGTGGGACAAAAGGGAAAACTGAAAGGAAATCAAGGGTATGTGAAGAGAATATGACCTTTGCAAATAACACTGAAGGTCACTGTGTAATTATTCTAAAATAAAAGTATCCTGTAATCTTGTCTGTAACCACAAAAGATGTAAGACCATTTTTTAATGTGATTCCAAACAGTTTTGTTGGGGATCATGGTTTAGGAAAGGTCAGCTAAAGTATTTCTAATTATATCTTGTCTAGCTCTTTGCTCAGAAGAACACAAATGCCATTTGTTGTGATAGAGTCAAATTCTGATTAAAGAGAAAAACTGTCAAAAGACAAAGTCATCACATGAAACCAAAAAACACTATTTCCTGAGTGAAAATTGACTTTTGTAGCTTTAAAAGCCCTCCTAAACAACAAGCCCACAAGAGAATAAAATATCCTGGAGCTGGTCACCAAAACATTTACCCCAGTTTGTTCCTTTTTATTTTTTCCCTACAGATAGTAACACTTACTATAGTTCTTGGTGAGATTGGCACAATTTGCCAGTTATCTGAGTAACTTTTGGTAATTTTTTTTTTTTATTCCCCTAAGTAAGACAATAGTTCCCTGACACTTCTTTCACCTGGGAGTCTGATACCTAAATGTCTCTTGCACTGGATGTGATATAGTGTGGGTGAATTTATACATGAGGGAACTCCACGTAAAATATCTGCTGCCTAAAGATAAGACAGAAATTGTTTTGCCCTTTTTTAGACGCTTAGCTAAATAGGAGTAAAAAGTGTATCGTGCATCAATCATGTATGTTCATGTCTTTTTTCTTCTTAGGTCACTGACTGCATTACCACAGACCCAATGGAACAACACAGAAGATGATGTTTCATCAGCCCATTAGCAGTATGCGGAGTGAATCTCTTAGAAGTAGAAAGATTCAAAATGAGACTCTTTTGGTATAGCAAACTGTGATATTTAAACATTAGTGAGACCAGTAGTGAAAAAAGGGAAATTTTACATAGTGTCTGGATTTGGGAGACTCGCAGCTTGTTGGTAAAGCTGAGAAAATCATACTCAGTCTTAGGGGAAAAAAATGAACCGAGCTCCTGTTCTCATCCTGACAGTACCTGACTGGAGTATGACAAAAGCATTTAAGCATTACAGAAATAAATGACATGTAATAAAATGCTTACAGTTGAATAGGATGGCTGTTTATAGGCTGAAATGCCACAACTGAATAAACAAGGAAATTCACATACACATAAGAAAGGGCTTTTTAAAGTACATACCTTATTGCAATTATTTTTATTATATTATTAAATCATAATGTCTGTGCCAAATTTTTAAAATTTCAAATTATTGCTATGTTTAGTGACTGAGACAAGTCACACCAAGTTCAACCCTTCCTCTGATTTAAAATAAAGATCTTGGTAAAAAAAATAGAGTACAAATCAGGAGTTCACGGCATGAAGAATTGTTAGGCCATCTCAGCCAGGAAGTGTAGTTTCTCATTATTGACTGACTCCCACTCTCCTGGAGTAAATAGGGTTTTGTAATGACAGAACTCATTGACCTACGAGGCCTTATTTATGAGCAGGCCACTTAGTGCTTTGGCCAGGTATGTGAAATACAGCTGTGACCATAGGACTCCCCAGTGGTACCCAAATAGTGAGGTTCCCTAGGACAGGATTCAACCCTCCTACCTTTACACACCCAAAAGTTCATAATCTAAGTTGAGTTACCCTTCCTTTTTCTTTTTTCAGTCAATGGGGAGAAACTGGCACCTTTGGAAAGAAAATTATGTGCCCTGTGTCAGACATCCAACTTAAGGAGGGATCAATTACCCTCAGGAAATACCTATTACTCCTGATGGAATACAGTGGGAGCCTGGGGTGACTGGCTTAGATATTTAACTTCTAGATAACTGAAGACAGGTAAAATGAATTTCATCCTGCCTTTAGAGGAGATTTGTGTCCAGTGAGATCAAGACAGGTCTCTATATTTGGACATTTCTTTCATTTTAAATCATGCGAAGTGCTTTCCAAACTGCAGGGGTGAATAACCTTACTGTTGTTCATCTCAGTCAGCCTGGCTTGGGTTTAACTCATCTTTGGCTACACAAAGCTTACACAGAGGTTTTCGGGTGGCCATGATGGCTCAGGTAGTCCTCTGCTCCTTCTCCTAAACCCCATCCTCCACTGATCATTTGTGTGGTCATACATTGAAGCAGGCCAGCACACTGACCTTGCTAAAAACTGAGTAGGGAAAAAAAAAATTGTCGCCTATTCTGGCTCAAATGACCATACAAACAACCATATTTGAAAAGTGGAAAAAATACCAGAAAAGCAGCATTAGGGATAGAGGTTGCTTCCAGACAGCCTCCATTTTATGCCTTCCTTTCTGTCATCTATTATTTCTTGAGTCAACACTAAAGTCCTTATCAAGGCTTCACCATCTTGCCTGGATCCCTGTAGTTTTCATCTCATCACCCACACAGCTCATCCTGTCCTGTCCATCCAGCAAAACCGATCCTCAGGGTGGTTTTGCTCATCCTATTCCCTCTTTACACAATCTACTCACTTGGGGGAAGCAGAAAATTGCTGCAGAAGAATCAAGAAGTCATTCTCCAGAAGTGCACATCCAGTGCTCCCACTGCTTTAAGGCATTCAGTCCCCGGGCTTGTGCTGCAGATAGTCCAGGTTCACCCTCTCTGAAATGCACAGGCTGTGGATATGAGGTCCTCAGCACCACCTGTTTCACCCTGTCAGTCTGCTCCTACTGCTCCAAAGTACTTTACCACAGAGATGTATCCTATATATTATCCAATGTGATAGAATTTCTCTCTATTTCATATTTACCCTCCTCCTAAGACCTTAAAATAAAGTCAGAAGCCAATTGCTGCTTTGCAAAACGAAACTGAAATCAGAAGCAGCCTTTGAGGCAGATGACAAAGACCCACTAACAAGTTTTAGCTTGGTGGTCCTAATATGATTCCTGTCAAAAATCAGGATTTTCCCCTGGCTGTTTGCAGTCTTGGGCTGTACTCTTGGCGGTTGATTTCTAGCACCTTAGTCCATAAAATGTACATCCTTTATACATCACTTTTTTGCCTGTATGTAACAGTTTATAGACATGAAATCCTACGTGTATACTCTTGCTCTCTACTGATTCCTGACTTCTTTTCTTACCAGTCTCCTTTTACCTCCTGAAATTGCAAGGCCTGTATCAGGGAAACGAAGTCAGAAATTTTCATAATTTTTAAATGTATTCATACAGGCAGGGAATAATCTGTTCTTCATGTCCCTGGTAGATAGGGCAAGAATTGATGAACTTAAATTTCTGCAAAGGGGATTTAGGATAGTCATTAGGAAAAACTTCCTCGTTAAACCTTGGAATAGATTGCCTTGGGAGGATGAAGGATCTTTATCACTGATTTTTTTTCAAGAACAGGTTAGACAAGTGTCTGTCAGGAATGTCATAGGTATAGTTTATGTTGCCCGGAGGGGGTGGAGGGAGTAGATGACCTCTCAAAGCCACTTCCAGCCTCTTTTTCCTGTGATCTTCCAAGGTATTCTGAATGTTTTATTTATCTATATCAGTGGACCTCTGTACTTCTAACATAATATTTATCCAGGACAGAGATTTGAAAGTCTCTAGTCTTCTAAGACTACAGATCACTCAGAAGTATTGTGTCTTGTTATCCGTTGATGCTTGAGACTAGTGCAGACACTGGTAGGGAACTACTGGCTTTGGCTGGAGCACTGTCCATCACATCCTGTCTTATCCCCAATTCTCCTGGTAAAGTGCCGTCTGTATTTGTAAATCTGGCATATTGTTGAACCAGGATTTCAAATCTTATTCAAGATGAAAAACCTGTTTGTAACACTTTTAAGACCAACTAGGTTATTTATACCACCAAGTTTTGAAACCTTTCTTTTGGTCAATAGAAATAGTTTTTCAGCCAGTGGATCTCTAAAACCAACAGACTTGAAATATAAGAACATATTTTCCTTTTAAATACTTATATGTACTGGGTGACATGACGCTTTAACACCCAAGAAAATCACACTAACATCATGCTCCAGACAGAATAATGCTCATTAGAAACACAAACGCCTGAGACACTATACAAACCAAAATGTGTTTGGTTTTGTACTTTAACATTGTGCCACAAAGTGGTCTCCTTTGATCCATTTCTCTGTGTTGATGCAACAGGGCACTTCCTGCTTATTTCTCCCTCCTTCCCTTTTCCTTCCTGGTTACTGTTCCCTGACGGACTGTTTGGTCTTACCTTCAGTAACACTTGAGTTCGTGCCCATGAACTCAACAGCTGTCTGTTTAGGGAGACAACAAAAGCTGCCCAAAGCTGCCTGTCGAGAGTACAACCCTGTGCTGGAACTACATGGCACTAAAGGGCTTCTGTCCCACACAGCACTAATGGGGCAGTTAGCCAAAAGCCACCATCCTCCTTTTGGGCCCAGCTCTGACACCTTACTGAATTCAAAGGTTTCCCCTGAGCCAAAACTCCTGGTTATGCTATGCTGTGTGATAGGGTACGACTCAAGGAGGAGAGCCGCACTCCACATCTCTGAGAGATATCTGCTATCTTGTTTGAAAGCTGATATACCCTCCAACTTTGCTGAAGCTATTTTAGTTAAGCTATAACAACTCAATTGGCTAAATCCTCACTAGTGATATGTAGTTAGAGATCACCCAGAGCTGATACTGGGACTGTGGATCTTGTCCTTAAGAAACTTTAAGATTTCTTAAGGAACTTAAGACTTCTTTATTTTCTCAGATATGTCAATGGAAAACATGATAATAGCAAAGGATGGGCAGGGACAAATTTGTCAGCAGTGGCATCAATTCAAATGTGCATCAAAATTCAAAAGACTGATAGAGATGAATGACAAAAAACCCAGTTCCCCCATATCTTACGTTCTTACTGTACAACAAACAATTATTTTGCTTAATCAAATTTTCAGCTGAGCTGCCTACAGTGTCAGAAAGCCACAAAGTCATTTAATAGACAGCAGTTTGAATGGGTTGGAGAGGAAATGTTTGAGCTGAACTGTTGCTGTTGAGATTTCTCAAGCTCAAGAAATTCTCACATAAAGGACATTGTGGGAAGGAAATGAGTTGGCTTTAGAAGGAACAAATTTGGAAATTTTTTTTTCTAGATTTGAAATCTTGAGCTTAAATCACATGGCAGTGGTTGTTTTTGCCATGAGTACATTGCACATATTTACAAATACATTGAGCTTCAGTAATTGCTGTGTATAAGCGGATTTCCATTATTGTATTATAGTGCAAGTCAGAGGAACCACTCAGATTCTAATTTTCTCAGAAATGTTGCTCTGTGTTGGACAGAAAGGAAAAGAGGTGTCCGTGACATGATAATGTAAAAGGCACATTAATTATACATATTTTGGAAGTGCAGATGTGAAAGCAAATGAACCACCTCTCAAAATATCTACTTCCAAACTCCTGTCCTGCAGTAGATATTCAGTCCCTGAACAATCATTCAGAGAGTAATTCAACTTTCTACACATAAAGCCATGTTTGGTGCCCTGGGTATACTGCCCAGCCTCCAGCTCTGCCCCAGCAGACTGTGGACCTCCTGTAGGGCCTGCCTGCAATCTGCCAGCCCCATGAAGATGTTTTGGATACCTTCAGATGTTTGCAATGGTAGTAGATCCTTTTTATATTTAGGCTTGCACCCTTGAATTGTACCCTTGATTTTTATGTGCTCCATTTTCCTGTCTACAAAATGATAAGATAAGCCTTGCTTCTTCCCAGCTTCAGCCTGAGCCAGTGTTTGCAGAGCTGTCACAAGTACTGACAATGTTGAGAATGTCAAAGATGTTTCCACTGCAAATGCCTCGTGGAACAAGGTTTAATTCCATGCACAAAACTTGTCATGAGATCTTTACAGACAGCAATCTTCTGCCTGTCTGCTTCTTGTGGATGGCTAATTCCTTCCCCTGAAGCAGCTTTCATAGGTTGATCATGGGCTGCATGGTCTGGCCCTGCACCCTGGCAATCAGTGGTGACATCTCATCTGGAGTAGCTGCAAAGCTTTCTTTTGAAGGGCTTTTCCCTATTCCATGTATGCACAGGGGTGCCTGTAGTATGGCCTCATCTATAGTCTATCATTCTGTAACAGGACTAAATTCTACCACTTTCCTCTCATTAATTGAACACATGGAAGGTATTTATGTAGAATAGCACAATTTGCCAATAATATAAAGCTGTTCTTTAGCTGACATCCAAACAAAAATTCCGCTAAGAATCTATTTTCTTGTTCTGTAAAGCATTTCAATAAGGTATCTGTCATTTTAAAAAGTCAATCTTCTCCTTATTTAAAGGTATTAAGCAGTCTTTCATTCTGGTGGCTGCCTTTCAGATGCTTCAGGCTTTCTGATCATCAGAATATCACCCACTGTCCTTTGGAACTGGGATTTGTGACAGCCCATGGTAAATGGCCTGGAACAGGAAAACATTCCACAGATAATTTAACTGAACTAAATTATTTCAGAAAGAGGACTCTGCACTTCAGTGATACATTTATTGATTTGATATAAAGTATCAATTTTCTGGTTGTATTATTTTATCATGTTAGCTGTCTGTTGAATTTCACTTTTCCCTTCCCATGGAATTTGTTCTCAAAACAAAGGTATTTGGTACCCAGTTTGAAATGATTTTATTGAATCTTTGATTGTGTTTTCCCCTCCAGCTGACTTGCATTTAATCCTTTTGGTTTAAATATTTCCCTATGTAGGAATTGACAGTGAGGAAAGACTATAACATCGGGATACCTTTCACTCCACCCATTTTTAAGTATTTCTCCTGGGGAATTAGTTCAACCATTGTATGATTCTGTCAAGAAAATTCATATGCCTCCAGACTTGATTCCATGCCATTATGGGTATTTATCCTTTCTTGTGCTAGCTGGGATCAAGGGGGCCAAAACCAAATGTAACTATGATGAAATTGAGGAGCTGCTCTCAAGCCCCATAGTGGCCTGCTCAGTATTCTCAGATTAGTGGCCACCCATCCATGGGAGCTCAGAAAGGGTTTCAAACCCTCTGCCACACACTTGTTAGTAAAATATCAAGGAATTTTCTAATTTGTTTAGTTTCTTTATTACTTTGACTTTGGAGAGGTCTCCAAGACCAAAGTATGAGAATTTTGAGGTACTGGAGAAAGAGGCATCAGCCACTCATCTCCTTACAGCAGGCACTGAGCCTTGGGCCTCATCTGAAGTTACTGAAGTAAATAATATGACTCAGAGATACCTGTATGTGTTTCAATCATGTGTCTAATTACAAAGAGATAATCTCTGTTAGTATTCTCTGGGGAAAAGTTCATTTACCTGCCAATCAGCTTGAAAATTAACCTTCCAGCTCTGTCATGAACTTATCCTGAGGAATATCTCTGCTACTCTATGACCTGAAAATGTTTTATGTTCATAACATCATTGTCAAGTGAACCTCCCCACTCTGCTGTGAATGTACTGCAGTAGGGACATAAGTTAGTTTTACTAACACATTGCACGTATATCTATCTCTCTCTATATATATCTCTTCTCCATTTCCCATCACTGTGGTTCTGGTACATGTGCTGTGTGTATTGAGTAGCCCAGGTTGCATCTTTTCCTTCTGCAGATGTAGTCATAACAAGTGATCTGTAAGCAGGCTCCAGTTGGGGTCAGCAGGGGTGAGATAGTCTCCAGGACTTTCTCACATGCAGGTCTGGATGGAGAAAGAAGTCTTGAACCATATGCTTGGTCAACTTGGATGCAGCTTGAGTATTCATCTTGCTCTTTATTGAAGTCAGATACATCCACAGTTCTGCAATACATTCCCTGATCTTTTAAATATGTGAGTAGATGTTGCCAAGCAAAACCTCTGTAGTCATAAATCTTAAACCATCAAAACATAACTAGGAATTACTATATGAGAAGTCTTCAGATATGTAAATGTATTTATTTATATAAATAGTAAGAATTTTTAAAAGATTATTTGTGTCATCACTGCTTTCAAATGAGCTGTGCAAGATGAGACAGATAAGATGAGCAGCTGAAATATGAAATTAATATGTAGACATGAATTTGTATGGATGAACAGAAGCAAAATCTCCTTCAGCACCAGGTTTTGTGAGCAAATAGTCCTGAATGTGGAGTTTGTTCAAAATCAGAACCTCTGCGTGTTTCAGTGTCCTTCCCATTTTATTCAACAGAATCAAGAACTTCCTTGAAGGGACCAGGTGTGTTCTGGTTATTGGTTAAAAACTGATGAGGTGCTGAAACACACATAGTGTTTACAGAAATTATGACATTCACAGCATAGAGTGTATTAAGAATTTGAAGAGTGTTCATGCAGGTAATTAGGAGGATGCATGGGAAGAATCTGCACAGATATGACCTGGTATAGGAGATGGGAATTGAGAGATGATGGAGACCCCTTCTAATCGAAACCAACACAGTAATCCTAAGAATTATACTGTCTCAGATACACATCCACATTTATATTCTATTGCCAAAACATACTATTAGGTCGTAAAATTTGATCTTCAGTGTGTTAGACCTATTACTTCATCACCCAATTAAATCTGTACATAGCCCAATAACTTCTGTTTGATGAAAGGATAATTTGCGTTTGACTAATGCATAACTTCTAGAGAATATCAAGTCTTGATCTCACAATAGCAGGAGACAGAAAATTTATTGCATGGTAGTTAGTTTGAATGGTTGATTCCACTCACTGCTGAAAAAAAGGTATCTAACTTCTGTCCTGGATTGACTTAGCTTCCAATTCCAACCACAATTTCATTCTCTACTAAATTCAAGATCACTTCAGTGCTCATGTTTTCTCTCAGGAAAGGGATTTATATACTCTAATCAAATCCCTTCTCAATTTTCTTTCTGATAAGATTTTTAAGGGGAAAAAAAGACGGTTTCCAATTCTTACATCACTTACTGCATTTTTTCATGACTTTCTCCGCCTCTTAAATTGTTTTTGAAAAGATACCAAAACTGAACCCTTCTTCTAGCTGTTGTCTTGGCAGAACAACATCTGCAAGTGCTGCCACCCTTCTACTCCCATTTATTACATGAAGGTTTGTAGACCCAGGTTGTGTCCCTCGTGGCACAGCATTGCCTTGGGAGGGGCTGTTGTGTTCCTAATCTGCAAAGACCACACTTTGTAGTATACTATCAACTGGGGTTTTCTTTTTGTTTGGCAAAGCAAAAGAAGCAGCTCCTTTTCCTGAGTTGTTTGCTTTCTTGTTCTGAGCCTTCTGCCTCCTAAGTCTTCCAGCAGCCTACAGGGTGTCATGGGATTTCTTAGATCCACACTCTCCTGCACTGCCACTCAACACAGCTGTTTGGATTTTCCTCATTAATGCCATTTCCATGGTACCACAGAGATCTCTTTTACCTGGGACAACTCCCCACTTCCCAGACTTCGTTGTTTCTTCTGGAGGCACCCTGATTGTGTCATGTGAGCTTGCGCACATACCACTGCCCTTCTACGGCCATCCCTCTGGTTTCTAAGCCAAGAGCACATCTGTCCTGGCTGGAACACTCCTGCATGCATCCAAGCTGAGTCTGTGCCAGACCATGATCCCAAAGAGCAACCTGTGCACATCAGAAGGCAAAGACAACTGTTGTCTGTCCAGGTTGTCCCAGCACGTGTAAATTAGAAAGCAGTAAGTGTCAAGATGAGATGTCCACTTCATAATAAGCCCTTTTAAAGAAAGCAATAAAACCAATACCCAGGCTTGGAAGTGGCAGTAAGGGGAGAGAGGATGCAAGAGTAAGAGGGAGAGGGAATATGGCATTGAATTATCTGAGGCTTACAAGTCGGCAAAGAAAAAATGACTGAAGTAGAAGTTGGCATCTGAAATCTGTCCTAGGGATAACAACCTATTGACAAGTCAGAGAGAAGAATTATATGAGGAATAGAGGTCACTGTCAGCCAAGGGGAGACATGAGAGATGCTAAAGGGAAGAATTATATTTTTTCTGAGGAGGGGAAACACAGACAATTGAACACACGAAGACTGCCGGCAGTAGAGGCTGGGAACAGAGACAACAGTCTGGCTGTACGGACTGTTCCCACTGTTCTCAGCTTACAGCAGTGAATCCTTAGGGAGAAAGAGTTTATACCTCCCACAGTTCAGAAAATTCTACATCCACCTCTGAGCCCACCTATGGTTCAGATAGTAAATTTTCTCTAATATCAGGCCTAAGATCCACAAAACAAAAAGTAGCAACCATCTCAAGGTATTTTTCATTGGGAAGTTATTTAAATTGTTGACTGATGCCAGTCAGAGCTCTACTCACTCCTCATATATTTCTAAAGTAAGTGCTAAGGAGAACTTGAGGCAAACAGGAGAGGTTCACCAAGGAAATACCATATTTGACAACTAAGTTTCTTGTTCTCAACTGATCACTGGGTTCCCTTAGGAAAATGGGTACTGTATTGCTTAAGTAGCCTTTAGCCAGAGAAGTAGGTCAATATTTTACTCTTGCACTGCTCAGTGTAAGCAAGCAATTAAGTTGCAGCATTGAGAGTGAAAGATGGTGAAAGCCAAAAATCCCTGTCAAAGACAGTAGGTCCCTGTGATACGAGAACCTCATTCAACAAAGTGGTAACATTTATAAGTTCATGAGACCTTGCAATACTGGTCTAATGCCAGGGATCAGATGTTAAGCAGATTAGAGAATGGACTGGCTCATCAGCGGCAAGTTGAATGAATGCAGAAAGTTTCGTTTTGGATCAATGGTCTCCAAAGCAGGCTAAAGCCTGCTGAAGAGGGAGCACCTATACCCCAGCTTCTGTTCTTTGTGTCAGGAGGGCACCACTGACTGCTGAAACTCAGCTCCAGCAGAGGTAAAGCAAGTTCCCTGACTGCTTGAGGAACAGAACTTTTTGTTGTTTTGTTTTCTGAAAGCCCACAGTGCAACAATGTCCCCAAACTACCATATGATTATCAAAAGTTTAGGTTGCATGCGATTTGTCTCCTTGGAGTACTTCACAACATAACTTTAGGTCTCAGAGTGTTGAGTGTTAAATTACTCATCACAAACAAAAGTTCTGCTGCAGGATAGGTGTTGATTATAATGCCTGATAGCTGTGCATAATGTTTCATTTGGCAGAAGGTAGTCTGACTACTACAGGAAGCAATTGGCCAGGGGATCTTGTTGAGACACAAATAGTCAAAATGCAAAAATTGTACATGAGTGAAAAATTTGCACACAGAAATGTGGAGCTCTGACTATTAATTCCCTACCAAATAAAAAACAGTTTTCTCCTTACTGGTGGATTTGTCTTCTGTGCAATGCAAAGAGAAAAATGAGAGACTGAATGGAGACACTGACGACAGGCTCTGACAGAGATGGATATTTTCATGCAAAACAGTTGTGCCTTAAGGAGCTTTTGCCCTCTGGTGATCAGAAGGCAAATGGGAATTTATGTGGGTGAACAACTTCTCATTAAGGTAAAATGTGAAATAAATTGTGAATACAGAATAGAGTGGGAGAGAGAAATCAGAAAAACACTCAAGGAAGTATACCAAATCCTGAAATTAAAAAAAGCCATGATGTCCTCAGTCTGATCACGAGGACACCAACACAACATGATTAGAGGGACAAGGGACCAAGACAACAAATATTTCATGGAAAGAATTTTCCAGCAGACATAGATGTTTCCATCAGAGGCGAAGGCGAGATAGACCCTTCTCCTACCTTTATTCAGTTCCTGGTCTGAACTGTTCCTGGTCAGCTCTTGTTCCCTTAAAACCCAGACCAAAAGAAGAGCTGGATATTCTTTTCTCTTTGAGAATCAATAGCTATCGAAGAAAATATAAGAGACACTTTGCTATGTAGGCTGCCTAGAGAATTAAAGAAATATGCATAACATGGCTGTTTCTTACTGTCAACAAAGAGAGAAACTCTATGAGAGATGGTTGATGTCAAGCATTTTTCAACACTTGATATGTCAGCAAAGGTTCTGGCAGGTGTCCTTAGGAAAACAGAGCACTCGTCTGAGCATGTTCAATATCCCCTTGGGAAATGCTGTTTTCTTAGACTGTGTGAAGCACATAGTGCATTTTTACTAGAAAATAAAACTTTTGTCAAAATAGGTAAACCCCTGAGATTTACCCATTGAAGGTCCTGATGCTAAAAAAAAAAATTAAAGAGAGAATACAGCATTGGTACTCTGTGAAACTTTGGAGAAAATCAGCTTTTCTGCACTAAACTTCAGCAAAATGTTGACACTGCGGAAGGGAAATTACCTACTGCAGCTGGTCAGACTATGGCACAGGCTGTCACATTGCCTCTGGCAGGAGAGAGAGGGACACAAGGACTGGAGTCCAGTGGGAAGAGTCCTTCACCAGACTGTTGGTGTCGGTTGTGGGTGCATGACTGGCACCCTGGGAGCAATAGTGTGCAAAGATGGGCAAGGGACATAGAATACAAGCTGTGGTAAAGAGAAACTGAAGAAGTTAAATGAATCCATGTTCTGGAGTAAAGAATTCTGAGGGTGAGCTTAAATTAAGTGGTGTCCAGAGGCTTTTAGGAAGGTCCAGACACAGACCTCCTAAGCTATTGTAGCCAAGATTGGGTTTTACACATCCCACGAGTGTTAATTTACTCAAGAAGAGCAGGAGGAGAATTAGGCTTCTGTGAGTGTTAAAGACTTTCATGTTTTTATATATGGGAGGTCAAGGTTAGCCTAAATTACCATAAACCACTTTTTGCCACTGCTGAAAAGGAACTGCCCATTTTCCTATTTTCATGCATTAGAGCAGGGATTATTTTTCAGGTACAAGTGTATTATTTGCAAATTAAATATGAATGAGGAGAGATTTGATTGTTCGTCCATAATCTTTGTCATCTGACAAAAAGGTGGGAAAGGGAAGTCAATGTTACGTTAGGTGCTTGAAAATGCAAACATTTACAGAGGATGCCCCTGCATGTTTTTGTTTTAATTGGAAGTTAATTAATTAGTCTTAATTAATTACATTAACACCAGACACACAGACACTGCCCTTATTATCAATTCACGAATTATCTCTAAAAACTGTCAAAACACATTGATCATGAGTACAAGTAATTTCCAGAGAAATTCAGGTTTAGACATGCAACTGCTAGCACCACCTGTCTCAAACGTGACAAACACCTAGCAACAGCACATCTCAATAAAGAATTAAAATCATGCTCTGATCATAGTCTGATTTTCATTTTGAACTGTTAGCCACCAGGACAGCTCCAATAAAAGATATTGCTACCTTCTGGAAACACCTTAAATTAGTAGAAAACTTAAAATAAAGCATGAGCATGTTTAGAGAGCAACATTAGAATACACATCTGACTGCTTGTATAGAAGGGGAAAAATGAAACAACACAGTCTGTCAAGTTCATGGTCCTGGGACTCTTTATTAGAATGACAGTGGAATTATTGATGCCCAAATACAATATGTTGAGGAAAAACTCAACATGTTGAGCCTTGAGGTCAAATCATGAACCCCAGTATTGGCAGAATGCAGAGACATTCTGGGATACTGAATTGTCCATTTTCCTCAGACAAGTCCAAAACTGAAAACAGCTGCATAATTTTGAGGTTTCTGATTCCTAAACATAAAATGTTTCGGACAGATGACCTTTCCAGTGTTCTGTAACACAGGGAATACTCCACACAAAAAGAATGTCAAAAGACTCACCTATTATTTAATAAGTTTGTCATAAGTATTTTGGATTCTGGTATTCATTGCTAATTTTTGATGGTTGTATGGTTAACTGTGAGATGAGGATGAGCAAACTTTATCTCCAGGAGGGTAGAGTAGGAGCTAATTGAAGCTGGGTGTTACATTCTTCAGTGCTTCGCATTGTGTAATTTTGTCCAAGCTAAACTCGGACATCGAGTGGAGCATGTCTCTGCCTGGTTCTTTGGCTCAGCCATTGCTCAGAAAAAGCACACACTTCTCCTACAGAAAACCTAAGATCATGGTTTTCTCTCTAACACTGTCTGGATCATCTGTCCGATATAGGTTCTTTACCCCTTTGAAGAACTTCCTGCAGAGCACACAAATGGTTTTTCAGCAGACACAGCACCCTCTTCTCTCAGTTACATTTTTTTCTATATATAGAGAGAGTTCTTTCAAATCTTACTGTTGTAGTTTCTTCTCAACAAAAGACTTCTCATGGACTTCTTAGGGATCTTCCTTTCCTTTTCTTTATGCTTACTTCCATTTAGATGGAACTTATTCTGGTTATATTCTCTCTCCTCTCATTCTACTTCTAGATTAGTTTTGAATGCTCAGGTATTGCTAATTACCAAAGCTAGAGCTTTGGTACAGTTGCATTGTAGTAGTAGAGGGTAAAATTATTTAAAAACAGTCTTCAAAAATTTTAAAGGTCTTTTTTGTCTCTATATTAATACCAGTTTGAGCTTTACCATTGCCTTTCTTCTCCTTTTGTGTCTTGGCTAAGATAAATTTCTTCCAAATCTCTCATTCAGTGGCATCCTAAGTGAAGTCCCAAAAGTTAGGCCCAGTCTAGTCTGCACACCATGTCCTTGAGGGTAATTAATAATAATGCTGCTGCCGGGTGCTGCCCTAGATATTATGTTCTGATATTGAAAATGCTCACTCCAAAACAAGTCTGGGTATAGTGGATGTGCAGTCTGGCTCTCCAATATTATAGGCAAGTGTTCCAATCCCTGGTCTGCCCGGCAAAGGAAAAGGGACACTGCACATCCTCTCACAAGAATTAGCCCAGCACTGCAGAAATACATAGCACCCACATATTCTCTGGTTGAAAACAGAGAGTGAAGTCTGAAACACAATGGTAGAATTATGAAATTAAATATTGAAGAAATTAAGCCTTTTTTTCTAAAGAAATATTTGCATGGCATATCAGAAACATTTGATTTCACCCTGAATTGAAACAATAACAAATTCTCAGATGTCAGCACTTCCTACAAAAATGATATTCCATATCTCAGTTGGTCTTGTCTAACAGGATTTTCTCATTAACCTCCCTAAAAGATAGCATTAGTACCTCCATGAAGACTTTTATTTTTCTCTCTTCATTACATTTCCTTAACATGTCGGTGTACGCGTATTGACTTAATAATTACCATTATAATGCTGAATATAATGAAACAACCAATGATGTCTTATTGGAGAATCTGATTCACCCTCTATTCCTTTTGTTCTATATTGAAGCATCATTACAAAGTTACAAAGTCATCTGGTCCACCTAGGCCTGCTAATTTCAAAGCTAGATACTGAGTTACTCAGGATATTGCCCAGTAATTTTGAACGTCTCTAAATCACCTAGGCCTGTATGATGTGAAAGCTTGTAAAGGGCTTGGAATAAGGACCTACATCTCCTATTTATAGCACCAGTACCTGCATAGTCTGTCCATCTTTTTGAGGTGTAAAGTACATAAGTACCCTTTCTGTAAGATGAGAGTGCTTGCTTTATCTACTTGCACATGGTAGAAGCATACAAAAAAAGCATACAGAAAAATCACATACAAAAGCAACTGACATCAATGTACAAAAGGTGGAAGCATACAGAAATGTACAGCCACTGGACTGGTTAATGGATACAGAAAAGAGGAAAGAAACCTGAAACAACTGTGCTCACCAAATCCACATGCGATTTTTTTTGTTCACTGTTCTTCTTTCCTAACTTTGAATTCCATAGGACATCCACATTTTTCTGCAAGAATTTAGGACTCATATGTAGCTTCCTGCATCCTGCAGGGTCGATAAATAAAAATTAATATAATTGAAGAATTAGTATCAATATCTCAATAGACACTGCAATTAGCAACGCACCATTTGCATGTCAAAAGTTTTTACATAAAGTAAAATAAAAGAACAAAGTGATGTTCTCTGTTATTACATCTTTCTCCCATTTCCAGATGTGTTCTCTAATAAAATCCTAAACATGGTGCAAGCATGCACTAGTCTGTCATGCTACTGTTATGTTGCCAAACAGGTAGCATGAATTTCCCTCAGCAAGCTATAAAAAGTGCAGAAGTCAATGAAGCAGGATTTATGGTTAGAGAAAGAGATTACAGAATGAGACTTAAGCACATGCTTAACTGCTTTGCTGAGCTAAGGCATATATGGGGACACTGATAACTTCAGCACTTGCAAAATCCTTCATGATAGCAAACCATCATTACCCCTAAAATGGTTAAATCAAATGACATCATGCCAGCAGCTTATTACCAGAGCTTTTATTTTTAATGGAAGTTGAACTGCTTTGCTACTGTATCCTGTTTCTGGGTTTCTATGAAGTTGTTGCATAGATAATTTAGACTGACACCAATTTTTGTCATGACAACTCAGTTATGCAAGATATAATTGTACTTTTATTCTTAAGGAATAGATCCTAAACTCCAAATAGTGTAGAAAAATACGTGAAAGGATTGAAATTGTTGGTTTTTTGAGGACAATGAATGAAATATTAAAAGGAATATGTTTAATTAGTAATTATTCTCTAGAAATGGTACATGTCATTATTTTAGAACAGACTATAGATGCAGTGTAGAAGCAGTTTTTCTACAAAGGCTGGTTACAGTTGTAATAATAATGCAAGTTCAGTCGGGAAGTGGTATAATTATATGCATGGCTTTACAGCTCTAGGTTACTGATTCTTATCCAGGTCAGATAACTAATAGCAGGAATTCATTTTCAGGAATTATGACTGATTTTAGTATTGCTTGAGACACTTAAGTAATAAAAAAGTGACAGTGTAGTGTTTCAATACTTTACCATTGTGAATTATTGTATATGCTGTAGCTTCAGAACAAATCAATCCTCTCAAAATGTGATCTGAGATAACATGTGATCAGCAAGCCTTTCACTCTTTAGCATGATTATTTTAAATATATATGGCCAGACAGTCTCTTGCATCAAGATTCTCACACACACAAACTCTCTGATCCTAATCCTTGAGCTGTTCCTCAAGATGGCCTAGTCCTTGTGGAGCTGCCTATGGACCTGCAGGGTATCAGATCCCAAGGGTGGCTGGCAATTGGACTTCAGCCTGCTGTGTTTGTAAACATTTCCTTCCCAAAGCTCACAGATTTAGGGTGGAAGTCTTCACCTCTCCAGCTGTGGACTGACTCCCAGCTACCTGTTCTGGGAAACAGATCCATTGACCTTGCATATAATGAAGATCTAGTCATAAAATATCATCTTTAAAAAAAAAAAAAAAAGAAATTATGTCACAAATGGAGAACTGCTATTGATTTACTGGCACAGATTATGTTGCCTGGATATTTAACTACTCTGTCAAAGCTACTGGCATCCCTTGCCTGAGACATGTGAGACACATGGCTTCCCCTGGGTGTCTCCTCCATTTATTTCAAATTTTGTGTTGATTCTGGCAGGTACTGTGCATAAAATCTACACTATATATATATATGTATATACACACACACACTTCTTTTCTGAAAGAGCATGGTGTTGATCAAAGCACCATTTTGTCTTTCTACCTTTCTATCTGGTCAGCCTTTTTTCCAATGTGAAGGACAAAGAAGAGCAAGAAGATGTATGAGAGAATCACAGTACAACTAAGGTGGAAAGACACCTCTGGAGATTGTCTAATCCAACTCTCCTGATTATATGGGGTCACTTACAGCAGGTTGTTCAGGACACTGCTTAGATGGGACTTAAGTATCTCCAAAGTCGGAGGACAAACCTCTCTGGGAAACCTGTTCCACTATCTGATCACCTTCACAGTGCAAAAGTTTTCTTCGGATGTTTGAATGACATTTTCTGTGGTTTAGAGTGTGGCCATTGACCCTTGACCCCTCACTTGGCACTCCTGAGGGTTCCTAACCCTGGCTCACCCACCTTGCAGCCTCCCTTCAGGCATTTATGTCCATTCATAAGATTTCCCCTGAGCCTTTCTTCTCCAGGCTGAACAGTCCCAGCTCTCTCAACCTTTGCTCATAGGATGGATGCTCCATCATATCCTTAATCAGGCTCTTAATCATCCTTGTGGCCCTTTGCTGGACTCTCTTCAGCACATCCATGTCTCTCTTGCACTGAGGAGCCCAGAGCTGGAGGCAGGACTGCAGATGTGTCTCACCTATGCTGAGTATAGGAAGGATCACCTCCTTCAACTTGCTGGTGATGCATTCCTGCTATGATAATGCTTTAAATGCTGGTGGTCTTCTTTGTCTCAAGGGCACAGTGGTGGCTGATAATCCCCTTAGTGACCACCAGGACTCAGTGAGGAGTCGCAGGCGTCCTGTCAGCCCCAGACCCAGACAGCTGAGTCCTCCTTCAGTCTGTGATAAGGCCCCAAATAAATCAAGGTGGTGCTGGGGACCACGCCCTGGGGTCCCACTACTGCCAGGCATCATTTCTGATCCTGTTTCCTGCACCCTTCTGCATGAGGAAGTGCCCAAAGTGCAGTCAGTGCCTGCAAGTTGGCTGCTTCTGTCAGCTGCCCTGTCAAGTAGGGAGAATGAAGGATTCTTGAAAAAGATAAAGATGTCTGGAGCTTTCCATAGGACCAGTGAGGTTTGCACTGCGGGAACAATACTCATGCCACAGGATTTAAAGCAAAGTAGCTGCACTAAGACACATTACAAGACCTGTGAACTTGCAGTCGAGTTGAAGTAAGTTCATCAAAGCAAGAAAAAAAAAAGAAGAAACAGGGTGAAAGAAAATGATAAGAAGAAGGTCAAGAAACAGCAATTTGCAGGTGAGGTTTGGAGGGGGTTAATTACTATGCTTCAAAGCAAGACAGTTGCAAGCCCCAGTTCTGGTAGAGGACAAAGCTCCTGTGCAAATAAACAAGGGCTGACATTAGTGAATGAAGACCATGATTGTAAAAAAAAACCCAAGAAACAACAAAAAGAAACGAAACACAAAACCAAAAACCCTGAAACAAATTCTTAACAGCATCACTCTCACTAGGAACAGGGCAAGAATTCCTCTTTGTCTTTCAAGGGACTTCTGGACAACATCTGGGCAAGCAACCACATATACCCCTAATGATAATCCAAAGACTGGCACAAAAGGAGCAAGAAAAGAGGAGTTGTAAATGGCAGATCTGAAAGATGCTGTCAGCATCCAACAGCATAGCTTTTCCCACAAACCACTTGCCAACATCCTGACACACAAACACCTCTATATTTATACAGTATGTGATTTATATCTTGCCAATTGCAATATACATCTCTTTAGGGATGGCTCCTATCCATACTGGCACCAGCAAAGAGCTCACAATATTTCTGCTTTTCAGAGATTAAAAAGAAAATAACTATGTGGTGTGTCAAAGACAGGTAACAGTAGCTGGATATATCAACAGAAGCCTTTTAGCACTAAAATACTAACAAGGTAGCTGATATACAGATTGTTCTGAATTTCATAACTTTTGAAGATAAAGCATGCAATTAGAAGGTTTTTCTTCTCTTTATGTGATGATTTATAACTGTACTATCTCTAAGAAGACATTGTGAAAATGCCTTTTCTTCTTAAAGGATTTCACAGCTTAAACACTGTGCAACTAATACAGAATAGACACTGGTGAACACACCCGTCTCCTCCACCAGGTTAGTGAACTAAGTGCAGAATGGCACATTCTGTGTGACAAGGCAGAGGCAGTTTGTGCCCACCATTATGTCATTGCTGCGTCTTGAGGACAAAGCCTCACACACGTGTTAAAAAAGGAAATTTTATCACCCAAAATGGTCAGGATTTTTCTAGCTTTTGTTGGAAAATGCCAGCTCATGAAAATTGTGCCTATTTTAAGGAAATGTCTTTATTTTAAGTGTCCTGACTCAGGGCAGGTGTTTGAAAGTGCTGGAAGAAATAATTTTAATTGATTAAATTACATCTCACCATCTCTTTGTGAATGGCAATCCAAAAGAAAACACGTGTAAAAGTTTAAGTCACTCAGTAATGCATCCTGTGTTTGTTTCCAATGCTATTTAGAGTGACATGCCCCACATTATTCAAGCGCAGTCCTTCCTTCTGAAGCTGGGCCACTCTCCAGCAGGAATACAAGTGTCACAGCAGTGGGTGGGGATACCAGCAAGGAGACTAACAGTTCTGGCTCTGAGTGCTCTGGATATGTATTCTGCTTTCTAAAGATACTCACTACAGGTATAGTTTTTTCTGATAGTTTGCAAAAACTGTGGGCTAGTTTCACACTTTCCCTCTCCTGTGTAGGAAACAACCAGCATCAAGAACATGACAAGATTCACACAGAGAAACCTGAAACACAGTATCCTGTGGCTTTGTGGTTATGAGCCTTATGAGGGATGGATTTTTTGCCTGTTTATTAATCATTCCTTACAAAAACAGATGAATACCCTTTATTATCACAGTTTACAGTAAGGAAACCAGTCAGAGATATCTAAGCAGTGTTTGTTGCTGAAGAGAGGAGAGTTTTAGGGCAAAGATTGCACTTCAGGAAAGCTTAGGGCTTGATGGACAGTTTGTCTGGTGTTCAGCAATGGTGCCAGCAGTTAGCCCATACTTCTGCCTTTGGTTTCCATCTACCAAGTGGACACTGAAAGCAATGAAGTCATCTTCAGTTTGACCTAGCGTGGTGAATATCCACCAGTTAGACTTTATGTTGAGACATCAGTCTTAAAACTGCCAGAGGTAAGAAGCTGACATGTTTCCTTCACCCATCCCTGTTCCACATGTGCTCACTCCTAGCAAAGGAAAAGCATAGGGTTGGAAGGGATGGCTCTGGTTTAAGTGCCTCAACAAGAAATCGATTGCCAGTGCCTTCACCTGTCAAACCTCATTTCTTCATCTCTACACGATCAAGGACTACATTACCTTTTCCAGGACTGCTGAGAAAAAAAAAAAAAAAAAAAAAACAAACAAAAACCAACCAACTCCCCCCCCCCAAAAAAAACCCCAACCAACAACAACAAAAAAACCAAACCCCAAAAAACCCCACAACCCACAAAACAAAAAACCAAAACAAAAAGCAAAGCAAATTTCACCACTTACGAAATGTAATGATGTAAATCAAAGCCAAGAAATGCCCTTTCAAAACTCAGTTTCCTGAAGTTCAAAAAGTAAAAAATAAATAGAACCAGATATCCTGAACAGAGCAAAATAAATAAGGTACTAAAAAACTTTCCCAAACACAGAAGAAATTTTTGCCCAAGCTGGCCCTGATCTGCAGTATGTTTCTGGCACAGGTAGATACAACAGAGAATCTCAGCCTTCCACTTCTGTGGGCCACTAGGCCAAAAAAACCTTTTGGCACTATGACTACCATTACTTAATATAATTACATCATTACTTAATATAACTTATAAGGTCCATTTTCCAAGACCTCTCTAAAGATCTTCTGGATAACATACATAACAAAGATCTGTATTATTTCTGTAATGCTACTAGATTAATCTAACCTGCTGATTGTCATCAAGAGGAAATATACTCCTCAGCCAACACATGTATGTCCAAATTAGCAGAAAGGCTTCTCCCCTCACATATTAGAAAATGTTTTCTTGACAGTTAACAAAAAAAAAAGTGATTTGAACCAAATATTTTCTGCACTTGTGTTCAGTAACATTTGTATTTGATGGATTTTAATATGAATTGGAAAAAAAGATGCATATATATTCTTGCAAAATTTATTCATGGATAGAAAGTTCCATGCAATAAAAACTAGAAATATGTTCCATACCCTTGTCCAATAATATTGTAGCCAGAACCTAAAGACGCTAAGAGCTCAAATGTGAAAATAACTGTGGATTAGGAAAATAAAAATCATATGCATTTTAAAACTACTAATAAATAGATAACAGCTGATTATGCTGAAAACTTACACTCTCAATTTCAGACATCTATGTTAAAATAAGCATTGTATCTAGTAACCCTCTTCATACAGTGTTTGCATTCAATACATACACTTACATATGTAAATAGAGTCTGATTGTTTGTCAGTTGTGTGTCACAAATTTTGTTTAATGTTGTTCTCTAACATAAATCCCCTTGATATGTTTGTGACAGAATGAAGAAACAATCCCATTGTACATACACACACACATACACACACATATAAATATATATACTGCATGTTCTATTTCATTCCTTTTTCCTGCTGAACTTGTTTGGCAGTGCTCATCTGGCAGGGCTGATCTGTACTGTTCACATCGACAAAAAAACTGCAGATGCTGTAAACAGACAGTGAGATTGTTCTAGAGTTCAGCCCTACAAATATGGCTTCAGGACTGTAGAATCACAAACACATCATAAAAGTAATGAAAATTGAGCACTTTATCAAAGGCCACAAGCAATTTGCCCAAACTAAAGGTACCACCTCAGCCAGCTCTACAGTTATAGAGATACAAATGGGAGAAGATTCCTATTTCCATTGGCCTTTTCTGGATGAGGTGGGTTGGTACGATGCTCTTGGAGTTAGTTATTTTCAGGACTGCATCTCAGATCACTATACATACGTGAGTCCCATGCCATTCTCTGTAGAGTGTGGCTGCCAAATTTTGATCTTCCCTAAGTTGCAGAACAAGAACATCTTCTTCCTATTTCTACATTTCTGGCCTGGTTGAAATGGAAGGATTTGACTTTTGAGTTGTGCTGTGTTCACACCCCAACCTGTAATCAAAAGTCTGAATGTTGTTAGAAAAGCAGAGTACAAAAATCCTCCACAGCTGCCAAATTCATAAACACAAGAGCTGTTCCAACAAAGTAATTTTTTAAACATTTCATAAAAATTAAATTAAGAAAATGTTATTCGTTACCCCCTGGAGTAAGATTTCACGGCATGTTATTATATTCTGAAGTAGTTACCACTTTGTTACTGATCCGGGTTGGTGAAACAGCACTCCAGCCTTGATTCCCTGGGCTTAGGTAACCGAGCAGTGAGTGGAAACCTGCGAGTCCTCTATTCAGTTTGGTAAACACGGTCTTGTCTGTCACTTCTCATTGTTCCTCTTCAAAGTACGGTCGCCACCTTATCTGGCAACAGCTTTCCTGAAGAGTGCTGCTCATGTGAAATAATCTTTCACCACCGAGGCCAGCATTTCCCTAACACAAGAAGAAACATTTATCTTGCTGTTAATGGTTAATTAATTTTGAAAATGTATATTACAACACAATAAAAAAAAAAAAAAAAGAAAAAAAAGCCAGGCTGGACAATGGAGCAAAATGTCTCTTCCTCAAATTGACTCCTATTTAGTTCTTCCAATGTCATCCAAAACACAGATAACTTTTCTTTCATGAATTGTTCTCCTGAATGATTTATACATGTTGTGTTATCTGAAGCCCTTTCCAGATCCCCTGTGGTTTCAGCCAGCCATCAGCTGCATAATTGTTAATTTTAACACTATAAAAGGTTCTGATGCCGAGGAGATAAAGCGTTAGAGGAAGAATTAATTGAAATGTATCTTCCAATCACACTGGTTCCCTACTTCCAGTTCCACAAAAATTATACATTGGATTTGAGGTTAAAATAAATTTACATTTGTGCTACCCATAAAGCTTTTGGACTAGTAGAAAATAGATAAGTTAATTGTTTCTAAAACCCATAAAGGGTTTATCCTGAGAATAATTCAGGGCAGTCTCCTGTTCATAGCCCACAGCACTGTGAGCAGCCGGATAGGGGATTCTTCCCAAGCTACTGCAGACATAATTGGTCAGGAGACATGTGACAGGAGTCTTTTACAACAGCAGGTGATAGACTGACAGAAAAGGAGCTCAAGCTCCACCAATATTTAATCTGGATATTAAACACTCTATGCTTCCCAGAGCTAGTCATACTTCTTTTTTCCAGTGTTTACTCTGCCTGTGCACTTCAAGTGAAGTATTATAAAGTAAAGCTACCAGGTTTTGATTCTTTTATTTACATTTTTATCATAAATATATAGAAAATGTGCAAAATTAGTTTAAAAGGTTATTTGGAGGAATATAGTTGGGGCACATGAATTCAGACATCATGGAATTCATTTTTAAGTTACAGTTAGATGAGTGAAAAAGGCTATCCTCATTTAACTGAGGCCCCCAAAACAGGCCATATCTCTGCTGAGCCATTGTTTAAACATCATCATTATTATCAAATGTCTTTTGCCAGACTCTGGAAATGAGCTGAAATGTATATTTTCTGAGTGCAGAGGAGAGCAAAAAGTGGCAATAAGGTCTGATGGTTTGCTTCTTCATCCTCTGTTCAGCTATATCAGAGCACCAGCTTCCAACCCGTAAAAACCCCAGTTCAAACCTGGCACAGAAAAAAAAAAAAAAAAACTGAGGAAGTTTCATCTAAGAATTCAGCAAATATTTGTCCACACAATAAAACACTGCATTTCTGCCATAAGGAGGTACAGTGTAAAAACAGCAACAGTCTGAGATGAAGGGGGACTTGGAGAAGCTGAGAGGGCAAGTTTGTACAGCACCTGCCCACACTGTGCTTGGATTTAGTCCATTTCTTGAGTCCTACTTTCACGAATACCAAATTCAACAAATACAGTGTAAGAAAAGACCCATATTAAAATCTGCTTTAAGCTAAGATGTATTATTGCTTGAAGAACATTTTATTGCTGAGTAAAATACTCAGCATTTTCCCTAACTATTAGGTCGCTCACAGGAAATAACAGCATGTTAGTTATTTCAAGTCACGGAGCAAATGCAAGGATTATACATCTTATATTTTAGGACACAAAGAGACAGTGGTCCAAAGCAAACAAAGATGCCAACTGAGCTGAGAGCATATTTAGATATTACACAGCATATTGCATTAAGAATGTAAGAGTGTCATCAAAAGCTCTCCTCAGCTAAGCTCAAATATGGCAAATGGGGCCAGAAATGGGCAAACTTTCATCATTATGAATCATGGAAAATAATTCCCATTTCTCAACAATCCATGTCTCTAATTGCATTTTCTGTATAAGCTGAAAGTAGGTAGGTAGAACTGTAGGCAGAATCATAATGCAGTAACAGAGCATCAATGATTTTCTAAGCCTGGGATACTGGGTATTTAATTTTGTTTTTAAATCCATACTGTGGTGGGCACTTACGAACACAATAGAAAAGGAGACATGTCCCAATCAGTTTATAAGATAGTATGAAGAAAATATGTAACAGAGCAACCAGATAGATATAAATAGAATAATACAAAGAAATCTAATCTACTGCAAAGCTATAATTCAATCCTTTTGCAACAAAAGTGCAAAGCTAAACAGGCTTATGAATAGCACAAAAATCCATATAGCCAAAATTGTATAGCCTGTCATCAAATCAAAACCCTTGAATTATTGCTTATCACTACTATTTCACTTTAATAAAGGAAAAAAGTCCAATGACTATGTCAATAAATAAGCATTATTAAATTATAATTTTGTACCAAACACGTATGAGGAATGATAAGATTTACATGCTCCCTTTCTACTCTCCCTTTCTCCTCCCTTCCTATCCCTTCTATTTTTTTCTCCATATTCATGTTAGAGGCAGAGAAAAGTGAATATTGAACATGGGAGAAAAATTCCAGTCTGGCTTATATCTTGTGCAATTCTCCTGATTTCAGTAGGGATTTGTCTCATATCTTTTGGCCTGAACACTTAAATTAAGTTCAGGGTCTTGTGATTCTTTTTTCTTTAGAAAGAGAAATTTCATATGGAACCAGATCTCTCTGATAAATCCTGTTTATTTACCAAGTCTTTATGAAGTATCAGTTCCCCAAGATCAGTAAGATTCAAGTATTCAGCTCAAAGTCTTCCTTTCTTCTTTTCTCTAATGGCCACAGTTTTCGTATAGGGTCTACCTAATTTTTCTGTATTTATTCTTGTCAGGCTTTTTATTCCCTCTTCCATACACACAGAGACATGCATACACATCCTGTTCCATTAAAAAAACTCAGTCCACTAAACCCCTCTGCTACACCCTTCAACTTGAGCAGCCCATGTGTGTACCATGGCTTTGAACAGTGACATAATGCTTTTGTTTGGGGAGGAGGTCGCTCTCATTTCATAAAGCAGATTAACTGTTCCTTGCAGCTGCCTTAAAGGAAGGCAATGGTTACACCCATAGCTTCAATGACATTTCACCCAACCCATAAGACAAGGAATGTAACTCAGAATAGGGTACAGCCTAAGATGCAAGAGACGAGTGCCATCAGAGATGTAGAATGGGTATTTTTACATAATTGACATAATATAGGACACTGGAGAATTAAACATGTTTCAACATAAGTAAAGGCCATCGTCTGCAAACAACTGGAAAGATCATTGATAGAAACGTTACTGACTGTGCTCTGTGTCTCTGGAGTGTCTGATCAGGTGCTCTACCTCAGGGTATTGCATCAGCCATTGCTCCATGGCTGGTGCAAGAAACAGGCCCTGGGACAATTATTGTGTTGAGCCGCACTTGTGAGAGCCAGGAAGGACATCTGTAACATCAATCAGGAGTAAATATCTGAGCTTTGTCTAACTGGGGACAGGTGAGAAAAGTGTCTTGAATTATTTGAGGCTATAAGATGAATGTACATAAACTACTTTGCATTAACCCCTCATGTGAATGCCCTCTTTCATTTTCTAGAAATAACTCCTCTGGACTTTCATATTGAAGGTGAAGGATTAAACATCAGTGAAATCAAGTCATTACACTTGAACAGCTATGTGCAAGTTTCAAAAACCTCAACTTTGTACCTTTGTTTACACAACCTTAATGTCCTATATGAATAAGTAGGTTTTCTTCCTATTTTCCTAATTCTTTTGAAGGCTGTGTTCAAGATCAAAGTGATTTCTTCATGGACACAAATATATATTATGGACAGGTTTATCTTGTTGAGGTGAGAGCCTATTTTAATAGTCTGTCCTTGAAAGCTAATGGTTCCAGTTTGGTTTTGGGTGTCACTGATAAAGATTGTAATGCAGCTTACATATCTGTGCTTCTTAAAATTTGTTGTCATTTTTATTGAGGCAAATTATCTTGGCACACTATTTGTGGTTTCATCAATGACACAGACAATGAGACAAATTGTCGACAAAGATAAACAAATGTGGTGCCAGGGATTTCTTCACAGAAATTTGCCAGCTCAGCCGGGATCTGGTCAAATTCATTGGACACATAGGCTACTAATGGAACTCGATCATTAAGATGTATGAAGCTATAGCAATTTTCATGGAACAGGTTTCAGTTCTGTGGACGAGTGTGTTCCTCTCTGCTGTGCTTCTTTAATCCCAGGACAGTGTTTAGGAGAGTCAAGAGGAGCCAGAAACTCGGAAGTGATCATGGGTCAGATGACTTTGAAGAGCCTTGAGGAGCTCATGGTGAGAGAGGTGTGGTAAGCTGCATGTCACGAGTTTGGGTGTGACTACAATGTGACTCTGAGCTTTGGAGATGTGTTTGTGAGGAAGATGAAGAATGACATTAGGGGAACTTCATCCCCCATGCTCCCAGCTGTTCCTGCACATCTAGTCTCAAAACCAACCTGCCAGACACTTGCAAGTTGGCAAGCAGTGAGGGAAAGGAGTCTCCCTGGACCTTTTACCTGTGCTACCACTGCCTCTGCTGGCTAGTGGTCCTACTGCAGTGGAACCTCTCCTGCCAGTCTGCTGGGTAAGAGAAACTCTGGTTAGGACTGGGATGGGTGAAGTCATATATGGATTTTTCTTCTTTGTTTCCAGAGGTAAAAGTAAAGCTTTAGGCTCCATTCATACCTTGTTGATGCTCCAGGCCAGATCCCACTGACTGACAAAGCCTGTTACAGGCTGCTCCGTAATGGCCTTAGACATTGATAATTACTGATAAATCAGCTTCAAACGTCTTTCTTCAGTACTTCATTGCCATAAGTAAACATAGTATACAAACAAACTGCCAGGAAAGACAGATCTATGCCAAGTCCTTCTGATTTTGAAATATTATGTGTTGGCTGCAGAGCAAAAGAAGGAAGGCTCCCTTCCTCCCACCGTGGCAGCTCTGAAACTGTGATCAGCAGGGCTGCTGAGGGTGGCAAGCAGCTTTGAGAGCTGGTGGCAATGGTGTTTCTATCTCAAAGGAGAACTTAACTTCATGGTAATTTTTATTTCAGCCCAGAATTACCCTCTCTAAGAGAGTAAATGTGGTGCCTTCCTTGTGTGAATTTCAGCAACTGGCACATAGGGTGAGGTTTCACAAGTAAGTTATGTTGATCTCAAACTCTGCTGCTGCTGCTGCTTCTGCTGCTATGGAAGGCCCCATATTTCTCTCTTCATTCACCCTTCCACTGCCTCTCATTTATCAATGTAAGCAATCAAATGTGTGTTTGTGTGACAGGTGAAAATTAGTGGTTTTGTTCTTTTGGGGATGGTTGTTTTCCAGCTGGATCAGTCAACCAATTTGACCACAGCTTTCAGTGCTGGTGCAGAGGAAGAGAGGGGTTCTGGAAGGAAGGATCCAGGAGTATGTCTTCAAACTACAGTATGGATATCCCTGTGGAATGTATTAATCCTTTTCTAGCAATGGTGTTTTTTAAAAAAAAGGACTTCCAGTTTTGGTCTTGGTGCTGCACTATCTAGACTCTGACCTTCCTTTTGGAAAGAGCTTGGAAACACTTGCAGTGGCATTCCATGGCATTGCCGTGTGTCTTGTATGCACTATCTCTACATTCCACTAGAAAGCTCACTGGTGCAGAGTTTTGCTGTCTAGTTCAATGAGGGGCTTGTGTGGAGGGCTTATGGTCAGATCAGTATTGGACTCAGTTCTAGGCCTCAGTAGGAAATACTAATTTTAGTAGGTCTTTAGGGTGCAGTTGTTCCTGGTTAACTCAGGGACAGCTGCTCTCTTCAAACCCAAGAGCCCGGAGAGATACTGTCTAAAATTTCTATGGGTAGGTTGGAGGCAGGCCCATTCAGTGAGACACTCCTGCTGCTATCAGTTTGAAATTCACTTTGTTATTTACCTCCTCTCCTATCTGCCAGGACTGAGATTTTTTGGCCCCTGCATAACTCAGCAAGGCTTGTTTTTGCAGGTTTTTTTCTGGTTGAAAAAAAAAAAAAAAAAAGCAATAGAGAGTGCCATGGAAAAGTCCTGATTGTGAGGTTTGAGATGAGACAGGGAAATTGGACTAAATCCTGCCCCAAAGTTCTGTCTAACCTGTGAATTTTGTCCAGCCAGCCATAGACTGGGACCAACTCTGTATTTGAATTAGACCAATTTAAATAAATAATCATTAAAAGAACAACAATCACCTGAGCTCTGATTCCCAACCAATGTAGAAATGAGTTTGTTATCTCTACAGAACTATCTGGTTGGGTTGTTTGTGTCAGCTGAATATAATACCTAGCAAGTTCACACCCAGCTATTTACATCTCTATGTCAGGATCCAGGAGCATGTAAACTAGAGAGAAATCATGTTTAAATTAACAGTGCTTAGATTCCTCACCAGAGAAAACAGGGAGTAAGATACATGGATAAGAAAAGTGAAATTTTCTTATATAATCTTATCTCTAAATAATCCTACACATCAAGTACCCACAGAATTATTTCTGATTTGTTGTTGGAATAATCACAATGTGCACAAAATACCCTAAGAATAAACTTTGAGTGTGTTTTTTATTGTTAGACTTCTCATATCCCAGATTCCCCATCATGTTCAGTCCTGTGTAGATAGTTATAGTAATGATCTTTTATTAACTTGGCTGAAATAACTGCCATGACTCTCAATGATGACATTAGTGCTTAGGTATTTGTATGTCTAAGCACTTACATAAGTAATCATATCACAATGTCAAATTATTGTACTTATTATTTTGCAAATGCTACAACTGCCACCTCCTGTTAAACACAAAAAGAAAGAGCAAAAGAAAAAGAAAAATGTCAGAGTGTCTGAAGGGTTCTTCCCGCTTTTAATTTATTGTTTTGTTTTAAACTCTCTTATGCTGTGAGCCAAAATAAACTCATTGCACCTTTGAGGTGAAACTTTCCTGTTAAACTCACCTCTGCCTACAAGAAGTTCAAAACATCCGTAAGCATAGCTGTGTTTGAGGGAATCATACATAAGTCAGGGCGAGATAAGGGGTTACACTTTTCTGAAGGCAAAGGATATTACACTTTCAGTCTTTCCAGCAATGGTAGGAACTGAAAGTACAACAGTCTCCTTATCATTAAGATAACCACTCACGCCATTATATAGGGAGAGAGGAAATGAGGCTGGCGACAAAGTAGTTTCCTGCACTGGCTTTTTACCTGGGAGGGCTTGAACTTAACAGTGAAGACTCAGTTTGGGCAATTTACTGCCTGCCTCCAGTGAACCTGGGAGGCAGCTCGAGAGAGCCCATGTACTTCAGCAGGCTTTCAGTGAAGTCTCCAGAGAAGAAAGTATACATTTTTGTATTTACTATGTTCAAAATCACTAGGTTTTTTTACAGCAAACAAGTAAACTATTTCTTGCTTTCTGTCTACCTATCACACACAGGGCCTTTGGGGGAAACAAAACTGCAGTAATCTTATTCTAGAAAATATTAATGCTGATGGATTGTATGAACGTGTTTTAGGTTTTACCTGTCCATATGATGACCAGGAGAAAAAAAAAGGACACCAGTTTCACTTTTTCCATGAGACAACAGGAACATTTCTCTTCTTTTTAGCTGGCTGGGGTCATACCCTGTGTTTGTGATTTCATGAACTATGTTTTAAAGTATGGCTCTTCCAAAATGTATCATCTTTACTGATGTTTTTAACAGGGTCACTTTTAAGTGAAGCAAGAGAAAGCACATGTTGTTTTGTTGGTCAAATACAAGTACTGCTCTTGCCTTGTTGTACAGCAATATTATCAACACTAATAGGTACACCTGCAACTTTTTTTTACAGGATCACAGCAAGAGAAGGTTATTCATTAATTCTTTTGTTTTTCCTGGCATTTAACAACTTAGTTAAATTACTTTGCAAAAGAAGGGCTTAACACATGCTTTAAGAAAAGTTCTTTGGGTGAAGAGAAGACATAGAATATCTTGTGGCTAAGATATTGAACTACAGAATGGTTTGGGTTGGAAGGGGCCTTAAAGCTAATCTCATTCCACTGCCATGAGCAAGAATGCCACCCACTAGATCAGGGCCCCAAAGACATGCTCCTGGTGCCTCTGTGATGTGACAAAATAAAGATATGGCACTCCTGACCCAATTCAGCAAAAGACCATGGCAAGGCCATCCACCAGATCTCATTTTAGGTCTCATCGTCTCCAGTTGGGTTTGTTACATGAAGGCTACATGGAGGGGAGCAAGTCCTTCTGAGATAAGATACACACTATCACATTATCTACACCATTGGAACTGCCAATCATCCCATATTCTTACAGTGCTTGTGATGTGGTTTGTACTTTTTTTTCCTCTGAAGGATATTTTCCAGTTACTTTCCTTCTTTTATCCCAAGGCTGCCATGAACATAGGCATTTAGCATTGAGGAGCTACAAGGTCATGTTCACATACCAGCTTACTTCATGGGAATTTGTTCAGGTAACTCCTAGTGCAGCAGGACTGGGATTTGTTTGGAAAATGGAGTAAAGACCCAGATGAATCCAAGAAAATTGAACTTTATATAGTCTTTGTTCTAACCATTGTTTAACCATCCTACTTGGAAAACAGTTGAAGCATTAAAAAACTGGAGGGGGTGAACAAGAAACAATACAACAATCTGTTTCTATCGTAAGGAATAAATGTGCTTTGGGCTGATTCCATTCAGAGTGTACAGATATTTTCAAGGAATTTAGGGCATAAAATCCCATTGAATTTCCTTGAGGGAATTAAAATCAATGGAACTTAGGCACTCTCATACTTTGAAAGATCTGCACTTAATTCTTCTTGTGTCTTTCAGTAGTTCCAAGTCTGAATTTTTTACTTTCTGGGCAAATGAGTACTATTTCGCATGACCTTCTTCATACTCTATAAACAACATCAGATAATATGTAAGGGAAAGTTGACAAGAGAATTGAAAACCAAAAGAACTTCTTCTGGAAATTTTGGCTTTATTTAACTCACTGAAATGAAAAGGCATCTCCAGGAATGCTGCAAAACTTCTTGCTCTCTTTAAGTCTATTGCTTCTTGTATGTTCTGGTCTCTTTTTCTTTCTACAGAATCAGCAATAAAAGTCAGATTTTTCAATAACACTAACAAAAACCACTTTTGTCTTTTATATCGCTGATAAGAAGCATCCTCACATGTGAGAATATTATGGAAGAAATTAAAATGTCTGTAAAGGATTACAAACTTCCCTGCATATTACCAGCAAAGATACTCCAAATGAATTTTATACACCAAGAGTCAAATTTTGTCACTGAATTGGTACATCATTGACAACTTTTTGCCAATGCTATCAATCAGTGATGACCTTTTTTTTTTTAATGCAATCCAAATAACTTGCAATGACATTTCATATAAATGATAATACAATAAATGATAAAACTATTATAAAATATTCTAATTGTGTATCTAGAAAATGCAGTTGAAAGGGAAACTCATATAGATATGATGCAGAATATTTACTTTCAGGAGAGGTTTGAAACACAATAGAAGGGTGATGAAGTGGGGGGGAAATAGCAAAGCCATGTCAGAAACAGGACTTCCCACTGACAGAGATAAAATTGTGCTAACAAGAAAGAGGAGGCCAGAACCAACTGAACCAGACAGTAAAACAGAACACTTCTTCAGCGTGTCAGTGGGAGACATGCTCATATACGATCATTTTGGCAATGCTCATTTAGGGGAGGAGCAATGGTGTTGATGACACATGTGGGTAGGAGAGGAACAGCAAGTTTGCAGGCTGTGAGCCAGCAGGATGTGTGAGCTCTGAAGAGTGGAAAGGACTACATGAAGAACTAAGTTAAAACTTCTCATGTTAAATATCCATACAAAGAGAGGCAGAAGAAAACTGCTGTCTAGGACTTTGTCACTCTTGACAAGTTAGTCTCACCTGTTTTTAACAACCCTCATCCTTCTCCAGGCAGAGGCAGGCTCTGCATATCTATACTCACTATTTGAAGCTTGTTTTTTTTCAAGGATTTAACAGGAATTCACATCTTAAGCTCATTACCTCTTGTTTATCCCCACAAACACCATTTAATCCTCTCATCTTTGCATTTAACTTTTATACCCTTAAAGACCAGTTCCTTCTCCTCTCCAGCTTAATTAACAAAACTGCTTTCAATCTTCACTTGTGTATGTAGCACATTTTTAGACCTCTAATCAGACTTGCTACATTCTGTCCACTGACTCCACATTTTTCTTGAAGTCTAGCACTGCACAATATACTCCATCAGAAGCCTTCCTGATGCTGACAAAGTAAAAGATTTCAGTCTTTCAGAACTATCAGTAGTAGCAGTGTGTTTGCCTAGTAGGAGATGATTATACACACCTGACAAGTGTTTATAGAGACAAATTATTGAAAAATAGTAGATTGCTTTTAAAATTAGAGAAAAACCTAAATTTGGAGATTAAAAAAGTAGTCTAACAATTATTATTTTTGAAACTGCATACATAAGTGAGGAAAATTTAAAAAAAAAAATTCAAGGCAATGTTTACCACAATAATATTTAACTATTCAACTGACTTTGAAAAATTAGAATAGTTTCAATTCAATGTCCATACCAAGGGAAGCCATTATATATCCTACTGTGGACAGCAAGAAGCTTATTGTGAAGATGATGTAAGGCCTAGCAAAATCCCAGAAGCTGTGTTAAGGATGCAGGCCAGGCAACCACAAACTCACTGGGGTTTGACTGTCTGTGCCTATGGTCACAGAACACCTTCAAAGTGGAGCTACTCCTTATCAGTGGAACACTCATGCAGAGGCAGAAGTGCCTTTTCTATCTTCCACCAGAAAAAATCATTCTGAAGCACCTAATATAAATGGATGCAAAAAGTGGAATTGTCAATGGTCACCTGTCTGAATCAAGAACACTAAACAGAATTTATTTTGTGCTATTTTGTCTAGCTGATTTAGGTTGAGTTGGAATCTTTCCAGGCCACACTTCTGAGAGCATTTTAAGAGAATCTGGTGATTAAGTCTCATCTGAAACTGCTCCTCGATGGAAACCAAAGCATGGTGAGTGAGCACAGAGAAGATATTTGCTTGGAAAGCTGTGACACCATTGATCTGAGCTAAAAATGCAAGTGCAGGTACTAATGTGGGTGTGGTGTGCAGGGTAGGCACCTTCTGTGTTAAATTCATCTGATCACTAGAAATGGCTTGTCGCCATTAACTTTGAACTTTCCTGAGTGACATTTTAATTCCTCCTAACAAATGGATTGCAGAAACTGCCCATTCTTACAAACAGATAAACAAGACACTGACCATAAAAAAATAAAGGCCATGAGTTTAAATCCAAAGAGGTATAGATTCTTTCCATTATGGGCCTCCTCCTAGTTGTTCGTAGTCAATTAAAAAGTCATTATAATCAGAAGGCAAACAGCAAAGATTTATGCTTAATTCTTCTTCAGAGGGGAATGGACCAAGTTCTGATCTTCTTTTTAGCCTCCTCGGGTACACTTACAAATTCTGAAATGCCTGTCAAAGGTTTCTAAACCACAGTCCTATCCAGTGACATCTAAGACCTTGTCTTCAAAATTGCATAGATGTTTTGGACCTGTCTAGCACTCATGACTGCCAAAACAACCTTTTGTGTTTTAAGGTTATGAATCAACCTCGAACTAAACTAGACTGGTCATTGAACTGTATTAATTCCAGGAAAAGCAAAAAACCTCTATGACTGCTGGACAGCCCTAAGTGAAACGAGATGATTGTTGTCACTGTAAAATTTTGATTGAATTTAAATGTAGAAGAGATTATACTTATAAAGGGGCTTGTAGTAGAAAACACCAAAAATCAAAACTCACCTCTCCTAACAGGGAACCATAAAATTATACAAGGCAGTGACACCAAAATGATAAGGTTCATTTCTTTGGAAAAAGGAACCATGAGCTCTGCTCAGCCTTTGAAGAAAAGTTATAGGCAACTGCCTAAACAGGGAAACCTGGACTCTAGAGACAAGTCTCCATCCTTATGAGCTCCGATTTCATCATGTGAAGCAGGAGAAGCTTACACATGTGTATTACTTGAAGAGCTTTCAGTAGTCCCTTGTGCTGGAAAGGTATTTAGCTGCCCCTTCTGGAACATCTCATCTGTCCAGGAACTCTGCCAGAAGACTAATTCTCACCTTTACTTCCCCAGACATGAACTAGCATGTAACCACACAACATCATCTTTTTTTTTGGTTCTAAGACTTCTTTGGCTGTGGTTCTCATCATTCTTCCCAGGCAGGTAACAGGATTAAGAAGCAGCAAAAAACTGACTCACCGAGGTACATGAAAACAGCTTGCCTTACAAATGGAGTGCATGCAGATTAGATAAACATTATGTAGTCTCTTAGCAAGTTTGAATAGGCTGAATTTAAAAGTTTTCTTTACTTCTAAAAGCAATAAAGACCCTGTCACCACCTTCTGATCAGAGCTGTTATCAATGGTTGTGTGAGATCTAGGTCTGGTGTTCCTGCAAGAGCAACCCTGGTGTCCTGAGCACAGAGACAGAGATTGGGCTTTGCTTTTAAAATAATACACATCAAGTCAAAGAACATATTCAACCTTTACCGAAATCATAACATCTAATTTTCAAAAAAGTACAGAACTTCTCTATGCTTCCCAAATGAGCAAAAACTTTGTTAATTCTCTTCTCATTTAAAATAGCAAACCCAATGAACCAATGTTTTTATTATAAAAAGTTTATTCTCCAGCTGAGCATTTGAGTGCCAAGTTCCATCCAGAATCACACTTTCACAGCCAAATTAGAAACTATAAACTTAGAAACCAATGTTTTATGATAGAATCCTTTGCCAGGCACTTCACTAGAGCTTGGGCTACCAGCTGCTCTAATAATAAGCGAATGTTATTGAAAAATAATAATACCGAGCATTTGGAGGCATTCTGTAGAAGCAAATGAATGAGTTTAGCGTATTATGCACAATAAAGCGCTCATGGGGTAAAACTTTCTCGCTACAGGTGTACTGGACTTCACAAGAGGAAAAAGACTTAGGAGCCCTCACAAACCTGCCAAGCTCCATACAAGCAGAATGATCAGCCTGCCAACCTGTTGGTGTGCTTAAGATTCCAGCCTGCCCAGCAACTTCGGACAGCTGAAAGTGACATGGAATCGGTGACTTATACCCTACACGACGAAAAATGTCAGCTTTCAAGGCGGGTGGATGGGAACGCTTCAGTGCACAGAGGGAGCCGTGAAAACGCGATGTGGCTCTGCCAATGCAGGGAAGCGCTGGGGCTGGCGAGCCCGTGAATCAGTTTTTCAATCGGGAGGCACGGCGAGGCGGAGATCGCTATAGGGATAACCACTGTTCTTCAACTTCTTTTCACCTCCTTGATTCGCTACCTGATTGTTAGACTCAAATAAAAATTAAGAGGAAATTAGCGTGCTTCCTCGAAACTCACTTTAAACTCGGCTTTAAAAAACATGAGAGATTAGATGTTTGGTAAGAATATGAGAAATCGGACAGTATTTGGAGTGGGATGTAGTTACATCTACTGTAAGGAAGCTGGCAGAATTAACACACGATCATCGAGAAGATAGTCTAACACCCCTTTAATAGTTTTTAAAGTGCTCTCATCTTACTTGATGGAGTACAGCACTGCATTCTGGAAAGCCTAGTTTAGCCTCCGTGTGATAATGCATCTGCTCGGGTTTTTGTTTCCCCCCACAATCATCCTTCCCCTCCACCTCCCTCCGGTAGCAGAAGGAAAGATCGCGCCCTTGAATTTGCATGCGACAGGAATTGACAGGTCAAAAGCGAGTAAATCACATTATACACGACTGTATTGTTATTGTATCGATAACAACACATTATCAGAACAATTAACACACTCGCACAACTACGCGGAGATCACAGCGGCGGTTTAACAAAAATCCAGATAAGTAACTAAACTCCGATAAAGCCTTCCCTTTTTGTGTTTGGGGATTTGAAGACTCTCCGAGAGAGTGTCTGTGCCTCTGCGTTTGTGTGTGTGTGTGTGTGTGTGTGTGCGTGCGAGGGCTGTGCAGGCAGCCCCTCCGCGCCGCACCGCGGCCGCGGAAATCCCCGCGGGGAGAGCAGCCTCCCCCCCCCCCCCCCTCCCCCGCCGCGGCTGCCTCAAACCGGGGGAGACCTGGGACCCTCCGGTGGTTCCTAACACGAGTCCAACCTTGCTCCAAGCGGAACTGATAAGAGTTTCCATCACTTGGAACTGTCTTCAAAGCAGATTACCAGGGAAAGGCAGGCCCCCTGTAACTACCAGAATCGCTGAAATAGCCACGGGTGGTTGTTTTAGTAGTCAGTGGTTGCCGCAAACCTTAGGTGAGGGGAGGGGGAAAGCTCTTTGAAAAGGAGACCTTCGAATAAAGTATTTCATCTGCGACCAGAAAAAATAAACTTGAGCCAGTACTGAGCCATTCATAGATTCCAGCTTGTGAAAGAGTCGTGTACAATAATTTACGACCAATAAATTCTATTACCGTTTTCAGTATTTGGTGGACTGAACGCAATCAGAAACATGCGCAGATGACGTAATGAGTTTGCAAACGGTGACATTTTTGGAAGACAGACCATGGATTGAGGCATCTTCTCTGCTGGAAGTTATGCAAGTGCTTCTTTTAAAGACCAGTTTACCTGCGCAGGACTCTGTGGGGACCTGCGAGTTGGTGGTTGTGCTGTCCTCAGACAGACGGTGACCACTGAGCCTAGGACCCTCCCCGAGCCCCATGCCGACACCCGTGGCCCTTCCCCACGTGGTTTCTGCGGCACAGGTGCCCGCTCTGCCTGCACCCTGCACTGCCATTTGCGCACACCCAGAGCAGCAGCCCGGCGGCAGCAGCAGCCTTAGCGCGGCACTACCCAGGGACTGACCCACGGACTGACCCACGGGCAGGAGTCGTGGTGGGGACACTCATCTGTGTAGGAGCTGTCAGTCAGGGGCTCAGCCATGTGCCCGCCTTGAGTGCTTCACGAGGTTCTGTCGCGACACTGGGCCATCTCCATCCTCTACACTGCACCCAGCTCTCGCACCGATGGATTCGGGGTCACAAGGAGACGAAGCGGGGTCGTGAGGGAAGCAGCATGAGAGGGAAGAGCGGGGAAAGAGCCTCGCTGGAACCGAGCCCACTCTGCTCTCCAGGGGCGCTGGCGGGAGCGGGGCCGGGAGCCTTCGGGAGCCGGGGGTGCCACTGGTGGAGGCATCAGTGAGTCGCTGCTGCTTGTCTCTCCTCGCTCTCCCTCTCCGCCCCGATTACACTCCAGTAGATGTTACTGATTCTCACCCTGCTCATGGCTGCGGCCGGGAATGTATGAACCATGCTCTTGCCTTCCCCTGAGTTGAGTTAATCCGGGCGCAATCCCGCCGGCACGGTGCGAAGTCGATCAAACCGGCATCCGATCTGTGCGGAGAGAGACGGGATGAATCCTTAAACAAGTCAGATCCAATAACGCTACATGTGATCGAGAGTTATAGGAAAGAGTTTCCCTAGACAAACGGAGAGGGGGGCGGCGGGGGGGGGGGGGGAGGGTTACGCAGTTGAAAATATTGTCTGTTCATCCCAAAAGGGGAATGCGCTGGCCGATGGGGTAATAGATAACTTGATCTCCAGGGCAGAGTTACCTGCGCCAGGATTAGCCCCTCTTGGTGGGGACACACTTTCGAGAAACCCCATTTCCCCGCCAACCCCGTACACCAGCCAGCACCGGTAGATATCTTAATCTCTCCGTTTTGACAACCGACGGGTACTTTTTTTTTCACGGCTAACTGGATTGTAGGAGGTCAAGCGTCGGCAAGGTGGCTTCGGAGATTGAGAGAATTATGTTTAAGTAGTAGCGTACGGGTCGTAAAACACGAAATGTGAGACGACGCAGTTTACAGAGGAGCTGCTCGGTATTTTACAGGGCACTCTGGCCGTGACAGGCTGCCGCGGGACCCGGGCGGTCTCACCGTCGGGGAAAGAGCCGGGAACCACCGTCCGGTGGAAGGCCGGCGCTCGGATTCTCTCCAAACATCCCGCCAGCGAAGCAGCTGCGGGTGGCAGTGGCGGGCAGAGGTGCGGTACGGCGGCAGGGAAGGTGCGAAGCCCAGCGGCTGGAGCGCGGCTGGAGCAGGGGGCCGAGACTGGCCGGAGGATGGAACGGGCTCCGCGGAGAGGAACCCGACGAGAAGGCAGCGGGCGGCGTGACAAAGGAATCCCTGAGGCGAACGGACATCACTTCCCCCGCGACCCCGCGCGATGTCCCAGCCGTCCGCCGGACCCTGAGGAGCGTCCGGCGGGGGTTCGATGGTGCTCCCGGAGGGGCTGCGACCCCAGACGTGCATCGCACTCGGGAAGCCCCATTCAGGCTTTTCCTTAAAAGGGCGGCGGAGCCGTCCCGGGCAAAGCCTAGCCTGCTGCCAGCACGGGAAGAGTTAATGGTTTATTGGAGTCGGCGCTTCCACATACCACAGAGGTAAGTCAAAACCGACCCGCCGAAGCACAAACAAGGCGAGCAAGTTCACCCTGACTGACAGGAGGTGAAGAACACGGTCGAACAGCGCGGGCTGGGGGCACCGTGAAGCGGCGTCCCGAGCGGGCAGGAAAAGACGCGTGGATTTTTTTGGAGGTGTCCTCTGCCCGCGCTCAGGGATGCTCTCCGGGGCGGCAGCCTCTCCCCTCCGGCAGCACCGGCCCTGGGCAGGGAAAACCCCAAACTAAGCCAAAACACTCCGCATGCGCGGCGCCCGACCCTCCCCGCGCTGCCGAGCCCGCCGAGGGGGCGTGGCGATTCCCGACCCCGCCCCTCCCGGCGGGGGCCCCGCCCCCGCCCCGCCGGCGGCGCGCAGGCCGCGTGCGGGCATATAGGGCGGCGCGCGGCGCGGGGGCACGCGGGGCGTGCGCGTTGCCTGGGGCCGCGCCGACGGGCCAGAGGAGGGGGCGGCCGCGCCGGCCGTGAGCCCCCGCCGCCCGCCTTACAGCCCGGCCGGCGGCCCTCCGGGCGCGGACCGCCGAGGATTTTAATTAGGTGTGTCCCCCCGCCTCCGCCGCCTCCTCCTCCCTCCGCCCCTCGCCGCTCCCGCCCGCCCCGCCGCCCCTCAGAGTCGGCGGCCAAGAAAACCCAGAGAGACCTGGCGGCTGCCGGAGAAGGGGGAGTCGCGCGGCAGGCGGAGCGCCCCGTATCCCGCCGAAACTTGGCGAAGTTTGTCCGGCGGCGCGAACCGGGAGTCCCGCGGCGCTCAGCGGCCGCTTCCAAACGGCGCCCGGCGAGTATGTGCGAGGAGCGGGCTGCTCGCCGCGCCCCCCCGGGCGGAGCGGGGCGGCTGTGAGCGGGGCGGCCCGCGCCCCCTGGGGCCCGAGCCGCAGCGCCCGAGCCGCCGCGGACCCCGTCCCGCCCGGCCCCGCAACGCGCCGCGGTGGGCTGCCCTCCGAGCTCCGCGGGCGGCGATGGCACCGGCCGGGCTCTGACCGCCGCCCCGTCCAGGGCTTGCCGCCGCACCGGAGACTGCCGGGCAGCGTCGCGTCCGCAGCGAAGCGAGGACCCTCACGCCCCGCGGCGCTCGCCTGCCGCCGGATCCTGCCCTCGCCGTCGAGACTTCTCTGTGGTCCCGTCTGGACTCCGGCCGCTGTCGCCTGCGGGGTGTTCTGAGGAAGAGCCCTGGACCGGAGATCGGCGGCGTGGAGAGAGGCTCCGAGGCCCAGGCGGGGAACGGAGGCCGTCCCGCCCGAGCCGCCCGCCGCAGCACCCTGACGGGGAGGCGCCGCCGCCGCTCGGCAGCGCCCCAAGCCCGGAGCGGAGCTACCGGGTGCCGCCGCTCCGCACCCGCGGGAGTCGGTACCGCCGCGTCTGGGCACTCGCCGAGATTGCTTTTGGAGGAACGGACCGCGGCGGGGGCGAAGAGGAGGAGGAGGCGGGAGACAGTCCCGGAGGAGACGGCCGCCAGTGCGGGGCGGGCGGTGGTTCGCCGGGGCGGCGGGGAGGCACCATGTCCAAGCCGGTGGATCACGTCAAGAGGCCGATGAACGCCTTCATGGTGTGGTCGCGGGCGCAGCGACGGAAGATGGCCCAGGAGAACCCCAAGATGCACAACTCGGAGATCAGCAAGCGGCTGGGCGCCGAGTGGAAGCTGCTGACCGAGTCGGAGAAGCGGCCCTTCATCGACGAGGCCAAGCGGCTGCGGGCCATGCACATGAAGGAGCACCCCGACTACAAGTACCGGCCTCGGCGGAAGCCCAAGACGCTGCTCAAGAAGGACAAGTTCGCTTTCCCCGTGCCCTACGGGCTGGGCGGCGTGGCGGACCACGAGCACCCGCACGGGCTGAAGGCGGGCGGGCTGCATGCCGGCGCGGCCGGCGGGCTGGTGCCCGAGTCGCTCCTGGCCAACCCCGAGAAGGCGGCAGCCGCCGCCGCCGCTGCCGCCGCCCGTGTCTTCTTCCCCCAGTCGGCCGCCGCCGCTGCCGCCGCCGCCGCCGCGGCCGCCGCCAGCAGCCCCTACTCCCTGCTGGACTTGGGCTCCAAAATGGCCGAGATCTCATCCTCCTCCTCTTCCTCGGGCTCCGGGTTGCCCTACGCTTCGTCGTTGGGCTACCCCGGCGCCGGCGGGGCGGGCGCCTTCCACGGGGCCGCCGCCGCCGCCGCCGCCGCTGCCGCCGCCGCCGGGGGGCACACGCACTCGCACCCGTCGCCCGGTAACCCGGGCTACATGATCCCCTGCAACTGCAGCGCCTGGCCCGGCCCGGGGCTGCAGCCGCCGCTGGCCTACATCCTCCTGCCGGGCATGGGCAAGCCCCAGCTGGACCCTTATCCCGCAGCATACGCCGCGGCACTATGACCCGCGGCCGGAGGATGCCCGCGCAGAGCTCCGGTGCCCGCCTGGATGGCTGCCGGCGCGTTCGTGCGGACGGGGAGCGGGGCGAGCCGCCACCGGGGCCGCGGAGGGTGACCGATGCAGGCGATGGGGGAGCGCCGGGGCGGTGGCCGACCTGTTGCGCGGCCCTCGCCCTCTGCCCCGGGTAGAGCTTGTGTGTGTTGCATGCGGTCTGTTCAGATAGCCCAGCTGAAACAGAAGAGGAAAAAAAAGAGGAAAGAAAAAAAAAAAAAGAAGAAGAAAAAAAAAAGAACCTATCCGTCCTGCCCCCTCAAGTGTGTGTTCGGGACAGACGCGGGGGGTAACGCCCGTCCGTCGGCTCCGGCTTTCCCTCCCTGGCTCCTCGCTCCCCGCGCGGTGCTCACTCAGAGCAGTCCCGCTGAAGCACCCCCGCTACCGAGAGACGGGGGTGGCTGGGGGGTAGTGAGGCCCCGGCTCGGCACGGCAGGGCCAGGTGCAGCCCCGGGAAAGGACAGGATGGCTCTGTCCTTGGTTCGTAGCCCCTCGTGGGATCCACGCAAAGAAGGATGTCGGCGGTGTGGGATGCTGCCCGTCCCGCTCCCTGCCCTGTCCCGCGTGGGTTTCTGCCCTCCGCTGCTACGGGATGCTGAGAAGCGCGGGTCATGATTTCCATAGGATAAGACGCGTGACTTGGACCCCCTGTGTCTCCCCCCTCCCCTAATTAAGTCTCGCCCTCAGACTGTAAATTTGTATATCTCTGTGGAAATGTTAGGTCTCTGATGGAAAACTCTGTTAGTTACTTCGCCCACGGTCGATTCAGTTTTAACCTGAAAAAAAAAAAAAAAAAGAAAAAAAAAAAGAAAAAGGAATGCCTTTCAAAGGGAATAAAAATATTGCGAGACTGCTCAAGAATCGCAATATTATCTAAGGTTAAATCAGACTTTTTTGTCTGAGTGATAATTATCTATTTATTATTTAGCTGAACTGAAACAGCTTTGCTTTGACAGAAGAGTATTCTCATTTAAAAGAAAGCCCGTCTCCCCACCAACATGAAGTGTTTCATATGTGTTTTGGAGTACTCTACCTGTTTAGCTTATTTTAGAGCGACTGCAATTCAATTGCAAATGGCGTTTAAAAGAAAAAAAGTTTAGAGAAAAAAAATCCTTCATCAGTTTAGAGGTTTTTTTTGTTTACTTTTGTAATGTGTATATTTTGACTAATGTTTGTGAATGAAGCTGGCTAACATGTATTTAGTTTCATTTTGGCTTTATGTAATATAAAGTGAAAGAAAAGATTAAGTAATGGTTTTAACATTTACGTGTAAATGGTTTTCTTGTGTGATCTTCTAATTTAAAGTTAGACGTCTAAACTATATCTGTAAATTAGATTCCGACTACCACTCTGTTCATTTTTGAACAAAGAGTTTAAATAAAGCCTGAAGCAGGGAAAAGAGAAAATCCTCTATTTCTTGTTGAATTGCTAACAAGATTTTTATCTGAATTGCCCTTACGTGCCTGGTCCAGGTGAGGTGTAAGGTGTCCTCTAAAGGCTGTCTTTGTTTCGCTTTTGAATAGATTTACTAGGAAATCTAAATCAAGGCATTGTTATTCAGAGCCAAAAACCTGATTTATCACATTTTTAATCGTGAATAGGAAAGAAGATAAAAAAACCTCCAACTCTAAGTTGTTGTATTATCTTAAAAAAAAAAAAAAAAGCATTCACGACCAGCAGAACAGAGTTCACTGAATACACTGAGAGCGTTCACAGCATTTCATCGGTTTCCAGTAACGTTTTCAGAGTGGAAAGTTGCCTGACCACTTTATCTGTTTAGCCTAAGAGCTTTGCCATTTAAACCCGTGTAATTT